>NC_092129.1:170260503-170860503 GCF_043159975.1 Macaca nemestrina | reverse complement strand
ACCCTCCCAGCAGTGGCCCCCAGCCCTGTGGTCAGCCACCAGGAAGCTCATCTAATCTTGTGGTTCAAGAATTTCCATAGAACTTCACCTCCAGCCCCCTACCCTCCCGCTTCCCAGCTGAAAGCTCCACGCCTCTAACCATGTAGTCTTTCTAGTAGCCAGCCCCATCCTAAGTCACCTGATTGGCACAAACTCTGGTGTGATCCAAAGGGACTCATTCCAAGTAACAAAATACCCTCCTGACACTCCGGAAATTCCAAGCATTTTAGGTGCTCTGTGATAGGAACTGGGTCAAAAACAAATGTTTTATATTATGCCATGGGGATATTTTGAAAAGGAATAATAAATATGAAAATGTTCTTATACTCTTAAAAACACTTTGGAATGCAATTTCCAACAGTTTCAGGGTACTGTAGGTTTGACAGGCAGGTATATGACCAAAAATCCTTTCTCTGGCCGGGCGCGGTGGCTCAGGCCTGTAATCCCGGCACTTTGGGAGGCCGAGACGGGCGGATCACGAGGTCAGGAGATCGAGACTATCCTGGCTAACACGGTGAAACCCCGTCTCTACTAAAAACACAAAAAACTAGCCGGGCGAGGTGGCGGGCGCCTGTAGTCCCAGCTACTCGGGAGGCTGAGGCAGGAGAATGGCGTAAACCCAGGAGGCGGAAGCTTGCAGTGAGCTGAGATCAGGCCACTATACTCCAGCCTGGGCGGCAGAGCGAGACTCCGTCTCAAAAAAAAAAAAAAAAAAAAAAAAAAAAAATCCTTTCTCTGACATTGTATTAGGCCATTCTTGCATTACTATAAAGGAATACTTCAGACTGGGTAATTTATAAAGAAAAGAGGTTTAATTGGCTCATGGTTCTGCAGGCTATCCAGGCAGCATGGCCCTGGCATTTGATTGACTTCTACGGAAGCCTCAGGAAGCTTCCAATCATGGAGGAAGGTGAAGGAGAGGAAGGCACATCACATGGCAAAAGCAGGAGCAAGAGAGAGAGTGGGCAGGGAGTTGCCACACGCTTTTTGTTGTTGTTGTTGTTGTTGTTGTTGAGACAGAGTCTCACGTTGTTGCCCAGGCTGGAGTGCAGTGGCACAATGTCGACTCACTGCAACCTCCATCTCCCAGGTTCCAGTACTTCTCCTGCCTCAGCCTCCCAAGTAGCTGGGATTACAGGCATGTGCCACCATGCCCGGCGAATTTTTGTGTTTTTAATAGAGACAGGGTTTCGCCACAAAGTTTTAAATGACCAGATATTGCAAGAACTCCCTGTCAAGAAGACAGAACCAAGCCATGAGGGCTCCCCATCCAAGCGCCTTACACCAGGCATCACCCCAAGCAATGGGGATTACCATTCAACATGAGACAAATATCCAAACTATATGAGACATTGAAGCCCATTCCCTATATAGGATATGTGGTAGTGACACGGGAATGTCACAGAAGCAATTGATTCTGGCCTAATGCAATAAAGAAAAACGCAAATGACAACAAGCTTTGAATTAAAAATATAGTCCTTTCTGGGAGATTGAGTCCAGGACTCCCTTGGATACCAAAATCCAAGGATGCTCAAGCCCCTTGTATGAAATGGCTTAGTGTTTGCAAAAAAACTACGCATACCCTCCCATATCCTTTAAATCATCTCTAAATTACTTATATCTAATACAAGATAAATGCTATATCAGTAATTATTAGACTATTGTTTTTGTTTGTATTTTTTAAGTATTTTCCATCTGCAGTTGGTAGAACCGAAGAATGTGGAATTCATGAATACAGAGAACCAACTGTAGTTATGTTTGGAGACTTCATTGACTTATATTTTCACTCTAGGATCTCTCTTCAGATTTTAAGATGTGAACATCTTGCCAACTATGGACACCAGTTTCTAATACCCAGGGAGGAACTGCAACTTCCGTAACTAGGAGAGCATCCTCTCTATCCCTTAGATCCCAGTAGAGGAGTCTGAGAAGCCTAAAATTTCCTCTACAATGATTCAGGCTCTCACACACCTCATCCCAGTGGGTGAAGTGGAATGCTGGATAATTGCAGCGTTGTTAAATAATTACCAAAACTTCAAAGGTACAGATGTCTGTGTTCCTGCTCAGGCTCCTGAGTCCGTGTCAGTCCTTCCTGGGACCTAATGCAGGCATTCCCCCCTCGGATGCCATGCCCGTTCCCTGGCTACTTCTGTCACTACGTGCCATCCACTGCCTGTCCCTGCCTCCACGCATTGCATCATTGCAGGCTCATGCCCTGGCTATGATGCTTCACTTACGGTGGCTAAATTTCATGCCTGGCCACAGGAGTGTCATTTCTGTGCCTTTGCCACTCATGTCCTCTAAGGCTCTGGAATAAGAGGAGCAGGACCAAAAGAAGAGCAGCCGTTGTTCTCTGCAGACACACTCTCACATGTCCCCGAGGCCACAGGCCTCTTTATGTTCTAACTGAGTCTGCAAAGAAGACGCACAAGATAGGCTTTAGCCTCAAGGGAGGGAGAGGCAAGAGGCCACAGTCCCCAAGTTAGGAGGCCACAAGGAAAGAAAAGGACTTCTGTGAAGACAAGAGTCCCGTCTAAGTTGCAGTCCACTTGCCTGGGGCCACTGGAGGAGACGGGGCTGGGGAGGGGCCGCTGCAGGGAGGAGGGCGGGGGTCAGCGGCTGTGACATGACGCACGTGCCTCTCCTGGGCTTGAAATTGAGGAACTGAGGAGGCGGTGGTGGCGAGAGTCAGTCTTTCAGAGCACAGGATGGAACAAGAACTCCAGCCACTGACTCTGTCTCATGTATCTGCAAGGGCCGAGGAGATTAATGACCCAAGGAGGCTATGATATGGTCCAAAAACTTTTCCTGGATTTTTTCCGTAGGCGGCTGAGCCAGAGGCCAACTGCGGAAGAACTGGAACAGAGGAACATTTTGAAACGTAAGTGACTAAGCCCATGGCAATCCCTGATGTTTTGTGGCGGCTTTTGTTATTATTTAATGGTAGGCCACGAGGTTTCTACCTTGCGCCTGTGCGGAAAGCACTGAAAACCTTTCTAACGGTTGAGGCTTCCTCCGTGTGTGTTAGAACACCAAAGACGACCTCCCCAAAGAGAAAGCAAATTTTATTCCACTTCAGAAGCTCACAGGCGGCAGGCAGAGCCTTCCTTTTAGTGAGTTGCAAAGTCAGAGAGAAGCTGAAAAATTAGAGTGAGACCACTTATTATTTAATGATTTTTGAGAGTAGGGTCACCTTTAAACCAAAATTGGCTTGAAAATGGAGACTGTGATATGGGCGGCTAATGGCCATTTGAACTGAGACTAGAAAGCATGACTTTGCATTGCAGCTGGCTGCTGTTGATAAAAATCCCTCATCCCTTTGAACGTTAAATTTAAAGACTAAGAAAGCATTTCCAAGTGGAGTGCTTCATGTCTGTCTCTCAGGATTCCCACAGCTGGTCCCGGGCATGCCTGTCTGATGGTCTCATTCGAGGAAAACTGCCTTTCACCATTGCTGCAGACAGAAAAATATAAATGAGCCCCTTGTTTGGTTTAAGACACAGAGACATTTGAATATGTACAGAGGATCCACTTGGTGCTTTAAAAAAAAAAAAGGATACAAAATACTAAAACAGATCAAGCATTTGATGGACACCAGTATGCGTCAGTTTAGTGGTGGATATTAAATAACTTAAAAATCAAACCATTCCATTCAGTCATTGCTACCATTCTCACCAACATTGCCTCAAGATAGTGAACAAATATTTCTGGCTTAATTCATGACCCTGTTCCCCCTACCCCACAACACACTTCTAATTTCTCTCCAGAAAAGAAAGATATATACTATGCAGAGTTTTCTAGAAATGCTCTGGTATACAGACTGACTCCTCGCCTCCCCCAGCTCCCCCGCCCCCCGTGCCCAGTAAATCATATGCAACCGCAGTGTGAGTTTGCCGGGAATTTCCACTGTAACCACACTAAAATATTCTTGACTTTACCTTTCTACCGTGCTCACTGTGGCCTTGTGACTTGCTCGGTATTTCGTAGTCTGCTGATGGTCGGTGCTGAGTTCCGCTCTGATGGGGAGGCCTGTTGCCTACAGCACCCACCCCCACCCGACACCCCCGCATGTCCGTTTATGTCAACCCGGCCTTTATCAACATCTTGCCTCCCATCCCCATGCCAGCCACCACTTCCTCAACTCTCAGTGGAAGTTATTTTCAGGACTGGGCCTTCCTCGGTCCTCGGGGAACCCTAAGCATTGCCTAGGTCTCTAGGAATGTGCGTTTATTTTTTTTCTGCCCAAGGGGTATCCTTCAAAGTTTCTAAGCTTAATATTCTATAGAATGAATTTAGAGCTTTTTCAAAGGATTTCCAAGGTCAGGGAAGCATTTGGCCTGTATGATGTCTTCCTTTCTGCCCCAATCTGGTACCTGAGCCATTATAAACTTCGTTGTTGGAGAGAAAGATAAACAGCCAGGTGAGCTGGTACAACTTACTCACAGCCCCCTGCTGTACTTGTGGCCTCTGACCTGAGGCCTAAACTCAAAGAAGCTAAAAGCCTCCAGGGATTATTTAGGTTTCAGAAAATAGTGCTTATCACACCGGGAATACGGTTTCTGCAAAGAGATCTAAAATCCCCAGCTCAGCTCTGGGTTCTCTCAAAGGCATCAGATCTCCTCTGTGGCTTGTCCAGATCCCTGGGAGACCACAGGTCCTTTGAGCTTGGGTTTTCACCGCCATCAAGCAGGGAACTTAGATTCAGGGAACCAAAAAGGAGTTGTGAAAGATTGTTCCCATGGTTCTCTTTTATTCTCTTCCCTAATCCCACTTGTCCCGGCCACCTAGTTGCAAGTTAAAGAACTACTTGACCAATTCAAACAGATGGATCATTTCATAGTTTTGAAACTTTTCAGAAATCAACTGTTTTCCCATAGGTTCTTATTTTTCCCTGTATTCTGGAACTATGTTCTCCTAAATTTTTTTTTAAATTTAATCTATCGCGATTGTTAAACAAACAAACAAAAATGTCTAGTCATATAAGAAAACATCCTCCAAGAGTTTGTTTTAAAACTGATTTTCTGAGCTTTCAGCCATTTGAGGAACTGCTCGGTGGTGGGTGGTGGGGAACAGGGCACAGAGATGCCATGGCTCAGCCCTGGAGCTTTGAGAGCCTTGGACTGGTTTCCAGCCTCACCCTGCCTGGCCCTGGGAGCAGCCCCTGTTCTGTCCAGCAGCCAGTGAGGCCCTGTGCACCTCTGAGCACATAATGAACCCTCTGATGGTGGCAGCTGTAATGATGACATCGTAGGCCTTTCCTGGACTGTCTTCCCAGTTGCCTAATGGGGTTGTCTTGGTACCTTCTGCCTGAAAATTCATGAACCTGAGTTGGTCAATGGCTTTGAACTAAAGGTATCGATTCCGTAGGCGGTAGCTTGTGGCCCCACCCCCAAGAGTGACCTAAGAAATGCACATAGGAGATGAAGGCTCCATGCTCTGTCAGCTGTGTCACAGGATGCCTGCTTTCACGGCTCCGAAGGGGCCTGTAGGATCAGAAGTCTGAGGCTAGTAATGAGGAGTAGAGCCGGCCCCAAGCAAAACATGACCACAGGAAAAAGCCCCTCTGTGTAACCACTGAGCCAGGTAGGGTGTGACTAGCCACTTAACACCCCTGGGCCTTCAGATCCTCAGTTATAAACCAGTGGTGGTAGATGAGGTGGTCACTAGGCCCCTCATGGCCCTGGTATTCTGTGCCTCTGTAAATTTTCACCGTGTGCCCTCTAGCTGTCCCCAGTGACCCAACATCCAGACCACCTTTCCTTCCATCCGTTCTCCCACCTGAGACATCTCCAAATGGGAGTTCCTTCCTTCTGGTTCTTGCTGTCTGCCTCCCCATTTGTCTCTGCTAGATTAATTCATACTAAGATATTAATGGCTGACCGGTTTAATAGGTTTTATCCCACTGAAATTTGCATTTGTACAAATGTCACTGTCTGGGGGCTCCCTGCTTCCCGGTTTTGCTGTCTGCCCCCCAGTTTATCTCTGCTAGATTAATTCATACTGAGCTATTAATGGCTGACTAGTTTAATGGGCTTTTATTCAAGAGAAATTTGCATTAGAAAAAAAAAAAAAACACACTCCGGGTGGGAGATAAGATCTCTAATCCAAAGGAAAGCACACTCATGGTGATGGTTTCAGGCACTGTAGGGTAGGCTGGAGCAGGGACCTCTGGTGACCTCAGCCCACAGCAAGATGTGGCTGTTTCTTGTGCTGCCTTTCTACAAAGCCTTATGCCCACAGGCAGTCGGGGGGCCAAATCAGGCCCTTGGGGGTGGCCCTCAAGGGCCTGAGTTCTGCTCTGACCTCACACCACTTGTGCTAGTGGGAGGTATAGTCACCTTCAGTGTAAAGGTGACACAGTTATCAGATGGTCCTCACCCCTTTCTAGGCACAGGGGGTTTCCTTCCTTTAAAGACTTGTCCCATATGAAGACAAAAAGCAACCATATCTGAATTGCATGTGTGCACCAATACAACAAACTAATGAAGTTACCAAAATATAATTCAACAACTGTGATTTTCAAAATGAGCCAACTAGTGTCCCAGGCAGTCATGATGCACCCTATGCCAGAAATCATCGTGTTTCCTTTTACTAACACCATTTGAAATGTAACAGCTGAGAATCACAGGCCTTCTTTGATACAAGCTGACTTCCATAGTTTTTTCAAGTCCAACAATGCTACGCTGATGTCTGTGCTTCCACAGATATCAAGGAATTCTTCCAAGGTTCAGAAGGGAAATGCTCTACCCTAGGTCATCCAGTTAGCTTAAAAGGAGAAATAAGCCCAGATTCTCTGCCCTTCAAATATCTGCCCCCTTCCCCAGACTCTCTTATATATACAGCTCTTTAAAAATCTGAGTAAATCACCCATGTATTAAGCCAAGAGCTTTTAGGCTCTGCAGTCTACTCTTCTGAGCCACTCCTAAAAAGTCTACATGCAGGCAGTTGTATCCCACACTCTGGCCTCACCCATGCTCTGTGGACTTCTTGGAAGATTCAAAGAATCGATGGAATCAGGGCTTGTGAAAGGTGAGCGTTTTGAAATTCCTCCTGCCTTGTCTTGTTCCTGCAGCAGGTTGAGGTCGGTCTTCTGCTCTCTCTACCCCCACAGGGCACCAGACACAAGGACTACATCACAATGAGCCTCCTTCAGTGTTTGGGAGGCTCCATAGAGAATGAGTGAGCCCCAGTCTTATCCAAAGAAAGGATCCTCACATCTCCCCAAATGCCTGTGTCCCTGCGTCAACATTCCCACCCACCTCCTTGCGCTGTTCGGTGGTTTGCACCTGTAATCCTAGCACTCTGAGAGGCCAAGGCAGGAGGATCGCTTGATGCCAGGAGTTCAAGACCGGCCTGAACAACATAATGAGACCCCCATCTCAATAAAAAATTTTTTTAATTAGTCAGGTGTGGTGGCGTGCATGTGAAGTCCTAGCTACTCAGGAGGCTGAGGTAGGAGAATCACTTGAGCCCAGGAGTTCCAGGCTACAGTAAGCTGTGATTGTGCCACTGCACTTTAGCCTGGGAGACAGAATGAGACCCTGTCAAAAAAAAAAAAAAAAAAAAAAAAAAGCCTACCCTCCTTGTAGCCATGTTTCTCAACCCCAGCATCTCTGCCTGGAGACCTGAAACCCCATGTGATGTAAAGAAGGCAGAATGATAAGGTCGACCTGCTCAGTAGCAATTTGAAATAACGCAGGTAGTTTGGAAAGCAATCCCCATAAGGAGAAGGGCAGCTGGGGGAGGGGACAGGAGCTCTCTCTTCCCTTTTTCAAACTGCAATGCTTGGCCTAGAGCCTGCCAAGGTCCAGAGGATGCACCTGTACACAACACTGCTTACTGAAATAAAAAACAGCTTAAATATTTCTTTCAGCTCGGAATGAACAAGAGGAACAGGAGGAGAAGAGAGAGATCAAGAGGAGGCTAACCCGAAAGGTAGGTGGTTCTCCATGCCAAGAGCTGGGACAGGCGAGGGTGGGCTGCCCGCCACACCTCTGCTGGCCTCAGTGGCCTCACCGCTGCCTGATTCCTCTCCTCCTGTGTCAGAGAGCGCCACTCTCTTACTCTATAAGACCTCTCCACTCAGTTTCATGACCCTCAGTCCTTTGAGCTGGTGACATTCAATGTTGTTTAATTTTGTGACACCCACCTACTCCCAAATAACTTGATGGCTATTGTGTTATATTTTTGATCACACTAAATGTTTTGTTTTTAAAAATTCACTATAATCCCATTAAGCAATGGGAAATTCATAATCAAAATCAGTAGTTCAAAGGCCAGGTTCAGTGGTTTATGTCTATAAACCCAGCACTTTGGGTAGCCAAGGTGAGTGGATAGCTTGAAGCCAGGAGTTCGAGACCAGCCTGGGCAACATGGTAAAATGCTGTCTTTGCCAAAGTAAATATACAAAAACTAGTTGGGCGTGGTGATGTGCACCTGTAGTCCCAGATACATGGGAGTCTGAGATTGGATAATTGCTTGAGCCCAGGAAGGCAGAGGTTGCAGTTAGCCGAGATCACACCGCTGCACTCCAGCCTGGGCAACAAAGCAAGACTGTCTCAAAATAAAAGAAAAATTACTAGTTCAAATATTACACAATTATTTGCTATGACCCTGGGAAAGTATAGACTTTTTTTTTTTTTTTTTTTTTTTGCTTCCCTGACACTATTCTTTCCCTAGGAATTAAGAACTATGCAACTTTATTAGGCTAAATTATGAAAGTGCTGACAAATTTAAAGCAGATGTTTGAGAAGCACATAGATAAAAGTCATAAAACTGGAATTTTAATATATTCTTAACCCCAAAAATAGATGGTTTGGCAATGCACTGTAGCCTCGCATGCATCTCATTCCACACGAGTGTCCTCTTTAACAACAAACGCATTGTTAAGGCTATTCTTGGATGATGCTGAAAAGTTTAATTAATTGATGACATGCAAGATATAATACTACCTTCTGTCTGACGAAGTCAAAGTGTTTTTAATCAGCCTCCTACAGTGACCATCTTGAGAGAAAGATACTCATATCTTAGCGACAGTTAAGAGGTCCATTAACATTCATTGTAAAAAGGTTTATTACTGGATTTTTCTCTCCAGAAATATCACACAAAGGAAGAAATTCAGAGATCCTGAAATATCATACCAATTATTAAGGAGATGGTTTGTATTTCTCAACACTTTCTCTCCCTGCGAGCATCCCAGATACCTGGTGACAAGCCAAATGCCAACCCAATTAGCAAGAGCAGGATAAACAAGTGCCTGAATGGTCAGACGACTGGCTGGCGTCACCCTGGCGGAGACTAGAGCAAGAGCTAAGTGATTTCACCAGCCAGTCGCTGCCCTACCTGTCAAGGTTGGACCCTTTACATCCTTACGCCCACCCACTCTCTGGATGCAGGGTGCAGTTTTTCCTGAGCTTGAGTAGTGAGAAGAGCAGGGGAGATGCATTAGCTTTTTCTCATCGTGTCCTTGAAATGACAGGGGCTTGCAAAAAGACACTGTGATAAACCTTCATTTCTGATATGGAAAGGTCTAGAAACTTAGGAAAAAAAAAACCGTTTAAATCAGATTTTCATCAGATTTTTCAGAATTGGTTGCTGGATCCCCAAGATTCCCCCAATTTTAAAGGTTGCTTGTTAAAGAAGGTCATAGAGAAATACTTAGACATTTACTTAATTCCTATCTCTTAACAAAGTTGGTATGATTTTGTGGAGAACTTGACTAATGGCATGATTTGGCAATGAGTGAGTAAAGGGTCTTCCTTTCCACACCCATCTCCCTAGGGTGGGTAACACTAGGGATGGGGACTGCAAATAGTTCATAGGTTTTGCAAGTCTCCACAATCAAATAATTACCTCTTTGTTCCTGCTCACCTCTCCTTTCTTCTCCCAGGGAAATGGCCTTGGAATTTTAGCATTTACCCTCCCCTGGGACTGGCTGGGGGGGTTAGAAATAATGAGCTTGAGGGGGATAACTGCTTCTGAGAGAGAGAGACTGGAAGAACAGAGGGGCAACTTCCACATCTGCTTTTGTGGGCAGAGATGTGGTGCCTTCCGGCAGGTAGGGAACCTACATCATCACTTCCTGGCCCTGTGTAGGTTTTTCTCTTGAGCATTTATCACACCAAGACCAGATGCCAGTGATGGTGGCTGCTTTACAGTGACTTGCCCTCAGCCCAAGAACTTCTTCAATAAAGTTCTATTTCATTGTTAAGCACTAGTAAGAAAACTAAAAAATAAAACGTAGTAACTGAGGCTGATAGCAACAGATCAGTCATTTTCTTTGACCAAACTGAGACTAATATAAAAATTACATGCTTTGCCTTTTAAAAAACATGCCTGCGGCGAGGCGCAGTGGCTCATGCCTGTAATCCCAGCACTTTGGGAGGCCGAGGCGGGCCTGACTTTGGCTGCAAAGATTATTTTTGCAGCATTCAAGGAAGCACTTCAGGTTCCAGATGCCCCAAGGGCTACAGCCAGCACCAGGCCAAAGGTGGATCTTCTGAGCCCTTCGTGCTCAGGGGCATAACCCCATGCACACGGAGGAGTGTCCTGGTGGCCGTTTGTTAGTGCTGGGGTCCTTGCACCAACTGTGGCTCTCAGAGGCAGCAGCCAGCTGCATCCTCACTCATTCCCTCTGAGCACTTGGGTGCAGTGCCATCTTGATTTGGAAAGGCGGTGTCCAAGGCCCCACGATTTTCAGGCACAAGAAACAGCCCCTGACCGGCAGCGTTTATGCTTAGTCTTCAGTTCACTCCAGATCCTGCCACAGATAGCATATTAGTAAAATCCAGGTCATAATTTCCAGGAAGAGAAATTTGAAAGTCAGGGCTTAACAATTTTTCTCACATCATGGCACACTTAGAAAATACCAC
Source organism: Macaca nemestrina (assembly GCF_043159975.1). NCBI lineage: Eukaryota > Metazoa > Chordata > Mammalia > Primates > Cercopithecidae > Macaca > Macaca nemestrina. The sequence continues at coordinate 170,849,593 of NC_092129.1, read as the reverse complement.
TTTGGGCCAGGCTCGGTGGCTCACACCTGTAATCCCCGCACTTTGGGAGGCTGAGAACGGCAGATCATTTGAGATCAGGAGTTCGAGACCAGCTTGGGCAATATGGTGAACACTATCTCTATTAAAAATACAAAAATTAGCTGGGCAATGTGGTGCATACCTGTAATCCCAGCTGCTCGGAGGCTGAGGCAGGAGAATTACTTGAACCCAAGAGGTGGAGGTTGCAGTGAGCCGAGCTCATTGCACCATTGAACTCCAGCCTGGGCAACAGAGTGAGCCTCCATCTAAAAAAAGAAAAATGAAGAAAAGAAAATAACACTTTGTCCAGCCCCTTGGGGTAAACCCAGCAAGTCCTGAGGAACACAGACAGGATTCTGAGTAGGGGTCTGTTTAGCTGGAGGAAATATGACAAATATTGCATGTCTTTATGTATTTTAATTATAGCACAAAATCTCCCTGCACTCACATTGTGGAGATCATGTTTTGGAGCCAGGATGACTGCTGTTTTTGTTTACGGTGACCATAGCCATAACAGCCTGGGAAGCCTGTGGGTTCTCGCGACAGGCCCACACTGGTGCCAGAACGTTGTCCTGCCCAAGAAAGCCAAGGGAGGGCTACGTGCAGTCTAGGCAGGGCGGACGGCACCAGAGGCAGCTGAGCCCCTGATCCCCAGAGATTCCTGCCTTTGGCTGAGAGAGAGCTGCAGGCCTGCCTTGGCCCTGTCCGGGATCTGTCACCACTCTATTTGATACCTGCCAGCCATCTATTTGATACCTGCCAGCCATCCTCTAATTGTGCTCTGCCAGCATGGGAGCAAGTTGGAACATTCTCGCACCAGCCAAGGGTGTCTGGAAGCTGCCTGTTGCAGAGTTGAAACTGCCAGGGTGGTTTGGACTCCACTGTGTTTGTTTTATGGGCCTGAGTTGCAAGATTCTATGAGACAGTGTCTTCTAATAATGGAATTACACAGAGTTTAGGGCTTGGAGGGAAAATTGCTTTTAAGTAGCACTGGTTGAACATCAGTTGACAGCATCTTAAAGACAGCAATTGTGTTGCTCCAGGAGAAATAAACCTAGTGACAGGAAGAGATAATAGAAATGTCAGCCTTGTGTTGCTAAAGTAGAGGAAGGGGTCCTTATGGCTAATATCGGGAGATGGCAAAATACATATGAATCTTCCTTTTACTTGCCTCATCTCTCATTCCTGCAGTCGTTCATCAGGGACCATCCAAAGGGCTGGTCCTGAGTCGCCTTTGGCATAAATGTGGCCTTTTTCTGTACTTACTCAGCTCCGCATTTGTTGACTGACCTTCCCCTTGAACTTCTTGCAGAGGGCTGTCACCAACGTTTGGGCTGATCTCTTCAGCCAGCAGATTCCCATCCCACATACCCCGAGTTTGCATACCATTTTCACATACGCTTTTTTGCATCTAAAATACACACAAAATGTATTGCAAACCCATCTTGCAGAAGGCATTCAATGTGACACACAGATGTGGACTTGCAAATCCAAAATAAGACAGAATCATTGTAGAATATCCCTGTCACCTGGCGAGAGTAGGACAGATAAGAAGAAATCCACAACAGGAGCCCACAGCCAAACAGAAAGACAAGCTTCTAGTAACGACTGGGACTCAGCAATGTCATGAAGATAGAGACTGTTTACTATCGATTTGTATAGGTGTAAACACAGTATTGTGAATATGCTTTAGTCCTGATCTTTTTATATTCTATACTGAAATATGCACAGGTAAAATGATATGATGCCTGCAATTTGTTTCAAAGAAATCCACATGTGAATGTAGTCAAGAGTCGATCATTGTTGGTGATAATACACCAAATTTATGATATTAGTCTCCTTCCTTCTTTTGAAAATTTACATAATAAAAGTTTTTTTTTAAGTTGAAAAAAAAAAAAAAAGATAGAGATTGGCCTAGAGGGTATGTAAGGGATAACAAAGCTCTCTCTTAGGACTGAGAAAGGGCCCAGTCCCAAGAGTCAGGAGACTTGGGTCCCCCTACCCCGGCCCTCCCCCTGCCCCTGCCCCTCACTCACTATGCAACGCATCCATTGTCTCACTGAACCTTATTTTCCACACCTGCAAGTTCACAGACAGGACCGAGTGCCATGGTCAACCCGTCTGGCTGACTGGGTCTGTCTCTCTCCCTCCCTGCAGCTCAGTCAAAGGCCCACCGTGGAAGAGCTTCGGGAAAGAAAGATCCTCATCCGCTTCAGTGACTACGTGGAGGTGGCTGACGCTCAGGACTATGACCGCAGGGCAGATAAGCCGTGGACCCGCCTCACTGCTGCAGACAAAGTAAGCAGAGGGGAGTGCTGGAGAGTGGGAGGCAAGATCATCTGCTGGGTGTCCCGCCGGGCTCACCGCTGGGGAGTGTGTAGGGAGACCCGCATCCAGGCCTCAGCTGCAGTTCCCGTAATGGAGTGTTGGGACCCCAACACCTTTCCCCAGGGGCCACAGATAATCTGCAGAAAGGCTGCTGAATCAAAGAAAACACAAGGCACATAATACTGTGCCCGTTTTACAGGAGGAGCAGCAGCAGCCTAGGAGGCTGTGCCCAGAGAACGAGAATAGCACTGGATAGGCATAGACAGGTGAAGGCACGAGGCTCTGGGCTCATCACAGTCCTTCCGTGTAGGGGACACTGCTGCCGGCATCCAACGGGGGATTCACCAAACCAAAAGAAAAGACAAAGTGGACACGTAACCTCAGGAGAGAAATAGGCACAAATCAAAGAGACGTCGCAAAACATATCTCACTGCACTAGACCCTCGCCGATTCAGAAAACAAAAAGAATAATCTGAAGTTCAGTTTGTTTTTTAGGAAAAGCAGTGATGCCAATGAGAAATCATTTTCTCTGTCCACTAGACGAGGCATCAGAATGAACCTCTGTTTGGTAATCCTCTCTGATTCTAGTCTGGTCACCATGAGGAGCTGGAGGGTTAAGGGCCTTTTGTAAAATGTAGTCTGTGCGCCGGGCGCGGTGGCTCACACCTGTAATCCCAGCACTTTGGGAGGCCGAGGCGGGTAAATCACTTAAGGTCAGGAGTTCAAGACCAGCCTGACCAACATGATGAAACCCCATCTCTGTTAAAAATACAAAATTAGCCGGGCGTGATGGCACGCACCTGTAATCCCAGCTGCTCGGGAGGCTGAGGCAGGAGAATTGCTTGAACCCAGGAGGCGGAGGTTGCAGGGAGCCAAGATCGCACCACTGCACTCCAGCCTGGATGACAAGAGTGAAACTCCATCTCAAAAACAAACAAACAAACATATATATAAATTTATTATATATATAACAAATATGTATATTTGTTAACTATATTTATAAATATATTTATTATATATAATATATATATAGAGAGAGAGTCTGGAATAATGATTCAGCCTAATGTGTAGGTGACGATAGAAGTCAACAGTCTCAACAGTCCTGCCTTCACTCTGTCCGTTTCAGGGACCTGGGGTTTTCTTATATGATTCAGCAGGAAGTCATCTACGGCCCAGGCTGGCTACATTATCACCAACCCTGGATCCAGGAGTTGCAGGAAACATGGATGCAGGCACATTGCCGCACTCGGGTGGGACTGAAGCAGCCAGAGGCAGATAGACTTCCAGAGATGACCTCGCCTGTGGCGGGTCAACCCACAGACACAATGTGTGGAAGACTATGCCCTCCTCTGTCAACACAGCATTCACATCTTCCCTGCAAGGGAATTTGTGAGAGCAACCCAGGAACTGGCACTGCCATGCCCCAGACAGACAAACCCAGCTCCCCAGGAGTGTGTCATCTAAATACGAAGAGGAAGGAGCTTTCGCTCTTGTCCTCTCCTGTCCACACTCTCACTGTGGTATGCGTGCAAGGATAAGGATATTCGCAAGTGTGCAAGGAAACCACAGACGTCTCTACTTGCACCCTCATAGAGTTCTGAGTAGCTCTTAGGCCGAAAACATATCCAGTTTCTCAATGGCTGCTGGGGACAAAAAACAGGAAGCACGGGGTGACCCCTGCCCCCGCCCCACAGCTGCTCCCCAGGCACTTAAACCTAAGCCAGCCTTCTTTTCCTGGGGAGGGCCATTCTAATCCTACATGAAGACTTTTCTGTTCTCAAACTCCTGGGGCCTTGATATTCCCATCAAAGCAGGTATTGGCCATAGACAGAGCTGTGCAAGAAGGCACGCGTTTGCGATTTCCACCCTTGAGGAAGGAGTGAGGTTGTCTCCGGCCCCAGCTGCCTTCTCTACCAGCCCCTCCTCCTCCCCTGCTCTCTCATGGCCTCTCTTTGCTGTCTGATTCCAGGCCCTGCCTCCTCAGTGGCAGTATTGTAAAGAGGGAGTGATTTGGGATCATCTCAGAACATGTGAGGTTATTCAAAACATATCTTACATGGTGAAATACATCACTGAAGAGTCAGGCAAGTTGTAAAAGAGCAAAAGCAAAGGGTTGGTAGGGAGCTGGTCATCACCTTTCCCCCTAATTTGGTTGGAGAATTTGATCCATGCCTTCTGAGGTCTCCACCTCAAGGCATCAGTGTGCCTGTGCTGAGCTCTGTTTATTTACGGAAGATGAGAGGTTGACATTGAATGTGTTCTTGGGCCCCCAGAAGTGTGGGGTAGGCGTACACCACCACTGATGCCTCAATGCCACAGCTCTGTGAAAAGAAGAAGAAAAAACACACTTTGGGCAATAGCCTGCCATCATTTGCAACTTAGATTTAGGGAAGGAGGGGAATCTTTGTTTTAAAGGACATCTCAGGTGATTTTTCTTCCTCCCAATGAAAGAATTCATCTTAAACCTGTTTGTCTTTGTTGAAGAAGAAAAACATGTTGTTAGGAATGAACTGAAAGGGGAGGTTTTTTCTGACTCTCTCCCATTGCACATTGATGGGCTTCTGTTGATTCCAGGCTGCCATCCGAAAGGAGCTCAATGAATTCAAAAGCACTGAGATGGAAGTTCATGAATTGAGTAGACACTTAACAAGGTTAGTATTGAGGGTTTTTTTTTTTTTCCTTCAAGTTGCAATATTTATTTCCAAATGAAACTCTCCCACTTGTGGGTTACGAATGGGTTGGTGGGTGCCGTGGGAGGGAAGATAATAGGAAGGTAGGCATGCAGTTCCACTTTAGGTTACTGAAATGAGGAAGCAGAACACAGATGGCCCGGGCTAAAAGCAACTTTCTGCAAAGTCTGAGGTTCACTCATTTAAACTAAAGGTCTGATAAGCACCAGACTACCAACAACTCCAAGGTGAGTTTTCGTGAAAACTCAAGTCAAGGAGAAAAGATTGTTGCCAATTTGCAACCAGTCAGCAGAGGCCAAACCTGAACAAAATACCAAGTCCATGTGGGACTTCCAAAGTGGACCACTTCTGTTATTCCCTGACATTCTCCCTGACAGTCCAGCATGATGATGATATTTGGGGAAACTGAGGCACAGAGTGATTAAGAGACTTATATAAGGTTGCATTGCTAGTTAGCAATAGTGCTATTGATTTAATTCTGACTTTCTTTTGAGGGGAACATTTAGAGAAATAGGACATAGCAAGTATTTAGTCTAGAGACTCAGAGACACAGATTGGGTTCTGCACCTTGCTGCTGGATCCAGGCTGATGGCAGGAGGTGGAGGCCACCAGGGCTGCCCCTGATGAAACTATTTCAAAACCAGGTGTGTGTTCAGTGGCGCTCCTGTGGGGATGATGGTGGGAAGCTCACCCCTCCCTCTCACGGTCAAGAAACTCCCTGAGGATGGGAGATTGGACTGTTGAATCCTGCACCTTTGGCAGCCCCTTGGTCTTGATGTAATTATTTGTTTCCTTAGGTTTCACCGACCTTAACAGTCGAATTCCTCTTGAGTGCTATGCTGTCTTCAAAACATAAATTTATAAGAACCATAAGTGCTGGTATTTATTCACTTCCCCATTATGATGTAAATCTTCTGAACTGCCTTTTTTTTTAAAAGAAGAAAAATCAAGGAAACACAATCAGGATTTTATGTGTGAAAACGCAAAAGTGATGGCTCGGCGGTCCGAGCTGCTGGTCCCACTTCTGACACCAAAATGCATCCCAAACCCCAGCAGTGCCAAGGGCACCGGCAGGGCCCTGACTGAAGACTTTCCAGCAGGTGGAATGGTCCTTGTTCTCTCCAGCCAGGCCCAGCAGGCACTGCCTTCATGAAGTCTCCAGCAAACCTCTTCCTCACAAGTGTCTGTCACCTGAGTCCAAAGAAAGCTGAAGGGGTGGGTTTGTTTTGGGGGGTACTGTGCAAAGCTAATGATCTGGTTGGACTCCTACACTTGGCCAAATGTGCTGGCTCCAGACATGACATCTGGTTTGGGGGCCCTTTGAAGTTGATGCCAAGAAGGAGGGAGCACTTCTCAGTTGTCCCTGGCTTTTCAGTCCGTTCAGCCACCACCCACACAGTGAACAAAAGGGAAGGGCCCATTTCTGGGGGAGTCTGGCTGCCTCTTGGCTACAAAGGCTGGCACTGAGCACCCATCCTGCCCCCTCTGCCTGAGCTGAGCTGCCTTTTGGGAAGCTCTGGTTTAGAAGGGGAAAGTTGTCATCTGCTCAGTTCAAATAATCAACCCATCTGTGTTCAGAGAGTCCAGTGTCATGAGTGACCCACGCACACACATAGCCATTGCTAAGGTACTCCTGTGCTGTTTATAAGTCTGAGTGGGAGGACCCTATTGAACCCTGTGGGGTCAGAAATTGCTTGGCTGACATTTATTTTCTCTGTGTGTCTTGGAGCCGGTGATTACATGGCTTGGGAGTTCCTACCTTCTGTGTATAGGACCAGTGCATACAGGCCAGAAACCTTCCCATAGGACTGGCTTTCCAGCCACTGAGGGACTGGTACTCCAGAAACACTCCATGGCCTTCTCTTTTTTGTTTTTGCACTAAAGAGTTTCTGTGAAGGAGCCCCGGAGTTGGGCATGTGCCAGAATCAGGCCAACACCAGCCACACCTGCCCACAGTGCCCCTTCCTGCTCCAGTTGATCCAGAGAGCTCTTCCCTCTCCCTCATGATGCCGGGAAGCATGATTGTGGGTATGTCTCTGACTGGGATACCCAGGGTAGGGTGTGCAATGAGGCCAGGACCTTCCTAAACCCTAACAAGCATCCTAATGAGGCCCATTGCAGCTTTCGTTTTCCTTCCTAACAGAGCTCGCAGGCCCTCAGTCGCAGAGTTCTCTCACTTTCTGGAGTGACTCCATCGTTACCCCAGTCTTTCTAGGTGGTGGCACACTCTCCACCACACATGCCATTTAGAAAGATGCCAGCTTGGCCTTTCCAAAAAGTTAACCAGTCTCCCACCACGAACCCTGTGGGAGCAGGTTACTCTTAGGATGCACACCTGTCAACGAGGCCATTGCATTTTTTTGCAGGCATGAACGGCTCTCATGTAGGCACTAACCAAGGAGCCGGACAACTGCTGGGGAGAGTTCAGGGCAGCTCTTTGGGCGGTGCCTCCAGCTGCAGCTTTGCCTTGCCACCTGGAGCCAGCACGCCTCTGCCCAACCCAAGGAGGGTGCCATCACTAGATCCTTTTTTTTTTTTTTTTTAACTCTTGAATCTGAATAGTTCCTGCCGTGGGGAGAGGTATTGTTCAGGGAAAATGTGATCGGGATTTTAGTGTGGCTGTAAACACAGTCTTCCCGAAAGGCTTACTGACGTTTGAATGTGCAAATGGTATGACGAAAGATGTAGGGCTCTTTCGTTGAACTTCTCTACGGCGGGCGGGCGGGCATGTGTTCCAGGTGGAGGTGCCTGCCGGCCAGGCTTTGAGTCTGAACTTCCTCTAACTGCAGCTGGGTTCCTGGCACACGTGGTGCCCTGGCATGGTGGTCCTCCCTGGCCAGGAGCGAGTCCTAAGGAAATTCATTCCATTGACCGGACTCCCTCCCATGATAGGCCCATGGCTTCTCTGCTGGCCTTGGTTCTTGGCCCTTCAGATTCCCTGGGGATATAAGGCCCAAGTGGATCTCCCTGCAGCCAGCCAGCAAACAGCCCAGGGTTTCTGCCCAAAGTGCCCTCGTGTTGCAGTCCACTTTGTGCATGGAAGATATTGAACACAATTTCCACTGCTCTTCCTGCAGGTCCTCTTTTCCAGAAGTCACTTGCTCAGACTGAGGGGTGCACCTCCCCTGCCATTGACAGGTCCTGCGCCTTCAGGACGGGCTATTTCAAGCCTGTTTTAAGTGGCTCTTACACAGGCTCAGCAACCTCTGTGGCCTGCAGGATGGGCCTTCTGCTGTCTCTTTCCTTTCTTAAAACCTTAAGGTCTTTCTAGAGACCTATTCAATTTTCTTTTTTTTTCGGCTACAACATCATGACGACTGTAGCAATTTGTGTTACTTTCCAAGATGACAATTTGACATTAATTAAGGGAAAAAATAAAAGGGTGAGCTAGATGACTTAAAATGCATCTCTTTTTTGAAAAAGCTGCAGCTGGCAAGTCAAAGTTTATTGTATGTGTATAAATTCCCAGTTGAGCATTTTTGCATTTGGATTAGTGTGAGAGGAAAAATGTGAAATGTCTCAAATCAAATGCTTCCTTCTAAAGATTAGACATTGCCCGATCCTGCCCCCTGCCCCCAATCAATGACAGAAGAGATCGCCATCAGCCTACTAGCTTTTTTTAAATGGCTGATATATTCATCTCCAGAGGCCCTCAAAGCCCTGTAAAACTTTTAAAACTTTAGCCTTTATGTAAGATTAGAGAAACCAAACAACGTGACGGTAAATGTGATGAAAAGCTCTGATTTTATTTTTCTCCCGCTTATCAACATGTATTTTTATTTGCCGAATGAAAATCGTGGTGTGTTGCTTCGATGAATGGAATTTCAGGTTCTCCCTGTGCACAGCCGGTGGGCAAAGGTCACCTTCAATGACTTTTTCTCCCTATCTGTCTGTTAATCCCCAGACCGGTTGCATTTTCCAGTTGCTTCCTGGGTGTCTGTACATAGTTTGTCTTTGTATAGGAGTGAGTGTGGTGACCGTCAATCCCCTGATCTCCCGGGTTCTAATTTAACAGATGATGGCTGTATGAGGAAAACGATGTAAATAGAGAATACGAATTAAACTGGATCTCTGTGGCCTAGGTTTTGTACATACAGAAACTGCATGGCATTTAAATTATTGTTTGTCTCTGATGATGTATGCAGTTTCTTTAAAAACAAACCAAAAAAAAAAAAAAGTCAAAAAAAAAAAACCTCTTGACTCTTGTGTGTTTTATCAACCAGCAGCAGAAACCACCCAAAATACTTTGACTGGGAAAGGGAGGTTTCAGGAATGGGAGAGGTCAGCTCATCTGCAACATACATAGTGAGAGTGAGTGGACATACGGGACAACCGCATGTCTCTGGTATTATTGGGGGAAGGAAGTATTGTAGCACATACATTAACTTTCTAGAAGACTTTTGTGTACTAGGAGTTTTTTCCTACACTGTTGTTTTTGTTTGTTTGTTTTTGTTGTTTTTTTTTTTTTTTTTGAGACGGAGTCTTGCTCCATCACCAGGCTAGAGTGCAGTGGCGCAATCTCAGCTCACTGCAACCTCTGCCTCCCGGGTTCAAGACATTCTCCTGCCTCAGCCTCCCAAGTAGCTGGTACTACAGGCACATGCCACCATACCTGGCTAATTTTTGTATTTTTAGTAGAGACGGGGTTTCACCATGTTTGCCAGGATGTTCTCGATCTCGACCTCGTTATCCGCCCGCCTCAGCCTCCCAAAGTGCTGGGATTACAGGCGTGAGCCACTGCATTCAGCCTTCCTCAACATTTTTATAAGAATATCTAAAATGTCAATTCTCCTTGTAATGATCCAGGAATAATGAACATAAATTTAACTTTTTGTGAAATCACTCAGGGTCATCTCTGTAGTGTCAGGTATCAGACAGTCTTAGAATAGCAATGCCTTGGGGGCCTTTGGACTGTCACTGCCCCTAAACAAAAGCCCCAGACTACTTTGTTTTTGAGTCCTTCTCGTCCTAATCTCTATCTCTGTTTTTTGGGGTTTTTTTGAGACAGAATCTCACTTTGTCTCCCAGGCTGGAGATCTTGGCTCACTGCAACCTCCGCCTCCCTGGTTCAAGTGATTCTCCTGCCTCAGCCTCCTGAATAGCTGGGACTGGAGGTGTGCACCACCAAATCTGGCTATTTTGTTGTTGTTGTTGTTGTATTTTTATTTTTAGTAGAAACAGGTTTCACCATGTTGGCCAGGCTGGTCTCAAACTCCTGGCCTCAGTCAATCCACCCTCCTCGGCCTCCCAAAGTGCTGAGATTACAGGTGTGAGCCACTGTGCCTGGCCTCTATCTCCGTTCTTGAAAAGCCTGAGTATTTGATCTATAAAGCAAAGAACTTCATTGCATAACCTTCTGGTTACTAATTCGTCACTTTGAAGGCTTTTGAGGGAAGCAGAGGGGCTGCATTTTAGGTGGGTGACATTGCTGGGTAGCCCTTGGTCCAGCAGTGTAGAAAGGCTGTTTTGGGAAAGGGCAACCTCGCACCGTGCTGCTCAAACCACCTTGCCTAGGAATCACCTGGGGGTCTTGTTAACATGCAGGTGCTGAGTCAGTAGGGCTGGATGGGGCCTGGGAGTCTGCATTTCTAACAAGCTCTCAGGGCCTGCTGATACTGCTGGTCCAGGAATCCCACTTCTGAGTCTCAAAGGCTGTGAGAAGAACCCCTTCCTTCCAGAGCTCTCTCTTTTTTTTTTTTTTTTTTTTTTTTGAGACAGAGTCTCACTCTGTCACCCAGGCTGGAGCGCAGTGGTGCGATCTCAGCTCACTGCAACCTCCGCCTCCTGGGTTAAAGCGACTCTCCTGCCTCAGCCTCTTGAGTAGCTGGGATTACAGGCCTGCACCACCGCGCCTGGCTAATTTTTGTATTTTAGTAGAGACAGGATTTCACATTGGTCAGGGCAGTCTCGAACTCCTGACTTCGTGATCCACCCGCCTCGGCCTCCCAAAGTGCTGGTATTACAGGCTTGAGCCACCTCGCCCGCCGCTCTCTAACTTGTGATAAATTAATCTGAGAACTTGATTGCAAGTTTTAGGGCAGCGAAAGGACTAGAAAGAAAAAGCTTCGATAAAGCCCCGAACAGACTGTCTGGCAAGAGGGAAGGAAACTGGCCATAATCCTGCTGAGGAGGGAGCCCTTTCCTAAGGAAACAAAGGCTGCGGCTACACATTCTCCGCAGGAAGGGGCAGCCTGGTGTGTCCATCGCATCTGCTTATCTGGGCCTCAATTTCCTCATCTGGAAAACAGAGACATTGAAATAGATGTTCCTAATGTTCTTTGGAGCATCAGCTTGCCCACGATTTGGGAATATCGGAATTTTTTTTTTTTTTGAGATGGAGTCTCGCTCTGTCGCCCAGGCTGGAGTGCAGTGGCGTGATCTCCACTCACTGCAAGCTCCGCCTCCCGGGTTCACGCCATTCTCCTGCCTCAGCCTCTCAGGTAGCTGAGACTACAGGCGCCCGACACCATGCCCGGCTAATTTTTGGTATCTTTTAGTAGAGATGGGGTTTCACTGTGTTAGCCAGGATGGTCTCGATCTCCTGACCTCATGATTTGCCCACCTCGGCCTCCCAAAGTGCCGGGATTACAGGCATGAACCACCGTGTCCGGCCGAAATTTTTAAAACATTCAACTTAGTTGTTAAGAAAGAGTTAGCTTTAAAGCAAGTCCTCCTGAGGTCTGTCTCTCGAACAGTTTAGATTCCTCTCCTTCAGGTCACCACAAATCTGCCATCTCTCCCTGCGGTCCCTCCCTGCCACGCACCACCCTCCTGGAGAGCTGGGTGGCCCTGGGACCTACCCTCCCAAGTGCCTTTGTGGGGCCTCATCCCGAAGCCGCCATCAATCAGGTTATCTGACATCCTCTGCCTCCCCCTGCCCTTGCGCAAAACACCCTGGGGTGATGTTGGGGGTGATGTCTACAACACAGTGCGTTGTCCCCTACGCATCGCAGGTTTCAGGGTGCTCCATGGATGTGGCTACTTAACCTGTTAATCTGAAGGACAAGTTTGACTCGGGAAGCTCTCCCTGGCTCACTCTCCACAGGTGCTAAGTGATCTCCTCCACACATGTGGCTTCAGATGACTCCCTGTCTATGGCTATAGCTCAGATCTGTCCCGAGCCCCTGGCGCAGGTTTTCTAAAAAGCAGCAGGGTATCATAGAACGTTCCACAACTTGGATGGAGCTGGAGGCCATTATGCTAAGTGAAGCAACACAGGAGTGAAAAACCAAGTATCATATGTTCTCACTTATAAGTGGGAGCTAAGCTGTAAGGACACAAAGGCCTAAAAATGATATAATGGACTTTGGGGACTCAGAAGGGGGAGGGTGCGAGGGGGGTAGGGATAAAAAGTACACATTAGGTACAATGTACACTACTCGGGTGATGGGAGCACAAATCTCAGAATAAACTACTATATAATTTATCCATGTAACAAAAAGTCACTTGAAGGGCGGGGCACAGTGCCTCATGCCTGTAATCCCAACACTTTGGGAGGCCGAGGCAGGTGGATCACCTGAGGTCAGGAGTTCAAGACCAGCCTGGCCAACGTGGTGAAACCTCATCTCTACTAAAAGTACAAAAAATTAGCCAGGTGTGGTGGCGGTCGCCTGTAATCCTAGCCACTTGGGAGGCTGAGGCAGGAGAATCACTTGAACCCGGGAGGCAGAGGTTGCAGTGAGCTGAGATCACATCATTGCACTCCAGCCTGGGCAACAAGAGCGAAACTCTTATCTCCAAAAAAAAAAAAAAAAAAAAAAAGCCACCTGTACCACCCGAAAAGTTATTGAAACATAAATAAATAATAAAATACAGATATACTAATTTTTGAAAAAGTGTCTCCCCCCCGGATAACGGCAGCCATGGTCTTTCTGCCTGCAGCCCCAGCATCCAGTCCCTGCCGCCAGAGTCATGTCTCCAAACTCAGATGGGCTCACCCCACCCTCCTGCTTGGTGCCTGCAGCAGCCCCCACAATCTTACCCGTCAAGCTCCACTCTGCAGTGTGGCATCCGCAGTGACACTGTGGTCCTTGCTCACTTCTGCCAGCCTCACCTCCCGTCCCCTGCTCCATCACTCTGCTCAGGCTTCCCGGGCAGACCCTTCTGGTGTGTGTGGTCTGGGAGTCCTGTGAGGGACGCTGTTGATGTGGCCATGTTGTGGTGACCACCTCAGGGACAACCAGGGTTTTTAACAAGGGTCTTCGGGCACTGAGCAATGAAGCTTCCCTGAAAGGAGTCCAAGAGAGGTCTCACGTAGGCAACCTTGGAACTCAATGAGGAGCATACAAAACGAAAAAAGGATGAACAAATAGCTGTCTCCTCTGCCTCCTGGCAGGTGGCGGCCCTGAGGTCTAACTCTGGCTGGCTGGTCACTTGATTCCTACCAGTAGCACCACTAACAGCTCCCACACAGTAAACACTTAGCATACCCCAGGCACTGTGTTAGGCCACCGTCATGCACCATTTTCCTTAACCCTTACAACACCTTGGTCACCGATGAGGAAACTCAGGTCCCCAAACAACAACGTGGGCAAAGTCACACAGATGGTAAGTGGTGGAGGGGCTTCCACACCCAGGTCTGCCTGACTCTAAGGCAATGCCCTTAACCTCCCTGCTACGCCGATGTGTTGTGGCTTTCTCTCTACCTTCTTGAGTTCACACTTCCGCAGCATCCATCCAGTTATCCCATTTGCCTGTCCTGAGCGATTACATAGTCTTCTGACACCGAGGATCACAAACTGGGAAAGATCACCGACTGCCTCCAAGCCCTAGCTCCCAGCTCCTCCTCCTCGCCTCCCATGCACACCTTTGTCTGTGGTTAAGCTGAGTCTCCCCCTTCCCCACACCATGGGGACCTCCCACAAGCATCTGACAGTCAGCCAACATTTATGACTTCCTGCAAGGGAAGCAGAAGTCACACACGAGGCACTTGTACCCTGTGGTCCTACCTCGAGCTGTTGCAAAGGCAGGAAGAGAAGGGCATGCTGCCTAATGAGAGGGAAGAACACCACACACTCACGTCTTCATCGTGTGTGAGTGTCCAGTCCCTTACCTAGAAGCTATTTTCTGGGGGTTAAAAGGGTTCTGGTCCTAATCAAACAATGCTCTCCACATTTCATAATAGGGAGCCATGATCATCCACTATTTCCATGGGCAACACTGCAGAGGAAGGCAAAAGGCTCTCATTAATTAAACTAATGAATTCATCTGCAGGAGACAGGAAGAGTAAACCACGGAAACAGAATTGACTAATTCTTCTTCCATTAAGATGCATCTACTCTGAGCCAGAATTCCAGACCTGGTTCCCTTCCTCATCCATGATGAAGACGTTGCGTCTCATGTGGTCACAAAGGCGTGGTGTTTCCTGTGTGGAGATACCATTGCTGTTCTGCCTTTGATAAAAAATTTAAAAACACCAACAATAAAAAAAAAAAAACAGACAGAAATGGTAGAGGGAGGGAGGAAAATGCTGTCAGTTCCTTAATCACCAATCACCAACCTGGAGTGGCCACTGACACCTTGTCCCAGTGTGGTGGGGGTGGGGCGGGGGGTCCCTGGGGTCCATGGTCCTGGGGTCCATTCAAAGCCTCCACCCAGAAGAGGACAAGCCAGTCTCCAGCTACACAGGTTAAAAAAAAAAAATACTTCACACATGAATTGAACTTCTTATCTCAGTCCCGACCAGGGACGGAATCAGAATAAAGGCTTTGGTCTCACGCAGCAACCCTATGGCCAGTCCCCGCAGTCCAGCAGGCCTGCCACTGTGCTGACCGAGGCCGTCATGCATGAAGCACGTCCGGGGCTTTATGGCTCAACACCTGAGCCTCCTGGAAGGCCTTGGCCACCTCACCGAAGCCCCAGCGTACTGGCTCTGCAAGGCCCTGGGGTTAAAATAGCAAAAATGCCATCTGGCAAGAGGCTGGCTTTGTTCAGACTGTGTGCTGCCTTGTTGCTGGGGTGGTCGGGACATTTTCCAAGCCACCATAACAATGTGAGCTGCCACCTGGGCCAACCCCAGCCCTCCATGCCCCCAGCCCACTCGTCAGCATCCACGCAATCATGGCAGGAGCCCCTGTGGCAGCTGAGCCACCTTGTGTTCTCCTCAATTCCATCTCACTGACTTGGTGACGACAGCCCCAAAGCAGGCAGGACAAAGCCCTTCTTTCTTCCTAGAAAAGTACCTGAAATAACACGCTCATTTTTAGACTCCCAGGAGTTGGTGCTAAGGAAGGGTCCTTGGGGCTGGGACATGGAGAACAGCCACCGGTCACCGCAGACCCTTTTATCCTGGCTGCCCTTCCCCTCTATTGGCACATGTTCCTTTTCCATCAAAAAATTTAGTTACAATTTTTTTTTTTAAATAAGAAGACCAGAAAGAACACACAGGGTTGGCTGCCTTTTATAGGACAAAACATGAACAGGGAAACAACTTGTGTGTAACATGCGCACCCAGACAGACCTTATTTCAATCATGTCCAATTTTAAAATCCAGGAACCGGCCACAGTAAGGAAAGGCAGGCATGTTTCAGGCTGTCCAGCAGCTGGGCAGAAAAACGGAGACCCACTGGGCCAAACAGTGAGAGGCTCCAATTGAGCCATCCTAGTTCAGGTCTCCCTGGTGACCCCCCTCTGTGCGGGGAGGTAAGTGCATCTCTTGATATTTTTAGTTCACTGTAAAGACATGCTTTTTGCCCTCCAGGATTCAGCGGAAACCCTGCAGGTGCCGAACGTAACTGATTGGAGTGGGGAGGAGGGGAAGGACAAAGAGTGATGGCTTCAGGTTTGGAGAGTAGTTGAGTCACATTAGAAGCAAAAAGCATCTCTGATTTGGCCAGCAGAGGTGTGCACAGTTCTGCTGTGGTTTCAATCTTACTATAGGCTACAGTCAACAGGACAGCACAAACACTCTTTGTTGACCAGACATTCGGCTGGCTCAGAGCAAGCAGCTGGGATAGAGTCACTTAGATTTCAGCAGCAAAGCTGTGCGGGGAGGCAAGACGTTGCCTGGGCTGCCTCCCAGGCCTCACTATCACGCCTAGGAGCTGGTGGAGGAAGACGCCAAGGCAGGTTTCTCGAGCCCAGTGGAAAGCTGCTTGTTCTGCCCCCAGCTCCCTCCCAACAAAACCAAAGACCATTCATGCTAAAAGGGTCACCTGGTCCAACCCTTCTGGCCACAACAGAGGAAGGTGCTCTGCCGCCCTCAGTACACCAAGGGGGACACCCCTAAAGAAAGCACTAGAAGGTGGGGTGCAGTGGCTCACACCTGTAATCTCAGCATTTTGGGAGGCTGAGATGGGTGAACCTCTTGAGCCCAGGAGTTTGAGACCAGCCTGGGCAACATGGCGAAACCCCATCTCTACAAAAAAAAAATTGAAAAAACTAGCTGGCCATGTGTCTGTAGTCCCAGCTACCAGCTACCGGGGAAGTTGAGGTGGGAGGATCACCTGAGCCCAGGATCTTGAGGCTGCAATGAGCTGTGATTACACCATTGCACTCCAGCCTGGGTGAGACAGTGAGACCCTATCTCAAAAAAAAATTTTTTTAAGCAAGGACTAGAAGCTGCATTGCTGCCAGCACTCAAGCTTCACCCCACGAGGCCCCTCCCTGCTGCATTAGCACTGGCCCCTGAATCACATCCCCACACCATCATCCTGAGATACCCTGCCCCCAGCACCAGTGGAATGAGTTTTGCACCCCAGCACTGTGCTGGTCACTTTCATCTCTCATCCCCGTTTTACAGATGAAGGGGCTGAGGCCAAGAAAAAACAATCACACAGCTAGGAAATAGCAGAGCTGAGCAAAGAACTCTCAATCCAGTTCCCTTGACCCTACACCACTAGTGAATCCCAGAAAGGGCAGTCAGAAAGATGATAGTTTTAGACATAGATTAAAACCCATATCTGCCTTGCTAAACTGCATCTGCTTTGATGGTGTCTGTTAGCATTAGATCCAACAGTCTTCACATAACCAAAAACAAGTGGCTGAAACAAATTGAGATTTTTTAAAATGTAAAGGCAGTCTGGAATTAAGCAGAAAACAGCTTGTGTGGTAGTGACACCATCAATGTATAGCTCTATTTGTTGGCCCCACCATCCTTATCATGTGGCTTCCATTCTTGATGTTGCCTCACATTCCAAGATAGCTGCTGAAGCTCCCACCATTATGTATGTGTTCCAGGCAGAAAGTAACAGGAAATACCAGGAAGAGAAAATTTACCTGCCAGCTTTTAAATTCTCTTTAAAAACCTTTTCTGCAAGTCCTACCTAATGACTTTAACCTTCCATCTTACTGGTCCTGCCTTTATCAAGAGGGCCAGGGGAATAAGGTTATGTGAACACACTCCTGCCTCAAATAAAATTGGGGTCTCATTAGTAAGGAAGAGGAGAGGATGAAGAATGCATAGGCAACTATGAGGTAGTTGGTGGTTGGTGAGCTGCCACAGAGCTGTCCTTGGTAATGAGCTGATTGGTAATAAAGTTTGACACCACTTCCTAGCATGGAAAGGGAACAATTTGTGGAAAACATTCACATTTCAGTACCGAGATTTTATTCCAGGTGTGATGAAGTGTTTTATAAACTTTAGCAATAGCTTAGAAACGAGGTCAGAGTAGTTTAAAAATGAAAAAAAGGCACAGGCAAGTGGCATATTTCTTTCTTTTGCAATCAGCGTTAAACCTTTCATCATTAGGTGAAATCTACATTCCCTGGGCCCTTGCTACTCAAACTGTGGTTCCCCTGGACGAGCAGCATCAGCATCGTCATGGACCTTGTTAGAAATGCAGACAGTCATGCCCACCCCTGACCCACAGACAGAATCTGCAGTTCACCAAGACCCCAGGGGCTCCCAGTGCACATTCAAGTCTGAGAAGCCCTGTTCCAATGCAATGCCCTAAAGAGTCTGCAATGGGACTCCGCTCTCCTAAAAACCTTTTCTCAGGAAGCAGTGTGCTCTAGGAATCTTAGTCTTTGGTGAGACTCTGCATCACGGTGCCACTCTCTGAGGAGAATATACATTAAAACACTTGTAGAACTATAATACCTAGTATTTACCAACTTCTGTGCCAGACACTGGTCTAAGGATTTCATATCTGTTTCTGTAGCTCATCGTTCTACCCACTCTGTGAAGTGGGAGCTCTTACTCTCATCCCCTCCCCTGGGGTGCAGATAAGGACGTGGTGCTGAGTTACCCAGCCAGCCAGCCAGCAATGGGTCCAAGCAGATTCTGCCTCTCTGGAATGTTTTGCCCAGATGGAGAGATTTTAAGGTTCAGAGAAAGATGGGTCAGTGTTTCCGAATGAGGGAGCAGCTTGGTGAAATATACTCTGGACAGGTAGCTGGGATGCCTGGGTTCCAGAGCTTGCTCAGCTACTGTGACCTTGTATAAATAACTCACTAGACCACCTGGAACCTCACTTCTCTTATCTGTATATGGGGTGATATGCAAGCTCCCCTCCAGCTCTGACATTCCTCGGGTCCGGACATGCCTTCTGTATGATCTGAAAATCAGTCAGCCTTAGCAGCTGCCTCCCCTAACTGGCTGTATTCAGGTTCACTCAACTGCCACCCAGTCTGGCCACAGCCCAACTTGGTCTAGGCACCCAGATGTTGGACACCCTGCGAGTAAACTATACACCCTCCTGAGCAATCAAAGACAAACACAGCTGCTGCCAGCGAAGCCCCCGAGTTGACCCAGGTGGAGGGCAAGGAGCCGGGCAAAGTCGACTTCCTGTAGACTTTCGGACTGAATTAGACTTGGTATGAAAGTTCACAAAGGAAGCACCTGGCCACGTGAATGAGTTCACCAAGGCTGCTGGTGTGATATTACCCCTCTGCCTGCCCCCATCGGAAAGGGCTGGCTGTCCACCTACAGACTGGCTGGCAGAAACCAGAAAGAAGTGGTGCAGGAAAAGTCACTGAGACTTAGTGGAGGCAGAAGGCTTCTTGTTGCCCCCTGGCACTTCTGAGGGCACTTATCTGGTCAACAGATCTAAGTGGAGCAGATAGTCTTTGAGAGTCTCTTCGCAGTTCACAGTGGACCCGTCCACCAAGCCCCTTGCTCACCACTCCCTGCACTGCAGTAGACACAAGGGAGGCTCCTGGTGGCCCTGCATCTGCTGTGGGATGCCTCCACCCACTCAGCTCTATGTGAATGGCCCATAGGCAGCCCGAACCCCAGGCCAGACCACAGCCTCTTTCCCATGGATTTAGGAATTGGGCCACAAGACTCTGTCTCCAGAGGCTGGACCTGTAACATATACATTTAGTGTCTTAGGGTGGGACATCTTCTACCAGAGCGATCCAGACTGCAGAGACACAGACTCCAGACAGAGCCCACACACAATGTGGATCATAGATAAGAGGACGAGAGGGTCCAGGGTCTCTTTAGTCCCATCCCAGATTCCAAGCCCTCCTTCTTTAGGTTCTCAGCCTCACCCCTGCATCCTATAATAAAGTCTCCTATAAGCAAGCCTGCTTCAGAACAACTCTATTACTTGTCAATGGAGGCGTCTTAATGCTGAACCAGGCCTTCCCATATTCAACAAATATTCATGAAGAGCCCACATGGGTTAGGAGATGTGCTTGACACTGGGGGAATGAAAAAAAAAAGTACGTCATTATTACTAATCTCAAGGAGGGCTCATAAATCTGGGATGTAAACAGATCATTCTAAACCAGTGTATTAGTCTCAATGTTTGTCTTCCCCTAAAATGTGTATGCTGAAATCCTAGCCCCCAGGGTGATGGTATTTGGAGGTGGGGCCTTTGGAAGGGGTGAGGTCATGGGGTGGTTCCTCATGCATGGGATTAGGACACTTAGAAGGGGCTGAAAGACCAGAATTCATTCCTTCCACCAGGACACAGCAGGAAGGCACCATCTATGAACCACACAGAGGGCCCTCCCCAGACGCTGAATCTGCCAGTGCCTCGGGTGTGCTAAAGGCAGCCCCTGGTTTCAAGAATCTTGCATCTTAGAGGGAAACCCATGGAACACTTAATAAAAGTTCAAGACAACCGAACAAGAGACTTCCAAACAATTATTGCTAAATGAGTGGTCCCTGAAATGTCTCAGAAGCTCAGAGTCAGGAAAATGAACTTTGAGCTTGGCAGTTAACAAATTTTCAGAGCAGGTAGAGCTGAGTTAGGCCTCCAAGCATAGAGTAGATTCAAATAGAGACAGTGCCCAGCCACACTCTTGCAAATGATGCTCTTGAAAATATTAAATATCCACAGAGTTCCATGCTTCTAAAAGTGCTTTCACAGCCAACTCATGTGATGCTCACAAGCATGCTGAGGAGGAAGGGATGTAACAGAATCGCTGTTTGATGATGGGGAAACCAAGACACAGACTAAGTGATTGGTTTGGTTTGCGAAACTAGTGAGTGGGGCAGATGCTCATGCCCCCTCCCTGATCCAAGGCTCTTCCTGTCACCTCTTCCATTAATAAAGGGAAGGGGACACAGAATCACACATCTCAGAGCAGTTCTATCCTTCCTCTGGAGCTTTTGGACAGACTCAGTCTAACTTCTCCCTGGTGTGGCAGCACAGGAGTTGAGAGTTTCTCCTAAAGACGTCTGGAACAAACCATGTATCTGTTAAATATGTCCTCCCTGCATGCTTGTACACTCCAAGAGGGCAGATACCATGTCTTGTTCCGCAATTAAGCTCAGCATCTGGCCCAGAATTAAGAGTGTATTCACATATATTTCGTGATTGAATGAAAACAAAAGGACAAGTGAACCAAACAGATTGGTCAGAGGAGGGAGAAATGGGAGGTGGGATCGCAGGGCCACTGTGGTGTAGCATGCAGCCACCTGATGTTTAGCAGTGAATCTTCCAAAGCTTCTCCTCTTTGCTGCCCCTCTCCCAAATCTTCTTAGTATTATGTCCAGAGGGCAGGCAGAAGCAGGGAAAAGAGATGCTAAAATTTCCAGCAAGTACCAGGTTGCTACTTATTAAGACTCTAGGAAAGGGTGATAGAGACCAGGAAGTGACTCTGTGATAAAGCCAGTGCTTAGCATGAGCTCTGGCAGTCCCCAGTGCCTGCCGTGTAAGTTCTGGTAAACTGCAAAGGAAAACGTCAGTATTAGGTGTGAGTTGGAGGTGTGAACCTTAAGCGCTTGCAACGATATTCAATTTGGAGTTGTGCTTAGTCAGGATGAGCTTCTAGGATTCTCGTGTGTCCTCTGATGACATTGACTCCCTTTGTCATTGTCCCTGAGTAAAATCAGTCCCTGGGCGAGGGCTCCCCTTATGGGGAGTTATCACCTCATCTAGCAACTGTCTACTCACTTTTTAACGTCCCCAAGGCAAGGCTGACAGAGGGACCAAAGTGGAAAAGGCGACTGGTCAGGAAAGCCGTGAAAGGTCAGCACCCCCGCCATGGTCCCCCAGAAATCACTACTGCCCTCTGTTCTCCTTTCCACCATCCCTCACCCCTCCCTCCTACTCAAACCGGCGCCAGCTCTGGAGGAACACCAGCTGATCTAGGAGCCACAGCTTGTGCCAAGAGCCACAGGCAGTTTCATTTGGCACACAGTCTCAAGGAGAAATGGCTCTTTGTTTCCACCAACAGAGGGAATGCCATCAACTCCTGCTCCCCAAATTCCCACACTCCTTTCCCTCTCTGTCAAGGGAAGAGAAAAGCATCTTCTGGCCCTTCTAGACCCAAAACACCCAGCTAAAGACAAAAGCTGCTGACCCTATGTGACCCGGGCAGATTCACTGTCCACACCCCACACCCCTCACCAGGCTCCCCAAAGGCTGCCTTGGCTGGAGAACTTGGTATGTCACTCTGCTGCTTATGTCACAGAAAAGGAGCAGGTGCTGTCACTTGGGCCACGTGAGCCAGCGACTCATTTTAGGATCTGGTCCCGGACATCTAAGCTCTTTGCTTACCCTCCTCATCCCCACTGGCTTCCCTCCGGGTTCTTCATTTTCAGAGGGAAAACATCATAACCTTGAGTCACCATGGGGAGGTGATGACCACATGACAAGGAACTTACGCAATTCAAGAGAGGGCAAGTGCCTGTCATACCCAGAGCTACAGTGGAAGAAGGTCCTCGGAGCTCCTTCAACGCATCATATGATTTCAGTGTTGCCCCATAATTTTGAGGCGAACTTTCCATTAACAAAGAAAGTGCTTCATTCTCATGAACCCCGACCTTATTTCCTGAAACAGCCTTGCACACAAGCCTGTATACACACAATCCTCTACACAATTGTACCTCTACGCAATCCATCCATTCGATTTGTCAGCAGACCAAAGCCACACCCCCAACATACACACACTCTCCAACCTTCCTTGGCCTTCCTTTCTCCTGGCCAAGAGGACTGAGATGTTTTCTCATTCGTGTTTAAGACAAATCTCTAGAAGGGAAAGAGCAGAAACTACATGTGATCATGTTAAATTCCAGCTTTCCAAGGGCAAGGAAGAATCCCACATTTTAGCCACAATAGTTTGTGACAGGAACCGTAGGTTGAAGGAAAAATTCTGCAGTATCCTGACAAAATGTTTTGAAGAAAAGGCGTATGAATGTATTTTTATCAGGAACTGCGCTCCTTACCCAAGACAGCAGGCACAAACATTTTCAAAACACTTAGCTCTCAGCGAAGTGAAATTCTGCTATGAAAGCGAAACTGGATGCTCATCCTCTCCACCACTTTCTCATGGTGGGCCTTAAAAACATCATTCCTCCAACCAGTGTTTTAATAAGGAAAAACTCTCAGACTGACTAACTTCCAGAAAATATCGCCGCCCCACACCCTAGAGCCAGAAAGGTTTTACCAAAGTGGGTTTGACAGAATATACTTGCAGAATATTTATTTTTAGATCCCTTCACAGTAGAGTAAGTCTTCCATTTCAGATCAGCTGGCCTCCAGCCAAAACAGCGAAGTCAGAGGAACTTCAGCCCCTAAGCCTTCCTGCTCCCTAAGAGTACCAGTGCTCCTGCCTGGCTCTGGCATAAATGGTTGGCGATAAGTCATTTTTTATTAAAGTTTTAACTCTAGGCAGCAATTTTGCTTTAAAAGGTTTTTCTTTGGAGTGCATTTTTATTTTAAAAAATTAAATACTCTTAGATATGTTAGTATTCAGAAGCAGCAGATTTCAACAACTCACACTTTCTCTGAACTTTTTTTCAACAGATATTTCACATACTAGGGAGGGCCTGAATTCTCAGAATTGTACCTCTATAACTTCATAGCTGCCCTCCTCTTTCAGGGGGTGGGTGGAAAATCCAACTCACCACTCAGGCTCTTGCAGGTCTGAAGGCTGAAGCCGTGTGAAACACAGGGTCCCCTTTCACTCACTACTCCCAAAGCCGGGAACTAGCCAGTGAAGAGCGGCCATGCCATTTACGCGGCACAAGCTGGCCTGGGGTGATGAGCTGTTCACCTTCACTGGTCATTTCTCTCACTTCTTTAGTGTGTGGCACAGTGCTCCCTAACATCCCACATTTAACGCCCCATCAAGTAAAACAGGAGTGCAGCAAAATATCCAACAAGTACTTGCTCCTAGGAGCAATTCAAACACGTTTTGTTCAATAATGGTTTCATTCCAACTGGCCCAAAGAGAAAAAAGAGTAAGGAATTTTTTAAAGCCTGCTTAGCAAGATGAAGCCTCAGAAGGCAGTTGGCTTATATTTAAACACGTACTGCATCAACAAAAGCCAGATCTGAGGTGTCAACAAAAGGAAGTCACTCTTATTCTAGAAATAGACCTTAAAAGTAACTAGCTTGGTGCCAATTAGAGGCAGGGCAAGCTTACTTACGCACTGCTGGTTAACACACCCACTCGCCCTGACTAAACCACTTTAAAATCGGGGAGCTATTTTCTAACAACCCTTTTGAAATGCTATTCAGAGATGAACTTTACATTTCTATGTCACTGCAAGATGCTGCTCCCCAACACAGCAACACCAGGCATTTCAATTAAATAATTTTATTGGGGGAAAAAAAAACCACTGTGAGCACCAGAGCAAGAAAAGTGTATTATTCAATCAGTTTCCCAGATCACATGCCAAGAACACAACGCTCAGGGTGGGCCTGGCAGACGGTCCACAACCAGCAGGTGCGTTCAGCTTGAATGGACCGGGGTTCCACAGTGTTTGTGCCACAAGTCAATGGCCTTGCTCACGATCGCGTCTGAGCTGTCCTGGGGAATCTGTGGACAAGCAAACCAGTCTTTGTGAAATTGTAGTGTTGACAACTTCAGTGTCTTCCCTCATTCGCTGTGGCATAAAATTCACTACCATGGGAGTTTTCACTGTTTTTCAGAAAGTGACAGCATAAAAGGCTGTATCACATGCTACCTGAGGACACGAAAGGGCTCCAATGTCAGCCTGCCTGGGTTCAAATCCTGCACTGCTCACTAACTGTGCATCCCCAGGCGGGTTACCTAAGCTACCTGGGTTTCAAATCCCCATCTCTAAAATGGCGGAAATGATAGCCCGACTTCGCAGAGCTGTTCACACTATGACATGAGATAACCCATGGAAAACACTTAGCACAGGCCTGGCACTGTTAGCCACTTCTGGTTATAATGATGATTATTCGTTTATTCAACACATATTGACTCAGTACTTTATTATAATTTACCAGGCCATTATTCAAATGTTCATACTATTTTAAAAATGAATAGATTTGTGATTCTGTGAAAATCATTCAGGCACAAGTCTCTTTAATCCTATTTCTTGCCTGGTAAAGGGTATTCCAAGATACATAGGGAGGGAAAAGTTAATTTCATTACCATTGCCTTTTTCAGCAATATGCCAGGTTAATACTGTATATTAATAAACCCAACTGGGATTACACCAGAGACAGTAACAGAAATGAAATGGCTTACAAAATCCTCCAAAATACAGAATCCCTTTTGAACTGACAAAAATTACTCATTGTAAAATGACAGATCTCACCTTTTCCTTTTCCTGACATGACTGATGATAGTCACATGGAGGATGAGACTCTGGTTCTAAGTGGACACATTCACAAGATGGTCTCAGACCATCATCTCCCAAAGACAGGATGCAAACTAATCCTCAGGCCAACTTTAGGCCAAACTTTTTCAGGGAAAAATGTTTCTTATAATGTAAAAATATACTGTATGATTTCTCTGGAATAATCTAATGTAACAGGAAAATCTGACTTGCTAAGGTGACTTCATTTCTAGATTCAAAATCAAATCAAATTATTATTTCTCTTAAATAATTTCTCTAAAATAATCATTATTATAATTATTCTCTGAAACAGTCTAAGGTATTATTTCTCTGAAATAATCTAATGATTATTTCTCTGAAATAATCTAATGTAGTAGGAAAATCTGACTTGCTAAGATAACTTCATTTCCAGATTCAAAATCAAATCAAAGCACACTTACATTTTCCAGAAACTTTGTTATCTTCTCTGCACTGTTCAGTGCCATAACTTTTATTTTAAAGGTTAATAAAATTTCGACAGCTACAAAAACTAGGATCTTACAGGATCCACTCACAACTTTATCCCAAATCCTACAAAAATAAGGAGATATAATCAAATTACATGAGTTTGAGAATATGCTTAGCCTAGACATCTCAAATTACAAAATAAAATCAAATTGCTCCAATTTTATGTAAAAGTTTCAAAGAACAACTTTTATGAAATAATCATCAAAACAAGAACAAAATACAGAAGCCATTTGAAATCTATTCTAGATACAATCAGCACTAGAAGGAAAAAGGGAAGTTCACTAAAAATTACTGCTCCACTAGGTATCCACCAAAATCATACTCCCTCATGTTGTGAACCTGACATTTTTGAGGAAGAAAAACAAAATCCTAAACTAATGGTATATATTCTGCTAATATTCCGTAATGCTATAATTATAGCCTACTAAGGGACAACAAAAGATGTACATGAAATGAGATAAATTCAGTTTCACTGCCAGTGATTCTGGGGACAGACTCCTTAAACTTCTCTAAGGGCTTAAGGAGCCAGTTACTGATCTATAACCACTCTAAAATAATAATTCTGATCATTCCCATAACTCCTAAAAGTTGGTATTCTACTTGATATACTTAGTTACATATTATCTTATAATGTTCTCTGTGTACTGCACTATTCAGTGCCATAACTTATTTTAAGAGTTACTGTTCCACTACATCACAAAGTCTAAATGGGTGGCACCTGGACTCCGAAATACCCAGACATGTCTGAAACTGACTGGAAGAACTTGGTTTGAGTCTCAAATCTTTGACTGCCTTCAGCTTCTTTAAAGATACCATGATGAAACTAATACTCAGATTTCTGCTAGAGGAGGATTTGTCACATTTCTGGAAAAGAGGAGCTGACGCTTATATAAACTGGTGGAGACCATTTTAGGTGTGACTATTTCACGGCATCTAATGCACTGAGGGCCCTCAATTTTTCTAACTATATATTCAAGAATAAGCATAATCATGTGCTGTTATGGTAGCTGCTGGAGGACTGAGCTTCAAATTACTGTATCGTTCTAAAGCAAATTTATACTCTGAGGGATGACCGCATGAAAGGCCAGAACTCTGCTCTAATGCCAAGCCTTCAATATGTCTTTGAAAGACATACTTGCCTCTGTAAACTGGATTCGGGCAAACATCCCGCAAAGCACCTCTTGAACCAGAGATCATAAGGAAGTTTGGGCGCCGCGCAACACATCTTCAGATGAGTCAGCAGTCTGCCATCTTCCAGATTCAAGTATTGTTCAAACGCTTTTGGCTAAAGATTAAGCAAGAACAGAGATGATTCATTTCCTGTGTCATAGCATCATCTGATATTATAGTCTCTGATGGAAAAAAAAATTACATGATGAATTCAAGGAAGTATTAGAAAACAAAACTTCAGAATTATCCAAGTCACTTGTGACACAGCAGTTTCCTAGGTCAGCCCTAACTAAAGTAACAAACCATGCAAGACTGAGGAGTTTCCCAGGACACAGGGCTCTTTCAGTGCTAAAACAGGGGCGGTCCCAGGCAAAATGGAATGGTTGGTCACCCTAATACTAACCTCACTAGCCAGATTCAACAACCTAAGGCAAAAGTCCAAAGCAAAATCCAATTGTTCTGAGGAGCTAAGGAAGGCCCATTATATTACTGGCTGGTCTAACGAGCAGCAGATTATATACTAAGGAAAAAAGGGGAAAAGAGGAAAGGTGAAACCAAAGAAATAGAGTGGGATTGGAGTGGGGAGAGGGCACTAGGAAGAATAAGACAAAAAGTGATGCTGATGAGAAGGGGCTGACCAGTCACCAACCATCCATACACTGCCCTGGATTGAGCACCACTGTGCACCAGTGCCAAGCAGGCTCCCACAACAGGGATGTCCAGAGGGTGAACTCTGTATTCAACACAAATGTGACTAAGATTTCTTAGAATTCAAGGGATAACTCAGAGGGAACAAAGCACCTGGATTCCACTTGGTAGCCTCTGTCTCATGAGGCCAGGTGGCAGCCAACACTAGAGGACTGGAGAGCTAATAAAGCCAGCTCCCCAAACCTGACCAAATCCATCTTGCATTGGCTGCTATATTTAGGTTGGCTGCTATATTTAGGGTCCACTGGCTGAGAAGGGGTCTAAGAGTCAAACCCTGAAGTCCACACTCACTATCTGCAGGAGTACAACCAGAGCCCGCATCACTTAAGCAAATGTAAACGTTGATTTTACTCAATATCTATAACTCTCTGCTTCTGTCAAAGAGGAAATTCATCACCTTTACAAGGTCCACTACAGTCAGAGACTGCATTTCATACAATGAATAAAGTGAAAGGTAAGAGAAAATCCCTGCCTTCAAGGAGCTTACAGCTTGAGACATACAAGTAAAGAGGTAACTACAATACACTGTAATACTGTGATGCTATGATGGGAACAAGCACAAGATGTTGGGTACATCCAGGAGAAAATCCTAACCT
This sequence comes from Macaca nemestrina, assembly GCF_043159975.1. Classification (NCBI taxonomy): domain Eukaryota; kingdom Metazoa; phylum Chordata; class Mammalia; order Primates; family Cercopithecidae; genus Macaca; species Macaca nemestrina. The sequence goes on along the minus strand of NC_092129.1, from coordinate 170,821,643 downwards.
GGGCTGTAGGAAGCAGAAGCAGTTTCTCAGGAGAGGTGACATTTGAGCTGACCTCTGAAGAATGGACAGGAGTTAGCCAGGCAAAGAGAGGCCCATATCATAATATCTGGTCCAGCTTTCCCCTTTCTTTTTCAGGATACCTCTTTTTCCTGTTTATCCAACCTCCCTATACTACCCAACAGTTCCTAGAGTTTCTCAATAACACTGCAGACAACTTCCCAAACAAGGAATTGTGGTTGGTTTTGCAAAGTGACTCGGTTGAAAACACACACACAGAGTTATATATTATGTCTCAGAGGAAAGAAAATTTCATCCAAAAGTCAGTACAAATAATAGACAAGATGGAGATGTGTGAACATTTTAAAACTATGTATTGCCTTTTTCCTTTATCAGACAATAAGCTCACAGGGGGAAGGTACTGTATCTGTTTTGTTCACTGCTGGTTCTTCAGTACCTAGCACATCACTTGGCATGGTAAGCACTCAATATATAACTGTTGAGTGAGCAAATCAATACCGTGAATTAATATAAAGTTGTGAATACATCAATCGACATCTTAACAATTGCTCAATGTACATCTTTTTGCCAATATCTAATTAATTTTTTAAACTTTTTCCTGGTTTATTATAGCCTATTATAAGAAATCTTGAAACTATATGAAAGAATAAAGAGCATATAGACATCAAGTATAATCACACTCCCAATGATAACTACTGGTAATACTTAGGTTATAGTGCATCTATCCTGCATACATACAGACACACTTCTCTTTCTTTTATTAGTTGAACTCACACTGAATACATGATTTAGTATTTTTCTGTTTGCACTCAACAAATTGTGGACATTTTCCCAGGTTAATGAATAATCTTAAAGGGTTAATATCCCTACCAAAAGAGAGCTTTTTAAAGTGGAGAAGGAAAAAAGTCAAGAACTCTATAGGAAAAAAAAAAATGCACCTGCCTCTTACCCATATAAAAACATGCTCAACCTACTTACAACAGAATAAACGCAATATAAAATTCCACTGAAGTATCACTTCCTACCTATCAGAATGGCAAAAATTCAAGACTAATGACATACCATGTTGGCAAGGCTGTAGCGAAACAATCTACTGGTTTTGAGGATGCAAAAGACCATGAGCTCTATGAAGGGGAATTTGGCAATATTTAGCAAAGCAATATATGCATTTACCCTTTGATCCAGCCGATCTATTTTTAGGGAATCCAACTCAATACACTAGCAAGCACATGAGAAGCTGCATGCACAAGTCTATTTACCAGTAACACTGTGTATAACAGCAAAAGACTGAAAACATCCCAAACAGCCAACAATAAAAGACGGGTTGAATAAACTACATTCACAATAGAACAGTATGAATATACTAACCTGAGAATATTGTGTAGGCTGGGCGTGGTGGCTCATGCCTGTAATCCTAGCACTTTGGGAGGCTGAGGTGGGTGGATCACTTGAGGTCAGGAGTTCGAGACCAGCCTGGCCAACATGGTAAAACCCCGTCTCTACTAAAAATACAAAAATTAGCTGGCCGTGGTGGCATGTGCCAGTGATTCCAGCTACTTGGGAGGCTGAGGCAGGAGAATCACTTGAACCTGGGAGGCAGAGGTTGCAGTGAGCCGAGATTACACCACTGCACTTCAGCCTAGGTGACAGAGTGAGACTCCGTCTCAAAAAAAAAAAAAGAATATTGTGTAAGAATGTACACAGGACAGTAGTATGAAATCATGACAGGAATGAGGAGTATCTCTGTCTACTAATATGGCATGATCTCCAGCATATAGCAGGTAAAAAGAACAAGATGGGAAGAATGTGTACTGTATGCTACTGCTTCATCTAAGAAAGAAGGTGAATTCAAATACATACGTGTATATATGTTTTTTAATGGAAGGAGCTAATATTTATATTGCCTGACCTTTTTCATACTTAGCAAATGATAGATACCATAGATGTGATTGATAATAGATAGATGTAATTTATTATAACCATAATTATGTTTTACTTCTAAACATTTAGGTTATTTTCAGTATTTCTATGACCCCCATATTCTTACTTTATGAAGACAATAAATACACATCATCAACAGAAGGAAAAACGTGACAAAAATAGGTACTTAATCACTCTGAGAGGAATTTATATCAAACTTAGGAAGAAGTTGCTAATAGTGAATATAAAAAAAACCTCTTTAGCAGAGCTTTAAAAAACTGTGTCTATAGCAATAAAACAAAGATCACTTACGTTAATGATTAACACAATTAAGTTTGAGATGGTTTAATAGGAACCTTCCATGCCACACAATTGAAGTTGGCCTCTATTCTCCTTGACAAAGAGAGACCTTGTCAAAAAAAGCAGAATTCAATATGAAAAGTTTGTAAGGAGAGAGGCTATGATGCAATCCTCGGAATCAGAATAGTATGGTAGAATAAACACATCATCACTCAGGGGTATCCTTATCTTCTTCTGAGCCTATCATTGTCCACCATACACACATTTCCATAGAACTAAGCAGCAACCTAAACTGTGTGTTATAAGATAGACTAAAGACGGTTTCACTAGAGAGAAAAGTTTAAGCAAATCACTTAATGCCTAAATCAAACAGCAAGCGAGACAAAGGAAATTTAAGTTTTTTATACATTCTGGATGACTTTTTTTAAAACTTCATAACTACTTAAAACTACGTGCTAGACACTGTAATGCATACACTAAAAGAAGCCCCATTTTTAAAGATGAGGAAACTAAGGTTTAAGGGACATGAAGTATCTTGCTGATTCTAAAATTCATTTCTGAAAAGAAAAAGGCAAGTTCAAGAATAGCCAAGACATTTTTTAAAAAGAGCAACAATAACAGACTTTCCTTATCAGCTATCAAAATACGCTAGAAAGTTGTACTAAATAAATCATGTGATATTGGCCCAGGAATAGACAAATAACTCAATGGAATAAAAAGGAGTCCAGAAAGAGACATAAATATATATATGTGTGTGTGTGTATATATGTATGTATATATGTATGTACATATATATACACACACACACATATATATACACACATATGGAAATATATATGGAAATCCAGTATATGATAAGGTGGCATTTCAAATCTGTGGAAAAAGGATGAACTGACAAATTCACAGTGTAAGTGCTGTTCTACTGCTTACTAACTGAGACCTTGGTCTTACTTAACTTCTCTGTGCTTCAGTTTCCTCATCTGTAAAAACAAAGATAATATGCTTGAATGAAGCAGCTCACTAACAATATAAATTCGGCACTGCCTGATATGAAGTACATTCTCAGTAACACATAAACCAGAGGGGAGAAGAAGAGGAGGAGGAGTGACGTGTTGGTAGAAGTAGTGGTGTTGCAGGTGAGTGTAAGAGTGAAATCCAATATGTGTCTGATGCCAATCAGAAAGATAAATCCCTGACAAAGAGCTAAATTTAAAATGTTTAAGCATTTTTAAAAGTTAGGAAAAAACAGGCTGGGTGCAGTGGCTCACGCCTGTAATCTCAGCACTTTGGGAGGCCGAGAGGGGGTGGATCACCTGAGGTCAGGAGTTTGAGACCAGCCTGGCCAAGATAGGGAAATCCTGTCTCTTAAAAATTAGCCAGGCATGGTGCCACACACGTGCCTATAGTCCCAGCTACTCAGGAGGCTGAGGCAGGAGAATCCCTTGAACCCAAGAGGCGGAGGATGCAGTGAGCCGAGATCATACCACTGCACTCCAGCCTGGGTGACAGAGCAAGACTCCATCTTAGAAAAAAAAAAAAGGGAGAGAAAAAAAAAAAAATATATATATATATTTAATCTTGGGGTTGGAAAGGGTTAATTAACCAGTAAGACACAAAAAAGCAAAAAAAAAAAAAAAATGCTGACCAGTCTCATTGTATCAAAACCTAAAATTTTGTACAACAAACAGAAAGTATTTTCAACAAACATAAGGGATAAGGATAAATATCCAGGGTATAGTCGACCCTCGTATCCATGGACTCAACCAACCATGGGCCAAAAATATTTGGGAAATAAAAAATGGATAGTTGTGTCTGTACCAAACAGACAAAGATTTTTTTGTCATTATTCCCTAAATAATACAGTATAACAATTTACATAGCATTTACATTGCATTACGTATTATAAGTAATCTAGATTTAAAGTATACAAGAAGAGATGTGTAGGTTATATGCAAATACTATGCCATTTTATGTAAGGGAATTGAACACCCATGAATTTTACTATTTCAAGGAGTCCTAGAACTAATCCCCTACAGAGAGTGACTATATACCAATAACTCTTACAAAGAAAAATGTCAACAAAACAATAGCAATATGCAAACATACTCAACTTCACTAGAAACTGAGGACAGGTAAATTAAAATGAGATACCATTTCACCATCAGGTGGAGAAAAATGTAAGATATTGATACTATCACATATTGGCAATGGGGTGGAAAATGGGAAATCTCATCATCTGTTTGGTGGGAGCATAAATTGATATGGTCTTTGGATGAGCAGTCAGGCAGTTTAAATTTTAAATATGACAAAAATTAATGAATAGATTTTACATATGTCTCCCCTCCGCTTGAGCATCTGCTTCTGCTCATAGGTACCAAGCCTAAAGAGATACGCGTACACACAGGGAGCCTGTACAAGGGCATGCTTACTCTCAGCATGGATCTCTTATGTTTAAATACGGGAAATTCGTAACAGGAAATGCTAGGAGTAAATATTTTTTAATAGGTGGTTCTTAACGAATGCCTTCCAATCTTTAACTACACTTCAGAATTGCCTGGAGCTTTTAAGAATTTAGAATTCCAGGGCCCTACCTTCAGAGATTCAGATTTCACTTGTCTAGGTAGAGGAAAGGTGATGGTAATTTTTTTTTTTTTTTTTTTTTTTTTTGAGACGGAGTCTCGCTCTGTTCCCCAGGCTGGAGTGCAGTGGCCGGATCTCAGCTCACTGCAAGCTCCGCCTCCCGGGTTTATGCCATCCTCCTGCCTCAGCCTCCCGAGTAGCTGGGACTATAGGCGCCCGCCACCTCGCCTGGCTAATTTTTTGTATTTTTAGTAGAGACGGGGTTTCACCATGGTCTCGATCTCCTGACCTTGTGATCCGCCCGCCTTGGCCTCCCAAAGTGCTGGGATTACAGGTGTGAGCCACCACGCCCGGCCAGTGATGGTAATTTTTAAAAGCTCCCAGGTGGTACTAATAGGAAGTCAGGACTGAAAACTAGTGATTTGTCTATACTGCCTTGGAAAGTTCTCCAAGGCAGTAAGTTAAAAACAAAAATAGAACCATAGGGCCATATGAACAGTATACTACTTAATGTGAGTAATCCCAGCACTTTGGGAGGCCAAGGCGGGCGGATCACGAGGTCAGGAGATCAAGACCATCCTGGCTAACCCAGTGAAACCCCGTCTCTACTAAAAATACAAAAAATTAGCCGGGCGTGGTGGCGGGCGCCTGTAGTCCCAGCTACTCGGGAGGCTGAGGCAGGAGAATGGCGGGAACCCGGGAGGCGGAGCTTGCAGTGAGCCGAGATCGCGCCACTGCACTCCAGCCTGGGTGACAAAGCGAGACTCCGTCTCAAAAAAAAAAAAAAAAAAAAAATACAAAAAATTAGCCAGGCGTGGTGGCGGGAGCCTGTAGTCCCAGCTACTCGGGAGGCTGAGGCAAGAGAATGGCGTGAACCCGTGAGCCGAGATCACACCACTGCACTCCTGCCTTGGTGACAGAGCTAGACTCCAACTCAAAAAAAAAAAAAAAAGAAAAAGAAAAATCATATATACATGCACATAAGAGAATCTTGAATAATACACAAAAGCTAATGACAAATGTTTACCTCTTAGAAGGGGAAGTGGGCAATTGCAGGGATCGGGTGGTTAGTCCAGGTCTAGGGAAATATGGATTCATCTGAATTGCTTAATTTCTTTTGAGAATGCATTCACTGCTTATGTTACGAAAAATAAAGGATGAATTTTTAAAGAATAGCATAAACTATCAAAATGCTACTGACTTACTCAAATATTAAATAAGAAAAGCTAATTAGATCATGGTATGATAAAACTGAGACCTCCTCACTTAATTAGGCAACTGATATATTTACATAAGCTCCATTTCCATGCTTAAATTATTTTTACTGAAATCAACAAAGTGGATCAAATTTCAAACTCTTAAAAATCAAATTTTGCTTAGTTGAAATATATAAAAACTGCTCTTGTAAGTGTTCTCAGAAGCTGAAGAGTCTTGCACATTGCCTTATTAACAATTAACTGCAGTGATCCTCAATGCCCATTCAACCATCATCACTGCCCCGCATCTGGTCTTTCACCCTATACCACAGTTACCACTTTCAGTAGAATTTTAAAAAGAAATAACCCAATGATTTAAGATAAACAGATTTATTTTTATAAATGAGATAAATAAGAGAAAAAAAACTAGAAAAAAAAAAAGAAAATGGCAAAGGAAGACTAGCTTGTGCAATGCAGCAAGCACCATTCAGTGCTCCGCCTTCCCAAGCAAGGCTATGACAGAAACAGCTCGTGCCTGCCACACTCCCATGTGCTCCTTCCATGTCACTCACAGAGCCCCTGTTTTAGTAGGAGATCACACGGCTTTTTTTAAAAAAGAACACCTTTCCCAGCCTCTACTGTAGACAAGGCAGCCAAGTGACACAGTCCTGGTCACTAACATATAGTTGACCCTTGAGCAACACAGGTTTGAATTGCAAAGGTCCCCTTAAACATGGATGTTTTTCCACTTTTGCCAACCCCTGAGACAGCAAGACGATGCATCCTTCTCTCCCTCCTCCCGCTCAGCCTACTCTACGTGAAGACAAAGAGAATGCAGACTTTGTGATGACCCACTTCCACTTCATAAATAGAAAATAGATTTCATTTTCCTTAGGATTTTCTTAACATTTTCTTTTCTCTAGCTTACTTCATTACAGGAATATAGTGAATACACATATAACAAAACATGTGGCTGGGTGTGGTGGCTCATGCCTGTAAATCCCAGCCCTTTGGGAGGCCAAGGTGGGCGGATCACTTGAGGTCAGGAGTTCGAGACCAGCCTGACCAACATGATGAAATCCTGTCTCTACTAAAAAAGATACAAAAATTAGCCAGGCATGGTGGCAGACACCTGTAATCCCAGTTACTTGGCAGGCTAAGGCAGGAGAATCATTTGAACCCAGGAGGCAGAGGTTGCAGTGAGCCGAGATCACGCCATTGCACTCCAGCCTGGGCGACAGCATGAGACTCCATCTTAAAAAAACACAAACGGAAACAAAATATGTGTTAAATGACAGTCTATGTTATCAGTAAGGCTCCAGTCAACAGCAAGTTAGTAGTAGTTAGGTTTTGGGGGAGTCAAAAGTTATATGCAGAGTATCAACTATGCTGGGGTTGGGTCAGTTCTCTTAACCCTCCACTACTCAAAGGTCAGCTGTACATGCAGAGAGAAAGCCTAATGGGCCACAGACTTGGCTGGCCTGTCCCTCTTATTCCTTTGTGTTTACCTTTGCCTTCCCTTTCCTTCTGTCCAGAACACAAATGTCATGGCCACTGGTCCAAGAGCCACCTTGTGAGCAGGAGGGGAAAGATCATGCCTACGAATACTGGAGCAGAATGGCAGGAGTCTGCAGCCCTCTCCATACTGTGGTTCTGCAGCACCAGCTCTGCACTGCCTGGATTCTTAGCTTCTGGTATTTGGGCTTCCCATTATATGCAGCCAAATGAAAACCTTAACTTATACAGATGGATTACTCTAGACCAGCGGATTAATAGACCAGAATAAGGAATACTATAGAGCAGGACTGGCCACCTATGGCCTGCAGCAGGGCAAATCCAGCCAGGAACATTATTTTATGCATTGTCTAAGGTTGCTTTTGTGCAACAACAGCAGAGTTGAGTGGTTACAATAGAGACCATCTGGCCCACCAAGCTGGAAATATTTAGATTATATGGCCTTTTACAGAAAACACTTGCTGAGTCCTACTGTAAAGGGTTATTCATAATTGTAGCAGCCTCAGGAGGTAAGAGCACTCCCTGAAGACCCCCAATACCATTGTTCACTCTCCAATAGCCTAAAAAAAAAAAAGTCCTCACCAACTGGGGTAAAGAATCCCGGTACTTGGTATTTAATTGGTTCACAAAGCGTCGGGTGATCCAGTAACAGTCGACGCTGTCTTCCACCATTTCCTCCATGGCTTTAGCTATAGCAAGAAATACTTCATCTTCTGGCTCCTGAAAGATTAATAATACATCTCAAGAGGAAGGCAGTGAAAGAGAGGAATACATGTTTCTTTAATAAAAAATGAAACCTTGCTCCCTAAATTTTGAAAAGGCTACATTAATAAATCAAAGCGGGATCAAAAAGCACAGAGTCCATCCCTGAAGAGGAGAGCAAGGGGGAGAAAAGGATGAGTAACTACAGGGTCAGTGCTGCTTATGAATGACCAGGTTTCAGGCTGAGTGTACAGAGATGCTCCAGCTTCTAACATTAAGCCCCTCACAGAGTCAACATAAATGATAAGCAAGTCACTGACTCTCTCCACCCAAAAATATCCTCAGTACTAGGTGAGAATGTCTTTGAAAAGGGTGTAGCAAACGGCACCATCAGTAACTGGAGACATTTTTCAGCACAGTAATTTGCAAATACTGAAGAGCTCCAAAAAAGACTAATAAAGCATTTGCTTTATTTCAAAGCATTCACGCATACCTTCAGAATTTTGTTCCATCTTAAGCAGTAAAAAAGTTAAAATGTTCCTAGAATCAGAATTTTGGGAATCAAAAAATGGCATTTCTCAAACCTTGTGTCAATACTCAGAATGCGAAAGTAAACTCTCAGGGAAATTTCAACAGAGAGATCTTAGAAAAACTGGGACCTTATTTGAAAACCTCTTCTGTTTTCAAACACCATATCGTATACAAAAAGCTTTACATTTTCATCTAGGATTTAATAGCTGAAGGATTTTAATGTTAAAAAGAAACTAAGAAGTATCACAGTTTCCCCTAAAAAGTACCAACTTAAATCAAAATTGTCATTTTAATGTATTATTTCATTCTAAGCCCTTCTTTCAACTTGTTAACATTCTATAAAATGTCAAGAAAAACAGAATTTAAATCATAGGGAATAAATTTTCTCTAAGCATTTTATTAATGTGTCAGAGGAGAATGGAAAATAAGTAGGAAGAAAAGGGAAAGGAAAAATCTCCTTTCTTGGACTCCCGTGCAGTTCTGTGCACTGTGCTTGGCACCCACAAAGGTGGCATATCACTGACTGCTCCTGACCATTGACAGGTCAAGAGAAGAGGACCCAGGTCATCCTTCCTGGCCCTGTGCCAAGCACTGCTGCACCCTCTTATTAATGAATTAAAAAATGAGGCAGAGTGGGCGCTAAGTAGGTGCTATGGTTCAAACATCTGTCCGCTCCAAAATTTACGTTGAAATTTAATCCCCAATGTGGCAGTATTGAGAAGTGGGGCCTTTAAGAGGTGACTGGATCATGAGGGCTCCGCCCTCATCAGTGGGTCAATTCATAGATTAACGGGTTATCACAGGAATGGGACTGGTGGCTTCCTAAGAAGAAGAGAGTCCTGGGTGAGCATGTTGGCACGTTCAGCCCCCTCGCCATGCGATAACCTGTGCCACCTCAGGACCCTGCAGAGAGTCCTCATCAGCAAGAAGGCCCTCACCAGATGTAGCCCCTGAATCCTGGACTTCCCAGCTTCTAGAATTGTAAGAAATAAATTTCTTTTTAAAATAAATTATCCAATTTCAGGTATTCTGTTATAAGCAACCAAAAACAGACTAACACAATGAGGACCATGACTGGGGAGACGTGGGGTGGCAGAGTCCAAAACACTCACTCAGAAGCGTGTCTGCCTGAGGCTGCGGTAAAGGTGTCTCAGCTTGGAACACAGACAAGCTGAGTAGCGGTGAGGGGGAACCTATACCCTGTCATCTCAGTTCCTTGAACTAACAGATGATCTAATTTAATTTGATATGTAATTTAAGAACTTGTGTAGTACTATCAACTTCCCTTTGCCAATAAGTGACATTTAAAGATGATTGCTTAAATTATTCCAATTATTTTTTAGGGACCTTCTCTCTCTTGATAAACATAATAAATACAAATGATCTTTATTAGCGCTAAGGTTTGTCCATGGATACCCCATCATTAACTTCAAAAAATATAAGCTATGCAATAAAAATAAATTTTGTAAAATAGGAGTGTTCCAGCAAATCCATTTGAACAATTCACTGTTTTAGCCAAACAAATAACACTTCAATTTCATACTGATAGAAATAAAGAAGGAGAAGGGAAAACTCTTCCTTAGAGAAGAATGCCAACTAATACATGCAAAAAGAATGAGGGAGTTAGATCACCATTTGGCAACCAGCATGGTAAAAACTGGCTCAGGCAAGAATAAGAACCATTAGTGGATGGCTATTTACAAGTCTCAAAGTACTTCCCCACAGTTACTTATTAATTACAAAGAGGAAAATAGTAACCTTATAGTGGAGAAACTCCACAGACACCATCTTACCCAAGTGATCACAGTTAGCAGCAACAGTAATGAGTCTCATACTTCTGTAGTATTCCTGCCAATAATGCGTGACCAGAGTTTAATCATGGAGAAACATGAGACAAACCCAAACTGAGAAATGCTCTACTGGCCAGGACTCTTCAAAAGTGTCAAGGTCATGAAAGACAAAGACCGAAGAACTGTTCCAGGCCGGGCACAGTGGCTCACGCCTGCAATCCCAGTACTTTGGGAGGCCAAGGCGGGTGACTCACCTGAGGTCGGGAGTTCAAAACTCCGTCTCAAAAAAAAAAAAAATTTTCCAGATTAAAGACTAAGACGTGACAGCTAAATGTAATGTGTGATCTGGAACTGGATCTTGGATCAGAAGAAGAGCATCAGTGGGACATCAGCAAAATCCCAATGAGGCCTAAAGAGTAGCTCCCAGTATTGTGACTCTCTGGTTTTGATCATTACATTATGGTTGTATGAGATGTAACATTTGAGGACACTGGGAGAAGGTATTTGAGAACACTTTACTATTTTTGCAACTTTTTTCTACATCCAACATTATTTTAAAAGTTAAAAAATAAAACTTTTTTAGAAATAGTCAAGTGAGAATACTCATGAGCAAAAGTTCAATAAGGAATAGGATACTTACATAGCGGTTTTCAAGTGTCTCCCCACAAAGAGAAACAGTAATTAAAAAGGGAAAAATAAACAATTTCCAGTGGAAAACTCCAGCAGGCACCACCCTCGCCAAGTGATCCAAGTTAACACTACCTCTTATGGGGCAAATCCACACTATGTGTCTCCTGATAAGAGTCACAGAAAAGGAGATAGCATCACCCAACTGGTATCCCCACCAAAAATGAATAGCCTGAATCTAATCAGGAGGGAGCACCAGACAAACCTAAATTGAGGGGCTTTCTTCAAAGCATCTGATTATGTCCTTGAAAAATGTCCAAGCCATGAAAGATTAAAACAAGACAGAACTGTCCCAAGTCAAAGAAGACTAAAGCAACATGACTACCCAGTGCAAAGCCTAAACCAGGATCCAATCCTCACCCAGAACTTTGACTGTTTGCTTATTTGTGAAGGCATTATTGGTCAAATTCAAATGGAGTTGGTAGATGAGATGTTACTATTGTATCAACGTTAACGTCTTAGTTTTGAGGACTGTACTATGGCTATCTACAGGGGTGTCCTGTCTTTAGGAAGTGTACACTGAAGGAATTTGAGGTAGTAGGGAACCCTGTCTGCATCTTATTCTCAAATGATTTAGGAAAAAAAAAAAATGTGTTTAAAAAATACGTCTTAAAATGACAAAGCAAAACAGATGCACATAATGTTAACAACTGGAGAATCTAAGTAAAGGGTATATGCAAATTCTTGGTAGTATTCTTTCAACTTTTCTAGAAGTTTGAAATTACTTAAAAATAAAACGTATTTTAAAAAAACAAAAAAAAGGAAGGTTGGGTCAGAATGTGCATGGCCATGAATGCCAAGTAAAGATGTGTCACTTTTATACTAATAACAATAGGGAGCCACCGAAAGGTTTTAAGGCAAAGCATGATGTAATCAAAGGCTGGCAAGAGTGAACAGTCTAGAGTTGAGTTTAGTGTCCAACAAAAGCGACCACTAACCAGTGGAAAAGAGGGACTTCGAGGTAACTTCCCAGACTCCAGCTGATACATGCGGAGACAGACTTCAGCCTGAGGTGTGGCATCACTAACAAAGCGAACGACTTTCAGGGCATGAAGGACATCCGAGTACTGCTCCTTACGATACATCATCACCTTGGCATGGGACTCATGGTGTGGAGGCAGGATTCCTGGAGAGAATAGGAAAAACAAAAAAAACGAAAAAAGGACAAAATACTGAGCCATCACTCCAAATCCCTCATCTATGAAAGAGGATGCTGTGAGAAGCGACCCAACACGGTTAGGCTAGAATTCACACAGATATTTAAGTACCATATAGAATCTCTTTTAGAAATTCTCACTATAAAACAATCTTAAATGTGAAATATTATCAATGTTTGAATGCTGAGGCATCATTGATATAAGAACACTGGCAAAGCCCTTGAATAAGTGTGCCGCATACATTCAAGATTAACAACCACATCAATCATAACAATGGTTTAATTTAATTTATGGCAGCCTCAGGCTGCCTTTAGCTCCCAGAGGGTCTCACCCTAGTCTTTGTACTTGACCCCTACATCTCAGAACCACCAACAGCCCATTGAATTCTTCTCTTCCCCAACAGTTAAAACTTGCTCACTAAGTATCCTATCCTCCAGGTCACAAAAGACCTTAACCTTCATTGGTGAGGTCACCTTACATGACATTTCTATGACACATTAAGCTCATTAACCCATTTAAACATGGTGTCATATCTTTTTTACAAACAAATGGCTCTGAGAAAACACAGTGGAAAGACCACTAGACAGGCCAGCCATCCGGGTTCTAGACTCAGACTGGATAATACTAGGACTCTCAAATGTGTTTGTCTTTCTGGGCATTTGTTTCCCCATCTGTCAGAGGCAGGAAACGGGATAAGCATTCACCAAATGCTTCTCCACAGAATGCTAACCCCAAGAGAAAACAAAACGCCACCGTCAAACAGATTTGGGAAATGGTGACAATGAATTTTCATGGCTCTAAGTTTTGCCATAAAGAAAAACATTTTAGGCCAGGTATGGTGGCTCATGCCTATAATCCCAGCAGTTTGAGAGGCCAAGGCAGGCAGATCACTTGAGCCCAGGAGTTTGAGACCAGCCTGGGCAACTGAGTGAAGGTATCTGAGAAACCCTGTCTCTACAGAAAAATTAGCCAGGTCCGGTGGCACATGCCTGTAGTCCCAGCTACTCAGGAGGCTGACGTGGGAGGATCACCTGAGCCTGGGAAGTCAAGGCCATAGTGAGCTGTGATCGTACCACTACACTCCAGCCTGGGAAACAGAGTAAGACCCCGTCTCAAAGAAAACAAAACAAAACAAAAAAACATTTTATTTACTCGAGCCTCATTAAACTTAATGAGGCTCCACAGAAGCACAGACTCTGGATCAAAGTTGCTGGGTTTAAATTCCAGCTCTACAATTAACTGGCTGGGTGGTGAGCTCTAGCAATCGCTTTATCTCCCTATGTCTTAGCTTCCCCATCTGAGAAACGGGAATAACAATACCTAATATCATACAGTTGTTGAGATGAATAAACAGATCAATATACACAAAGCATTCAGGAGAGTACTCGGCAAACACTAAGCTAGTGTAAGTGTGAGCTAGTACATTTGACTATGAATCCCTCTTTGGTGCAAAATGCCACAGGTTTAGTATTCTAAAGAATACCCCAGAAAACAAAAACAATAGTAGCTAATACGATACCATGTTAATGTTAGAAAAAAGACTTGCTTAAATGTTCTTTTCCCTGAAATAAATCTGTAACTCATCATTGCTATGAGACTGTGAGCCAGGCTTCCAGAAAAGCCAAGGGAACATGCTAAAGAGTCTCCTACATCTCGATTAATACAGATTAAACAGCTGTGACCAAACCCTCATCACACTTGTAGAGGCAGCACGTTAACCCTTAAACCTGTATTCTAAGAGCTGGTCCTAAAAACCCTCTTTCTGATATTTAACTAAAATAGTATCAGGAAGTAGGCAATTGAAGTAAAGATCCCTAAATAATCAAAACTCTGGGCTAGAAAGAGTCAGGCTGTGTCCTACACAGCGCGGCAGGCTCTAAACTTCCAGTGCCTTTTCCTCAAAAAATAACTATGACATGATAAAGGAAGGTGGGCTGGGTGCGGTGGCTCATGCCTGTAATCCCAGCACTTTGGGAGGCCAAGGCGGATGGACTGCCTGAGCTCAGCTCACAGCTAGTGACCAGCCTGGGCAACATGGTGAAACCCCATCTCTACCAAAATACAAAAAATTAGCCGGGCATGGTAGTGCGCACCTGTAGTCCCAGCTACTTGGGAGACTGAGGCAGGAGAATCACAATCTATCTTACCTTCAAATGAGTTTCACAAACGTAAGCTCAAATCCTAGCTCTGCCATTTACAGGCTATAATGCCTCAGGCAAGTTATTTAGCCTCAGAGAGTCTTTTTCCCCACCTGCAAAATTAGGATACCAATACCTCACAGGGGATTCTAGGATTACTCTGTACAATCTGTGTAAATGACTCAGCCTACTGACAGGCACACAGGGATGCCCAATAAGGAGCAATCATAGTTTATATTCTTCAAGGAATTTAGTCCTCACCACTATGTTACAGTTAACAAACTGTAAGTTTTGTTTTTTGTTTTTTGTTTTGTTTTGTTTTGTTTTGTTTGGAGACGGAGTCTCGCTCTGTTCCCAGGCTGGAGTGCAGCGGTGCCATCTTGTCTCACTGCAACCTTCACCTCCTGGCTTCAAGAGATTCTCCTGCCTCAGCCACCCAAGTAGCTGGTACTACAGGCGCATGCCACCACACCCAGCTCATTTTTTGTATTTTTAGTAGAAAGGGGATTTCACCACGTTGGTCAGGACGGTCTCAATCTCCTGACCTCGTGATCTGCCCTCCTTGGCCTCCCAGAGTGCTGGGATTACAGGTGTGAGCCACTGCACCCAGCCAAAAATACTTTTTTTTAATGAAAGAAAAGGAGGATGGTAATGGATAGGAATTATATGCTCCAGCAAGCTCAGCAATGGTAGGGGAAAGAAAATCTTGGGCTCAGAAGGGATGCTGCCAGTTACTCATGGCACTTAATTCATGTTTTCCTCCATAGAAACTAAGTAAGATCAGTTTTCCTTCTCATTCAGCCACTCACACCGCTGGAATTTAGTCATTCACACTTCTAGGGAGTATTAAGTCTCCAATTCCTCTTTGACTCATTAGGAAGTTATACCTCTATAGCTCAGAATCACAAAACATTACAAATTTAGAGCTAAAAACTAGGAGTAATTTAGCTCAAAAGCCTCAGTTTATAGATGCAAAAAATGAGTCCCAGAGGGGTCGCCTTCCTCCAGGTTACCCAGCTGATAGCAAAGCCTAAACCAATTATCATTTCTCCTAGTCCAGTGCTCTTCCCAGATCTTGTCTCAGGAACATACACTATTTTCTCTTCTATAGTATCATTAACAGAACAGAAAATAATGAGCGGTAATTGAACCTCCTGGGGAAGATCCAACATTCAATAAAAGGCCTAAACAAATTTTCCTTTTTCTGACTGATAAGATAGCAAATGATCCCATTATTCAATATTTTTGAAGATAAATCTTCCAACTCCTGGGTCTCATACCTAGAAGCACCTTCCATACCAATGCACGGTACATGGACGGGAGAGGGAACCTCTGACTAAAAGTACAAAGTTTCTCTGTATCTAGAGGAAGAAGAAAACAATTGTTAGAAGCTTTTCATGCTGATCACAGGATGTCAAAGCACATTTCATTTTTTAAAACTGAAAGAATAGTTAAGACATTTCTTCAGGGGATGTCTACCATATGGTCAGTAAGTTTAGAAGAAGTAATACTAGTCTGATTTCTAGCCCAAGACTTCTGCCAACTAAGTTATTTAAAAACAATTTGCAGCCAGGCGCAGTGGCTCACACCTGTAATCTCAGCACTTCGGGAGGCTGAGGCGGGCAAATCACTAGAGGTCAGGAGTTTGGGACCAGCCTGGCCAACATGGCGAAACACCATCTCTACTAAAAATACGAAAATTGGCCAGGTATGGTGGCACACACCTGTAGTCCCAGCTAGTCAGGAGGCTGAGACAGAAGAATCACCTGAACCCAGGAGGCAGAAGTTGTAGTGAGCCAAGATCATGCCACTGCACTCCAGCCTGGGCAACAGAGTGAGACGCTGTCTTAAAAAATAATAATAAAAATAAAAACAATTTGCATTTTACAGCATTGGAGATGCATTTTGCATATATTACTACATTCCCTATAACAGTGGTAGTTATTAATTACAGGGTTATTTCATTTAATTCACATTGCAAGCCTGTTAGGTAGTTCTTGTTCTAAAAATGCAGAAACTGAAGTTCAAAGCAGTTAAATGATTTGATCAAACTAACACAGCTAGTAAGTGGTGCAGTCCACCTTCAAAACCCTACATTTTCCAGTAAATTACAGTTAGTTCCCTGACCCTCAATTCTTCTACTTATCAAAGGAGAATACCAGACATACTAAAGTAAAGACTGTACAGTTGAAGATCAAAGATAAGGTGAGAAGTGTTTCAGAAACTTTAAAAGTACTCTATGCAAATAAAGTATTATCTTTAAATATGGTTCAGTTTATTTTACTTTAGTCAACAACAGACCTTATTCAGATTGGCTTAAAATAAACTAAAATGTCAATATACAATGCACTCTTAGTATTTCCATAGAAGAAAATCATGGGCTGAGCGTGGTAACTAATGCCTGTAATCCCAGCACTTTGGGAGGTCGAGGTGGGTGGATCACTTGAGGTCAGGAGTTTGAGACCAGCCTGGCCAACATGGTGACTGTCTCTACTAAAAACACAAAAAATAGCTAGGAATGGTGGCGCATGCCTGTAGTCCCAGCTACTTAGGAGGCTGAGGCAAGAGAATCGCTTGAACCCAGGAAGCGTAGGTTGCAGTGAGCCCAGATCGCACCACTGCACTACAGCCTGGGCAACAGAGTCAGACTCGGTCTCAAAAAAAAGAAGAAAAAAATCATGACCAGAGTTATTGCAAATTTACCTAGATAATACATATAGGTTCAACTAAAGAAAAAATATTAACGACTTTCTTAAGAAACCTTTCAAAAACTTCTGACCCTCAGTGAAATATAAATTTGAAAAATCTGTAACTTTTCTCAAAATACACCATTCTGCTTCAACACATCACTAAAAAATACAACAAGCAACCAATGCTTCTGGATGTCTTTTAAGAAAATACTTACTTCAGAACATGTGGAATGACTGAGAACCAATGAGATTAATTTTAAAAAGCACTCACCCAGACGGTCATCTTTTAGGAGAATTTCTAATGATTTCTTTTCTTCAACTCCACGAAACCCCACTTTCTCATAATATACTGAACGAAAGTTTCTCTGAGAGTCGTCAGTCATATTTCATTCTTGGAGGAGACACAGAAAGAGAGAGAGACGAAGGAGAAAAGTGAATGTAGAAACAATGAGTCAAGAATTAGAATAATTTTCAATGATGTTCTCCACCTTTTCAATAAATCTGATGTACCCTTGCATAGGACCCAATATTAAAGATTTCCTTTTACTCAGTTCTACAACCATCCACCTATGCATCTTGGCCAAAAACCAAGATATACGTTAAAAGTTCTCTGAGCTGCTAAAATAGATGGCACAAGGTTTATGCACTAGGTTTCCCACTATACCTATGAATGCCTAGCACAATAGAACATTCTGTAGTTATTATAAATGTGCAAAGAAAAAAAAATAAGTGAAATGGAAGCCAGGCAAGATATGTCAAAAAAAACTATACTCCAACAGTATACACTATGATTTCATTGTTTGTTTTTTACAAATTTCATGTATTTTAAAAATTAACACTCTATTCCAAAATGTTAGCAATGGTTATCTTTAGGTAGTAGGATTCCAGATGATTTTAATTTCCTTTCTTTAGCTTAGTTGTTTTTTTAAATGGGCATTTTGCAAAATGAAAAATTAAGTTATATAAAAGTAAAAAGCCACGAGTTCCTCACTTTTCTTTTAAACACAATTCTATTAAGTGTAACTATCAAAATTCAAAACTTACAACAGATAAATTGCATTAAATTATAAGGAGAAGAGAGTAAAGAATGTAGCCGATTGACAGTGATCCTAAAGTCAGAGTTGAAGCCAGAAAAACGATTTAAAATCTATCGCAAGAACTCAAAAAGTTCAGTGGTCTCAGGTTCCTTCATAGTAACCTTCATAATACTGGAGGTAACTCATCCAAAAAAAGACCAAGTTAGATTTGGCGTTTCAAGAACAGAAAAGATGTGATGCATTTCCCAAAAAAGCACGGCACTGCCTCACGCAAATGCTTCCAGGCTCTGTGCACAAGAGTAAATCTTCAGGTTTAAACATCCTGAGACGTCCCCAGTGAGCAGGGGAGGGCTTCCTTCCTTATTGAAAAGATATCCTCTGAACTGATCCAGTCACAGGAAAGATTAGGATTCGTTTAGTAAATGAAATGCTAAATGGCTCTGAGCTTTCGGGAGCAGATGTCTTAAAAATAAAAAAGTCAGCAGCATAAAACGCGTAATGAGTGTGGGGATTTATTTTTTTTTAAGGCATCCAAACAGTTGCATGACGATTCGGTCGGTCCCTGTTGTCTAAGGACACCCATTCTTAGATTGCACTACAATGACAAAGGCATCCTCTAGGAGGAAACATTGCAAATAAAATCTCCTGCCCATGCGCGTCCACCTGATGGGAAAAGTAAAAACACCGTGGTCCAAGACCCCAGGTCCCATTCTCTCTCTGATGGATGCTTCACCTCTAGAAGTGGAAACACGCCCGGGTTGAGACTAAGTGGTCCGGAGAAGCAGAGGAAGCCGTGCCCTGCGCGCTGACTGACCGCCGGGCAGGCGGGCACCGTTGGAGCCCAGGGCCAGGAGGGGCGAGTCCTGCGGGAAGGAGGGAGATGGCGGGACACCTGGGACACCCGTGCGCGCCCCGACGGCCCGGGAGACAAAACTCAGCACCGCCGCCGCAGCCGCCGCCGCCGCCGGATGTGACATCAACTCCAGGTCGAGGGGCGGGCACTGGGCCGGCGCATGCGCAGAGAGCGCGCGCAGGAAGCTCCACCCTCACTCCGGGAAGCTCGGGGTTTCGTTGGTGAAACCCGACGGGATAAAGGGCTAGACTCGCCTCCAGGCTTGTGTAGTTTCTCCCACCCTAGGCACCCGGGCCCTTGCTACCCTGCAAAATCTCGCGACCATTTATTCCGGCCGTCCGAAGGCGCGTGCCTGGGTTGCACTGCCGTCTCCGGCCCTCGAGGTTCCTACCTAGGGGAGACCCGAGCCCTAGGGCCATACTTAAGCTGCCTGCGTGCAGGACCCGAGTTTTGCTTTTGCTAATTTCCTCCCCGCCCCGGGTGTGTGGGAATAAATGGAAGACCATCTGAACGAGAAGAGCAAAGGCGTCAGCCACTGTCCCTTGCCTTTGGGGAGGGACACAAAGGCAGACAGAGGAGTGGGGACGCTTTAGGGTGGACAAAAGGGAAGGCTTTAGGTGTGCGCAGACCGGAGTCTGGAGGCAGCTCCCTAGAAGTGAAATATCCCAGGGATTGGTTAGGGGGCATAGTTGCCTTTCTCTGGTCGGTCCTAACTTGGAAGCAAGGACAAAAATTAAGAAAGCGATCAGTTATTAAGTCCTGGCCACTGGAGCCCAGTTGTTACAGAAGTTATTGTTCAGCTTCCTAGACTGTTGCTAGAGACGGCAATCTGGCTTCCTGCAAGTCTGATTTAGAGCAGGCAGGTTCCCTGGGTTGCTTATTGTAGATAACGGACTGGTTTTCCGGGCAGGTTGTGGATTAGAGGTCTGTTTTTATATTAGGTTTGGCCATTGTCTTAGTATATTCAGCCTCTCAGGTAAAATACTATAAAATGGGAGAAAAATGAAAGTTAAAAAAATATATATGTGCTAAATACAAGCTCCGATTTGTTATTAGTAGGTCTAACAGAACAAAGTTACTCTTTAAAGTAGCTACTAACGCTTACAAATGCTTGCTTTCTATTTCTGTGCTTGCCTCACTGGTCCACCGGCTGAGCAGCAGTGCCCAAGCAGGTTTTTAAACCGCCAGGGTTTGAGAGAAATCCCCAGTGATGGGTATCGTCCCTTTGAAAGTCCAAATCTCTACCAAATAAACCACACAGATGCCAAGCTTTAGAGGAAACTTAGGACTATCAACAGTGCAGAAGTCCAGTTATAGTGCAGACAAATGTGTGGTATAATGGCTAGACAGAACTTAAAAAAAGAAACGTGTGGTGGTTGAACTCAAACACTGATGCCTCTCCCCACCCCCTTACCACCACCATCTTTAGTTCCTCAGTACTGGGGTACTAAACCTTACTTGGGTAGTGTTCACATGAGTAAGCAGAGTTCTTCAAGTTACTTTACACAGGTTCCGTTTACTTGATCTAAACCTTGGGCCGGTCACTAACTTTTACAATTTCATTTTCTTGTCTTTAAAATCATCACCAAGACTGGGCGCGGTGGCTCACGCCTGTAATCCCAACACTTTGGGAGGCTGAGGCAGGCGGATCACCTGAAGTCAGGAGCTCGAGACCAGCCTGGCCAACATGGTGAAACCCCATCTCTACTAAAAATACAAAATTAGCCGGGCGTGATGGTGCACACCTGTAATCCCAGCTACTCCGGAGGCTGAGTCAGGAGGATCACTTGAACCCAGGAGGCGGAGGTTGCAGTGAGCCGAGATGGCACCACTGCACTCCAGCCTGGGCAACAACAGTAAAATTCCGTCTCAAAAAATAATAATAGAATAAAATCATCACCAATAGTGGTGATTATATAGAAGGTGGGAAGGGTTAAATGAGAAAGTATGTAATGTACTTGGCATGGTGCCTGGCATGTGGCACAGTAGGGATATATGTGAATTGGCTGTGTCAAGATCAATTAAAAATACAAAGATGAGTCTCTAAATCATTTTATTTGGGAAAACAGAATTGCAGTTCAGGGCATACACACAGACTTGGGTGGTCTTCAGAAGAACAAAGAGATGGTTGGAGGTTTCATTAGAGAAATGTTATGTATTGCCTTGAAAGATAGCTCATTGACCCTAAGCAAAGTTTTTAGGAGCAGGCAAGCTCTAATTTGTGAGAGAAGGTGGTAAGTAAAACTAGTCTTAGAGTTTCAGCAGCTACTAGGTAAAACTGGTCTTCAGGTTATATAGCAGGTCACCTTGGCAGCTGGCTTTCAATATAATTCCTGGGCAGGCACTTTGTGCCCCAAATACTTTCTCTTCTCCCTCATTTCTGGACTCTAATTTATCTGGGTATGACAAGATAACTCCAATTCATATAATCAGTTTTCAAGGCTGCTATTCACTGAATGATGACAGCAATATTGGTGCCTTCAATTGCCCTTCATTCTGTTTTTTGATGAGCTGCTAACAGAATATGTGGAAGCTTCCCTAAGAGGTAACACCCTGAGACTTTGGTCAACTCTGCAGCCAGAATGAATCTAAAAATATCCCTCCTCTGCACAAAATCCTTCAGTGGCTCCCCATTTCTCTCACAGGAAAAACTGAAGTACTCACAACAGCCTAACAACACTTCTCATGGTCTACCTTCTCTTACCTCAATCTCAGCTACTATGAGTGACTGCCTTACCTTAGTACCTTCTCACATTCCCTGTGCCTGCAACACGTTACCCTCTGCTTGCCGCATGGGCCACTCGCTTACCTCAGTTGTGATCAAATGT
The DNA here is from genome assembly GCF_043159975.1 of Macaca nemestrina. Classification (NCBI taxonomy): domain Eukaryota; kingdom Metazoa; phylum Chordata; class Mammalia; order Primates; family Cercopithecidae; genus Macaca; species Macaca nemestrina. Next base: position 170,799,701 of record NC_092129.1, on the reverse strand, counting down.
CCCCTCCCAGAGGCTACTCTCCCCACCCCACCTAAAATTGCAACACTTTACTTGAATCCCAATCCCCTGTATGCAGTTCTACCTTTTCCTTTTTCCACAGCACTGATCCTTTTTTTTTTTTTTTTTGAGACAGTTTTGCTCTTGTTGCCCAAGCTGGAGTGCAAAATGTTGCGACCTCAGCTCACTGCAGCCTTTGCCTCCTGGGTTCAAGCGATTCTCCTGTCTCAGCCTCTGGAGTAGCTGGGATTACAGGCACCCACCACCACACCCAGCTAATTTTTCGTATTTTTAGTAGAGATGGGGTTTCACCATGTTAGCCAGGCTGGTCTCAAACTCCTGACCTCAGGTGATCCACCCGCCTCAGCCTCCCAAAGTGCTGGCATTACAGGCGTGAGCCACAGTGCCCGGCTAGCATTGATCACTTTTTAACACACTACATCATTGACTTATTTATTTTAGGGTTTCTTCTGTTGTTTTTGCTTTTTTGTTTTTGCACGGAGTCTTGCTCTATCGCCCAGCCTGGAGTGCAGTGGCATGATCTCGGCTCATGCAAACTCCACCTCCCAGGTTCACGCCATTCTCCTGCCTCAGCCTCCCGAGTAGCTGGGACTACAGGCACCCACCACCGCGCCCAGATAATTTTTTGTATTTTTAGTAGAGATGGGGTTGCACCGTGTTAGCCAGGATGGTCTCGATCTCCTGACCTCGTGATCCGCCAGCCTCAGCCTCCCAAAGTGTTGGGATTACAGGCGTGAGCCACCGCACTTGGCTTATTTTAGTTTTTATTGGATCTGTCCTCCCACCAGAATGTCAGTTTCACAGGTTAGGGATCTTTGCTTTGGTAGTGGATATATCCTGAGTCCATGGAACAGCACCTGGCACACAGTAAGTGCTTAATATAGACTTCTAAACAAAAGAAATGGGTTACCACGTGGCCATTTGTTCTTACAGTTGCATATTTGAGTTGTGAACTGTTAGCATTATTAGTCATTGGACTCTTAGCATGACACAAATTATAGAATAGAGTTGGCAGGCAATAAAATTTTTGTGGGATTTAATTGAAATACGAATTGTAAAAGTCACAGGTGTACTTCACTGTAGCAGCCATCGCTCCTTTCTGACTTGTAATATTTCTGCCCTCTAGTGGTTAGCCTTTTTTGCTAAATTATTATTATTTTTTAATTACACTGTACTGTTAGTTACAGAATCAAATCTCAAGGTTAGAAGGGACTTAAAGGTCAGCCAGTCTCATTAAATGTGGCGCAGAGAGCTAAGCTTCAGGGCATAAAAACAGCCACATAGTTTTAGAAGTGGCGTCCTATCTTTCAGCTTCTAAATTTACTTTGGCAGAATAGTAATTGTCACATACCACTGGCCTCGATCCTTGCGCCTCGTTTTCTAGAGATAAGGAAATGGAGATGGAGTGAGGTTACGGCTGTAGGACAACTATCTTCACGTTAAGGAGCCATTAAAGTGAACGTAGTAAAAATCCCATCACAGCATAATTGGTGAACATGAGAACTGTAAGAACATTCAGATAGTTCATAGGTTAAACCACATCTCCAAAACAGCTGAAGAGAGACAAATCTGGATGGTCCTGGACACTCATTTCCTCCTCCATTTTGGTAATTTGGCAGAAAACTGGCTCAGCAGGTCCATGTTAGTCAAATAGGCAGAACCACCTCATTGCTATAGATATTTACAGTATTAAGGGCATGGAGATCAGTCTTTATTGGAATGTTGGTCACAGTGCATGTAAACCTCTATGCCTGGCCTCAGCTGAGGGATAATTCGATTCCAGGGATGGCATGCACTCTACTACTTTCTGCTTGTATGCTTTTCCTCTAATAAACCCAAACTTATACCTGTATCACTTAACACAGTGGTGTGTTTTCATGGCCCTTTCTGAGCATGCATAACTGTACCCCAGAAATGTCCTGTTACAGAGAGGAAACATTGGTTCACCTGTCAAAACGGGTGGCATACGTCTTATGTAGATGTGATTATAGACTTCCAATACTGTCCTGGTATATGGAAACCTCTGGTTACAGCCATAGGTTTCCTAGTGCGTATGGGGTCATTTAACAAATAATGATTCCATTAACCACTGATAATTGTCTGACCTCGGCCCTGTCTTCTTTGCATGAATCTTTGATAGTTCTAGTGTCAAAACAACAGGTACAGTCAGCAGGGTATAAAAGCAAACGCTATTTGCAGCGAAACTAGAAAACAATATATTGAGTAGGTGAAGAAGTTTCCAAAAGCAGTGGAAACCAAGCAGGGTATGTGTAGGAAAAGGCAGAGAGAGAGAGAGGTCCAAAGCTGCACATCTCAGAAATAGCCAGCAAAACACACACTTCTCAAAGGTGAGGGGTTTACCTTGAGAAGCAATATACATTTCTTTTGTGTGCAGTCTTGAGAATAGAACAACCAGGCTGGTGACGAGGGCATCTCACAACCAAGTTAGATTCTGTGATGCAAAAAACAGGCCACTCTCCTGAAGATAACAGTGATAAAATCCGGACGACATATAAAAAGCAAATACTTGCAGGTGTTTTAGTGTAACTGAGAGCAGCTGGATTCTTGTGGGATGTTGAGCTTTGGGAGAATGGAACAGCACCAGGTAAGTTTCCCATTTTCAAAGCCACTGGAGGGCTCTCCCTTTGGCCTTGGGGGGTGTGGCGGTTGTTTGCAGGGCCTGTGCCTGAAGCTTGGACCTACAGTCTGGGATGTCTGTACACATGCACGGGAACTCCCAGTCATGGAGCTGGAGGCAAGAGAAGAAGGAGGGCGATGGAACTGGTAGAAAGTGGACAGGTTCCAAGTGTTCCCTCCCCTTCTGTATTGTGGAATAGTATGTGTAGAATTGGTATTGTCTCTTCCTTGAATGTTTGGTAGAATACACCAATGAAACTATCTGGGTCTAGAGTTTTCTTTGTGAGAAGGTGTTAAACTACACATGCAATTTCTTCAATAGATAGAGGTCAGGAGATACGTTTCTTCTTTATTAAGATTTGGTAGTTTAGGGCTGGGCACGGTGGCTTACGCCTGTAATACCAGCACTTTGGGAGGCCGAGGTGGTTGGATCACTTGAGATCAGGAGTTTGAGACCAGCCTGGCCAACATGGTGAAACCCCGTCTATCCTAAAAATTTAAAAAAAAAAAAAAAAAAAATTGGCCGGACGTGGTGGCTCATGCCTGTAATCCCAGCACTTTGGGAGGCCAAGGTGGGTGGATCACGAGGTCAGGAGCTCGAGACCATCCTGGCTAACATGGTGAAACCCCGTCTCTACTAAAAAATACAAAAAACTAGCTGGGCGAGGTGGCGGGCGCCTGTAGTCCCAGCTACTCGGGAGGCTGAGGTAGGAGAATGGCGTGAACCCGGGAGGCGGAGCTTGCAGTAAGCCAAGATCGTGCCACTGCACTCCAGCCTGGGCAATAGAGTGAGACTCCGTCTCAAAAAAAAAAAAAATTAGTCAGCACGGTGGCAGTTGCCTGTAATCCCAGCTACTCAGGAGACTGAGGTGGGAGAATCACTTGAACCTGGGAGATGGAGGTTGCAGTGAGCTGAGATTACACCATTGCACTCCAGCCTGGGTGACAACAGCAAAACTCCATCTCAAAAAAAAAAAAAAAAAAAAAAAAGCCAGGCACGGTGGCTCACACCTGTAATCTCAGCACTTTGGGAGGCCGAGGTGGGCAGATCACGAGGTCAGGAGATCGAGACCATCCTGGCTAACATGGTGAAACCCCGTCTCTACCAAAAATACAAAAAATTAGCCAGGTGTGGTGGCGGGCCCCTGCAGTCCCAGCTACGCAGGAGGCTGAGGCAGGAGAATGGCATGAACCCAGGATGCGGAGCTTGCAGTGAGCCGAGATCGCACCCCTGCACTCCAGCCTGGGCGACAGAGTGAAACTCCGTCTCAAAAAGAAAACAGAAAAAGATTTGGTAGTTTAGGTCTCTGAAGAAATTTTTCTATTTCACTTAAGTTTTTAAATGTATTGCATTAAATTCAGGAACACAATACATTGTTATTAACTTTAGTCACCATTATGGACAATAGAACTCTTAAATTTATTCCTGCTGTCTAAAATTTTTTACCCTTTGACCACCATCTCTCCAACACCTGCCCACCCCAGCCCCGATACCCTCCATTCTGCTCACTGCTCCATTAGTTCAATGTTTTAAGATTCCACATGTAAGTGAGATCATGCAGGATTTCTCTTTCTGGGCCTGGCTTATTACACTCTGCATAATAAGTCCTCCAGGTTTATCCATGTTACTGCAAATGGCAGGATTTCCTTCTTTATAAAGGCTGTACATATGTGGACCACATTTTCTTTACCCATGATTGGGATATTTCTCACACCGTGAGCTTAGGAAAACTTCATTCCTAAACAGTGGTTGGGATTCTGCCTCCACCCACTGACAGTAGGTGTTTATCCATTAATCTGTTGCTAGACACTTGAGTTGTTTCATACATTGGCTATTGTAATGAATGCTGCAATGGAGATAGGAGTGCAAACAGCTCTTCAGCATGCTGGTTTCAATTTCTGTGGATATATATATGGTATTCTGTGGATACCTAGTAGTGGATTGCTGGATCATATGACAATAGAAAAAATTTTAAGAAGTAATGTGCCCAAGTAACAATGCATTTGATAAGGGCAACCCAGGTAAGACATAAGAAATGTCATAGAAGTTAAGGTACTCCCTGGAGTGCTTAAAGAAGGCGCTATATACGAAATAGCATTTGAGCTGAGCAGTGAATAATTTTTGTAGAAAAGTGTGCCTTTTCAACACAAGAAAGAGCAATCACTAAACTACAGAGGCAGGAAGTGACAGTGTGTATGTGGATGATGGGAGCCGGCCTGGCGGCTGTGTTGGGGTCATGAGAGATCAGGCTTGGAGCTGGCAGGGTAGGTTGCAGGAGGCCCAAGGAGCGTGGGCCAAGCACGGGCTATGGAGAGATGACTCAGAGCAGAGAGAGCTTTTGAACGATGGATCTCCCTGACCTGTAAAAGGGAGAGGCTTGGAGGCAGGAGTGCCTCTCTTGAGGTGCTAAAAGCTCTTGCAGAGGGAGGGAGGGATTGGTTTGAGCCACTGAGAGGACGTGAAAAAAAGAGAGGTCACAGCTACTGGGGGACGTAAGTCTCTGGGATACAGGGCTACAGAAAACCAAAATGAGAAAGTCAGAGAAGAGTAGCTTTGAGAATTGGCCATGTTCAGAAGCCTGTTTGAAGTAACATAGAGCAACATTTGATGTCCGGGCACAGTGGCGCATCCCAGCATGCTTTGGGAGGCCAAGGCAGGAGGATCACTTGAAGCCAGGAGTTTGAGATCAGCCTGAACAACAGAGTGAGACTCTGTCTCTACAAACAATAAAAAAATTAACTGGGTGTGGTAGTTGCATGACTGTAGTCTCAGCTACTTGGGAGGCTAAGGCAGGAGGATTGCTTGAGTCCAGGAGTTCCAGGTTACAGTGAGCTATGATTGTGCCACTACACTTCAGCCTGGGTGACAAAGCAAGACTGTCTCTAAAATAATAATAGAATATTTTAAAAATTGAAAATAGAAAATATTCCATGAAAATGTCCAGAAACAGTTATAGATTATAAAAATGCAGTGCTATTATGTTAAAGTCACTGTGAAAAATGAATTTGCGGATATTCAATGAAATCCTAAACAAAGTCCATACAGTTTGAGCACCCCTAATCTGAAAATTGGAAATCTGAAATGCTAGAAAATCCAAAACTTTTTGAGCACTGACATGATGTCACCAGTGGAAAATATTACACCTGACCTCATGCAATGGGTTGCAGTCAAAACATAGCCAAAACTTTGTTTAATGCAAAAATTTATTTAAAATATTGCATAAAATTACCTTCAAGCTATGTGAACAAGGTATATATGAAACATAAATTAATTTCATGTTTAGACTTGGGTCCCATCCCCAAGATACCTCAATGTGTATATGCAAGTATTCCAAAATCTTTAAAAATCCAAAATCCAAGACATCTTGTCGCGAGCATTTTAGATACGGGATACCCAACCCGTATTGCCAACTCCCTCCATATGTGGTTACATTTTGCTGGTCTTATGGCAGAAACTTGGCTTAGTGTAATTCTTAGTGGTAGCAGCAGAGGGCAGCAGCAGTAGACGGTTGGGATATTCCTCACACCAAGTTAAGGGAAACTTCATTCCTCAGTGAGAATTGGGATTCTACCTCCACCCACTGACGGTAGATGTTTCCAGATGCTGGGGAAGAGATGACTGGCCCTGGCTTGCCAAGTAAACCGCAGATTCATCTACACCTTCCAGATGGAAACTCTAAGCAAAGCAACAGAGATCTCTTTATTCCAGCAACAGGGATCTCTTTATTCCACCAAGCAAAAAGAATAATAATAGGCTTGGCACGGTGGCTCATGCCTGTAATCCTAATGCTTTGGGAGGCCAAGGCGGGCGGATTGCCTGAGCTCAGGAGTTCGAGACCAACCTGGGCAGCACGGTGAAACCCCCTCTCTACTAAAAATGCAAAAAATTAACCGGGTGTGAGGGGTGTGCCTGTAATCCCAGCTGCTCGGGCCGCTGAGGCAGGAGAATTGCTTGCACCCGGGAGGCAAAGGTTGCAGTGAGCTGAGACTGTGCCACTGCACTCCAGTCTGGGTGACAGATTGAGACTTGTCTCCAACAAAAAAAAAAAAAAAAAAAGAATAGTTCAAGGTATTAAGTGCCTATTCTAAGAGCTGCATGCATGCTATGCCATTAATTGTCTTAACAACACTAAGAAGCTGGCATTATTATTACTATCCACATTTTATTGTAAATAAGTTTAAGTAGAAGCAACTTATAGATGGTGGATATCTTGCTCCTGAGTCCATTGGTTTAATTAACCCTTCCACCGTATTACCTGTCTACAAAGTGTTGTTATTCGAGTGTGTGTACGTGCACACATGCTCTCTGGTGCACACAGAGTTTTTTGTTAGCTTATTTAGATTTTGCGGAAAGGTGAAGAACTTATGCGTCTTTTCATCTCTTTTTTTTTTTTTTTTTTTTTCTTTTGAGACAGAGTCTTGCTCTGTCGCCCAGGCTGGAGTGCAATGGCATAATCTTGGCTCACTGCAACCTCCGCCTCCCGGGTTCAAGTGATTCTCCTGCCTCAGCCTCCCCAGTAGCTGGGATTACAGGCACCCGCCACCATGCCCGGCTAATTTTTGTATTTTTAGTAGAGACGGAGTTTCACCATGTTGGCCAGGCTGGTCTCGAACTCCTGACCTCAGGTGATCCACCCACCTCACCTCCCAAAGTGCTGGGATTACAGGCATGAGCCTCTGTGCCCAGTCTTCATCTCTTCTTTTAAACCAAAACACCGTAAGGCATTAACAACATACTTTGCTGGAGCAGTGCTGTTTCAAGTGTGTTCCCCTCTCTGGTGCTGTCCATGAACTGTTGGTCAGGGACCTGTGAGGTCAGCACAGAAATTGAGAGCATTTAGATACTTTGATAGCAATTTGACAGATTCATTTTATGTCTATTGAATCTCATAATAAAAATTGTGGGCTTGTATTTTACATGTCTTTTTCATTTGGTTTTTCTAGTAATTTGAGGCTAGTTCCTTGCCCACAGGATTGCTTGAGAAGCACTGCAGTTTAGTTTATAACACACATGTAAAAGTCTAGAGGATTTTAGCTAGTTCCTTTCACAGGGGAAATGAAACCCAGCACAATTTTTTTTTTTTTTTTTTTTTTTTTTTTTTTTTTTTGAGACGGAGTCTCGCTCTGTCGCCCAGGCTGGAGTGCAGTGGCCGGGTCTCAGCTCACTGCAAGCTCCGCCTCCCGGGTTCACGCCATTCTCCTGCCTCAGCCTCCGGAGTAGCTGGGACTACAGGCGCCCGCCACCTCGCCCGGCTAGTTTTTTGTATTTTTAGTAGAGACGGGGTTTCACCATGTTAGCCAGGATGGTCTCGATCTCCTGACCTTGTGATCCGCCCGTCTCGGCCTCCCAAAGTGCTGGGATTACAGGCTTGAGCCACCGCGCCCGGCCTTGCACAATTATTAAGACAGGGAGGAGTTGCTCCTCTAAATCCTCCAACAGCTTCACTGATTGTCGAGATTAAAATACAATAAAGAGGGAGAAAGTGGCAGAGAGGGAGGAATGGGAGAAGAGGAACTCGAGGGACAGTCTTGACAACTCTCACAGGAGGACTTGGGCCACGTCACTGCGATGAGTATAGGAAAAGCACAAAATTAAAAAGAAGCAAATGGAATAAGGAATACTTTTTCTAAAAAGAAAACCAAAACAAAACCCTGCTCTTAGATATGACTGCTGCACCCTTTGCATATACGTTTGATACAGCAAATTATCCTGAAGTCCATGTACTAGGCTAGGCTTCCACATTCATTGATTCCATTCACTTATACTAATCAATACTTGATTTTCAACAAGCTGCAAGTCAGAAGTCGCCATTAAGAGTGGGATGAGGCGGCTCACACCTGTAATCCCAGCATTTTGGGAAGCCAAGGCAGGCAGATTACTTGAGCTCGGGAGTTCAAGACAAGCCTGGGCACATAGCGAAATCCAGTCTCTACAAAAAATACAAAAAAATTGGCTGGGCATGGTGGCGCACACCTGTGGTTCCAGCTACTCAGGAGGCTGAGATGGGAGGATTGCTTGAGCCCAGGAGGCCAAGGCTGCAATGAACTATGATTGTGCCACTGCACTCCAAGTTGGGCAACAGAGTGAGACCCTGTCTCAAAAAAAAAAAAAAAAAAAAAGATCGCCATTTAGGAATAAGAAAGAAAAAAGTTCTTTTAGGAGAAGTAGCATGTCTTAGGGGAAAACAAAAATCAAAACAATAAAGGAACTTGTCACGGCAAATGTAAACTTTTAAAATGGGAGGGAGAGTTTGTTAGAGTAAAGGAGTCGGGGAAGCAGCATTGTTTGTTCACTTGCAGGCACTTTCTTTCTCCGAAGATGTAAACTGAAAAATGACTGGCTCGGTTTAGACTCAAGAGTACTTGCTTTGCAGTGCGCAAAGATAAAGGAGATGTCCAACTATATAATATGATTTGCCAGGCAGTCTTCCCCAGTTGCCCCCAAATCTTTCTTCCCTGCCCCTCCTCTGTATTTAATACCATTTCCTTGGCTTAAGGCTCTCTTCACTATTAAAAAGCCAAAGAATCCTGGAAGGATTAATACATTCAACCAAATGGATCATTTGGTACGAGTTTACCAGATCCTCTCCAGAGAGCTTGATTTGATAAGAGGGATAGAGGGGACCGGAGGGGGCTCCAGGCGTTCCTTCTTCAGCAAACATTTGAGTCCCTACATGCCAAGCACTGGGAACTCACGCCCCTACCCTCAAGGAGCTTGTAATCTACTGAAAGAGACGTGAGTGAATCCAGAAAACCATGCAGAGATCCAACGCTTTAATGTACACAGTAGGTGGTTACCTAAGGGTTAGAGAAGAATGCATTCAGATGTGAGAGGTAGTAGAAAATGAGAAAGAATTAACTTGCTAATGCATACGTGGAGGATTTCAGAGCAATGGGAAGCAATTGCTCAGATAATGCCAGGAGGTGGCACAACTGGCATAAAAATAGGAACCTGAGATCCTGCACACCACCCAGTCTTGGGGGTATGGACACGAAGCCCGGGATGATGTCAGGCTGTTCTGATTTGGCTCCCATTGTAGCCTATTAAGACTGATTAAGGACTGTTTACTTTGGAAAATCACATTTTGACTTCCATCCCTTCACATTTCAGCTCAAAACCAATGTTTAATTCAAGTTCAAGTCAGATTTAGCTCCCTCCAAATTTGTCATTGTCATTTTCATGACATAAAACTGCATTTTGGCAACAGGGCACAGACACATTCCAGCTCCTCAGTGTGCTAGTTAAGCAAAATACTCAACTTCTCAGTGCCTCATTTGTCTCTTCTGTAGAATGGGCATATCGGCACTATTTGCCTCGCAAGGTTATCATGAGGATTAAAATAAATAAACCCATAAGGCACCTATGATTACTTTGATTGCTAATCCACACCCGATGGTTTGATGACCTGAGGGGCTGTTGCGGGTGGGAAGGCCTCTTCTCTCACTGTGCCTAAGAGGGCCTGGGATGAGAAGGTTGAAAGGAAGAAGTAGCTAGCATGTGAACACCTGAATGGGTCTGCAGAGAGAGCTTGGAGCCACTGACAGAGGGATGGAACAAAGGTGCTCCCAGATCAGAAGCAGGTACTTGAGAAGAGGCTTCGGTAGAAACACAAGCTTTTAATAGGAAGAGAAAGTAACTTTCTTCAGGCACGTAGGAAGCTGGCAGGAGGTGTGGCCACGGGACCCCATCCTCTGTTGAGGATGCAGAGCTAGATCTTCGATATTCACTTAATGTTTCTTGAGTTCCCACTATGTTCCAGGGGCTTTTTTAAGTGCTTGGGTATGCCCAAATGCATACATAAAAAACATCCTGCCCTATGGAGGATAGGGATATATAGTCTAGTGGGGCAAACAGGCAACGAACAATGGATGTAATAAATAAGGACATTTATTTTCAGAAAGAAAAGAGTTGATCAGGGAAATGCTGATTTGGTATTTGGGGGTAAGGTTGCATGTCTGTTTATTTCAGGAATGACAAGGGGACCAGTATTGAACTGGAGCCACAGAAGGAGAGAGTAGATGTATAGTGGCAGAAAGGTGACAGGGTGAGAGATAGAAGTTAGATCACTTTGGTCACTGTGAGCACTTTGGCCTTTTCTTTAAGTGAAATGTGGAGTTTTGAGCAGAGAATTGATATAATATGACTCATATTTTCAAAGAACTGCATTTGTTGCTATGTTGAAAATAGATGCCAGGGCATATGGAAAGAAACAGAGACAGAGAGCTATTCCTGCAATTCAAGCAAGGGATGATGACGATGACCAGGACCAGGGGACAGCAGTGGGTAGAGTGACAAGTTGTGGGATTATAGATATATGTTTAAGGTAGAGCCAACAGGCATTCCCCACAAGTTACAGGTGGGATGTGAGAGAAGATGGGAGTCAACTGTGACCTCTTTTATCGAACCTAAGCAACCGGAAGAATGGCAAAAGGTGTACGTAGAACAGGCTTGGACTTGGTGCTTCTGAGATTATACGATATCCAGTAGAAGGGTCAAGTAGATGGCTGGTCCAACTCTGGAGTACACCAGTTATCAATTAACTACCTCTCAGCTCCAGATCCACCTTTCATTATCTGCTCTGCGAAAATGGAGCTGGGCCGTGTAATAGCTTGACTTTGTCCTCTGGCATGATGTGAAAGTTTCTCAGCAGAGTGCACTGGAGGGATGCTGCAGGAGGAAAGGATTATCTTCCCAATCCTGGGGAATGCTTCGTGGCAGGCCCCTGCAGTGTGCATAGTCTGTGCAGCCCCCAAGTCCTGCAGTGAGCTGCAGCTGGTACCTGGCAGCTGGCAGCATAAGACACCTCTTATGGATGGCTTCCCTCCATACCTTTGCAGCAAGTGCCAAAGCACAGCACCAGTCAGCAGACTTTACAGCAAGTTCCAAGATGTAGCACCAACCAGCAGGCAGCTCCCCCAGCAACAGAGAGGGCCAATTCTCGTACCATCAGTGTAGCAGCTCAGCAAACCTTTCCACCTTCCCATGAGCCACAGCCGCACCCCTTCCAATAAGGTCTGGATTTCAGCCCTAGAGTATGAGTGGAGGTCCTCCTCTTCCAGATTTGTTCTCTTCTTGAACACTCTATCTCAGCCTTATGGATGGAAGAAGCTCCCTTTATCTGCTATTTATGTATCCTTTGGCATTTTCTTTACCAATTGCTAGTCCATCATCCATTACTCCAGTCCCTGGTTATATTAAACTGTTCCTGTGCAAACTACTCTGTGGCTTTTGCCTCCTGAGTGGACCCTGGCTGATATCTGGGGTTCAGCAGAGAGCTTTAGGCAGAATGTATATCCTTAGGAATTGCCAGAAAATAAAGGCACATGGAGCCATGAGATCACTAATGGAGTGGACAGATGAAAGAGGAGAAAAAAAGAGACCCCAATATTAAAAGATCAGGGAGAAAAAGAGGAATTTGCTTAAATGACAGGGAAGGAGCAACAGTAAGGCAGGAGGCAAATCAAGAGATTTTTCTGGCAACCAAGTTTAAAAAGTGTATCAGGGAGGGAGTGATCCACCATGTCAAAGTCTGCTGATACATCAAGTAAAAGTTCTGAGAGATGAGCATGGGACATCATTGTGACCTTGACAAGGTCAGTGAGGAAGAAGACTAATGGAGGTGTTTTTAAGAGAGAATGGAAGGGGAAGAATTGAGATAGAGACCTTCAGAAATTCTTTTGAGAAGTTTTGTTGCAAAGAAAAGCAAATAAATGGTGGTAGCCGGGTGTGGGGACATAAGGAGGTGGTGCCAAGAGGAAGAAGCTGCACGTTTCTGAGATTATGAAAACGGTCTAGTAGCGAAGGAATAATTGCTGATATGGCAAGAAGGGGGAGAAATGCTGGAGCCTCATTTTTGAGTAGAGGATGGTTGGCCTAGAATCAGGAGTGCAAGTGAAGGGATAATACACAGGGCCTTCGAGGTCTGCCCGAGGGCCAGATTGAAACAACCGAAGAAAAAGTTGGGCTTATCCAAAGGTGGAGACAGCCTAGACAATGGGAAGTGTGACTTGGGAATGGAGCAGAATTGCCAGGAAGCCATGCCCTCCAAGCCAACTACAGCTACTAACAAGGCAGCTTAGCCAAGGAAAGCATGCCCCGTGAGTGCCTGTCTTCATGTTTTGGTGAACGGGGAGAGAATGAGACCCAGAGAATGGAGACCTGGAGAATGAGTACAACCTCCAGAGCAGATCACTGGGATTGAATCACAACTCTGCTTTCACATGCTCTATGACAAAGGATAAAAACAAAACAAAACAAAACAAAAACTTGATTTCTTTCTATTTCACTTATAAAGAACAATCTTGATAATTATTACATATGCACCACAGGCTGTTGTGAGGATTAAATGAGTTAAGTATCTAAAACATGTAGAACAGTAGCTGACACTATATAAATAATGAGCACTAGATCATACCAGTTAGTATTTTTAATGTTGCTTTTCCCTTAGTTTTAGTTTCCTTTTTCTTTGTTTTTTGTGTGTTTTCTGTTTTTTGTTTTTGAGATGGAGTCTTGCCTTATTGCTCAGGCTGGAGTGCAGTGGCGCAATGTTGGCTCACTGCAACCTCTGCTTCCCAGGTTCAAGCAATTCTCCTGCCTCAGCCTCCTGAGTAGCTGGGATTACAGGTGTGCACCACGATACCCGGTTAATTTTTGTATTTTTAGTGGAGATGGGGTTTCACCATGTTGGCCAGGCTGGTCTCGAACTCCTGACCTCAAGTGACCCACCCGCCTCGACCTCCCAAAGTGCTGAGATTACAGGCATGAGCCACTGCACCCGGCCTCGTTTCCTTTTTCAAAAATGTCTTATATGAATTAAGAAAAAAAATTTTAAGGGGGATATGTCCATTTCTATACTAGGATAGCTGAAGTTGGGTCTTTAGGGAGCGATCTAAATGGAAAGTCAAGTTTGGTAACAACTGAGAACGTAGAAGTTTAGGTCAAAGTGGCCTAGAGTAGGGAAACCTCTTGTGGGTATAATAGGGTGACATGGTTTGGATCTGTGTCCCCACCCAAATCTCGTATCGAATTGTAACCCCCAGTGTTGGGGGTGGGGCCTGGTGGGAGGTGACTGGATCATGGGGGCAGTTTCTCATAAATGGGTTACACCATCCCCTCGATGCCGTTCTCATGATAGTGAGTGAGTGAGTTATCGTGAGATCTGGCTGTTTAAAAGCGTGTAGCACTTCCCCCCTCCCTCTCTTCCTCCTACCCGGGGCTTGTGAAGTGGCTTGCTCCCCCTTTGCCTTCCTCTATGGGTAAAGGCTTCCTGAGGTCTCCCCAGAAACAGATGCCCCTGTGCTTCCTGTACAGCCTGCAGAACCGTGAGCCAAGTCAACCCCTTTTCTCAGCCTCCCGTGCAGGTTTACTGTGACCATGAGACTAAGTCTTGGTCAAAGGATGGGAAAGGAATGTTTTATGTGAAACTTTGGGGTCATACTCTTCAAGGGAAGGGACCCTCCCTTGCCCTTTTTCCTGACGGCTGGAATACAGTCACAGGGGTGAGCCATTCAGAACCATCCAGACAAAGACAACTCCATAGGAAAAATGGAACAACCAGATAGGTAAGTCCAGCCCCAGGCAGCTCGTCAGAACAGCCGCCGTTTGAGCTTCCCCTGCTGCATGAGGGAGAAGGAGACCTGTATCTTGATTAAGCTTCTATTACTTTGAGACTCTGTTTTATGCAACCAAACTTATATCCAAACAAAATATCGATTTCCATAAAAATATGCCTGCAGGACTTCTTTGAATGCCATGAAACCCCTAGAACAGAGATGTGAGCAGATGTAAAGATGCCAATCTTACATTCGTAGGAAAGTGCAGCTGCAGAGGGCAGAGAGCCCAGCTCTTCGCCAATTAAGAAAAACAGACTTTATGAGAGGCCCTGCTCCCACAATCCTGGGCACCTTTGGCCTTCTGGTCCTGTTACATTCATTCTTGATCTCATCCTTGTCTCCCTTCTTCATTGAGAAACGTAGACTTTCTTCATTCTTCTTCTCATGCCTAAGCTATCTTGCCGCCAACTCACCTTCAAAATGCCTGCAACACAATATAATTCCTTGGTTCTTTGTTTGAGATAGAGTCTCACACTGTTGACAGACTGGAGTGCAGTGGCGCAATCTCGGCTCACTACAACCTCTGCCTCCGAGGTTCAAGTGATTCTCCTGCCTCAGCCTCCCTGGTAGCTGGGACTACAAGCATGTGTCACTACACCCAGCTAATTTTTTGTATTTTTAGTAGAGACAGGGTTTCACCATGTTGGCCAGGATGGTCTCGACCTCTTGACCTCGTGATCCACCTGCCTCAGCCTCCCAAAGTGCTGGGATTACAGGTGTGAGCCACCGTGCCCAGCCATTCCTCAGTTCTTATAATTGACTCAATTATCCTGAGTTTAAATCAGAAGAAACTCAGCTCTGGTCTCCTGAAAAACTTTCAACTCATTTCCTCCTCTGCATCTTCTCACTATTCTGGATTGGATTCCTCTGGTGTGTAGTTCCCAGAAGGGCCCCCAAATTATTTCTGAAACCAACAGACATTTTTTTCCTAATACACGTTCAGCCTGTCTTCCTCTCCCCACAAACATGGATTAGGCTCTTATTTATTCTCTTCCAGGGATCATACCAGGTTCTAACCTATACAGACACCCGCCCCTGCAAGTGCAAAGCATGAATGATCATGGGAAAAACTCTTTCTTCATAGGATGGAATCAGAATTTCAACACAATATAAAGAATTAAAGTCTAATTTCAAACAGGTAGTTGGCAGGTATCCATCAAGGAAAACTAATTTAGGGCTTAGAACATTTCTGGAAGTCTACATGCTAGGGCACCAGCATGTCCTCTTCATCCTCAAACATGCATTTATTTCCTTTCATTAGCACCGTTACAGACCTCAAGTAAGTTCAATAGGAAGCCACACTGACCTGATTAATTATTTTAAAGGAACAATACAAAACTGCAGTTTGCATGTTGGAGATCCCACAGAGGCTTCTTTTCTTTGGATCACTGAGTACTTTTTCCTTGGTTGTAGTCACTCAGGTCCTGCATGGAGCTCCATGTTTCTTGGCCCTTTGCCTCATCACCAGGACAGTGGGAAACTCTCGACATTGATTAGATAAGTGATGTTATAAGAAAAAGGTAGGATTGTGTCAGAATTCACTGGCATTTCATGGTGGAATCTGGCTTCCTGTTGAGATGTGGATTTAGACACCTCCTCTATCATTTGCCATCTGTGCTACTCTTAGTAAGTTAGTTAACCTTTCTGAGCTTTGAATTTGAAAAAAACCCAAAAAAACAAAAGAGGGGGCTGGGGAGGCATTAAACAATAGCTGCTATGGTGGTGAGGATTACATGAGGGCATGGTTACACTTCCCTGGCCAAATAGGGCCCTATCTCAGGCCGTCTCTGCATGAACCATGCTCTTGCCCACTTTTCCCCACTTTGTAAACCGGCTCTCAAGCGGATGCCGCATTGAAGAGTCTGATAAATAAAGTATCACTCACGCAACATCAATGAGCTCCTTTCTCCTGGGATATTTGTACTTTAGGCTGGATATGTCATTAATCAGTAGGGTGGAGTTTCAGGTATGAATGACAGAATGGAAGAGAGGAATATTGTGCTTGGGAAATGCCAGAACCATTGAATCATACCAGCTGGACCAGTTTATTTCACTGTGATGCAGGTTCTACTCGTTGTAGAATTGTACAGTGAGGTTGACAACTGAGTAACTTTGAAAAGGGTGCCTTAGAATGCACATATGATAAAACCAAAAGGATGGAGAAGTTGTCTTGAAGGTACTGTGTCTGCTCAGGGTGTAACAATGGCTACAATTTAAAATTCCCCCTCAATTAGAAAAAAAAGTGAAACAAAGACCCAACCAAAAAAGTAAACACTATACAAAAATCTCTTTCATCATAATGGCTGTAGAAACTCTGAGAATTAGTGTGTGGCATCTGCACATCTGAACGTTTCTCTATATTCCTGGGAAACTTCCACGTGGCGTGAGGGGACGACAGACCTGGGATCCGGAATATGCATAAATCTTGCCAGTAGCAAGGGAAGGATCTGGAAAAGAGAATAAAAGCCTCTCTTCTTGATCAGAACACACCTAATCCCCTGTGGATAAAAAGCATAACTGTCATTCTTGGCCAACTGCACTTGAGTCTCCCAAATTCAGGCTGGGAAAAGGACTAGAACTTGTACAGCCCAGTGCCTGTTGAAGCCCTTTCCTGCACCGGTCCTCCAGAGAAGGGATGGGTGTTCCCTGATTACAGAAATGGAGTCCAGAGTGGGCAGAAGAATTGAAGTTGGGACACCAGCATGTGGAACCATCCCTGCCTCTCCATGGTGACCTGGACCATGGGAAGGCTTGGCTGTGTCCTTTAGCCAAATTCCTGGGGTCCTTGTGTAGTTTTTTTTCTGTCTGTGAAGAGATTCCTAAAAATTACAGTTTTACTTGACTTTTAACTTAGTATTAAGGACACTCTATCAATTTGAAACAACTTACCATTCTTCTCTCAGCCTTCTAATCCCATTACTTCCTCATGTGGGGGTATAGGAGGGAGGGGAATACCAAACTATTTTGTTTTCGGGGAAGAAAGTGAATATGCAAAATTTTTGTTGTTGTTTAATTTAAGCAACTGACTCAGGAAACACTTGGCCTATTCACCTTCTCCTTCCTGGAACACTGGACTTGTTTTTCATAGGAGTCTTTGTGTTAGTAGGGTTGGATGGATGAGCTCCGTGAAGATAATCACAGGCTGATTACTGTAGTCTTTCCAGGGCCAAAAAGAAAAGCAAAGAGGAACTGGGCGCACTAACTCATGCGTGTAATCCCAGCACTTTGGGAGGCTGAGGTGGGCAGATCACTTGAGGTCAGGAGTTCGAGACCAGCCTGGCCAACATGGTGAAACCCCATCTCTACTAAAAACACAAAATTAGCCCGGCATGATGGCGGGCACCTGTAATCCCAGCTACTCATGAGGCTAAGGCAGGAGAATCACTTGAACCTGGGAGGCAGAGGTTGCAGTGAGTCGAGATCGCACCACTATACTCCTGCCTGGGCAGCAGAGTGAGACTCTGCCTCAAAAAAAAAAAGGAAAATGAAGAGGAGTCAGGAGGAAGGGTGGTTAGCTAAGCGGCAGTGAAAGGATGAGGATGTCTGTGAACATGGTGGGTGGCAGTGGGGGGCATGCTAAGCGTGGAAGTCTCTCTCCTCAGTAGCGGCTGAGCGCCCGCTGGAACATTCTAGGGCACGGAGCAGGAGTACAAACATACCACGGTCATGGCTTCCTTCTTGGCATCTGGGTGCTGAGTGCCAGTCTCTTTTAGACTTGGCCCATATTTGTAAATACTGGGAAAAAAAACACAAAATGGACTGGCTCACAATATTTTCTGCTCATCCTGAAGGATGAAAACTCAATATTAGCAATTCTATGCTGAAGACAAGTTCAGATCTTTCAGAAGCTCTTAGAACCAAAGATTTATTTTTTTCCTGGAAAAGACCTTAAGAGACTATCCAATAAATGTTAATATAATTCCTATTTTATAGAGGAAGCCACTGAGGCCTAGACAGATTAGATGATTTAATTTTCCCAAAGGCTTGCAGCCAGTGAGGGGTTGGGCTAGAAATCCAGGTCTCTCCTTGAACCTGGCAATACTCTGTCCTACATTTTGTTACCTCTCTGGCTGACGAGTGATCATGATGAATTGCAAAACATAAATTACTTCTATGCTGGGAGGAGGTGGTGAGGAACAAATGGGTGGTTACTTGCAAGGCTGCCAAACTCTGCATGGAGAATCTTGTGGGTGTTTTTTTGTTGTTGTTGTTTTTGTTTTTTTTTTTTGAGATGGAGTTTCACTCTTGTAGCCCAGTCTGGAGTGCAATGGCGTGATCTTAGCTCACTGCAACCTCTGCCTCCCAGGTTCAAGCAATTCCTCTGCCTCAGCCTCCAGAATAGCTTGGACTACAGGCGTGCACCACCACGCCCAGCTAATTTTTGCATTTTTAGTAGAGACGGGGTTTCACCATGTTGGCCCGGCTGGTCTCCAACTCCTGATCTCAGGTGATCCACCCGCTTCAGCCTCCCAAAGTGCTGGGATTATAGACATGAACCACCGCGCCTGACCGTGAGTGGTTCTTAAAGCCCTATCTGAACATTAGAATCACCTGAAGAGCTATGACCAAGCAGATGAATTCAATCAGAGCCTCTGGGTGTGAGGTCAGGGTATCTATACTTTATAAAAGCTCCCCAGGTGATCCTAAGATGCAGCCAGGGCTGAGAGCCTCTGTTCTAAAACTGTGACTCTTTTTTTTTTTTTTTTTTTGTTTAATTAGAGATGGGGTCTTGATATGTTTACCAGGCTGGTCTCTAACTCCTGGCCTCAAGTGATCCTCCCATCTCAGCCTCCCAAAGCGCCAGGATTACAGGCTTCACCACCTCACCCAGCCTAAAACTGTGATTCTTATAAGGCAGCAGTTTGCAACGTTTTTGGCATCAGGAATGGTTTTTGTGGAAGACAATTTTTCCATGCACCAGGGGTCAGGGGGCATGGTTTCCGGATGATTCAAGTGCATTACACTTATTGTGCACTTTATTTCTATTATTATTACATTGTAATATAAAATGAAATAATAATACAACTCACCGTAATGTGGAATCAGTAGGAGCCTGAGCTTGTTTTCCTGCAACTAGATGGTCCCATCTGGGGGTGATGGGAGACAGCGACAGATCATCAGGCATTAGATTCTCATAAAAAGCATGCACCCTAGATCCTTCACATGCACAGTTCACAATAGGGTTTGCATTCCTGTGAGAGTATAATGCCAGTACCCATCCGTGGCCTGGAGGTTGCAGACCCCTGTGATAAGGGACAGGTGGAGGGCAAACAAAGCCTCACCGAGAGATGTGGCCCCAGTGAGCATGCATTAGGCTCAGCTGGGGGGCTTGCTGGATCCAGCCTCAGATTCGACACATCTGGGGTGGGTCTGAGGATTTGCATTTACAACAAGTTCTCGATGCAATGCTGATGCTGCTGAGTGGGGGCCATACTTTAAGAACTGCTGACCTAGAGGTAACGTGCCACACCACACCTGTCCAGTTCCCATCCTTAAAGATTGCTGTATCACTCAGGTGGACTTGGGGTGCACAGGTGGGGA
This sequence comes from Macaca nemestrina, assembly GCF_043159975.1. Lineage (NCBI taxonomy): Eukaryota > Metazoa > Chordata > Mammalia > Primates > Cercopithecidae > Macaca > Macaca nemestrina. The sequence goes on along the minus strand of NC_092129.1, from coordinate 170,779,892 downwards.
AGATGGTAGCTCTGATTGAGAATCCAAGTGAAACCGACTACAGAACACACAACTCTGGTGGTGGAGGGTGTGACATCTCTCAGGAGTCTCAGGGCAGGTAAAAGTTACCAGCTAGCAACCCAGAGCGTGAAAACCAGAATGAGAAGCTGATATTTGTTTCCTGTGCTGAAAGTAGAGTTTCTTGAAATGCACACTAGGCCGGGCGCGGTGGCTCAAGCCTGTAATCTCAGCACTTTGGGAGGCCGAGATGGGCGGATCACGAGGTCAGGAGATCGAGACCATCCTGGCTAACACGTTGAAACCCCGTCTCTACTAAAAAAAAATACAAAAACTAGCCGGGCGACGTGGCGGGCGCCTGTAGTCCCAGCTACTCCGGAGGCTGAGGCAGGAGAATGGCTAAGCCCGGGAGGCGGAGCTTGCAGTGAGCTGAGATCTGGCCACTGCACTCCAGCCTGGGCGACAGAGCCAGACTCCGTCTCAAAAAAAAAAAAAAAAAAAAAAAAAAAAAAAAAAAGAAATGCACACTAGAACTGGTTAATTTTCGGAAAACAGCCGTGCCATAAGAAGGCTGTAAAGTGGCTATTTGGCACCACGGCAAGCCAGCAACCAGAAGCAAGACCTTTATCTTGGGAAACCCAGTTTCCAGGAGCTTGGGGGCCTGTTTTGACCTCCACAGGGCATGTTCCCAACTCCCACACCTCATAGGGCAATTGCCAGGATTTCAACCGTAGGATGGAGTCTGAGAACGTCTGATCTCAGAGAGAAGGCAGCAGGAAAAAGAAAACACATTGAGAGTGGTGGCCCCCAGTTCTTCAAATAGAACAGCCAGGTCTCACCACTCCCTGGGTTCCACTTCTTAAAGATGAACCAGGCCTGACAGGCAAGGCCACCATAGCTGAAAGGAATGATGTTTGAGCAGGTAAAAACCCAACCAAAGGGACAGTTCCTGAGTGCGTGGACAGTGTTGGCAGTGCAGTGGGTGGCAGTGGTGCATAGTGAGAGGCTCCAGTGAAGTAACTTACTATAGTGGCTGCTGTGTAGGAAGGAGAAAATGGAGAGGAATCTCGAATGAACCTATGAGATGAGGTCAGAGCCGCGCTTCACCACACCTAAGAAAACTTCTATGAAATGATGGAATGTTGGTATGTACAATGACCTGGGAGTAAACAGCCAGGGAGAGGAAAATTCTGGGTCTCCAATGGAGTCATCTCCCTGCCAGGACCCAACCGATGAGCCTCGGATAGACCTTCGAGCCACACTGCATGAATGTGGAAAATATCAAGACAGATCCTCCCAGACATTCAAGTGATTCCTTAACAGGCAGATGCAAGAATTTTGTGTACCACAGTAACCTGTCCAGGTCACAAAATCCTCTTTGTGAAGTGTCTGCCTGTAGCCAAGGCAGTACTTGCATGGACTTCCGTGACACAGAGTGCCCGAGGTGCTAGGAGAGCCTTCCTGTGGATTGAAGATTTGACAATGATGTCCTCGGACCAGCTTTTGTTCCCTCAGATCTGAACTGCTCCCAAGTCTGTGGATCAATGGAATGACACTAAACGGCACAGATACACCACATCACACAGAATTTCAGGGGATTTAACTTATCTGAACATATCACGTATGAAAAGACTTTTTCCGAGACCTGTAGCTGAGTCAAGGATGTGGAAATGCAAGGAAAGAAAGTACAAGGAGGCTTTAGCAGGGACAGGGAGGGTAAGGTTTCCATGCAGACTTCTGCCACAGCAGACTCTTTGGGCTGTTTGGGCCTGGGCTTGAATCGCTTCACAAGCTCTGGCCTAATTTCTACAGAGCTTTTCAACACGGAGGATGAAAGGCATTCCGGAGCTGAAAGGGATTCTGTCCTCCCGCAGTACTGGGGTTGTCGGTGGCACCAACAGCATAGCAGCCGTCTGCCGACTCCTGACAGGCTTAGGAAGGTGCCTTTCGTGCCACTACAGCTCCATGTTAGCAGCCGCCCGTGGAGAGGAGGGAATCGTTTCCAGGAAGAAATACAACTCGTCTTTTTGCTTTTAATTTCTCTAGAATAAGCGGACTCAGAATGGTGGCAAAAGAGGCAAAATGAGAGTAGGCGTCTCCAAAATGTCAGGCTGGTGACTGGACCAGGGGCGAGAGGAGCAATGCAGCTCAATTACCTGGGGAGCTTCAAAAAGATTTTTTGTTTTTGTTTTTGTTTTTTTAATTGTTGTAAAATGTATGTAACATAAAATTTACCATTTAACCATTTTATTTATTTGTATATTTTTGGAGATAGGGTCTCTCTCTGTTGCCCAGGCTGAAGTACAGGGGTGCAATCTGGGCTCATCAACCTCCGCTTCCCAGGCTCAAGCGATCTTCCCACCTCAGCCTCCCAAGCAGCTGGGACTACAAGTGCACACCACCATGCCTGGCTAATTTTCATATTTTTGGTAGAGATGGGGTTTTACCATGTTTCCTGGACTGGTCTCGAACTCCTGGGCTCAAGTGATCCACCCACTTCAGCCTCCCAAAGTGCAGGGATTACAGATGTGAGCCACTGCAGGCAGCCCATTTTAACCATTTTAAGTGTACATTTCAGTAGTAGTTGGTACATTCGCATGATTGTGCAACCATGACCACTGTCGATCACTAGAACCTCAGTTTTGTTTTGTTTTGTTTTGAGATAGGTCTTGTTCTGTTGCCCAGGATGGAGTACAGTGGCATGATCTTGGCTCTCTGCAACCTCTATCTCTTGGGTTCAAGTGATTATCATGCCTCAACCACCCAAATAGCTGGGATTATAGGTGTGTGCCACCATACTCAGCTAATTTTTGATTTTTATAATTTTAATAGAGATGGGGTTTCACCACGTCCGCCAGGCTGGTCTTGAACTCCTGGCCTCATGTGATTGCACACCTTGGCATCCCAAAGTGCTGGGATTACGAGGGCGAGCCACCACACCTTGCCCAGTACTTCAAATATTTTAAATTATAATTTTTTAATGAAGATTTCATTCAGTAAAGCCATTGAAAAAGAATGAGATTGTTCTTCTGTTCTGATGTGGAGAGATGTTAAAAATCCTTATTAGAGATTTAGAGAAAAACAGCAAGCCACAGAACTGTGTGTATAGTACATGTAATGGGTGTGTATACACTCAGATACACTCAGGAGGAGAACACAAATTGTTAATGGTGATTACCTCTAGAAATGGGAGTGAAGCTCTGGAATGGAAGGAATTTTAACTTTCATTGTATACTTTTTTTTTTTTTTTTTGGTACAGTTTAAGCGTTTTAATAGATGCCTGTGGTGTTCGCATTTAAAAGTTTTCCAGCCACCTATTCTGCCTGAAATCGATGCAGATAGTATGGAGCAGTGCCTCAGGACCTGTTCATGTTGGGATGCCTTTTTGATTCTGACACACTGCTATGTTTAGAAACATCGCTTTGTAACAAGATCTTCCAGACAAAGGTTTGGATGCCCAGAGGGGTCTTTGGTGTCAGAATATCTATTTTAAATGAATTGTGTCATTATTCAAATCGTATTCAATAAACACAGGAAAAATTTTATACTTGGGAGTAAGGATCAAGACAAGGTGACTTCTACTATACGCAGGGGTTCTTAACTTTTTGTGTGCCATGTTTACTGCTATGATTTGAATGTGTCCTCCAAATTTCATGTGTTAAAAACTTAATCCCCAAATTCATATTTTGATTGGAGTTGGGGTCTTTGGACAGTAACTGGGATTAGAGAAGTTCATCAGGGTAGGCTCCTTATGTCAGGACTGGTGGCTTTATAAGACAAAGAGGAGAGCCCTGAGCTGGCACAAACCCTCTTGCCCTTTGTGATGGTGAATTCTGTCAACGTGATTGGATTAAAGGATCCTGGGTGTGTCTGTAAGGGTGTTGCCAAAAAGGGATAACATTTCAGTCAGTGGGCTGGGAAAGGCAGACCCACCCTTAATCTGGGTAGGCACAATCTAATCAGAAGGCAGAAAAATGTGAAAAGAGAAACTGGCTTAACCTCCCAGCCTACATCTTTCTCCTGTGTTGGATGCTTCCTGCCTTCGAACATTACACTCCAAGTTCTTCAGGTTTGGAACTGAGACTGGCTCTCCTTGCTCCTCAGCCTGCAGACAGACTATTGTGGGACCTTATGATTGTGTGAGTTAATACTTAATAAACTCCCCTTTATATATATATAAGCACACATAGTTCTGTGGCTTGCTGTTGTTCTCTAAATCTCTAATAAGGATTTTTAACACCTGTCCACATCAGCACAGAAGAACAATCTCATTCTTTTTCAATGACTTCACTGAATGAAATCTGAATGAATGAAATCTGCATGTGTGTGTGTTTATGTATATACACATATATACACTTATAAAAACAATACTTAATAAACTCCCCTTTATATATATGTGTATATATACACATACATATACACACACACACACACACATGTATTCCATTAGTTCTGTCCCTCTAAAGAACCCTGACTAATACACCCTCTCACAGTGTAATGACCTTTGCCAGGTTATGCCACAGCAAGAAGACTCTCACCAGATGCCAGTGCCATGCTGTTGGACTTCCCAGCCTCCAGAACTGTAAGAAATGAATCTCTGTTCTTTATAAATTACCCAGCCTCAGGTATTCAGTTACAGTAACACAAAACAGACTAAGAAATGTATCTTTGGCAATCTGGTGAAGCTAATGACCAATTTTGGGAATAATGGTCCCCCTCCCTGCCCAATAAGGTTCTTTTTCTTAAAGAAATGATTTTTATTACCATTATTTTTGAGACAGGGTCTTGCTCTTTCACCCAGGCTGGAGTGCAGTGGCATGATCATAGTTTGCAGTAACCTCAAACTCCTGGACTCAAGCAATCCTCCCACCTTCAACTTCTGAGTAGCTGGGACTATAGGCACACACCACCATGTTTGGCTAATTAAAAAAATTTTTTTTGGAGAGATGGGATCTGGTTATGTTGTCCAGGCTAATCTCAATCTCTTGGCCTCAAGGGATCCTCCTGTCTTGGCCTCCAATAAGGTTTTTAAGTGTGCAAAATAATATGTATATAAGTATAAAATAATAAATTATATTGATGTATAGTTCTCCAAATTTTAAAAAAAATTATCAATAAAACAATGTATAAGCCCTTCATTGAAGTATTAAATAACAAAAGCTGTTTGTGGTCTACTGATTTCCATAATCTCAGAGGAGTAATGAGTGTAAATGCCACTTTAAGATATCACAAAACCAGTGATGAGATCTGAAAATAGATGTGAAGCCTAAGCAAGATGGTAAGACCTCGTCTCTACAAAACATTTTTTAAAAACATTACCTAGGCATGGGTCCACATAAGTAGTCCCAGCTACTCAAGAGGAGAAGCAGGAGAACTGCCTGAGCCCAGGAGTTTGAGGCTGCAGTGAGCTGTGTTCGCACCACTGCACTCCTACAGAGCAAGACCCTCATCTCTAAAAAAAAATTTAAAAAAAAGATGAAAATAGATGTGATTTCTATTGATGATAAAGTCACAGATATTGCTTACATAATTGTGATTTGTTGTCATAATCAAAGAAAATGCTAAATTTCCCTTAGAGTTAGTGAAAATCAAGACGCATTTTTTTTCCCATCTAAGTTCAGAGACTTAGATGGCCCCAAATTCATACTCCAGGCTGGGAGCCACTGGCATAACTGACAGATGAAAGGAAGAGAAGAATGGACACAGAGAGATTGGAGGTGGAGAATGAGAGTGGGCTTGGAAGGAATGAGATTCAGCTTTAGAAGCGAAAGATGTATCTTTCCCTCTGACTTGGTTTCCCCATGCAAGGAAGAGGAAGTAGTTGGGTACAGCATATATTAGGTCATCAGGAAAACAGGTAAGGAAGCTTTCTTCAGATGGCCTCAGAGTGAATGAATGGATGAATGAAAGCAAGAGGTTGTTGTAAGCAAGTAAGGGAGAAACCCAGATGTTACAGGAAACCTAAGGAGAGAAGATCTGGAACTAATCTGAGGACTGAGCCAGGGAGTCCAGGAGAGCAGAGGCCAGGGGCTAGATGGAGTGGGTGAGCATCCATTTCTGCTGGCCAGGCTGGCTCACCTGGGGACTTTCTTCAGAAATTCTGTGCTGCAGAAGGAGACAGCAGATTGAAGTGACAGCCTAGTGGGTGGATTCTTTGAAAGATGAGGAGGAGTGAGAAGCCTGTGTGTGCATCAAAAAAAAAAAAAAAAAGAATAAATAAATAAGGCTAAATGGTAGATTTCTGAGTGGAGAGTGTGTTTGAAGGGGCCAAGGGAGGGGACTAACACATGGGGAAATGGCAGATGCTGAATCCTTGAAGACTTCAAGTTTGGGGGATTTGCAAATCGCAAAAGTAACAAGAAAGGAGGAGGGGATCCAAAGTGCAATTGGGGTCTTAGGGATGTTGCTCATTTAACACAGTTGTTGGCATTAAAGAATTTCCAGGAAATGTCAATAGTTTGATAGCTTTGAACAGCCCTAAAAGTGACTCAGCCAGATGGTTCCTGTAAGAATTCCTCCCTCATGCCTCCTTGTCTGCCATCCTCCTCCTCATACAAGCTGTTTCCAGAGTGCAGATTAAGGCTTGTCAGCCAAACAGGAACCATACTTCAGATATCTCAGGCAACATTTACTTATCTTCACAACCTTCCTTATTTTAAGTGCAGAGCCCTCTGACCTTTCGTCTGTTTGTTCCCCTTCATCTAATTTACCCTACATGAACTACCACTTTTCCTGCTCCCCTCTCCTTCCCTTGCTGGTCCATTAATGCCAGCTCCTTCCTCTCTTTTTTTTCTCCCCGTCCTTTCCTCTCTCCTGTTTCCTCAGGGAGATGTAGAGTTTTAGCACTTAGCCAGAGTGATGCTGAGCTGCTCTTTCGAGGCTAGCTCTGTCTTTTGCTTCATGGCGGAAACTTGACTGTCAAGTCCAGATCCCTTGGCCTAGAACTCTGAAGAGTCAGCCTCATCTGTTTTCTCCAAGACAGGCAGGTTTGGGAAGCTGAGAAAGCGCAAGAGGTCTTGCTCCTTTCCCTGGAGTTTCACTAGCTCTCAGGCCTGCTTGGCCTTTGCTTCTGGGGAGTCTGGAGTGATTTGCCGTTCCCACGGGAGCCTCAAACGGCCTATGTCTGACTTAAACCTGAGTCAGACCCTTTCGTTCTTTCTACAAGGGAGTTAGTGACATGGGAAAGTTCAATGCTGAGCCTGAACCTGTGGGGTCTGTGCACATGGTCTGCACATCAGCTGCAGTCCCTCAGGCCTTCCTAGGGTCCCTCCTTCCCAGGGCGTTGATGGCCAATGATGAGTAGGTCAGAGACAAAGGGACATACATACACATGTATTCCAGACTGCTGTTCTAGGATTGAGTCCCTTCAATGAGTGAGAAATTAATTAATCTAATTGCCCAAGAAGGCTTCTAAAAGTTACTTAATCTTTCACTTTCATTCATGGCTGACGAGAAGGAGTTAAGGTGATTAGAATCTGTATAAAATTAGGAGAGAAAGGTGTTTCTGTAATTAGAATGACATTTTAGAGGAAGTCCAACAACCAGCTTAGGTATGCTGGAGTTTATCTGACAGAGTTGTGGTTGGACCACAGCAATGCTACGAAAGCTGTCCCAGCTCAAGTCATCGTTCAGGAATTTACCCAGCCGATGTAGACTCAGAGATAGGATTCAAAAGGAAGCCTCAACTTGAATGCACAAGGCAAAGGATTTTGAGTAGTTTCCATTTGCATCAGCTTTTTGTAGCAGTCTTGGCTCAAGTAAACTGTAACACTGAGCTTCTGGCGGTGACTTGGCACAAACTCGTGAAGTGATGTGCCTTCTTCATCTCTATCATCTAGACTTCTTGGACAACATTTCCTCCAGGGGCCATTGCTACTGCAAAACGCATAAGGGCTGGGGTGGGGGGCGGGGGGCGCCAAGCCTAGGGGATGTCTAGGTAGAGGGATCTTTCCTGCTTAAGCAAAAGTTAGGTAAATAAGGGTCAATAACATGGGAGCCTATGACTTAGAGTGAGGTGAAGTTATTTTTGTTTTCATTTCCATACAGAGTTCTGCATACATCATGTATCTGTAACTCATTCTTACAGTAATTGTAGCAGTCATTTCATTTTTTAGATCGAGTCACCCAGGCTTGTCACGACAGGTGCTAAAAATGCACAAGATAAAAGAAGCAGGAAGTGAAACCGGAAAATGGTTCTGTGAATCTGGGAGGTGGGGTGTGTAGACCGACATTGGAGGACACCCAGGTTTCTCTTCATTTCGCCAGTAAAGAGCAACCTGAACGACTTACCATGCAATTATATCTGTTCTTTTTAAGCAACAGTTCAGAGACTATGAAGGCGGTGTTGATCATATCCTATGATTTACTAGGAGGCATTTAATCCCAGGTTTACAAAGCAAGAAATGGGACTAAATTGAGACAAACAACATCACAAAGAGAATCCAAAACCCATGAAGGAAGAACTAGCTCCTAGATTAAAAATTTATATAATTGCTTAGGAGATTTGAGTTTTCATTGAGGGTTGGTTCTCAGGTCACTTTGCTGGAAGAAACTTAGGGGAATGGATCCCATCATGATGACACTTGACATTTGGGTAGATGGTGCTTTTAGTTTTGACCAAGCACTCTCCTTTTTGGCCTTATTTGGAACTGCTCTTAGATTTACTGCAGAATCATATGGTATGAGAATGTCATATGTTCAAGATAATAATCTATGTGGATACAGGGGGTTGCTACAATTTTATCATAATAGACGGACTGAATTCTGGATGTATTTATATCAGGACCTGCTCATGAAGGAGTGAATGAGATTTCAGATTTTGTACTATTAAATCTTATTTTTAAGTGAAGGGGAAACCATAGACCAGAAGGAACATTCATGAGCATTCTCTGACTCCGCAAAAGATAGAAAGGAAAGGCCAGCCCCTCCATAAAACACTCTATGTCATGCAAATTTGAAATTAGGCTGAGCTCAATCTTAGATGGTTGCCCTTAACACTGCTAAGACGGAAGTAAGTAAAGATGCTCCTTTAAACGGTCAGTGTTGGGCATGGTGGCTCATGCCTGTAATCCCAGCACTTTGGGAGGCTGAGGCAGGCAGATCGCTTGAGTCCAGGATTTCGAGATCAGCCTGGGCAACATGATGAAACCCCATCTCTACAAAATACAGAAAAAAAATAAAAAATAGCGGGGCGTGGTGGCATGTGCCTGCAGTCCCAGCAACCCAAGAGCCTGAAATGGTAGGATTGCTTGAGCCACAGGAGGTAGAGGGTGCAGTGAGCCATGATCGTGGCACTGCACTCCAGCCTGGGTGACAGAGTAAGATCCTGTTTCAAAAAAAAAAAAAAAAAAAGTGTCTTCCAGTGCTTGGTGTGAAGTATTAGGTTACAGTGTTAAAATACTAGAGAATTCTAAAATTTGCTCCCCCAATCTAAGAGCTATGTTCTCATCCTCTTGTTGTCTACAGTAGCTTTTGTTGTCCACACTAGCTTTGGACACACATACACATATATACATACCAAGAGGCCATCGGTAGGTTGCTTCCCTTTCATTTTCACATTTCCAAAATGAGGGTTTGAACCAGATGGCTTTGAAGTGCCTCCAGTTCTCCACATGCGCTGATTTTCAATCAAAATTGTAGGTCTGTTGATTTCCATTGTTCAGCTTCACGGATGCTGACTCACGAACAGCCTCCCCCACCACACGCACAAACACCACAGGCACACACACCCCTCTACCTTGGATGCACCTATTCATGCTTCAGATCCCACAAACTGATCAGGCGCCTATATTGAGAGTGGCACGGTGTAAAAAAAAAAACAGGCAAAGAGCTGGAATTGTATTTTCTTTTAAATCTTTATTTATCCTTTTCATTCCTTTATCCCACCAATGCAAATTGCGGAGAACAGCTGGAAGCCACGTCAGAGCGGCACAGGCCAGCTGGCTGAGTGATGCTGACTGCTGGCCCCGAGCATCGAGCATCGCAGAGGTCACGACGGGCATCAGCTCCGGAGCTCGGAGCGATAGACACAGGGCCACTGCAGGCCCGCAGGGAGGGCGCCTCCCAGCTCCCACAGTAGTTTGGCCTTAAAAACACTAAGAACAGTTGCATTCATTGTCTTTTTTTTTTCTTCTTTTTTTCCTTTAATAATAAAAAAGAAAACCAAAACCTCCTATAATTTATAAGCTATGTTTGACTATCTACATTATATAGAAAATATAGACTCTGTTTACTTTATAACACACATCTTTTTCCCGTGATAAATAACTCTTTAAAATATCTAGTATACATGCCTTGACTTCTTATATATATGTTTGGTTATATACATATGCATACATATATACTCATGTTTGTAAGACACAATAAATATATACTTGACAATGACAGCCAAACAAATGCCGTTTTGGTTAAAAAACACAACAACAACAACAATAAAAAGCAGATGAAGTACTATAAAAGCACCAGGCAGCAGACAGAAAGCCATAATTGCTAGAAACTTCTCCCTCCCCTGGGCAAGGCACAGGGCAGAATAGTAAACCGTCCAGGTGCCTGAAAGAGAAGGAAGGCGGCAAAGGAATAGGTCAGGTCACAAGCTTTTGTTTTGTTTCTTAGCCTGGGATTAGACTAAGAATCACAAATAAGTCATTGCATTTATAAGGAAAAACCAAGGGGCTCATTGATCAGCTTAGCCCTTGTGGTGGCTGCAGGGGACAGTAGAGACCTGGAAGGGGAAGGACAGAGACAGCAACCTGGTGACGACTCCATGACTATTTTCTAGCCCCTGCCTACATCTGCCCAGGCAAGCTTTTGATTGCCACACTAAGCATCAAGCCATTGCATATAACATGTTCTTTTCATTACTCTATTCACTGCTGGTGTAAACAGAAAGGAGGATTCAGTAGTGCAACACTTTAGGAGGCTGAATGAGAGCCACGTTTTGGTGGCCCCCTCAAGGGCTCCAGCAAATGGGGACTGTGACGTTGGGGAGAAAAAGGCCAGTGGGCCATTGCCTTCTACTCCTGAGACAGTACCAGCTTCACCTCCAGACGCCAATGGGAACACTGAGCCCATTGCCTTTTAAAGAAGTGCAGGAGGTCTTGACTCCTCCTATGAGAAGTCCCGGAAGCCCCAGTCAGTCTGGGTGGGGGTCCCCTGAAACTCAGAGCACAGTCCAGCTGCTGGCTCCTGTGCCTGGCGGGGAGAAGGTGGAGGGGCCGGCATGCCTGCCGCTGAGAAAGGCTGATATAACACTCCCGCTGCACACCCCTGTTCTTCCATGGCCCTTCTCTCTCTCCCTAAAAGGAAATTAAAATGTGGGGCTCTGATCATTGATTTTTAAACAAGCTCCCCAATGTCATGGCCTCTGCTCTGTAAACTCCAAAGCTCTGATGGCCAAAGAAAGTAGGCGGTGGTGGAGCAGTAGGCAATGGTCAGGGCTAGATTTGTATTAATATCTGGGAGTGGGGTGGGGATATGGGTGGAGGGTGATCCAAGTAGAGCAAGTCTCAGGAAATCCCAGAGGTGAAGATTTGATGCACATCCCCCATCCTTGCCAAATAAAATACAAGTTAGAGATCATTGTTCACATTACAATCACAATGGGACATTTTAAACAGCTCGTTTTCTGAGTACATTCAAGACATAATTGAGTTTATTTTAAAAAATGAATTTCCCGGCTGGGTACGGTTGGTCACGCCTGTCATCCCAGCACTTTGGGAGGTCGAGGCGGGTGGATCACAATGGCAGGAGTTCAAGACCAGCCTGACTAATATGGTGAAACCTTGCCTCTACTAAAAATACAAAAATTAGCTGGGCGCAGTGGTGCGTGTCTGTAATGCCAGCTACTCAGGAGGCTGAGGCAGGAGAATCGCTTGAACCCGGGAGGCGGAGGTTGCAGTGAGCTGAGATCACACCACTGCACTCCAGCCTGGGTGACAGAGTGAGACTTGGTCTCAAAAGAAAAAAAAAGGATTTCCGGATTTTCCTGCAACTGCTCAGGGAATCCAGGTCAAATGCAGGTCTAATTCCAACTTCTCTACCCACTAGCCACAGGACTTCACACAAGTCACTTCATCTCTCTGAGCCTCCTTTCTCTAGAGCTCTGGAGGTGCTGTGTGAGGCAGCACGAGACTTAAGATGCAGAAAACGTGACTTTTCATCCTGACTCTACCACTAAAGATGTGGGTGGCCTTGACCATCACTCTATTATGTAAAACAAAGGGACGGCATATATTGGACTGTGAAGCCCCTTCAGATGCAGCTGAATTTACTTTCTGCCCAGAAAATCATTAACAAAGCTGATTCTGCCCCCAGTACCCATCAGAATGCAAGAGATCAGATCAGAAACCCAACTTACGATCACAGGTCAAATTCAATAGCTGTGGCTAAGAGACAAGACAAAGAGAGTAAGAGTGTCAAGGTGCAGTGCGCAGCTAAAATTTGAGTCACAAACGAACGAACTTTAAAGCCCCACTCCCTGAGAAAGGACATTTTCCTATGTTATATTCAGACCCCCAAGAGCAAATTCCAAGGCCATCTATAATAGTCGACCAACAAGATTTTGAAAATTCCCAGTCCTGAGGCTTGCTGCATCACCTACAATCAAAATCAACTTAGGAAGTTAATTTGAAAAGAGACTGAGTGATATTTCCATTCTGGAAGAGGAAGCAACACTGGCTACTTCTATGTGCAGCTCTATAGCCTCCTGGCAGAACATCAGATGTCGCATCCTGCTGAACAGGAGGGTGCTGACAGCAGGCTGAGTGGAGCTGCAGGCCAGTCCATGTTTGTCACAGTCCTTCCGGGGTGTGAGAGCAGACCCCTGTAGACGTTGACAAGGAGCGATCTCCTGCCTGGCAAGAGCAGGAGGTGCCCACATCTCTTCTTGGGAGGCAGTGTGGTCTGGAGGAGAAGATTATGGATTTGAATGACCTCATTTCTGCCTAACAGTTGTGTGACTTTGAACAAGTTCCTCTTCCTCTTACTGCCTCCATTTTCTCATGTGTATGCAAGAAATAGCAATACCCAACACTATAGGGTGGTTTTTATGGATTGCATGAGATAACATACTTAAAATACTCTGCCCACAGTGGACAAGTCTTGGAGTTGGCCAGTCTTGGAGTCGGCCAAAACTACCCTAGAGTCCAGATATACCTGGCACAGTGGTATTTGCTGCCATGTAGGCTAAGGTGGGTCTGGGGTGCCCTCCAATGCAATTGTCTGTTGAGAGAAGTCTTGGAGGAGCTGAGAGCGATCACAGATTAAAATTTTTCAAATAGGCCCAGGGAACTCCCAAACATTTTTAGATACCAGATAAGAACCCTAACCCACACCCTCCCTCAGAACTTGGAATCTAGGCCATTCACACATTGATGGGAACAAAACAGGCAAGCGGGAACTAAACAGGAAGACTCTTAAAGCACTGCCTCCTTACATCAAGGCCCTTGAAACACATTAAACAAAGCAGAAAGGAGCCATTGCTGGGTTTTAGTCCTAGGTCAAAGTCAGCTGTGGGTACCCAAACCCCTAAGGGCTGGGCTGATGAAGGGTGCTGGGCTGAAACAAAGTCCTTCTGCAGAATGCTGTTGAAGGCTAGATATTTCAGCTTCATATAGCTACCCCAAATGCATGTGGTGGGATAGGGGCAAGTGCAGCACTAAAGGAGTATTTCAAACCCATTTGCTATATTTTATATTTAAAGAAAATGAACTATCTAGCTCTTTTCTTTCTCTTGTTCCTTCATCTACCTACTACATGCATTTCAGTAGATAAAATTTGAGTACACTTACTATTTTTTCATGCCTCTTTTAAAAAGTATATGTTCTTTCTATATACCACAGCTTCAAATGAGAATTTTTGTTTTAGACATTAAATATTTATTACAGAGCTTAGAGGCCTTTGTGGGAACCTCTCTCCAAAACCCCAAGTATTGGGAAAAGATTTCCCAAATATTAAGGTTTAGTACAGAAACATACAATTGAAACCCCAGGAATATCCCTATTTAGGTTATGAATGACTTAGAAAAATGAAACCCACAGAGTAATTTTGTTTGCTTTCCCTTCATCCTTCATCAGAGCCCTTCAGGCTAGCTACAAAATAATAATAATAATAATTCCAATGTTTCCACAAAAACTACTTTCCCAGAGAGCAATTTAGAAGAACAAGAACCGGCTGGGTGCGGTGGCTCACGCCTGCAATCCCAGCACTTTGGGAGGCCGAGGCGAGTGGATCACGAGGTCAGGAGATTGAGACCATGCTGGCTAATATGGTGAAACCCCATCTCTACTAAAAATACAGAAGATTGGCTGGGTGTGGTGGCGCGCGCCTGCAGTCCCAGCTACCTGGGAGGCAGAGACAGGAGAATCACTTGAACCCGGAGGCGGAGGTTGCAGTGAGACAAGATGGTGCCACCACTGCACTCCAGCCTGGGCAACAGAGTGAGACTCTGTCTCGAAAAAAAAAAAAAAAAAAAGAATGAGAAGCAAAGGAGTCCGTGACATGGGCCTCTGTTCAAACTATTATTGGGAGACTTCCATTCCAGCAAATCTCTGGTTTGGAACTGATAGTTGCCAAGAGCTGGAATGCTGACCATGAAGTGTGTCAGCAACAGGTCAGGGACCACAATGAACCAAGCATGGAGTTTCAGCTGAGCCAACCTGCAGTACTGTAGCAAAGCCTCAGGAAGGAGGGTGACTCTTTCCAGCAAGGCAGTACTTACTTCTCTGTTCTAGAAAACACCCAGCATTCCCCTCGCATTTGGACCACCACACTTGCACCTATGAGTAGCCTGGGCTTCAAAGAATATTGACCCTAGGGAGGACAATGAAGGATGCAATTGATTGGGCTGTTCCCTCTCAGATTTTGCCTACCCAGGCTGGGGGTGGACTCCAGGCCTCTTAGATTCCCTTCTAGTTCTAATGGCAGCTATCTGAAAAGAACTCTAAACCTCAGTTGCATGTAAAGACACCTGTTGGACTTCAGTGAGCCTGTGAACAAAAGCTACATAGACTTACAAGGAATGGCTTCCACGTCCACCCTTGACAAACATCTTACATGAGGTGAAGAATTAAGCAAAGATAACAAAGATAATTACATGGGGTGAAGAATTAAGCAAAGATAACAAAGGATAATTCCCTGTTCTCTGAATGTACTTGATTTGATACTTCTTTCAAGACCAGATCTGAATTTTTAAAGAATGATTTCAAGCGACATTTGATGGCAGCAAGCATTCAAAAATCTATGTGTGTGTGTATATGCATGTGTGTGTGTCTGTTCCCTTTTGGCATTGCCTGCTCCCAGCCTGCAGTTCAGCATCTCTAACAAAAGCTCTGTAAGCAGAGTGTGCAAAGACAAGACAGGAGACCAATGAGAAGAATATGTTTTTTCCAACGTTAGCCTTCTCAAGCCTAAGAATGGCCCCTTGGGGGGTTCTAAACCCCTATTTTAGAAACACTAGGAATAATGTTCCTTGTTGTCCTTTTGTTTTGCTTAATACCTACCCCCAAATTCTCAGGTGTCAGAATCCTGAAAGCAAATGCTGGAGCTAAGGAAAATACTTATTTATTGATTGATTGATTTTTAAGGAAAGGGGATTCTAATTGGATCTGAAGGCTTCCTTTTTAAATCCACAAAGCTGGATGGATTTCCTAAAAGCTCTTGCCCAGCTTGGTAGGAGAGATGGGTGATGGAGCCCCAGACACCTCCCTAGCTAGGCTCACTTTACCCTGTTTAGGAATTCACACTGTAACACTGAGGCACACAGCCGTTCCCAGTCTTTGGGGGCAGCATATGAGCTTATGGTCAAACCCATACTTTGTGCTATCTCCTCAGCCCTGCCTGGAGAGCCATGTGGCAAGGCTACCTGAACACCTCAATAATCCCTCAGACACTTAATTCCACCTTTACTGGAAATAGTGTTATAAGGTGACTCCTTTCAGTTTTTTAATTGTTGACAAGTTCAAAGAGATATTTTATTCTCTGCTGCCCCTGCTTTGGTGCAGCCTGTGCTCCTTCCTTGTGGCTTCTGGGAGTCCTGCTTTTTGCTTACTATTTCTGACCTCTCTTTCTCCACCAGGTGAAGGGCAATGAACCAAGTGCAAAGACACACCCTCAGTTCTTCCTATAAGGAAGCCCAATCAGTCAAAAGGTGGCCACTTCGCTTCTAAGTACTTTTGCCTTTAGATACCTTACATCCAATAAAAGTAGCTTCCTGGAATTTGAACTTTCTCACCAGCCCATCCCGCCCCCAACCCCAGCCTAACAGGCTTATGCGGACTGTGAAAATGGGCCTTCTCCTGCCAGCAGTGGGTGTCCCGGGCACTGAGCTTGCCATCTGGTACTAGTGTCTTGACCCTGCAGAACCATTTGGCTTGCAGAAGGCCAAGGTGTGTCGGGTGCATGAGGTAGGGAGGGAAGCAACCCCTCCTTGCTTGTCACAGTAAAGGGCAGCAGAGGCAGCTATACCAAACCACTCCCGTGCAAATACCCAGCAAGGATCATCCCAGGAATGGCAGGCTCTCCTAAATGCTTCCAGGCTAGGAGCTCAGCCCACAAACAGTCTGGTTTGGGATCAGTCACCGGGACTGAAGTTTACCTTCCTACATGCCATTTATTCACAGTGTCCTTTCACCTCCCTGATCCCCACGTTCCCCATGGCCACCCTCTCCCCTTGGCCTTTCCCTCTCTGTGGATATCCCCTGCAGAAGGCTCAAGTCCCCGAGGTTCTCAGTCTGTGCTAACAGTAGAGGGACATCCTGCTGCGGCGCATGGCCTCGCTGATCAGGTAGGCAGGGCTCAGCTCCGGCTCCTCGGTCATGATGGCAATGTTCTGCCACTCCCCCGTCTGGCTGGACCTCTTGATGGTGTCCACCACGCACAAGGCATACAGGCAGTCGTCGAAGGTGGCGGCCATGGTGAGGGGCCGCCCGTCCCACGTGCGCCGGTCGTCCTGGTCCTGGAAGGCCTGGCGCACCGCCTGCATCATCTTGATGGTGCCGCGCAGGTAGGGCGAGGGGATGTCGCTGAAGGCCTTCTCCGGAAGCAGGGAGTTGCTCACCGGCGTAGCGTCCTGCACCAGCAGCTCCTGCTCCGGGGCACTGTTGCGCTGCCCGTACAAGTCGGTGCCCACGGCCAGCAGGCGCCCGGCGGAGCCCACCACAGTGACATCCTGCTTGAACTCGCCGGGCACGTTGAAGTTGAGGGTGACGGTGCAGCACACCCCGCCCTCCAGCACCATCTGGAAGGTGCAGAAGTCGTCGCTGGTGATCTGGCGGATGCCCTTGATGTGGTCAGTCTGCTTCACGAAGGTCTTGAGCAGCCCGTGGACCTTGACGGCCTTCTGGCCGGTGAGGAAGGTGAGCAGGTCGATGATGTAGGTGCCCACGGAGTGCAGGCCACCGCCGCCCATCAGGTCGTCGCAGCTCCAGTTGTACTTCTTGCCCAGCAGGCTGCCGCCGTGCACCTGCACCTCGCACACCAGCGGCTCGCCCACGTAGCCCTCCTCGATCAGCTGCTTCATGCGCACGAAAGCCGGCAGGAAGCGCAGCACGTTGCCCATGATGCTCATGAGCTTGGGATAGTAGTGCGCGGCCGAGGTCATGCGGAAGGCGTCCAGCGGCGTGGCCGTGCGGTCGCATATGACGTTCTTGCCGATGCCTGCGGGTGGGAGGAAGACAGCGGTCAGCGGGGCGGGACCATGTCTGAGCGCGCATCCCTGGGTCAGATCTTAAAATATTTCACATTAATAGAAAAAGAAGGCCAGTTGTGGTAGCTCAGGCCTGTTGTCCCAGCACTTTGGGAGGCCAAGGCCGGAGGAGGCCTTGAGCCCAGGAGTTGGAGGCCAGCTTGGGTAACACAGAGAGATCCTGTCTCAATAATAATAATAATAATGATGATGATGATGATGATGATAATAATAATAATAATAATGAGCCGGGCTGGTGGTGCATGCCTGTGGTCCCAGCGACTCAGGAGGCTAAGATGGGAGGATCACTAGAGCCCAGGAGGTCGAGGCTGCAGTGAGCTATGTTCTGACCACTGCACTCCAGCCTGGGGACAGCAAGACTCTGTCTCAAAAACTAAAAAATAATGAAAATAAAAAGAAGATAGTCTATATATTTCAATATTACTTTAAATATTTATGTTGCATTACTTAATTTGTTTTTTGTTTGTTTTTGAGACAGAATCTCACTGTTCCCCAGGCTGCATTGCAGTAGTGCGATCATAGCTAACTGCAGTCTCAAACCTCTGGGCTCAAGCAATCCTCCTGTCTCAGCCTCCTGAGTAGCTAAGACAGTAGGTGCTACCATACCCAGCTAAACTTTTTTTTTGAGATGGAGTGTCACCGTATCACCCAGGCTGGAGTGCAATGGCACCATCTTGGCTCACTGCAACCTCTGCCTCCTGGGTTCAAACGATTCTCCTGCCTCAGCCTCCTGAGTAGCTGGGATTACAGGCGCCTGACACCATGCCCAGTTAATTTTTGTATTTTTAGTAGAGGCGGGTTTCACCATGTTGGCCAGGCTAGTCTCAAACTTCTGACCTCATGATCCGCCCAACTCAGCCTCCCAAAGTTCTGGGATTACAGGCGTGAGCCACCATGCTCAGCTATTTTTTTTTTTTTAAAGAGATGGGGTCTCCAATTTTTTTTTTTTTTTTTTAAGAGACAGGGGTCTCCTTATATTGCTCAGGTTGGTCTCAAATTCCTGGTCTTAAGTGGTCCCCTACCCCCTAAATCCCCAAAGTGCTGGGATTACAGGTGTCCTGGTCCCAAAAGGCAATGAATTACTTAATTTTAATGTTAAACGTCTGGTATTGATTTAAATAATAAGATTTATTTTAAGATATTTAAGTAATCTATATTTTAGAAATGTTTAATAATATTTGCTAAGGTAGTATAAAATGCTTCATTTTATAGTTTATGTATATAAATCTATAACATTTTAAACAGAAATAGATTTTGCTTTTATATTATTTAAATACAAAATATAAGATAGTACTATTAAAGTATATGATATAATCTTTTTACATATAAAATATATCATTACAGTTATCTTATATATAAAATGTTTTATATGTTGTATTTTATATTTAAAATATCATTTTTAGTAAAAATATATTATTATTAAAAATCACATAGTGAAAGGAGAAGAGTATCTGTATTTGGAAGAATCAGAATACATAAGCTTAAATCCTAGCCAAGGTGAGTCTAATTAAGTGTGAAGAATTTCTTAATGATACCCTTTGAAGGTCTAAGCTTTTGGCTGACGTCTTCCCCTCTCTGCCCCCGACGATTCCCCAGGATTGTATTTTGAGCATTATCGTGCTTGTTTATTTTGCATTCCGGATTAGGGCTGGCAGTGGTCACAGATGTGTTTGTTTAAAGTTTTTCTTTTCCTATAAAGAGCGGATATTACCTAAATCTGAGGAGTTGGCAGTGCCTGTTTCCTCCCCGACCCCCATCTGCTTCAGGGTGGGGTGTGTTGCTTTTGGCCAGTGGAGGTCAGGCCAAATAAGAATTACTCTTACGTGATGACTGTAATGTGTGTATAAATTACAGGGAGACCAAAGTGCCTCTCTGAACCCTTTAGGAGACTAAGTGGTTCTGGGTCTGGGGAAAACAAAGGATCAAAGGAAAGGAGAGTGACAGGGAAATGAGAAAGAGATTTATTCCATGGAAGCCGAGAGTCAAGGAAGAAGAAAAACAACTCGGCTAGACCTGGAGAAACGGCCAACTTGAGGGCAAAAAAAAAAAAAAAAAAAAAAAAAAAAATGACAGATTTCTTAGCAAGTCAGATAAAATAGATGCTAGGCAAAAAGACTTGGGAGTCAAAGCACCTGTCCTGGGGCAGGTCTCTGTGGTCTAGGCACGCTCACCCATAGACCCTCTAAAGGAGACCTGGGCACTCCAGTCACAGATGTGGGAGAGACTTCAAGAGAAATGGGGTAATGAGACACACCCCACCCTATCCCACTTGTCCTGACTACAGCCACTCAGTTGCCAAAATCCACGAACCCTTACAACATGCTGAGCTAAGATGGGGTTTTGTAGAAGTTGTGCGATTGCAGATGTCTGTCCAGGGCCACGGCCTGGCACATGGCTTTCTCATTTTCCCACTGGAAGAGCTAGCCACATCCTAGAAATGGTCAGTGCAGATTGGAGAAAGGAAATACAAACGATGGCTGTCAGTTTCCATGTGCACATCCAGTTCTGGCCCTAAGCGAAAAGCCTGGAGCCTACAGAATGACCACACCTCCTTGCCTTTTCTTCTGTGTTGGCAGAGCTGGGCTGGTCCCCCTGATGGGCATCAAATAGCAGTGAGAAGCTCTTTTAATGCTTAGCAACCCGGTGAGGACTGAGGCTCCGGCAGAGAGATGAGATAACATTGGTTTGTATCACCAAAAGTCTCATACACCCGTGTAACACTATGTTCTGACAACATGATCCTGTAGGCATGAAGCTCATCTAAAACCGGCTCATGCTACCAGGAACAGATTTATATGTAAATAGAGTGGTAGGTCACTGCAGGGACAGGTGACAAATACTGCCGAAATCTGCCTCACAGCCATTGGTATAGGCTCTGGCCTCTGCTACACTCTACCTCAAGGTCCCCAAAAGCAGGACCCTGACTGCCATCTCCTCAGTATACGCTATTGGTCATATTAATGGTACTTAAGAAAAGTTTTTTATTTTTTTATATTATAAAAACTATAAAATAAAATAACAAAAGAAGAAAAGAATAATTAGAGATAAATGATCCACACCTCTTCCCTACACACCCAAAATAATGATTGCATGGAATTCTTTGCAGCTCCATAGATAAAAAGATTCTGATGAAAGCTTCAGAAAATGTAACATGAACATGACATGATACACAAAAATGCAACTCCATCCCTAGACTCCCGTGTGGATTCCCCAGGGATCTGAGATACAGACGTCTCTTTAGGCTATTTATTAGGTTGGTGCAAAAGTAATTGCGGTTTTGCCATTAAAAGTAATTGTGGTGCCCTCTTTTTAATGGTAAAACCGCAATTACTTTTGCACCAACCTAATATATATGATATGGCTCCACATTATACAGTAAGGTCCTCGAGGATAAGGGCTGGGTCTTTTAATGCTTAAGTCTCCATTAATACCCACAGCACCTTGTGGTGCATCCAATGTGCAACAGGAACCCAGCAAACCTTGTTGCCTGCCCCACCTCTTTGCCCACAGTCTTTTGCAACATTCACGCTTTACAGATGAATCTCAGCAACACCTTAACACACAGCATCTTCAAAAGTCAAACGAGACTTCTAGGAATTTATCATAAAGAAATAATCCAATATGCAAGCATGGCATCTTGCCCAAAGATAGTTTTGACTGCATTATTTATTATAGCAAAAAACTGGGAACAGAGGCTGGATGCAGTGGCTTCACGTCCATAATTCCAGAGTTTTGGGAAGATCACTTGAGGCCAGGAGTTTGAGACCAGTCTGGGCAACAGAGCAGGATCCCATTTCTTAAAAAAGGCCAAGTGTGGTGATGCATGCCTGTAGTCCCAGCCACTCAGGAGGCTGAGGTGGGAGGATCACTTAAGCCCAGGAGTTAAAGGCTACAGTGAGCTATGATTGGGTCACTGCACTCCAGCCTAGGTGACAGTGAGACCTTGTCTCAAAACAAAAAACAAAACAACTGTGAACAACACAAATACACAACAGAAAAAGGGGTAAGTCAACTGTCATGCAGCCATATAATAGAATATTGTGCAAACATAGAAAATGATGCTTATGAAGACCTTTCAATGGCAAGTAAGATGATTATGATGTAATGTTAAATGAAAAGGGCTCTATTCATAGACATGTATGATCTCAACTCTCTCTAAAATGACAAAAGGAAAAGAAAAACCCTAGGAGGTTAACTGATTAGTAGGAGTGGTTGGATTAGTAGGATTATGATTGATTTTATTTTCTTCACTATATTTTTCCATATTTTCTAAATTTGGCATTTTATAGTCAGAAAAAAATGTTAATTTAAAAAATCCACAAAGAGATAGGAAGATCTTTGAAGGACAGCACTCACAATCATGGGAAAAGGGTTCTCCAAAGTCTAGGGGAGTTGGCAGGTCCCAGCTCTCATGGACCCATCCCAGTTCCTGAGCCCCGAAGAGCTGGTAGAAGGCTCTGCTGACCCTGAAAGCTTCAGAGGTCTGGGCTCTGTTGCCAGGTCTTGTTGCTCCATTTGCTCAAGACCTCTTTATGATTCTTAGTGAAAGCTGTGGAGTCTCTCTCTGAAACATGCAACTCAGACAGATGCACAAAACTCCGCCACAACCTGAAGCCCATGCACGGATCCCCTCCGGTTCTGAGACCCAGGCATCATCGTACATTGCACAGTAACTTCTTAAAGCCTTTGGCACATATTAAGATATGTGGCACAAAAATAAGATAATCCTTCCAGTTCCAAAAGGAACCCAAAATGCAGAGCCCAGGCCTCTGAAGCTTTCAAGGTTCAGGGTCAGCAGAGCCTTCTACCAGCTCTCCGGGGCTCAGGCACTGACTGGGATGGGCCCATGAGAGCTGGAACCTGCCAGCTCCCCTAGACTTTGGAGAACCCTTTTCCCATTATTGTGAGTGCTGCCCTTCGAAGATCTTCCTGTCTCTTCGTGGATTTTTTAAATTAGCATTTTTTTTTTCTGACCATAAAATGACAAATTTAGAAAATGTGCAAAAATATAGTGAAGAAAAGAAAATCAATCATAATCCTACTAATCCAACCACTCCTACTAATCAGATTGCTAAGTGAAGTTTGTTTTCTCTGCATTCTGGACAGTCTTCCCTTACCCTACCTCTCTCAGGGGGCTTCTGAAAAGCCCACTCTGGGATCCTCAAGATCCTCAGATTCTTTCTTTTTCCCAGCTTTTCCCCACCCAAATATTCCCTATCAAAAGTTTCTTGCTAAAGGAGCATAATTCTAAGTATAGACTTCTAGTCAGACACTGTATGTCTGTGTGTGTGTGTGCACGTGTGTGTGCACGTGTGTGTGTGTGTGTGTAGGTGGATTAGTGTGACACAGAGCATTCCTCTCATCCCTGAAACCACTTGCAATGTAAAGGGAACTTGCATTATCTGAGTGTGTGGTTGACATACCCCACAATCCTGGGTGTGTCAGATGCCATTCACCGTATGCTGGGATTTCTCCTGAAAAAAGCACACAGATACCTGTTCTGCAAACTGCCTGTCAGCCTGGGCTTTGGGTTCGGCCTCCAGCAAATACCACAGGTCTTTGATGTCCTCATGACGATCATCTCTCTTAGCATGGTGCCTCTCTCTCCACCCCAGAGAAAGCACCAAAATGGCTCTTTAGAGAAAAGCACTCTCCCTCCATTTAATGTAGGAAATAAGTAGAGGCAGTCTTGCACTCTTCCCTAAGCACATGGCTATGACATTTCTTTGACTTGATGGTAAATAGATTCTACCAGGGAGCTGGAAAATGAGGGGTTCAGGCAGAGGCAGAGGCCCTTTTTTATAAGCCCCTTACCAGCCATGGCTAATTTCCTAATGGGGAAACCTACAAAGGCTTTCCTCCTTTTGCCATGAGAAAAGAATACTGCCCTAGGTCACTCCGCACAGCCTAAGGAGGCCATCTGCACTTTCTCACTCCGGGGTGAACAACTTCCCTGAAAGGACGAGGGAGCCACTTGTCCCATGCTGCATCCACACGCCTCTGGGGGCACCAGGCCAACACACCTTCTTTAGGTCTCAGGTTTACATCCTTTCGTGGCAAAATGTGGTGCCCTGTTTCTAAGGCAAAAGATCAAAAACTTTGGGACTTCAAACAATTTCAGAGATAAAAATCATGCTGCAGAGAATTAGGCAAAGGGACTTGGAACATATGGACTCTATTTCACTCCAGATTAACAGGCAGCGAAAAATGAAAAATATGAAAACAAGAAGTGCCTGAGAAAGTATGTGTTGTGTTCTGCCAAGCCCCAAACATTTCCCAAGTGGTAGGAGAGGTCTGGCAAAGTCCCCTGGTGCTCACAATGATGGTAGAGGAACGGGAGGGGCTTTCTGCGCACATGCGGGTATGATGGATGAGGGTCACTCTGCTGCGTCCATCCAGGACTGTGAGCCATCATGCCATGGCTCCATGCTCAGCTCCAGTGAGGGCCCTGTCCCTGCATCCAGAAATGACTGTCTTGGAGGGTTGCTGCATTTGTCAATGTGATGCAGCGTGGCCACGGGTGAGTGGCAGAGAGCACATGGGGACTGGCCTGGGTCTTCTGGGGAGGACTTTACAACTCACCCCACAAAGCCCAGGCAGCCCTTTGTGTGAGAACAAAGAGCTAAACCTAGGTCTTTTGGAGGCTTTGGGGCTTGAACCAACTTAAATTTTTAAGACAAGATCCTCTCAGCAGCAAATAAAGCAAAGCTATCTGTCCTTAAAATGGTGGAGCTGAGAGGCACCTTCCGACCTATATCGCCATGCTGCAGTTAGGAACAAAATGAGATCCGTGGGAAACTTCTGGCGGGTGAGAGTGCTATGTGCAAGGCAGTGTGCCTGCTCTTCGTCAGAAGCTTTTAAGTTAAATAATTTCAGAAGGAGCTTTACTGCCCTCCTGAGATCCTTCATAGGGAAATGGAAAATCGGCTCCCTCCGAAGCCTGCTGAATGTGCTCTCTGTAACTGAGCCAAAACATTCACGGCCCTCCTGAGAAATCTGTGCTATAGGGAAGAGTTTCCAGCCCAGAGACCCTAAAGCCCTTCAGGCAGCTGCTCCCCTGACATCCTCCAAGCTCAGGGTCTCCAAGTTGTGGCTGAGTCTCTGCTCCTACCTCAGGACAGATCAGAGCTCTGGTGGGACTGACACTTGATCCAAATGGTACCCCCACGAGTCTGGGCAAGGGGCTTCCCATTCACACCTCCAGGGAAAGAGGGAGCTCTGTTGTCCCACAGAGCAGGCACCTGTTGCTGCCCTTCATCAGGGAAGTTATCCCTGGGTACCTGGAGGATGGCTGACACCTGGCCACCCAGGGACCAGGGCTGTTCCCTAACATAATCAGCCTGGAACCTCAAGCATCACTCCCCATGAGCACGTTTCCAATCACGCACTCCCTGATCTAATCATGGTGGAAATCTCGGAGGCAATGCTACTTTCCCACCGGTTCCTCCCCATCATTCCACTTGTGTTGACAGCCCCTTATCTTCTCGAAGCCAAAACGGATGCTAGTTCTGCAGGCTGGCTTGCAGCTGTCCCAGCAGACTGGCAGAGCCCCTGAAAGAAGTCCCATCAGATACGGCTTCCTATTTTTTCCTCGCATTTGCAGAAGGTAGAGACGGCTTGCTTTACATTTCAAGTAGGGAACTCATTATCTTCATTTATACTCTGTTCCTTCAATATTTCTGTGCTAGGCACTGGAACCAAAAAATGAGTAAGATGAGTACGAGCTCACAGTCTAGTAGAGGAGACCAATCGGGAAAGGGGCGATTATGGGATGCAGATCTCAGAAAGTGATAAACAATGAAACCATGAAGGAAGGGCTGCCCAACCAATTTGGGCATGGAAGAAAGTTTTGCTGGACAGAGAACATTTGAGCTGGGTTCTGAAGCATGCATAGGAGCTTGACTATTCATCATTTAGAAGTTTGGGTCATGTATAAAAAATGGTCTAAAATAAGATTAATGGTGTTTAATGTGGAATCGGGAAACTGCTAATACTGGACTGTTTATAAAAACTGTTGTGTGTATGACTGGGCGCGGTGGCTCATGCCTGTAATCCCAGTACTCTGGGAGGCCAAGGTGGGCGGATCACAAGGTCAGGAGATCGAGACCATCCTGGCTAACACAGTGAAACCCCGTCTCTACTATACAAAAAATGAGCCGGGCGTGGTGGTGGGGGCCTGTAGTCCCAGCTACTCGGGAGGCTGAGGCAGGAGAATGGTGTGAACCTGGGAGGTGGAGCTTGCCGTGAGCCGAGATTGTGCCACTGCCCTCCAGCCTGGGCGACAGAGCAAGATTCCATCTCAAAAAAAAAAAAAAAAAAAAAACTGTTGTGTGTATATGCTGATGCACAATTTTCTGAGAGAGGTTCATTAGAATCTTAAAATAATCTGTGATTCAAGGAAGATTAAGCAGAATTGGAATTTAGACCAAAGAAAAAGAAAAAAGCCAGGTCAAAGACAAATCTCTGGTTTCAACAGAACTAAACATATGAACGGACAGGGCTATTTATAATCCCTCCATCCCTGCACCCTGAGACATGGGACATTTAGTTACTTTCACTCTCTCACTCACTTACTGCAACACTCCATTTAGCCCAGCTCTTTTTCCTCTTTTATTTTTCTTCCTGCTAATCTCCTTCCTGCTCCCCCAACACACACACACACACACACACACACACATACACACTACACTTTTTTTTTTTTTTTTGAACTTACAAACTGTAAGAGAAGTAGAAGTATCATCAGGGTTGACTTGTCTAAATCCCACTCTTCCCTCTGTCCTTTCCTCCATATACATTAAAAGAGGCCATTTGGAGAGACTAAATCCCCGATTTTCAATCCCCATGAAAGTTCTTAACATAAATACAACTTCCCAACTCAAAAGACTAGTCTGATCTGCTCATAGTACAAATGGCACAATTTCAAATAGCAAGAACAGTCATTTATTGAGTACTTACTTTGTGCCAGAGGAGGCTGAGTTTTTTGCATGCATTTTCATGTTTTGGTCTACACAACCAGGTACTTGTCCTGTTCCCATCTTACAGATGTGGAAACTGAGCCTCTGAGGCGTAAGCAACTTGCTTCTGATTCCACAACTCAATAGCAGTAGAGTCAAATCTGGAATTTGAACCCAGATTGTCTAGCCACAAAGCCAGCCTAGTCTTTTTAAAAATATGTTTTTTTGTTTTTTGTTTTTTGTTTTAAGATGGAGTTTTGCTCTATCGCCTAGGCTGGAGTGCAGTGGTGCAATCTTGACTCACTGCAACCTCCGCCTCCCAGGTTCAAGTCATTCTCCTGCCTCGGTCTCCTTAGTAGCTGGGATTACAGGCATGACCCTGTAATGTACCTGGCTAATTTTTGTAATTTTAGTAGAGACAGAGTTTCACCATGTTGGCCAGGCTGGTCTTGAACTCCTGACCTCAAGAGATCCGCCCATCTCGGCCTCCCAAAGTGCTGAGATTAAAGGTGTGAGCCCAGCCAAAAATAAGTTTTTTTAATTGACACATAATATTTACACATATTTCTGGGGTATATAGTGATATTTCAATACATATAATGTACAGTGATCAGATCAAGGTAATTAGCATATTCATCATCTCAAATTTTTTTTTTTTTTTGAGATGGAGTTTCACTCTTGTCTCTTGTTGCCCAGGTTGGAGTGCAATAGTACAATCTTGGCTCACTGCCACCTCTGCCTCCCGGACTCAAGCAATTCTGCCTTAGCCTCCCGAGTAGCTGGGATTACAGGCATGTGCCACTAACCCCGGCTAATTTTGTATTTTTTTTTTTTAGCAGAGATGAGGTTTCTCCATGTTGGTCAGACTGGTCTCGAACTGCCAACCTCAGGTGATCTGCCCACCTCAACCTCCAAAAGTGCTAGGACTACAGGTGTGAGCCACTGCGCCCATGCCAAAGAAATCAAATCTTTATGATTTCTTTGTGTTGGGAACATTCAGTATCCTCCTTATAGCTATTTGAAAATATACAATAAATTGTTGCTAATTACAGTCACCCTACAGTGCTATAGAACGCTAGGACTTATTCCTCCCATCAAGCTGTACTTTGGGTCTGATCTTAACTTTCGCACTCTTACTGCCTTCTGACCACCCTTCTCTTAAGGCTGGCGAGGTTATTCTTTGCACCCATGTCACCCAGAGATATGCACTCCCATTCTTGCTGGCTACACGTGCCTGTGCACGTATGTGCAATGTCTGCAGCACACAGCACAAAAGGAGGGCTCTGAAGACAATCATGCAACTGACTGCAGTGAGCTTCAGAAACCAGGGCAGTGGGGGTGGGAGGCCCGATGTTCAGCTGGGTGACATCTGAAGTCTCAGGGCAATTTGATTAAGTTTCCATCCTAATTTCACACTTGAAACGGAAGTGGGTCAGAGTGACCCATATTCAGCTCCTGTGTTGAAGCTCCTGGGGCTATTAGTGGGCTCTGAAAGAGGGTCACAGCCAATGAAAGGAAGTCAGGATGGCTGATGGTGATGGGACTTGGTGTTGAACTGAATTAATTGTTCAAGTGCTTTCTACATTCAACCCACCCATAAGGCCCAGCTCCTATCCCACCAACCCTTTTGTGGACCTTCCCCCATGACTCTAGCCTGTTACCTGGGCCCTTTTATTGCCCAGGAACCCCCATCAGCATGGGGATTTTCTCAGATTTCTTTGTGTGCATTTGGTCATCTAATGATGGAAACTATCACATGTGTAATGAGCATTCACTCCTGAAACACTTTCCAATTTCTGTTACCTTATTGGTAAATCCCAAACATCTCCATCTCTACAGCTTATATTTGAGGCTACAGTTGAGAATGCAGATATGATACTGGGGAGTCACTAGCCAGCTCCTTCCAGCAGGGCCATTCTCCAGGAGAGAAAAGAAAAGCTTGCTACTTCCAGCCCAAGGGAGACCAAGGGTAGAGGTCTAGAAACAACAGGTAGGTATGTAGCACCAACAGACCTTCCAAGTTAGTGGCCAGCTTCCCATGCAGGGAGGCCTGGGGCAGCCCTCCCCTTCGTGTCGGTGGCACACACAGACCAGAGTGTGAGGGGGCAGGGAGGTGGGAAGAGGGCAAGAGGGCCCATGGGAGAACAGAGGCTTGGAATTGATACAGTGGGCACAGTGGTCAGGGACTTGGGGACAGAGGAAAATGGCCAGGACTGTGAACTCCAGCAGTTGAGTCCTACTATATTGGTCAAAAATAGCCAAATGACATCCACTATACCTCAGTGGTCACTATTCTAGAGAGTGGCCTAGAACAGCCATTCTTGAGCCTACACCACCATTCCATGCTTGGACAAGTCAGGATTCAGGGTGTACCCCCCGGATCCAAGGGGCATAGCCAGAGTCTCATAAGCCACACTGTCCCCATAGAAAGAGTCAATTTCTGGAGTGGAAGAGGAAAAAGCACAATGTCAAACACTGGGTCACCAGAGTCATGTAAAAGAGGCTGAGATATTTACAAGAAAACACAAATGATTGGGTTGGGTGAGATTGCTGGGTTGAACTACAATTCTATTTCCTACCCACCCACCTAACAGGATGGAGGGACTAGAATGGTGGTCAGCCTAGCTGTTGAGAAATAAAGGAATCTAGGCTTTCTCTTCCCAAGTATGGTGTGAAACCTCATCACACATCCAAAAGGCTGGGAACCTCTTGTCATCTCCCAAAACCCCCACGCAGTCCCCAACAAACCTTAGAATCTCCTTGTTGATTGCAAGTCAATACTTCAAAAGAAACACTATCCTCACTGTGTATAGTGGGAAGGCAAGAGACTTTAAACTAGGCAACATCTCAAAATAAATGTAGGAAATTCTCCATTCAAGGCAGGTTGTGCTTTAGTGACGAGATCACAAGTGCATTTACCCAGAAGATATGTTTTTTGTCTTTTTTTTAAAGTCAAGATATTTCACACAGTCTGAAGTTTTGGTCTCAAAAAATGCAAAAATTCAGAAACACTGGGTTCTTCTGCAGAACCTCCTGCATGACAACACTCAGTTGTAGCTGTCTAGTGGCTTCCACAGTTAGATGGCATGTACATCTGCAGTATACCACAGTCCTCACCAGTCCCCGGTGCACTGCTGTCCTGTATTAGTTTTGTATTGTTGCTATAATAAACCAGCACAAACTGAACAGCTTAAAATAACATCCATTTACTATTTTTCAGTTCTCTAGATCAGAAGTTCAGGTGGGCTCAGCTGGGTCCCTGATTAGGTTTTCACAAAATCATTCTAGAGAAGAATCTGCTTTCAAGCTCATTCAGGCTGTTGGCTGAACTTGGTTCCTTGTGGCTGTAGGACTGAGGTCCCCATCTCCTTGCTGGCTGTCAGCTTCTACAGAGCCCACTTTCCTGCCATGTGTCCTGCCATCTTCAAGCCAGCAATAGCATGTGGAAGTTGGATCCTTCTCATACTTGGAAGCTCTTGGACTTCCTCTTTTGCCACCAGCAAGAGACAATTTGCTGCCTTTCAAGAGCTCCTGTGATTAGATTAGGCCCACCCAGATGATCCCCTTTTTGCCATAGAGCTAATCACAGAAGTAACACCAAGTGGCAAAGGTCCTCTTAGAATTCTACCTCTCACAGTTCCTCCAGCCCCGTCTACTCATTGTGTTACCTGCCTGCAAACTCTAGAAACCTCCACAGAGGAAGAGTCTCAAGTATTCTCAGACATGTCTACATTTCTTCCAAACCTCTCTTTGTTTCTAAGTTCCTTCAGTAGTTTTTACTCCATCAAAAAGAAAGACTCGGTGAGGTACTCTAGGGTTTTTAAGATCTTTTTTAGTCTCCTTGTTATCAATGAGATTGTGTCCTCCAGCTCTGGGCTCCCTGGAGGCAGTAGCAACAGAAACAGGTGCAGGGCAGAGCCACAGCCTCAGTCTTGGGGCAGAAAAGAGCACAGGGAAGAGAAGAGGAGCTAAAATTTTATGTATCCACGTGGCATCAGGGGCTTCCCTTTGGCTCACTTAAGCACCACTCCAGCACCGTCATTTGTAGAAAATGGGGAACTAAGGCTTAGAGATTATAAGTGCCCAAGGTCAGAGATATATGCAGATCCAGGGTGCAAATTCAGTTCTGTGGTCCCAAAGCCCCGCATTTTCCATTTTTCACATGAGTAGAATGGGGGATAGGATGAAACGACTGAGCCTCAGAACTACCAGGTGGGTTAATAAACGAAGCACCAATCCCTCAGGCCCCGCCCCACCAGGTCCCAGCATTGTATTGAGAAGATTTGGGAAAGCAATGAAAGGAGGGCAGAGTCGAGAGCTTGAAGACAAAAGAACTGGAAAGCAAGAAGGGCTGGAGGCTTGACATGGGAGAACACAGTGGTTCTTCTCTTTGAAGGTGAATAGCTGGTTTCTCCACATCCATGGCAGTGAACCTGCCAGGACAACTGAAAGATTATTATCGAGAAAGAGAGAGGCTGGGGAAACCAGCCATTATAGTGCTGGGGTTCCTATGGGATTCCCACAGCTGAATAAAGGAAGCCTTCCCAGGGCCCCAGCCTTCTGCAAGTGGGCACCTCTCATCTCAGCCAAAGGAACTAGGCAGTGACGGGCATGCCACATACTCCACTTCTGTGAACCTAGGTGCCAGAAGGAAAGCCACTGCGGGACCATGCTAACCCCGCCTCCTGCAGCCTAGTAACGCACGTCCTTGGAGGGATAAAAACACCGAGAGTGGCCAAAGCCTGCCCAAGAAAGGAAAGCATCCCAATGCTCCACGCATCCTCCCCAAGAAACAAGAGATCCTCCTGCTTCAGCCAGAAGCAGAGGGAAACAATCAGCTTATGCGAACCCCATCTGCTGCTGGTGTGGCCTAACAGAGGCAATAAACCCCTCCTGCAGCCAGGAGGCAAACCAGCTCCAGGGCTCCACCCCCAGCAGGTGGTGAACATGATTAACATGCTACTTCCCAGAGCACTTTCACCTGCACCAGCTCCCCACGGTAGACGCAGTCTGTGCCAAGGCCCAGGGAGTGGTGGGAAGATAGTAATTGTAGCAACTGACAAGTAACCTACAGGGCAATAATTGAGTGTGTGTGTGTGTTTGTGGGAGGAAAGGTAGTAGAGATGTGTGATTCTGGGGAGCTGCCCAGCCCCTGAGTCTCCTTGCTGTGATTGGGAAATTCCCCACCTGAGAGTCTTGGTGGGGTACAGCCTCCCCCCGTAGAAGCCACGCCGGCTGTTTGCTTTCCCAGCAGCCTTTGCAGCAAAGCCATGGGCACCCACCCGGGTTTGGCCAACCAGGGACACCACCCGGGCCTGGAACATGAGAATGGAGGAAGGTGGAGATCTGTGCTGGCAGCAGGGGTAGTAGCATCTAGTTTCTAGGGCTGTGAGGCCCACGATGCAATGACGGCTTCTATCACCCAGCGCCAGCACCACTGCCAGCAACCGAGTCTGTCTACACCAGATGGGTTCTCTGGTGTGATCCGGACAGTGGTTCCCGCTGCCAAGCCTTTCTTTGTTCCTTGTGTTTTTCAAGCCGACTTCCCCAGCCTCTCGTACATTTCTGTGAGGAACTAAGGTCCTTTCAGATAATTCCCTTCTGCTAAAATCAGCCAGCTAGTTTCTGTTGTTGGCAATTTAAATGCCTCTTGAGTACAACAGGTTTCCAAGCTTTCTGGACCCCTTTCTGAAAAGATTGATTTGGACACAGAGGAAGCTCTGAGTGCCTATTAATAAAGCAGCCCAAGATCTAGTGTGATTTTTCAGACAGGAGGTGAAATGAGGGTCAGGGGATATGGATTGAAATCCTCACCTGGCATTTGCAAGCCATGTGACCCAAAGAAGCTTAGTGCACTTACCTATAAAATTGGAATAATAACGCCTTCTTCAAAAGGCTGCTTTGAGGATGAAAGGACAGATGGGCACTGTCCTGACCCATGGAAAGTGCTTATAAATGTCTGCTCAAGTCAATAACAGACCCAAATAAAACCTGCACAGGTCAGCTCTTAGAGCTGCAAGAATTCAAAACAAGTTGGTGGCAGGCAGGTAAGTGCGTGGCAGCACAGGGGGTGGGAAAGATACAGACTCGAAAGCTACGTGGGTTCTAGATCTGGCTTTGCCACTCATTCCATGTGCAAAAACCGTCTGTGAAAGAGAGCTGATATCCGGTCCTGCCAGCTTTGTTAAGACTGCTGACAGTATGAAATGAATAGTGCATGGGAAACTTTGCTGGAAGGAATAGGCCTACCACAAGAAGAAAGTTACTACTGAGATGTAGTTACAAATAAAACCAAAGAATACACTTACTGTAGCGCTCTCTGCCAGGGATCCCTGGGCAGATGCCCTTATGAATGAAAACAAAATGCAAAACTGCAGCCCCCAGATCTGCCCACGTGAATATCATGATGGGGTGCTAGCGGGAATAGCTTAGCAAATGTCAAGTTCAATTTATGCCATACACACACCCCTGGCGGAGACTTGTGTTGGCATTGCTGGCTGGCTGGGGTGGCCAAAGGGAGTCAAGGCTGGAAAAATGGAGGGTAGAGGTTGCGTGAGGACTTAGCTGCACACATTATTAACTGCTCCCAGGAAATAAGGAAGGCTTAGCTAGCTATATGGAAGGCTGCACATTAAAACTCCTCTTTCCAAATCACAAAACCTCACTCTTGGTTGCAAGCTGATATTTTCATAGGTCTATGCTACCATCCTCACTAGGCTGAGGATCGCTGAGAAATTAGTCTTATCAACAGAGCTCAGAAACCTCAGAAATGGGCAAGGCGAGACACAGAAGTGGGGAGTGTAAGGGAATGTTTACAAAGCATCTGACCCCAGAGAGCCAAGCTTTCCTCCTGCAGCCCAGAAGCCAGCAGATTTCTTCCCTCCTACAACCTCTTATCTCCAAGGGACAGTGCTTAATGTTTCACCTAGGGACCCCATGACTACCGCTGAGCTGAATGGCATGGGGGTGTCAACAAGCCCAGCCATCCAAGGCTGAAAGGCTGAAACACTGCTCACTCCTGGGGGTGGACAGCAGTCATGCTGCCCCGGGTGCTGGCTGGGCTGAGTCCTGGTGCTTTGTTTTCTTTTGCAACAATATGCAAAAATAATGCAGACTGTTTTTGAAGACAGAAACCTAGTTGGCAAGAACTCCCAGAAAACTGGGCGCGCCTGAATCTGTGTCGGCCCCAGCAACATTTGTTCAAAATCTGAAAATCTGGAAGCCCACAGCCTGCTTGGTGATGTCAGGTGGCAGAAGCCCCATTTTACAGACAAGGAAATGGGCTGGGAGTTAAGTTTTTATACTTTCTCTTCCACATAATAACGTGAGGCCCTAGAAGAGGCCAGGATACAGGCAAGAAAGGCTCCAGCCCCTGAGAAAAGGGTCCCAGCAGAGCTGAAAAGGTTCCCTTGTACATCCTGGGGATGCTTCTATATGGAAAGGACTCACTGAGTCCCAGGAAAGGGTTCTGCATGGAGACAGTGCTGGAACAAGTCTGGCCTGGGGCTCCTGGACAATCAGCCACTCATCACACTTGCACAGGACTTGGGTGGAGCACGTGGGAGATGTCTAGATGTCTCAGACACAGTAATGCCCTAAAGGTGTGTCAGATGCAGAGAACAAGGACAGAAGTCCAGGTGTGGCTTGCTTTGTGCTCCAGTGGGAAGGGGCATGGACAGGTGATTTATCCCCTCCCCTCCTCCTCCCCGTCAGCCCTCAACCACCCTCCTCTCATGAACACCTCCTCCTGAGACAGGTCACCATGCTCAATCACACTGAAGTCTAAAAGTGCCCCCTGGAGTAAGAGAAACACACACACACACACACACACACACACACACACACACACACACACACTCTCTTACTGATGGAAGCAGTTACTACCACCAAGTACCTGCGAAGTGCTTTGTAGGAATCATCTCACTGAATCCTCCCAAAACCTGAAGAGGTTATTGTCATTCTCATTTCACAAACAAAGCCAAACCCTCAAGAGTCAAGGCCCAAGTTCACATCCTAGTAAGTGGTTGAGCCAGGATCCAAACCCCCACAATCTGGCTCTGTGTATCTGTGCTCATGTTGATTATATTACAACATTGAATGCAATCTGGCAGCCAGTCAAATATGATGGCAAAGAAATCAAGTTGTGATATGGTCTGGCTGTGTCCCCACCCAAATCTCATCTTGAACTCTAGCTCCCATAATTCCCAGGTATCATGGAAGGGACCTGGTGCGAGGTCATTGAATCATGGAGGTGGTTCTTTTCTGTGCTGTTTTCGTGATAGTGAATAAATCTCATGAGAGCTGATGGTTTTATAAAGAGGAGTTCCCCTGCACTCACTCTCTTGCCTGCCACCATGTAAGATGTGACTTTGCTTCTCCTTCACCTTCCACCATGATTGTGAGGTCTCCCCAGCCATGTGATACTGTGAGTCAATAAACCTCTTTCCTTTATAAATTACCCAGTCTTTATTAGCAGTGTGAGAACAGACTAATACAAGTTGGAAATGTGGATTTTCGTGTAACCATTCGACCCTACAGACTTTTAAAAAAATTTTTAATTTTAAGTTCCAGGGTACATGTGCAGGATGTGCAGGTTTGTTACACAGGTAAATGTGTGCCATGGTGGTTTCTGAACCTATCAACCCATCATCTAGGTATTAAGCCCAGCATGCATTAGCTATTTTTCCTAATGCTCTCCCTCCCCGAACCCTACTCCCCAACAGGCCCCAGTGTGTGTTGTTCCCCTTCCTGTGTCCATGTGTTCTCATTGTTTGGCTCCCACTTGTAAGTGAAAACATGTGGTGTTTGGTTTTCTGTTCCTGTGTTAGTTTGCTGAGGATAATGGCTTCCAGCTCCAACCATGTCCCTGCAAAGGACATGATCTCATTCCTTTTTATGGCTGCAGAGTATTCCATGGTGTACATGTAGCACATTTTCTTCATCTAGTTTATCTTTGATGGGTATTTGGGTTGATTCCATGTCTTTGCTATTGTGAACAGTGCTGCAATGAAGATATGTGTGCACGTATCTTTGTAACAGAATGATTTATATTCCTTTGTAATCCCATAAACATTTATTAAGAGCCTACTGGAGAAGAGATGGGGGGTCACCCAGGTTGCCGTCAAGTCTTGTATGTTCCACAACTAGTTTCCGTGCTTTAGAACCATGGTTCCCAACCTAAGGCATCCAGGGGTCCCATGGTGAACTCAGGGTAACTGCAGTGTGTTTTAAAATTTAGAGGGAAACATTCTGTTACTTGACATCTATTGGATACTGCAGGAACTGCTAACTGGAGAAAGTTCACAGTTTCAACACTGGGTTACACGGGATTCCTTTCAGTGACAGCCTATCTCTGTGAAGCTGAGTTTTTGGCAGTTGCTATGATTAGAACAAACACACACCAGGAAAAAATCAAGATGTGGGATGGAACTGTGGGTGGCAGAGTTCTATCTGATTCCAAGTTTGAGAAGTTGTGCAGTGCCCCACAGGCATACATATCTCATTGTCAAAATAATTAATGGGAAGGCCATTAGGCTGAGATGGCTCTCATGCCTTGGGTTCCTACGTAAGCAAATCAAAACTCAACCCTATATAAATAGTAAAATGAAACTTAAGCTTAACCAATTAGAAATGCCAACTAACATCTAATAGGGACTTTCCACTTTAACCAATCAAATGTTTTCTTTGACTTGCTTCTTCACACCCCTGGGTGGAGCACTAAACCACTTTTGGTCTGGTACTGCTGGATTCACGAATTGCTGAATGTTCAAGTAAGTGCTTTAAAATGTTAATGGGCCTACATTTATCTTTTAACACCATTAACACTGTGATTAAGAATAAAATAAAAATATTGGTAGGGTGCAGTGGCTCACATCTATAAATCCTAACACTTTGAGAGGCCAAGGCAGGTGGATTACCTGAGGTCAGGAGTTCAAAAGCAGTCTGGCCAACATGGTGAAACTCCGTCTC
Organism: Macaca nemestrina; assembly: GCF_043159975.1. Classification (NCBI taxonomy): domain Eukaryota; kingdom Metazoa; phylum Chordata; class Mammalia; order Primates; family Cercopithecidae; genus Macaca; species Macaca nemestrina. The sequence continues at coordinate 170,743,271 of NC_092129.1, read as the reverse complement.
TACTAAAAATACAAAAATTAGCCAGGTGTGGTGGCAGGCGCCTATAATCCCAGCTACTCAGCAGGCTGAGGCAGGAGAGTCATTTGAACGCGGGGATGGAGGTTGCAGTGAGCCGAGATTGCGCCACTTCACTTCAGCCTGGGCGACAGAGTGAGACTCCATCTCAAAAACTAAACTAAACTAAACTAAACTAAACTAAAAATATCTTTACTCTTTCGATTTATGAGTTATTTTTTAAAGCACCTGCTAAGTTATTAGGATTAATACTTATTATTTGGACTTAGTCACCTACTCTATGAACTTGTGAAGTCTTTCTTTTGGCCTAGGAGCACCATGAAAAAGATTACTGAGATGTTAAAGGCGCTGTGCATGGAGAATGTTTGGGCACGTCTATTCCAGAATGTCCGCGTCCTCCTACTCCCAACCATAATTATAAGTTCCTGAAAAGCAGGAGCCTTCTCACACTGGTCAATACTTCGGTTTTTCCTCAGCATACTTCACTTGCTGTAGAGACTTTTTAGTACTTGTTGATGATTTACAGTAGAATGTGGCCATGAGAGGCCCTCGGTGATCCACAGTAGCACGGTGAGGTGTGAGTGATTACAGGGAGACCACTGACACACTAACTCACCGGTTCCACAGGCTGGGAAGCAGAGATGCGCACAGTGCCTTTCTGACCTCAAGAATAAATCCATTTTTCTGAGCTCTCTGATGTACTGTAAAATAATCAATTGCCTCTTAATGGGCTTTTGCATACAAATGAAGATAGAAAATTTAGTTATAAATCAGTTTAAACTCCTCTGGATTTAGGAGACTTCCTTGCCCATGAGGTTGAAGCTCCGTTTTATTGAAGCTTGAATCTATTATCATTTCATGTATTTAGATGGTTATTTCCAGTCTCAAAAGGCAGACTTACAGATCCAGAAGGCAGAGGCCCTTAGGTCACAGGGGAAGATTAGCTGGTGGCAGCAGAGTTCAAGTTCCAGCCCCCTGGGGTATCTCACAGCTGGACCCTGCCTATGAGAGTTGCAGGCCTGTCTTCTGTATCTGCTCACTGACCAGGAGAGTGCAGATAACCCGGTTGCTTGGCAACCACTGCCATCCAATACTGGGGCCAGCAGAGGAGGTGTGTGTCCGGTGTGAAGTTGACAGTCTAATCTTGGGCATGTGCCAGCCTTCTGTGTAGGTATCTCAAGACGGGACAGGCAGGAGAGATTCCACCCAGGTACCTGCTCCCATGGAGCTCTGGTCCCACTAAACTGGAAGATGACATCCGTAATGTAAAAGTGCCATTGGGAACCATGGGACACAGCTAATGGAACTGTCGTTCAACATTGGCAAATAGTTATGGTGGGAGCCTCTCTTAAAGACCAACCAATCTGCAACAAGCGGCTGTACTGGGGACAGAAGATAGGAATGTGGGTCCAAAGAGAACTCTTGTCCTGTATTTTTGCTAGACAAGGGAAGAAAACCACAGAATCATTTTTCTGCTTTCTCAGTGCAGCAAGACGAGCCAATCATCAAGGGTTTTATGAGTAGAACTTGCCAAATTATTCTGTTAGCTCATCGAGCAATTTTTGTATGCAGGTTAATTTCTATTTGAAGAATAAAAAGAAATGTAAGTATTTATTTAAATAGAGTATAAGTGAGGTATAGGTAAAACACAGTGACTAAAACAAAGCTACCTGCCTTCTTCAAGGGCTTAAAGTCCACAGAATGTACTCTGTGGAAGTCAAAGCACTTATAGAGTACATTAAATCCCAACTTCTAAGGATAAAGCCACTGAATTATTCCCTTCCAGTCCCCTCTCTGCTCTACAGAAAAAGTACTCAGCACAGAAAAAGTACTCAGCACAGAAAAAGTACTCAGGTCTACGCAATTCTTTTCTCCTTTAGATTCCCTTACTCTTTCCTTCGATCACCAGCTTATAAGACTCCATGCCCTTATCCTATCTGTTGCCCCAGGCCAGGGAATTTGGGTAATTCCATTTTTTTTTTTTTTTGAGACGGAGTTTTGCTCTTGTCACCCAGGCTGGAGTGCAATGGCACGATCTAGGTTCACCACAACCTCTGCCTCCCAGGTTCAAGCGATTCTCCTGCTTCAGTTTCCCGAATTACTTTATTTTTTAAAACAACAGCCTCAGTGTTCAGAATCCTTGGTTCTCCTTGTATTTCTAGATCCTAAAGGAACATGATGTCGAGGTGTTCTAAGGAGCCTCCTATCCATCAGGTCAAAATTCCCCTTCTCATATATAAGCAAGCAAACTGATATACCTGTGCACTGGATACATGCCGCATGGGTGAAAGCTGACTCCAGGTAGCACCTGGCCTGACTGCGGAGGAATCTCGCGCACCTCGGGGTACAAGCAACTATCCCTGCCAGCAGCCAGAGTCAGAAGAAGTGCCACTTGCCTGGGCAGGCAGGTGGCCTAGAGTTTGCGGCAGAATCTCTTTTTCCCAGCCATCATTGGCTCCCATGCCAGTGAGCACCAGCTGCCCACAGAGCTCAGCTGCCCACAAAGCTCTGCTCCCCAACAGAATGGCACAAAGCTCTGCCATTCTTCCTGAGGGCTTTCAATGGGTGGTGCTCACCTCAACACACACTTTTACTTTCAGAGGCTGAATAATCAGCACATATGGGCATGTGGCAGGTGTAGACTTCATGTGCACCCCTGGCCCCATTTCCCAGGCCTGACTCAGCTACCATCTGTGTGGTCTCGGGCTCCATTTCTCATTGACAAAGCAAGGGGACGGGACTACAACAGCTGTTCCGAAGCGTTTCTGAGGAACACCGGCCATAAAGGGGATTCAAGATGGTGCCATGCATTAAAAAACAGAAGCTAGGGTCGAGAAGTTTGGGAAATGCTGGCGAAAAATGTTAAAAAGCATCCATTCTGCATTCCATCCCATTACCAGCCTCCATCTCATGTCTCACAGTCCCAGCACAGATGATTAGACCAACAAGACCCTCGCCTCATAGGTGTGCTTCCGTGTGCTTCTGTTTTGATAGTTTCTGAAGCAATTTTAAACACTCAGCTACATAGGCATGCGCACAAGAAACTGAATTGCAAGCCGCTTTCCCACATGGAAGAGGTTTCTCTAATGCAGCACAGTATTAATACTTCTCAGAGCCATTAATGTTTACATGAGCATCCAAGCAGCAACATAGAGCAATGCCCAGATGATCTGACCATTCCTTTTCATAGTCAAGGGAATGTTGGAGAGAATGCTCGTGAGAAAAAGGCAGATAGTGATTGGACTGGATGTTCTATAGGGTCCTTCCAAGTATAACATCCCATGGTATCTGTTCTCCATAAAATGCCACCTTGTTAACTAAATGAACACTCTGCATTTGTTTCAGGGGCATGAGAGCAGAGAAGGGACAGGAGGGCCAGCAAGGTTTTGGTGCTGAGTTAGGGCTATCCGTGGTCCCACCAGCTGGGCCTGCACATGACCTCAAGGGAGAATAGCACTCTATATCTAGAACTCCTAGCAATTCTAGAAGCTATAGTTCAAGGCAGGTGGGGATGTGAAAGCACCTTAAGAACATGTTGGGGAGCGGGTGCCACCCACCCCCACACCCCATTGCACACACACCTTAAAGCTGAATGAGTAGAAGTGAGATGTGTCCGTAAGCCACTCAGGAAAAATCTTAGCACTCAGGCATGCAAATAGCCCATTCCCAAATTCAAACAGAGGCCAAGGCAGGTGGATCACCTGAGGTTGGAGTTTGAGACCAGTCTGACTAACATGGAGAAACCCCGTCTGTACTAAAAATACAAAATTAGCCAGCCATGGTGGTGCATGCCTGTAATCCCAGCTACTCTGGAGGCTGAGACAAGAGAATTGCTTGAACCCTGGAGGCGGAGGTTGCAGTGAGCAGAAACCGCACCATTGCACTCCAGTCTGGGCAACAAGAGCAAAAAGTCCTCTAAAAAACAAACAAACAACAAACAAACAAACAAAACCCTAGAAGAAATGGATAAATTCTTGGATATATACACCCTCCCAAGACTAAATCAGGAAGAAGTGGAATCTCTGAATAGATCAATAATAGGTTCTGAAATTGAGGCAATAATTAATAGCCTACCAACCAAAAAAAGTCCAGGACCAGACAGATTCACAGATGAATTCTACCAGAGGTACAAAAAGGAGCTGGTACCATTCCTTCTGAAACTATTCCAATCAATAGAAAAAGAAGGAATCCTCCCTAACTCATTTTATGAGGCCAGCATCATCCTGATACCAAAGCCTGGGAGAGATGCAACCAAAAAAGAGAATTTTTATGCCAATATCCCTGATGAACATCGAAGCAAAAATCCTCAATAAAATACTGGCAAACCAAATCCAGCAGCACATCAAAAAGCTTATCCACCATGATCAAGTCAGTTTCAACCCTGGGATGCAAGGCTGGTTCAACATATGCAAATCAACAAATGTAATCCATCACATAAACAGAACCAACAACAAAAATCACATAATTATCTCAATAGATGCAGAAAAGGCCTTTGACAAAATTCAACAGCCCTTCGTGCTAAAAACTCTCAATAAACTAGGTATTGATGGGATGTATCTCAAAATAATAAGAGCTATTTATGACAAACCCACAGCCAATATCATACTGAATGGGCAGAAACTGGAAGCATTCCCTTTGAAAACTGGCAAAAGACAAGGATGTCCTCTCTCACCACTCCTATTCAACACAGTGTTGGAAGTTCTGGCCAAGGCAATCAGGCAAGAAAAAGAAATAAAGGATATTCAATTAGGAAAAGAGGAAGTCAAATTGTCTCTGTTTGCAGATGACATGATTGTATATTTAGAAAACCCCATCGTCTCAGCCCCAAATCCCCTTAAACTGATAAGCAACTTCAGCAAAGTCTCAGGATACAAAATCAATGTGCAAAAATCACAAGCATTCCTATACAACAATTACAGACAGAGAGCTAAATCATGGGTAAACTCCCATTCATAATTACTACAAAGAGAATAAAATACCTAGGAGTCCAACTTACAAGGGATGTGAAGAACCTCTTCAAGGAGAACTACAAACCACTGCTCAACGAAATAAAAGAGGACACAAACAAATGGAAGACCATTCCAAGCTCTTGGATAGGAAAAATCAATATCGTGAAAATGGCCATACTACTCAAGGGAATTCATAGATTCAATGCTATCTCCATCAAGTTACCAATGACTTTCTTCACAGAATTGGAAAAAACTACTTTAAAGTTCATATGGAATCATAAAAGAGCCCGCATAGCCAAGACAATCCTAAGCAAAAAGAACAAAGCTGGAGGCATCACACTACCTGACTTCAAATATACTACAAGGCTACAGTAACCAAAACAGCATGGTACTGGTCCCAAAACAGATATATAGACCAATGGACAGAACAGATGCCTCAGAAATAACACCACACATCTACAATCATCTGATCTTTGACAAATCTGACAAAAACAAGCAATGGGGAAAGAATTCCCTATTTAATAAATGGTGCTGGGAAAACTGGCTAGTCATATGTAGAAAGCTAAAACTGGATCTCTTCCTTACACCTTATGCAAAAATTAACTCAAGATGGATTAAAGACTTAAATGTAAGACCTAAAACCATAAAAACCCTAGAAGAAAACCTACGCAATACCATTCAGGACATAGGCATGGGCAAAGACTTCATGACTAAAACACCAAAAGCAATGGCAACAAAAGCCAAAAAGACAAATGGGATCCAATTAAATAAAGAGCTTCTGCACAGCAAAAGAAACTATCATCAGAGTGAACAGGCAACCTACAGAATGGGAGAAAATTTTTGCAATTTACCCATTTGACAAAGGGCTAATAGCCAGAATCTACAAATAACTCAAACAAATTTACAAGAAAAAAACAAACTACCCCATCAAAAAGTGAGCAAAAGACATGAACAGACACTTCTCAAAAGAAGACATTTATGCAGGCAACAGACATATGAAAAAATGCTCATCATCACTGGTCATCAGATAAATGCAAATCAAAACCACAATGAGATACCATCTCACGTCAGTTAGAATGGCGATCATTAAAAAGTAGGGAAACAACAAATGCTGGAGAGGATGTGGAGAAATAGGAATGCTTTTACACTGTTAGTGGGGGTGTAAATTAGTTCAACCATTGTGGAAGACAGTGTGGCAATTCCTCAAGGATCTAGAACTAGAAAAACCATCTGATCCAGTGAACCCATTACAGGGTATATACCCAAAGGATTATAAATCATGCTACTATAAAGACACTTGCACACGTATGTTTATTGAGGCACTATTCACAATAGCAAGGTCTTGGAACCAACCCAAATGTCTATCAATGATAGACTGGATTAAGAAAATGTGACACATATATACCATGGAATACTATGCAGCCATAAAGAAGGATGAGTTCATGTCCTTTGCAGGGACATGGATGAAGCTGGAAACCATCATTCTGAGCAAACTATCACAAGGACAGAAAACCAAACACCACATGATCTCACTCATAGGTGGGAGCTGAACAATGAGAACACATGGACACAGGGCAGGGAACATTACACACTGCGGCCTGTTGGGGTGTGGGGGACTGGGGGAGGGATAGCATTAGGAGAAATACCTAATGTAGATGATGGGTTGATAGGTGCAGCAAACCAACATGGCACACGTATACCTATGTAACAAACCTGCACATTGTATACCTATGTAACAAACCTGCACATTCTGCACGTGTACCCTAGAACTTAAAGTATAATAATAAAAAAAACTAACACCCCTTTCCAAACTACCATATTATTAATCTTTTCCCAATACTGACACACGCACACACATGCACACCCCTCCTGTTTAGAACTTAATCTTTGCCATTGCCCATGATATGCAGTTTTTACTTTCCCGTGTCAACCATGGTTTACCACTCCAAAAGGACCCCCTGCATTTCCTCTACTCAGTCATCAAGTTCAAACAGGTTCAGGCCCCCATGCATATTCCCACCTTCCCTCCTTTGCTCCCTGCCTCTCCAGTCCCCATTGTGCCACTCCAAGGTCCAACTTAAGTCCCACCTCCTCTGGGAGATCCCCCCATGAGGACCCCAAGCCTTGGGTTATCTCTCCTTCTCTAATACTTGCTGCCTAAGCCAGTTATGACTTTCCGAGCCTTAATCATATGACATCTGGAACTCTTAGGCATATTTTCCTGTGGAATATTGAGGTCCCCAACCACTTGTGAACTCTATTACAGTGCGGTAGTTCCTCCAAAGCTTCCGGGCTTCCATTTTATTGTTGTTGTTGCTTATATAAAATAGGGGCTAGGCATGGTGGCTCAGGCCTGTAATCCCAGCACTTTGAGAGGCCGAGGCAGGAAGATCACTTGAACCCAGGAGTTTGAGACCCACCTGGGCAACACAGTGAGACCCTGTCTCTACAAAAATACAAAAGATAGCCAGGTGCTGTGGCATGCACTTGTAGTCCTAGCAGCTCTGGAAGCTGAGGTGGGAGGATTCCTTGAGCCCAGGAGTTTGAGACCAACCTGGGCAACACAGTGAAACCTCATCTCTACCAAAAAATTTAAAAATTAGCCAGATGTGGTGGTGTATGCCTATAGTCCAGCGACTAGGGAGGCTGAGGCAGGAGGATTGCTTCAGCCTAGGAGTTTGAGGCTGTAGTGTGTAGTGAGCCGTGCTAGCACCCCTATACTCCAGCGTGGTGACACAGTGAGACCCTGTCAAAAAAAAAAAGGAAGGAAGGGAAGGAGGGAGGGAGGGAGGGAGGGAGGGAGGGAGGGAGGTCAAAAAAAAAAGGAAGGAAGGGAAGGAGGGAGGGAGGGAGGGAGGGAGGGAGGGAGGAAGGAAGGAAGGAAGGAAGGAAGGAAGGAAGGAAGGAAGGAAAGAAAGAAGAAAGGAAGGAAAATAAGAGTATCAATCTCAAAAGGTTGTTGTGAGGATTACATGAGGCAATGCACGCAGGCTACTTAGCACAGTGACTGGCACAGGAAGTGCCGAATAAACACTAGCTCAGCTCTTTTTAACCAGCTGCTGAAACCCTTGAGCACAACCAGGAATCATACCTATTTCTTGGTGTCCCCCACTGGCCCAGCACAATGACCATCTTCAATAAACCTTTGTTGCTTGAAGTTAGCATAACAGGGAAAGGAAGAAAGAAGCCCAGAGAAGGAAAGTTTCATAGGACACTTATTTTCAAGGATATGATTGGTTATTTCACAGTGGATGGTGAACATTAGATTTTTTTGTTTGGGTGAAAGCAGAAGGTGAGAAATGGACTTCAATTCCAGTAATCCTGGCTCGAACTATCTGACGGTGCTAGCTAGCTAGCAAAATAACTATACATTATTTAAGAAATTGGCCATTCAAAACTAGCCTGGCCAACGTGGCAAAACCCCGTCTCTACTAAAAATACAAAAATTAGCTAGGCGCGGTGGTGGGCGCCCATAATCCCAGTTACTTGGGAGGCAGAGGCAGGAGAATCGCTTGAACCCGGGAGGTGGAGGTTGCAGTGAGCCGAGGTTGTGCCACTGCACTTCAGCCTGGGCGACAGAGTGAGACTCCATCTCAAAAAAAAAAAAAAGAAATTGGCCAAGGAAAACAGTGTACTGTTTTGTAGAGTCCATATCAATTGAATAGGTAATAACTCCCTTTTTTCTTTTCAAAAAGAAAAAAGAAAGCTTCAGTAGAGAATACTGGGAAAGGATGCCAGCAGGGGAGCCAGACCAAGGGCTGAGTCTGACCTCAAAGCTCTACCACGTATTTGGACAAATAACTTAATTTCCCTAATCCTCAATTTCCTCATCTGTTAAATGGGGATAATAAGGGTACCAACTTCATTGGAGTGGTGAGAACCATCCTGAGAGCTTAGCACAGAGTCTGGGACACAGTCCATGTTCAATCAATTCTACCGATGGTCATAATGTTGTTGTTACCAATGGCTGTTGTGGGTTACTTCTTTAAAACAGTTGATAAACAGTTACTTGTAGTAGACAGTTGGTGAACAGGCCTGCCCATGGCATAACAGGGAACTACTCAAGGTTCTGAAATTTGTAGACCAGGGACTACTCTGGTGGACACGACGAGACAGCCCGACTCCTCTTGCCGCGCTAAGAGCAGCTTCCTAGGCTGCATGCAGTTGGCTCATGCCCATAATCCCAGCTCGGGAGGCTGAGGTGGATGGATCCCTTGGCCCAGCAGTTCAAGACCAGCCTGGGTGACATAACAAGATGGCACCTCTACTAAAAAAATACAAAAATTAGCCAGGTGTGGTGGTGTGCACCTGTGGTCCCAGCTACTTGGGAGGCTGAGACGGGAGAATCACTTGATGCGGGAGGCTGAGGTTGCACTGCACTCCAGCCTGGGTGAAAGAGCCAGGCCCTGTCTCAAGAAAAAAAAAAAAAAAAAAAAAACAGAAAACTTGTTTCCTCTGGTCAGTGTGTTTTGAATAGGTAACAACTCCCCCACCAAAAAATAAAAAGCTGTTTTTAATTATCTTTTTTTAATTTAAAAACTCAAGCACTGGTTGGCAGTATTGAAAAGAGTTTTGGTATTTCAAATACTTCAGCAAGTTTTTGTATCACCACATGGGAGAAATGAGAGAGGAGGAGACTGTCTTCAGCAGACCCTGTTGCTGTACCCTGATGGAGAGAGAGCCTGCCGGAGCTGGCCTGTAGCTGCTGCTGCTGATCCTCTCAGATAACTGACTCTTGTCATTTCATATTGGGAGAGAGGGGATAAGCAGATGAGCTGGGTAGATAGAAACAAAGAAGTCAGGAAGATTTCTAGAGAAGAAGAAAAGTAAGAAGGGCTAGGTGCAATGGCTCGCACCTATAATCCCAGCATTTTGAGAGGACAAGGTAAGAGGATCGCTTGAGGCCAGGAGTTTGAGTCCAGGCTGGGCAACATAGCAAGATGCTGTCCCTACAAAAAATAAAATAAAATAAAATAAAATAAAATAAAAATTAGCCAGGCATTGTGGCATGTGCCTGTAACCCCAGCCACTTGGGAGGCCGAGGCAGGAGCATTGCTTAAGCCCAGGACTTCAAGGTTGCAGTGAGCTATGACTGTGCCACTGCATTCCACCCTGGGCAACAGAGTGAGATCTTATCTAAAAAAGGAAAAGGGCTGGGTGTGGTGACTCATGCCTGTAATCCCAGCACTCTGGGAGGCCGAGGTGGGTGCATTACTTGAGGTCAGGATTTCAAGACCAGCCTGGGCAACATGGTGAAACTCTGTTTCTACTAAAAATATAAAAATTAGCTGAGCATGCTAGTGCATGCCTGTAATCCCAGCTACTGAGGAGGCTGAGGGAGGAGAATCACTTGAACGTGGGAGACGGAGGTTGCATCGCCCACTGCACTCTAGCTTGAGTAACAGAGCGGGACCCCATCTTAAAAACAACAACAACAACAAAAAAGAAAGAAAGAAGGAAGGAAGGAAGGAAGGAAGGAAGGAAGGAAGGAAGGAAGGAAGGAAGGAAGGAAAGAAGGAAAGAAGGAAAGAAGGAAAGGAAAGGAAAGGAAAGGAAGTGAGAAGATGTGACAAAAGCCTTTGTAGTCATGCCCCTTCCCCTGCTTGCCATCCTTGTAGAAAGGACCATGGACCAGTCCAGAGAGACCCTGTACTCACAGCAACAGGGCAGCTCCTGCAGAGCTCTCCATCAGGGTATATAACAGGGGTTCCTGAAAACAGAGTCTCCTCCTCTCATTTCTCAAGTCTGGTGATAAGAAAACTTGCTGAAACATTTCTTTTCAATAGTGCCAACCAGTGCTTGAGTTTTTAATTTTTTTAAAAAAAATCACTGATTACAAACAACTTTTTTTTTTTTTGGAGAGGAAGTTGTTGCCTATTCAATTGGTATGGACTCTACAAAATAGTACATTATTTTCCTTGGCCAATTTCTTAAATAATGTATAGTTATTGTGCTAGTTAGCTAACTGATAAGCAGACTCATTTAAAAACATGTACCTTGTTCTTAGTCACACATTATCTTTTTCATAATTTTATATAAAATTTGTGCTTCACATGAAAAAATGAGAAAGTTCTTCATGTATTATATAACAAGTTAGACAAAAACGGGCAAGATGCAGAAGAACGTGCATGGTATACTATCATCTGTACAGAAAAAAAGAATAAATATACATTTGCTTGAATTTATGTAAAATATCTCTCGGAAGGAACACTGATAACTTTGGTTGTCTCTGGGCAGGAGAATGGGTGTCTTGGGGAGGAGGAAGGAAGGAGCTTTTCAGCATATCTGCTTTTGTACTCTTATAATTTTTTTTTTTTTTTTTGAGATGGGGTCTTGCTCTTTTGCCCAGGCTGGAGTGCAGTGAGGGGATCATAGCTCACTGCAGCCTTAAACTCCTGGGTCCAAGCAATCCTTCTGCCTCAGCCTCCCAAGTAACTGGGACTACAGGTGCATGCTACCATACCTGGCAATTTTTTTTTTTTTTTTTTTTTGAGACGGTCTCGCTCTGTTACTCAGGCTGGAGTGCAGTGGTGCGATCTCAGCTCACTGCAACCTCCACCTCCTGGGTTCAAGTGATTCTTCTGCCTCGGCTTCCCGAGTAGCTGGGATTATAGGTGCATGCCACCATGCCTGGCTAATTTTTGTATTTTTAGTAGAGATGGGGTTTCACCATATTGGCCAGGCTGGTCTTGAACTCCTGGGCTCAAGTGATCCACCCACCTGGGCCTCCCAAAGTGCTGGAATTACAGGCATGAGACACTGTGCCTGGCCTTTCATACCTGGCTAATTTTTAAAAATTTTTGTAGAGATAGGGTCTCACTGTGTTTCCCTGACTGGTCTTGAACTCTTGGCCTCAAAGAATCCCCCGACTTTAGCCTCTCAAAGTGTTGAGATTACAGGTGTGAGCCACTGTGCCTGGCTGGGTTTCTTTCTTTTTTCTCGTAGAGACTGTGGCTTTGCTATGTTGCCCAGGCTTATTTTAATTTTGAACAAGGTAACTACATTGCCAGTTCAAAAATACATGGATAAAATTAAAATTTGTATTTAAAAATGAAAAAATATGCCCTTACAATGTACCTTAGATCGGAAATGGGGGCTAATGTTTCAGGAGAGAAGGGCAGGCTGGATTAAACAAGGAATGGCACATCCATCAGCATGACAGCCATGGCCTTGGTATGGCCGTCTCCCAAGAGGCACTGGATCCATGATAAAGAGCCTATAAACCACCCGATAAAACTCATATATCATTGCCTTGCCTCTGATAAGGGAATCTTGTTTTCCCTTTCTTGCAATACAATAGAGATTTGTAAATTAGCCAGAAATTCAGATACTGCTGTGTCATAGGCTGGTTGGACAGATGCCAGCCCCTTCCTAGCTGTGTGAGCTCAGATAAGGGAGTTAAGCTCTTGGTGCTCCAGCTTCCTCATCAGTAAAATGTAGACAGCAATATCCTGATGGATCAAATCAAGATAACTTATGTAAAGTAACTGGCTGCGAGTACTTAGTCAGAAATGTTAGCCCCTTTCCACTTGAGATAAAGAGCCCAGAGGCTTTACGAGTTCCCTGGTCTTTGTTCCCACTGAAGAAACTTCCTTGGCATCAATGCTACGGCCACTCCACCGTGCACCAGTTAGTTCCCAGCCATGAGCACAGAAGCTGAGGACCTGCCTCTGAGAGTCCCACTCAGGCCATGGTAGCCCCGGTCCAGGGCACTGGCGCGATTCTAGTCTAGCTGTGCTTTGTTCACTCCATGGGGGATCTGAGCCTGGGACGAGCAGAAGGCAGGCAGACGGGGATGTAGGAATGTCATCCTTGCAGGTCACTGTCATCTGCCCTTTCCAAACTTGTAGCTCTGGGTTTTAGAATTTGGAGGCCTGGGGAACAGCATTTACATGTTTCATTTGTTTGTTTTTAGAAAACATGTAATTACCCATGCAAACTAAGCCGAGAAACAGTGTCACTTCTGCCTCTATGTAGCTCACTAGAAATCCTCCAAACAACTATAGCCATCATTTGCTGAGCACCTACTGTTTGCCAGCAACAGTACTAGATGCTTTATCTTCAATCTTCCCTGCAGATCTCTACCTCCATCTTAAGGATCAGAAAATGGAGGCTCTGAGATAGCATATTTAATCTGTGCCACGTCAACAGAGCTAATAATTGGGTCAGGATTTGAACTTGGGTCTGAGGGGCCATGTGCTTTCCAGTGCACCTCTTGAAGTGAGTGCCACACTGAGTCACAGAGAGCTGTGCCCATAACATCATCACCTACAGGGCAGGTGGCCTTTTCCTAGGAGCTGGTGCCAAGGATTCTGAGTACTCCTGTGTGGCAGACTGAATGTCAACATCCTGATCCCCAGAGCCTGCGAATGTTTTCTTATAGAATGGCAAAAGAGACTTTGTAGGTGGGATGAAGTTAAGGATCATGAGCTAGAGGATTATCCTGGATTAGCCAGGTGGGTGGGATGTAAGCATATCACCCTTACAAGGAGGCAGGAGATCAGAATGGGTCATAGGAGATGTGCCCTGGAAGCAAGAGGTTGGAGGGACTTGAGAAAGGGGTAATGAGCCAAGGCAGCTTCTAGAAGCTGGAAAAGACAAGGGTATGGATTCTTTCCAGAAGCTTCCAGCAAGAACACAGCCCTGCCAGCACACTGAGTTTAGACTTTCTACCTCTACAACTGTGAAGAGAATAATCTGTATTGTTTTAAGCCACGAAATCTGTGACAATTTGTTACAACAGCAAAGGAAACTCATATACCTGGGGATGTTTCAAGTCAGAGGAAGGGGTATTTACCTCCCAGGAGGAAGGTAGGGCTTCCTGAGTGGTGGCAATCACAGGTGTGCAGTGACTGACACCTTCAGAGCCACAGAGAGGCCAGATGTTGGAGACAGTGCTCAGAGAAGGCACAAGAGCACCCAGAGCAGAAGCAGACCCACTGTGGGTGCCCACAGTGGTCTCGAACTCCTGGACTGATTGGCCTGCCTTGGCCTCCCAAAGTGCTGGGATTACAGGTGCAAGCCATGGCGCCCAGCAAGACAGATTTTTAATAAAGTAAAACAAAGTCTTACTCTAAAGCCCAGCAATTCCACTCCTCGAAATTTACCAAAGAAAAATGAAACCTATGTCTACACAAAAGATCCAAATGTGAAGCCAACCTCAAAATGAAAAGCAGTGTCCAGCTCAGGCCCCTTGTCTCTCCATTTGAGGACTGGGGCCTGCCGTGAGAAAGTGATCTGCATCTTCACTTTTCACTTCCTCTTTCACCTCTAGGCCCTCTATCATCTCTGGGGCAGCCTCTGCCATAACCTGGAAGGGTGGAGGCCCAGCCTTGCATCATAAAATCTAGGGGCTGGCCCACTGGGGAGAACAGAAGGCCCTGCTACCACCTGGGAGGGAAGATATTTGCCTCCACCTGCTTCCACATTAGAAGCCGATGCAAAACAGGAGAGCAGGGTGAGGAATGGGACAAATATTTGGCCAAATACCAAGTCAGTCTTAGGAATGAGCAGAAGATGGTAGTGTCTTGCAGTGGGCATACCGGGAATAACACACAGCCCACGTGGCATTATCCTGGCACATTCTATTACTAACAATTTGAATGGGGGCAGGGGCAAACCTTTGTAAGTGTAACACATTTTACATGAAAATAAACACTGGCACATTTGGAACTGAAAACAAATTTTGCATTAATTTTTAAAAGAAGACATTTCCGACTACAGGCCACATCCCCAGATACTCCCTCTATCTTCCAAAGTATGCGTCTTGCTTCCCCTGTCCTTAACTGCTATTGCAGAAGGAAGTCTGGGAAGCTGCATAGAGGGGAAAGGGCAAGCCTGGAGCCTCTGCTGCTGGGTTTGACTCCGGGGGCTGCCAGCACGAGCTGTTTCATGTCAGTTACTGCACTATGCCACAGATTATGTTATGTACTACGTCAGTGACTGCTCTGGGCCTCGGCTTCCTCATCTTCAAAATGGCAATGAGAACTATTACCTCCTAGGGCTGTTCTCAGGATAAAATGAGATCAGGTATGTACATGCCTTGCACATATTAGTCAGTTGTTACTGTTAACAGCATTCACAGACACCTAACTTGGTTCTGTTACGAGGCTCACTTCCTTAGCAGGGATCAGGAAAATGCTTATACAAGACCAAGTAGGACCTCCATTTCAAGTTTATCCTTTTGAAATGTTCCAAATCTTGATTGGTGGTGATTTGAGTGTATGTATTTAGCAAAGCTCATTAAAGTATACACTTACTATCTGCTTATTTCACAGTATGTAAATTTACCTGAATAAAACATTGTTTCTAAAAAAAATTGCTCCTCTGTCCTTAAACACCTATTTTGTATATTTAACCCAGAATGTGCAGCCCAGTGCTCAAATGCAGCATCCAAGGAGCTCACATGGGGTGTTTAGTTTTGATTAATGGGCTTTCCTGGACTCAGAAAGGAGGTAATTTAGGATCCCAGCTGCCTGCAGGCAGAGAGGGGCTCTGTTGAGCCATCAGCACCTCACTGCCGCCTGCTCAGCCTCCTGGTCTTCTCAATAAATGGCGACTCCACTTTCCTGCAGGTCAGGGCTCAGGCCAGCCAGTGGCCACCATGAGGCAGCATCCCAGAGGAGGAGGTAGGGAGGGACATCCAGGGACTCAGCTGCTTTTGAAAGCTCTCTATTGACAAGGGTGCCACAGATACCAGTTGATTTGACTCATTATTGTTATTTCTTCTAGCACAAATCATAAGCCAGTTACAGTAACACTGGGCATTTAAAAGGCAGGTGCTAGACAAGCACTTTACCACTTTGGAAAACAGGTTTTTTTGTTTTGTCCTGAGACAGGGTCTCACTATGTCACCCAGGCTGGAGTGCAGTGGTGTGATCAAAGCTCACTTCAGCCTTGACCTCCTGGACTCAGGTGATTCTCTCACCTCAGCTTCCAGAAGCATACCACCATGCCTGGATTAATGTGGGGATGGTGGGGGTCGGGGGGGGGGGCGTAGAGACAGAGTTTTTCCATGTTCCCCAGGCTGGTCTCGAACTCCTGGACTCAAGTGATTGGCCTCCCAAAGTGCTGGGATTATAGGTGCAAGCCATGGCGCCCAGCAAGACAGACTCTTAATAAAGCAAAACAAAGGCTTACTCTAAAGCTCAGCAATTCCACTCCTAGAAATTTACCAGACAGAAATGAAAACATATATCTACACAAAAGAACCAAATGTGAATGTTCCTTGCAGTTGTATTTACAATTGCCAGAAACTGGCAACGACTCAACATCCAACAGCAGCTGAATAGATAAATAAATCGTGATAAAATATAATACTACTCAGCAGTAAAGATAAACTACTGAGACCTGCAAACAATATGGAGAAATCTCAGAAATGGTATGCGGAGTGAAAAGAAGCCAGAGGCAAAAGGATGCAGGCACTCCATTTATCTGCAATTGTGAAATAGGCACAGCAAGCTATCATGGCAGAAAGCACAGCAGTGGTTACCAGGGCTGGGACAGAGGCTGAGCCTGGGAGGGTAGAGAATGCACCAAAAAGTCAACTCAGGCAACTATCTGGAATGATGAAAACTTCCGTATCTTGAAATTGCAGTGGCATTGCACAGGTATATACATTTACCAAAACTCACAAAGCTATACAACATTTAAAATAGGTACATTTTATTGCATGTAAATTACCTCAACAAAAGTAGCAAGGAGAAAGAGAAGGGTGACCTGATGTCTCTGAGGGGTGCTCCCTTTTTGGGAGGCCGATACATCATTTCTTTCTCCTAAGATCCTCCACGTGGTCACACAGTCACTGAGAAGCTGTTTTAATCTATAAAACTGTGGGGATACTGATTTTATTTTATTTTTAAAGAGGTCTCCGGCTTCCTGATACATTGAAGAGAAAGTAAAGACTTCCTGGATGGCAAAAGCTCTAAAATAGACATAGTGCAGGCCAACACATTAAGACATGCAGAACTGGGCAGGGATTCAGCCAGCACAATGGCAGTCACATTGGAAGTGGGATAAATGTTAAGATATCTATTTATCAGTTGGTAAGTAGCCACTGCCCTGAGATGCCTGAATATGTCTCCATTATCCAGGAACCCTTCCTATCTCTCCAAAGTCCAGCAACTTGAAGAGTTGGTGGCTACCACAGCGGGAGCCAACAAGATCCCACTCCAGCTCCAAGGCACCTCTGTGTTGATAGGTTGGTGACTGGTCATACTCAATAAAAAGATATTTCGGATGTCGCACTCCTCCTGAGAACAATTTAATTTAGGAGTAATTCGAAAGCAGATAGTGATCAAAAGAGCACACATTTCATCAGAATGAAGTGCTGCCAATAGAAAAATACATAAAAGTGGGAGAATCTTTCCACTTTTAAGTTCTGCTTTGACCCTAGTCACAGACTTATGTCTCACATGCAGATGAACATTTTAAAGCAAAAGGAAAGAGTCTTGGGAGACCAGAGAGAACACCATATCAGGTAACTGAGAGTAAAGATGGTGAGGGAACACAGGAGGCTCTGAATGACAAACTGTTCTGTGGGGCAGGAGAGACTGCTTTTCCACCCTATTAAAGAAAGAGGCACAATAGTCCTCTCCACCATTCTTTATAACTATTAGTCACTGACTCTCAAGTATAGGGGGTGGGGACAGGAAACAATGATGTTCTGTCAGTATCCTCAGCAAGGATTACTTCCCCTCAACAGGTGCCTGGAGAGCCAACAACAGCATCACACCCTTATGAAGACCATAAGTCTATGTTTCAAATTCCTTTCTATGAAGTGAGGTGCGAGAGAGCTGAGATCCATTTAAGGAGGATGTCTGACTACAGATGTTAGCCTATGTGAGGTGACAGACTCATTGTACTTGAATAATATGAATTTAAACCTTTAAAGCACAAAAAGGAAAAAAGAGCGGCTCTTAGAAAATGGAGGAGACTTGAAAGGTCTGATTGCCAGGTATAAGGTGTGGGCCTGTTTGGATCCCTATTCCAGAAGACCAACCACGAGAAGACATTTTATAGATAATCCAGGATATCTGAATCTGAGCCGCATAGTAGATGAGAGCAGGGAATTCTTGTTAATTGTCATGGGTCCAGTAGCGGAAAGGGAAGGGAAGGGAAGAGAAAAAGGGAAAAAGGGAAGGAACCAGTCCTTATCAATTAGAGATTCTAGCTATGGTATTTACAGATGGAATGTCATATAAGTATTTATGGATAATGGGGCACTATTTACTTTAAGATTTTGCAGAAAAATGAACAATCTGAATATGAATTCAGAAAACAAGTCCATTTACAACAGTATCAAACAGAATACTTAGAAATACATTTAAGAGGTGTAAAATATGTACTATGAAAATTAAAATATATATTTGAAAAAAATTAAAGAAGATCTTAATAACTGGAATGACATCCTGTGTCCATGGATCAGAAAACCCAATATTGACAAGACAGTAATATTATCCAAATTGACCTACAGAGTCAAAACAACTGCTACCAAAATTCCAGCTGCTTTTTATGTAGAAATTCACAAGCTGGTCCTACAATTCACATGAAAATGCTAGGATGGCAGAATAGCAAACATCATCTTGAAAGAGTATCCTCTTTAAAAGTAGCAGGAAAACTACTTTTACACTTCATGATTTCAAAACTTACCTCAAAGCTACAGTAATCACAATGGTGTACTACTGGCATAAGGATGAACAAATAGATCAATGAGAAGAATTAAGAGTTTAGAAATAAATTTCATCTTATGATCAACAGATTTTCAACAAAAGTGCCAAAAAAATTCAATGGGAAAAGAATAGTCTTTTTAACAAGTGGTGCTAGAATAACTGGCTATCCACATGCAAAAAAATGAAGTTGGAGGCCTACCTCATATCATAGGCAAAAATTAACTCAATAGGGATCAAAGCCTAAATGTAAACGCTAAAACTATAAAACTCTTCAAAGGAAACACAGGAGTAAAACTTTGACATCTCGGGTTTAGGCAAAGCCTTCTCTAGATATAATACCAAAAGACAAGTGACTATATATAATATACATAACTTGAACTTCATCAAAACAAAACACTGTACTTTAGAGGACATCATGAAGATATAAAACCACCGACTGAATGGTAAAATATATTTGCAAATCACAGGTGTGAGAAGAAAAACAGTATCTATAACATGTAAATAACAACAATTCAATAAGAAGACAACTCAGATAAAAAATGAGACAGGATCTGAATGGACATTTCTCCAAAGAGGGCATATAAATGGCCAATAAGCATATGAAAAGATGCTCAACGTCATTAGTCTTTAGGGAAATGCAAATCTAAACCACAATAAGATGCTACTTTATACCCATTAGGATCACTATAATAAAAAAGACAGAAAATAACAAGTGTTGGCAGGGTTGTAGAGTAATTGGAACCCTCAAACACTGCTCATAAGAATGTACAATGGTGTAGCCACTTTGAAAAACATCCTGGCAGCTCCTCAAAAAGTTAATCATAGAGTGACCATATGACCCAGCAATGCTAATCCTAGGTATACAGCCAAAAGAAATGAAGAAAGGTACTCAAACAAATACTTGTACATAAATATTCATAGTAGCACTGTTCACTATAGCCAAAAGGTGGAAACCACCAAAACGTCCATCAACTGATGAACAAATAAACAAAAGGTGGTACAGTCATGCATCATTTTCTCATGGGAATATGTTCTGCGATATGCATCATTAGGCGATTTTGCTGTGCAAACATTATAGAGTGTACTTACGCAAACCTAAATGGTAGGGTTTTTTTGCTTTGTTTTTTTTTTTGTACTTTTTTTGCGTGTGTATGTTTTTGTTTTTTGAGATGGAGTCTCGCTCTGTCGCCCAGGTTGGAGCGCAGTGGTGCAATCTCAACTCACTGCAACCTCTACCTCCTGGGTTCAAACGATTCTCCCGCCTCAGCCTCCTGAGTAGCTGGGATTACAGGCAAGCACCACCACACCCGGCTAATTTTGTATTTTTAGTAGAGACGGGGTTTCGCCATGTTGGCCAGGCTGGTCTCAAACTCCTGACCTTAGGTGATCCGCCTGCCTCGGCCTCCCAAAGTGCCAGGATTACAGGCATGAGCCACTGTGCCCAGCCTGATGGTAGGTTTTTATGTGCTTACCATATACCTAGGCTATATGGTACAGCCTATCGCTCCTAGGCTACAAAGCTGTATAGCACATTACTGTACTAAATACTGTAGGCAATTATAACACAGGGGTAAGTACTTGTGTATCTGTAAAAATGTATACTAAAAATTATATTATAATACTATGAGACCACCATTATATATATGGTCCATCATTAACTGAAACATTGTTATTTGTTACAGGACTGTATAGCCATAGGATGAAATATATTCAGTCATAAAAGGAATGAAGTACTGATACATGCTGCAACATGGATGAACCTTGAAAATATTATGACATGTGAAAGAAGTCTCACAAAAGACCACTTATTTTATGGTTTCATTTATATAAAATCTCTAGAACAGGCAAATGTATCCAAACAGAAAAATTAGTGGTTGCCTAAGGTTGCAGTGGAAGGATGTTGGAATAGTGATTACTAACAGATATATGGTTGATTTCTAGGGTGATGAAATGTTCTAAAATTGATTATGGAGATGGTTGTACAACTCTGTGAATACATGGCATTTTTGGCAGGAAAAAAGTGGGAAGTTACAGATGAAATATTAATATCAAAATGTTTGAATGTTTATATATTTTTAAAAGTTAAAAAGTAAACAACAATAGTTTGAAATCAGCCTAATTTTATTTTTTTTTTAATTTAATTTTATTTTTTTTTTGAGACGGAGTCTCGCTCTGCCGCCCAGGCTGGAGTGCAGTGGCCGGATCTCAGCTCACTGGAGGCTCCGCCTCCCGGGTTCACGCAATTCTCCTGCCTCAGCCTCCCCAGTAGCTGGGACTACAGGCGCCCGCCACCTCGCCCGGCTAGTTTTTTTTTGTATTTTTTTTTTAGTAGAGACGGGGTTTCACCGTGTCAGCCAGGATGGTCTCGATCTCCTGACCTCGTGATCCACCGGCCTTGGCCTCCCAAAGTGCTGGGATTACAGGCTTGAGCCACCGCGCCCGGCCTAAATCAGCCTAATTTTAAATGAAACTTGTAATATATTTCTGTGATGTCTAAAATATTGACTATCATTTTAATGCACATAGAAAATTACCGGAAAAGAGTTTGCAAAATATTCTGAGATGGGGAACAATTTAAGGGGTCCCAAGGGTCCAAGTCTGACCCAGGATTGGCCTTTTCTTGCACTAGGAAGTCACAAAGCCGTGGACTCATCAAGCAGTCATCTAGTCCAGCCCCTTCTTAGAATTGAGGGAAACTGCAGCCAGCCAGGAAGACTGAGGAATTTGCCTAAGGTTCCTGCCTTTCATAAAATTCTTCTAAGGATCAAGTGAGACAATGTGTATGATGAAGTTTTGTAAATGCTTTGGATTACAACTGTAGTATGTGGAATATGTGAGCTTGGACCTCAGTTCTGCCACTTTCTTGCTACGGCCAAGTGTGTGGCTTCATTTCCTTGAGCCTCAACAAAAATGAGATACCACCAGCCTCAAAAGGGTGTTACAAGAACTAAATGAGGCAACACTATCCCAGCATCTCCCAGAACAGAAACTCGGTGTGGATTAAAGGTTAGCTGCGCTCTTAGCAAAAGAACATGTGAACTACACAGTGGAGCCTGCATGCAGACTTGGGTGCAAAATTTAAGGTAATGTCATTTCAAGATGTAAAGAGGAAATTCTCATTTACGAAACCTGGTTTGAGTTGTCTGCATGAGTAATTTTCATGGGATCTGCCATGTAAAATAGTTTGCTTTTAAAGGTTCCAAGAATAACATGCTAGAGTCCTCTGTGCCAAATTCCACCTTTGGGTCAAATTCCACCATTGCTTTATGGGGCATCCAGTGTTTAAAAATTTTTGAATTTAAATGTCTCTATACAGGGTACCTCTCTACCCAGTACACCACAAGCCCCACCATTCTCTGTTGTCTATCCTCAACCCCATCTCACCTTACATCATTACCTGGTCCCTGAAGGTGATTAAGTTTCTAGACTCTATCTCAAATGCTAGGAAATCTCTTTGTTGGCTATCCAACTTTCCTCTTATAAAGGTTTGCAGAGCATCTTCTTTTCTTTCGAAGTTCTTTCAAGCTTTAGAAAGTTTTTAAAAGGTCATTTAAATATTTTCCATAACTTAAAAAAGCACTAAAATATTTTAAAAGGTAACATAGACCAGTATTTTCCCAATAGGAGAAAAATACAAGCTGCAAATACAAGCCACCTGCATAGTTCTAAATTTTCTAAGAGCTATGTTAATTAAGGGGGAAAAAACAGGTGGAATTAATTTTAATAATGTATTTTCCTTAACCCAATATATCCAAAATTGTATTAACATGTAATCAGTATAAACGTTTCTCTTTCAAATGAAGTATTTGAAATCCAGTGTATGTTTTATATTTACAGCACATCTTAATTTGGACTGGCTCAAGTGCTGATAGCCAACAAGCGGCTAGTGGCTCTGAATGGGACAGCACAGATTGAGATGACCAGTGATAAATCATCCAATATGAGGCCTTGAAAGAAGATGTGAGGTTACACAGGAAGAGAACCTCTACATTAGAAAACACGTAAGTGGCAGATTCCAGGGCTTTGGTGGTCATGCTGGTGACCATGGCTATGGTAAAGCTTGAGATAGAATGAAACTTAGATCATATTAGTCCAGCATAGAGGAGGAGGGGAGGACATTCACGGCTTCTATTTTTGCTGCTGTTTCTCCTTCGTCCTTCCCACTCTATGTGTATCGTGGGTGGGATGGGGCCAGAGTTGAAGACAAAGTGAACAAAGCAGCATAAACGACGGGATTGAGAGACTGCCACTCCTGAGAGACACTTTCAAGCCCCGGCCTCAACTCACCAGTGGCTTGAAGGGTTCCAGGGCCAGAAGGAATCTGGGGACACTGGCAAGGATTCTCCTTCCATTCTTGGCCTCCCCACCTCAACTTCTGAGGCAGCATCCTCTATCTCTAAAGAACAGGCCTCCTGCCTCTTCTATTCAGGGAATATTATGTTCTCCAAACTGTGATATTTTGGGTCCTTTTGGCAGGAGGTGGAGATGGGCAGGGGTGGAAAGAACCCACGAATGTTCTCGGAACAAGGAACCAGTAAAGTACAGACATCTGGCCCCAGGATTTTGCTGGCTCCAGGGACGTCACTGTAAACCCACTAACACTAATTGCTTTCACGTCTGCTCCCATTTCTAGTGGAAATAAAATGCCTCTCTGGCTAATGGAAAATGAAACGACCGTTTGCTGTTTGTTTACCACATTACATAAGAGCTCTCTGTACCACCCCGCCTCCCCTGACCCCTGCCCTGAAACCCTCTGAAGGACAGCTTGTGCAAAGCCTGCAAGCGCTCTACAAGTACAAGGTAACACGGCTTCAGAAAGGGCACCTGTATACATGTTAGGACCGTACAACTCCTTAATCCTAAACAGACAGGAGGGGAAGGCAGAAAGAAGAGAGCAAGAGCACAATCGAGAGTGAGAAGAGAAGAATTCTATTTGCTTTAAATTCATGCTTTCAGGAATATTTTCCATATCCTTACTTGATGCTAAGTGCAAAGATCTAGAGTAGCTCATCAAACCTCAACCTCCAAATTCAGTTACCCTGACAAAGAAGGGGAAATACAGGTCCAGCTGAAACTGGGGTTTAAGAAAGTGGACTCTCATCCACTGGGCCTTTAAAATGTCTGACAGTAGGTGATTGGGAAGCCTTCTTTGACAGTCCTGTTCTGGTTGGCTGCCTGTGTTTATCCCCATGTTGGCATTTTGTACACAGTGTGAGAGCAAGTATAAAGACCTCTGGCTGTCCTTCCTCTCCCCTTGTCAGTTCTCTCCTTCTTCTCCAGCAGCAGAACCACTCATTTCAGCTAGACCCATGGTTGCCAAGAATAAAAAACTCCATTTCCCAGTTTCCCTTGCCATTAAGTGTGGTCATGTGACTAAGTTCTGCCCAATGGGACGTGAATGGAAGAGCTGTGTAAACTTCCCATGGTGCACCCTCCATTTCCCTTTTCCTGTGTGACAAGCATGAGGCCATATTGGGCCATGTAGGCAAAAACAATACTCTAGGGATGGTGGCACAAGACAGAGAATCCTGGATCCCAGACGCTGTAGAGCTGCCAGACTGCTTACAGAGGGACTGCTATGGGAGGTAGAAGTTTTTATTTTGGATCTGGGTTACTGCAGCTGAAATTGCATGCTTGGGATCTATCTGCTGAAGAGAAGAAAGGAGGATACCCTTAAAATAGATGACCCCACCATTTGGCTTTCACATTGAAAAGCCAGCCTCAGCTCTTCCTACCTTTCTTATTGATGAAGAATCTTACATCCCTACCAGCTCCCGGACCTTGGAGACTACATCTTCCTCCTCGCCTTTCTTTGTCCCCACTTCCTTCTGTATGCTGCCTACTCCCAGGCTGGCACAGAGCAGCACTCCTTGACCGGAATGGCCCAGACAGTTGGAATAAAGGATGACATTAAAATAGAGCCCTTTGTTATGTCTCTAGGGAGTGTCTTCAAAACACCCTGTTACAATGGCCGAGAAAATTGCCTAAGATGGCCAAGTTCAAAGGGCTTATCTTTGAATCAAAAGCAGGAATGGAGTTTTGTTCAAACATCATCATCTGCCCAGTTTTGAGGTTCTATGTAGCAAACTTGGAGTAAAATTAAGATCAAATGGGGCTCAGAGGATCAACTGTTACAACAGGCCTCAGTCAGATGGCTTTTCTTGAGCCACTGGATTTCATCAGAAGAGAACTGCAAACACAAACCCTTTGTTTAATGTAGACGGTGATGAAATAAATAGGGTGACTCCATCTCAACCACCCTCCTCCTGGTACTCACCCAACGGACTCTCGGTGATTGCCCAACCAAAGAGCAGAAGTTCATAGAATATCTCTTCTTGGGTCAGCACCCAAAGGTGGGAGCATTTGGCTTTGCTCCCAGAAAATTATACTCTTGTGAAGGTATGTGAGAAATGTGCCCTTCCCTACTACACACTGCAGAAGAACGTGGCGGAGAGCTTGGCCACGGTAGCATCTGTCCTCCACAAAGACAGTCTTTATGAACTGACATCTTATCTCTCCGGCTCAGGCAATAGCCACTGCCTGATCAGAACACAACTGAATGTGACCTTGGGCCAGGCTATGACAGGCAAAGGTTAATTTCCTTTCCTTCTTAGGGCAGGACCTAGTTCCAATTGTCTCGCTTTGCCTAACTCAATTTTCCGCACAATATAGAGAGCTCCTTATCTTGGGCATTGAGGGAAAAGCTTCCCCTTGTTCCTCCTTGTGGTTCCCAGTGGAACTTTGAGGAGGGGCACATTTTGCTTAAAAAAAACATTAATTGTGAAGTGAGAATAGCTTTTCTACTGATGGCTGCTATTCTAGTAAAAATGTCTGCCTGCAAGGACCTCCCCATGTGACCTGGCAGGGAGAAAAGATAATGAGGAGCTCAGGTGAACAACTCAGCACCTGAGGAAAGTAGGCTAGTGGGTCGAAATAAAATCCAGCCACGAGCAAACAAAAGAGTTAATGAACAGGAGATCACCTGCTGCCTGGGGCCCTCTACCTTCAGCAATTTCATGTCCGAAGGCACTCTATGCTCACCCGGGTAACACAGCTTTGTTAAGGGAAGAGTCGGGCTGATAGATTTGTTCACTTCTATAGTCACTTATCTTGAATGACTGCATTGTTTTTAGAAAAATGACAATTCATTTTTTAAAAATTAACACAGGCCAGCGTGGTGGCTCACGCCTGTAATCCCAGCACTCTGGGAGGCTGAGGTGGGCAGATCACAAGGTCAGGAGATCGAGACCATCCTGGTTAACACGGTGAAACCCTGTCTCTAGTAAAAATACAAAAAATTAGCCAGGCATAGTGGCGGGCACCTGTGGTCCCAGCTACTTGGGAGGATAAGGCAGGAGAATGGCGTGAACCCGAGAGGCAGAGGTTGCAGTGAGCCGAGATCACGCCACTGCACTCCAGCCTGGGTGACAGAGCGAGACTCCGTCTCAAAAAAGAAAGAAAGAAAGGAAGGGGGAGAGAGAGAGAGAGAGAGAGAGGAGAGAGGGAGAGAGAGAGAGAGAGAGAGGGAGAGAGAGAGAGAGAGAAAGAAAGAAAGAAAGAAAGAAAGAAAGAAAGAAAGAAAGAAAGAAAGAAAGAAAGAGAAAGAAAGAGAGAGAGAGAGAGAGAGAGAGAGGGAGGGAGGGAGGGAGGGAGGGAGGGAGGGAGGGAGGAAGGAAGGAAAGGAAAAGAAAGGAGGTAGGGAGGGAGGAAGGTGAATTGAAATAGGATCTGCTATTGAATTTCTAAAACGATACAGAGTTTTAGTTTTTTTGTTTTTTTGTTTTTTTTTTTTAAGATTGGCAGGGTACCCTCTAAGGCCAACTGAGGTAAACGACATCAGAAAAGCAGGTACCAGAAGGAAGTAAGGCCCCAGATGATGAAAAAATGTTTTCTTTGGCACTCTGGGAAGATTCCTTAACTTCAGATAAATATAGCGAGCTACTCTGGAATCTGTGTTCTGGGAGCCCTGGCTCTGGCAACGCAGCTAGCTTGCTCCTGTGTTTGGATGGGTTATCTCATCTTTATAGGAAGGAGACTCTACCTAATGCTTTGTAACAATGAAATGAAAGTTGGAACAATGAAACAATGAAAGTTGGAAAGAAGGTTTAGGAGGCCAAGGTGAGTGGATCACCTGAGGTCAGGTGTTCAAGACTAGCCTAACCAACATAACGAAACCCCATCTCTACTAAAAATACAAAATTAGCCGGGGGTGATGGTACATGTCTATAATCCCAGCTACTCGGGAGGTTGAGGCAGGAGAATCACCTGAACCCAGGAGGTAGAGGTTGCAGTGAGCTTAGATAGTGTCATTGCACTCCAACCTGGGCAAGAAGAGCAAAACTCCGTCTGAAAGAAAAGAAAAGAAAAGAAAAGAAAGAAAGAAAAGAGAGAGAGGGAGAGAAAGAAAATTAGTTGGAAAGAAGAGCATTAATTACCCAATATGCTGGCAGAAAAGAAGTAGAGAACAATTTGTAAGCTCAGAATCAGTGTCATGGGATCCCAGGACAGACCAATATAGGTCTGACCAATTTGGATGGAAGGAGAAAAAGTGAGGAGAAAAAGGAAGGAGGGTAGAGGAGAGAGACCTGACTCCCTACACTAATGCTGAGAATCAACACCTTACCTGCCCCTACATCTCACCCTTCACCCTCTGCCTCAGCAAGAAAGGGCCACATAATTACTCACACAGCAAAACAGAGTTTAATTTCTTGGAGGCAGGGGGAAAGCTTTCAAAGTAACAAGGAAGCCTCACATAATTGTATGGTAAACTTGAGCTTTCACCAGGAAGAGCCCAGTTCCTGAAAACAGCCAGCACGTATGCAGACCTTTGAGTACGCTGTCATTGCGTTATAGGACAAATGAGACTGTCAGAAAGAAGGGTAAAAAACAGAAGGAAGGCTCCAGGCAAAGGGACACCTTGAAACACAGAGGAGAACAGAGAAGCCAGCTGTGTAGACTCCAACCTCTGGCTCCAGGGCCTGCCTCCTTCATTACCAAGTAAGATCCACAAAGACATCAGTTGTCCATTTTCTTTTCTTTTCTTTAGAGTCTCACTCTGTCGCCCAGGCTGGAGTGCAGTGGTGTGATACTAGCTCACAGCAACCTCTGCCTCCTGGGTTCAAGTGATTCTCCTGTCTCAGCCTCCCAAGTAGCTGGGATGACAGGTGCATGCAGACACAACAGAAGGAAGACCCTATGAGGACACAGAGAAGACACCACCTACAAGGCAATGAGGGAGGCCTCAGGAGAAACCAACCCTGCTGACACCTTGATCTTGAACTTCCAGCCTCCAAAACTATGAGAAGATAAATTTCTGTTGTTTAGTCCACCCAGCGTAAACAGCCTTAGCAAACGAATACAAAGGCTGACTGGTATTTTTAGCAGAACTGATATTCAACCAGTGTGGAAGCAGAGCCAATGTCACTTCTAGTTGGCGGTATCAGTTATGAAATATTTCAAATACCTTTAACGTCCACTCCCTTCCCCCAGTCGTTAGTGTTATTCCAGGGGTGTCAACCCTGGGATGGGAGAACCAGCATGAGCTGCAGAAATCAGCGGCAACAGGCCTGCCTTCTGCTCCCTCCTCTTGCCTTCCCTTCTGGGCTAACACAACGCAGCATGTCCTGTGCTCTGAGTGCTTTCCCCACCCTACTTTGAAGCACAAAGGTTGTAATGACCAAGTGTAGTGATGGGGTGGAGGGGGCTCCTCTGAGCAAAGCTATTATCAAATGCTCATCTGAGAAGGCCTTGGGGATCCTGTCTGCCTCAGAGTATGTGTGTTGCTATGACGATAAGCATGATCTTGTTTGCCCAGCATCATTCAGTCTTTCAAGTGGTCTCAGCGGCAGGTACTGTATACATGAGAGGCCCAGGGAAATCTGAACTGGGAATGAAGTTTTGCCCAGACAGATGGCCCACTCTCTTGGTTCTGCCATTGAGTCAGCCTTTGCCTACATGTTCCCCTGGAGTGCCTGCACCCTAGACTTAGGGGCCACTTGTACCTGATGTTTTGCCCTCTTTCTTCAGTTACCAGCCACACAATTTGTCACTGAATCTGCCCACAGGGCCTTGACCCTTCCACACTCTCCTGGGTAGCAGGAAGAAAGAACGGAGATGACCT
Source organism: Macaca nemestrina (assembly GCF_043159975.1). Lineage (NCBI taxonomy): Eukaryota > Metazoa > Chordata > Mammalia > Primates > Cercopithecidae > Macaca > Macaca nemestrina. The sequence continues at coordinate 170,714,517 of NC_092129.1, read as the reverse complement.
GCCAGTCTTAAAAATCTACCTGGGGACTGGCACTATGGGGAGTAGGCCACCCATTTGTGAGGGGTTGTTCAGCCTGTCATTGGCCTCCAGTTTTCTCTCCTGCCACCAAGGCATGTCAGCACAGCCGGAGTCAGCATGCACAATGACAAGTAATGAGCACACATGCCTCGTCCAAATGCTAATCAAAAGAAGAGGTCCGATCCAAGAAAAACCGACATGATCCTCTCTAATGAATGGTCCCCACAGTGGCATTCAGCTCTAGAAGGGCAGGGAACTCCCAGCTGGCTGTGGTTTGGCTCTGTACTCTCCTTACCTAAGGTAAGCCAAGGGTGAGGCAGCCTGAAAAGAATGTATGAGCGTTCCCTGGCCAGATGGGAAAAAAAGCACCATTCTGAAGCAAGCATTCACTCTGTCCTCCAAGGCTGCACCAGCTACCATCCCCTGGACCATGGGACAGCCTGTGCTGCCTTGTCCAAACAAGCATGTGTGCAAAGCAACCCACAGCAAAGCCAAACAAACAACTTGGCACATAAGACCCCAAGGCTCTAGCAAGCAAACCAGGTTCAATCTCAAAGCTTAGTTTGCTTCTGTCCCTTGCACAGGTTAATGGGAGCAACAGTCACCTTAGGAATTATGTGGCACAGAGATGCCTGATTCTAGAGGCCAATATAGAATGCGTAACAGGGCCAAGCCCCTAAGGCTCTCCCAGAAATCAGTTTCTAGATTCTACAGATGATGCTTTCCATCTGCTTTACAACTGCCAAAGCAAACCACGTTTATTCTAAAAACAGATAAGGGCTTGCTCATACCAGTCAAAGGCAGGTTTTTATCTACTATTAGTAAACTGCCTCTTCAGCAGAGTCTATTGTGTTCCCCAGTCAGGCTAACTGGCATTAAACCACTTCTAAGTACCCACTAACAAGCTAGGTAGCCCGGGGAAGCTGGACACAAACAAAGCATGGGCCCTGTTCCTTAGCATCTTGCAATGCGGGTGGTGAGAAAAGATGTGCATATTTGGAGATGACTTGAGATGGCAGTGCAGTCACACTGGCTGGAGTGCCAGGCTTGTGATGCAGGTCTGTGAGTGCTGGAAGCACTGGGCAGAGTCAGCCAGACCCCTGCAAATCCAACCAACAGAACAAAACTAGCCAGCAGAGGCTTAAGAGGCCGAGAAGCTGAGCTGTTTGTCTTAGGTGGGGAGTGTGATGCATTTGGTAGCCCAGGGTGAATACAGCTATCTCTGGCCAGGCACGTAGCACAGCACAGGGTTGATGAGATCAAGTCCAAGAGCTACTCTGCTTGGGTTCAATTCCTGGCATGGCCACCTAGGTCCCTCATGTGATCTCTCTGTGCCTCCATAGGCCCATCTGTAAAATGGAGACCACTAAACAGCATGTGTATCATGGGCTTGTTGGGAAAAATGTCAGCACGGTGCCTGGCATGTCGGAAATGCTTAATAAATGTTGGCTATTATCCTGGGCCTGAACTTCTAAAGGGGTTCCCTTTTGTTTATGGCAGGAATCAGAATATCCACTCTGAGTCAAAAGACAGATTATGTAGCTCAAAGTAATTTTCATGTTAAATTAGATTTTCTTGGGTGGTAGTGGAGGAGGCCTTAGAATCCTATGAACATGGCATAAGTCAAAAGACACTGTGACTCAAGGTAAAGGCCATTGTAATCCCAACAAATGCAAGGGCTAGAAACAGAATGAGGCCTGCTTTTCCTGCCAGGGAACAGCAGCTGTAGTATCCAAGCAGGGAAGGGAATTAGGCACCAGTGAGAAAGCACATCAGCCATAATATCCCAGAACAGCTAGCAACAGGGCACAAGCCCAGCTACCTGCTGGCAGGACCCCCTCTTCATCCTTCACTGCTATATCCAGGTTCCTCCCCAGCCCTCATGCCCTGTGTGGTGAGGACACTTAAAATATTCCTCACAGACTAGGCACCAACACCCAACTTTTCTCAGGTCCTCCTAAAGCCAATCCCCTCCCCTCTTCCACTCTTTCCAGAACTTGACCACACAGGGCTCCTCATGGGACAGTTCTAGAACATGCTTGACTGTGGAAAGCACAGTCTTTCTTTGCCTTCCAGTTGGCCTGCCCTTCTGCCCCCTTCCTTTCAACATCAATGTCCCCACTGAGGGAGGGCATTGTCGTTATGGGAGCGAAGGAGGGGTCGTTGAGTCATCCCCACCTCCTCTAACCACCTTGCCTTGGCCACTCCAGATCAGAATACAACACGGCTCTCAAAAAGTGGATGCTACTGGGCACAGTCCAGTCCTGGGGGTGGCTGCAGATTTCAGAAGCCTTCCTACCCCCTCATTTTTCCTTAAGGGGAGGCATCTGCCCATGTCCTGGGTCAGGGGGATGTTTGGGTTAAGTTCTACAGAGCATCCAGTGACAGCAGACCTTCTGTGTGTCCGGATTCACTAGCTGGGCAAGCTGACCTCTTCGATGGTCCACTTACTCATCAGATGGGTATGTGGAAATGGTTAAACGTGATCATGAATGCAAAGCACATAGAGTTTGAGCCATGATGGCCATCCACCTAACTGACCACCGTTATTATCTATATGGCTATGGAGATTGTCGTCTAGTTTTCTATTCATTCATTCAACGAATATTGACATATTTTTTCTAGCATCAACCATGTTTCTGGCACACAGTGGTAACAGACAAACGTGGTCCCATCCCTCAAGGAATTTAGGGTCTAGTTGGGGAGTGATATGGTTTGGCTCTGTGTCCCCACCCAAATCTCATCTCAAACTGTAATCTCCATATGTCAAGGAAAGGACCTGATGGGAAGTGACTGGATAAACGAGGTGGTTTCCCCCATGCCACTCTCATGATAGTGAGTGAATTCTCATGAGATCTGATGGTTTAAAAATGTTTGGCTGTCCCCCCTTCATGCTGTCTCTCTCCTCCTGCCTTGTGAAGAAGGTCCTTGCTTCCTCTTTGCCTTCCACCATGATTGTAAGTTTCCTGAGGACTCCTTGGCCATGCAGAACTGTGAGTCAATTATAAACGGATTCTTTCCCTTATAAATTGCCCAGTCCCAAGTAGTTCTTTATAGCAGTATGAAAATGGACTAATACAGGGAGACAGCCAGAAAACAATTAAAGAAAGAAAGAAATATCATTTCAGGTTGTGAAAATGCTATGAAAGAAACCAATGTAGTTTGTGACAGAGGATAACAAGAAGGAACTTATTTTAGATAGGGCAGTCAGGGAAGGCCTCTCTGAGGTGACATTTAACCACGAGAAGAAGCTAGCCATGTGGAGAGGAGTGGCTTGATGGGTTCAAGAAATGAAAAAGTCAGTATGGCTGCTGTGCTGTCACAAAAGGGATAGTGTCATTTGGTGAGGGAAAGAGCTGAGCAGGGGTAGGTCTGTAGGCCTTGGTAAGAAGCTTAAATTTTATCCTAAGGGTAACAGGAAGTCTCTGAAAGGTTTTAAACAGGAGAGGGTATCTCATATAGATGTACCAGACTTTCTTTAATTATTCACAATAAAAATTCCTGTTGACTCCTACTGAGCACTTACTGTGTGCTAGGTTCTAGGCTAAAAATTGTGCGTGCATTATTCAGGCAGGGCATGGTAGCAATGGGGACTAGAGTGATGGAGATGGGGATGGAGAAAAGTGCAGAGATTTGAGAAGTGAATAAAGGAAAAGAAAGTGGTCAGGCTTTGCTGGCAGAGTGAAGAGGACCCAGGGTAGAGCCCGGCTCAGACACTGCCACTGGCTTCTCAAGCTATCCCATCATCATCATTCTTATCATCTCCCTATCAGAACTATCATTTAACCAAAGAACAAGACAAGATTAAATCAATTAGCCAACTTCTTTAAAACCACTATAAACACTGCACAATGTGCTCAGTAAGAAGCACACGCGAAGTTATTCTGTACTCTAGAGAACTCTAGTACTCCATGCTTGGGGACTTTTTATTAACCTATTTCCAATGGCTGAGTCTAGAAATATTTTCCAAAAGAGCCTGACAATTGCTCAATGAGCCAATGGACTTAAATCAGCTCCAAGGACAAAATCAGAGAATTAAACTAGAGAACCAAAGTCCTAGTGCTATTTACCAACTACAACAGTGTTGCTAGTATAGTCAGTGTAACCAAGCACAAAGGGCTTCTTACGACGTCACACAGCCTGTCAGGCAGAGACGCAGAACAACATCAGGCTCAAAACAGTCACAGAGCCTTGAGCCCAGGAATGGCTTCTCATAAGTAGAGCAGGAAAATAATTCCCGAAACATGGATTCTTTCAACCATAGCATGAATAACAATATCAGTTGCCACATTTTGGTGGAAACAATAATGCATGTCTGGGTTCAGAACCTGCTGGGAAAAGATTAAGCTGAAAGGGTCTAACCCACCCCTCACCATGGAGAACACGTATACTCCGGCAGGCATTCTGGAAAACCTTGGCCATTGTCATCCATGCATGGGTGAATTTCACAACAATATGCAGCAGTCCAAGTGAGAAAACAAAAACAAAGTGAGAGGAGAAAAGCACTTTCTAAAGCTGAATGCCTTGGGTCTGTCATCCTCCTGTACCTGGAAAGAATGTGTTAACTTGCAGGTAAGAAGAGAGACAGGTATCACGCTTATCTGACCTGGTCTCAGTCCCAGACCTGGACAAAGGTTGTCATTTTTGGAAGCTAGCCATTCACCTACTTAGTAAAAATCTTACACCGGAGCCACTGCAGGGGACAGGCAGGATTATAAATCATAACAAGATGGAGAAGGGACAAAAGAAAACTGAAGGCTGGAACTGGAGGAAACAGCCACCTCTTAGATGGGGAATTGTCCCATTCTCATTAATTACCCACTGGAGCTGCAAAAAGCCAATCTGGGCACACGGTCTGATTGACACATGACTGATCAAACTAGGTCCATTTGCAGAATATGCAGCCATCAGGGATGATTCTCCTTGCATGAAGAAGCCTTATTTTCTTATCTCAGCCTTCTGTTTGCTCATGTCTCCTTTAATGGAATGAATTAAGTTATGCAGCCTGTGAAAATCATGAATGCAGAGGCCTAAAAGGTGACACATGGGAGTCTGCTCTGAACTTGAACCTGAGACACCACTTTAAGGAATCACCAGAAGCCCAGAGTATTGGTGTCATCTGTCACCTCTGCTCCTCATTTCTTATTCATACTCTTAGCTTAGAACTGTGAGATGTTAAAGCTGACACACATCTTAGAAATCAAGCTGTCTGGGACTCATGTTGAAGATAAAGAAGCAGTCCCAGCAAGAATGGGTGCCTGTCGCCACCCACCTGGCCAACGACAGAATTTGAATTAAAAAAAAAAGGTCCCTCGAGCACTGGTCCAGCGAGAGCCTTCCTGCCACACTGGGAAATGTTTGTCAGTCCTTTTCATTAATATAATCAATAATGCAAAGCCCTAGAAGGAAGTCAAACAGGTGCTGGAGCTAACAGATTTCAAATGTATCCTGCCAATTGTCCTGTCGGCGTTTCCTGGTCAGACCATGGAGTTTGGGAGCCCCACCAGGTGGTTCCTGGCTTTGTGTTTTTCTCAAGTTCCCATTAAGCAGAAGGCTTGGTATGAGGAGAAGCAGCAGATGGTTCTTGCTGAAGTCCAGGTTGCCATATTGGACTTCCACTGCATTTCCTGTTGATGAAAGAATGTGGAAGATTCATGCCCATTTGAGAGGTGAGCGTCTTTCCAAAAGGAGATGGAGGCAAGGATTATTAAAAACTATGACTGAGATCTGGAGATCAAGATTCCAAAGAGGGAACAGACTATTTTTAAAGTTTCTACTCTTCCCTGGGGGAAGGAAGGATGCCAGAGGCCTCTAAAGGGCACAGATTTCCTCCCAAGGGATGAGTGAAAGCAAATGACATTGATCATCCTACAATATGTGCTCTTAAATGGGCCACTTCCACTCCCCACAGAGACCACCATCCTCTCTCTCCTGGACTGTGGCTGCTGGTCTCCTTGCTTCTATCCCTGCTGATGGCTAAACCAGAGCCAGAGCCAACCTCAAAACAGGGCATTGGATCCTGTGACTGCCCTGCTACCTGCCTTCCGATGGCTTTGAACACATCTGATCTAGAACCCCGAGTCACCCCTGTGGCTAGCAGGGCCCTCCACAATCTGCTTCCTCCTCCACAGCGCCCATGCCGCCGCTCCTCTGACTTCTCCCCCTTGCTGGTTTCTTTCCAGCTCACCGCCTCCTCACCGTTGCGGGACACACAAACCCATTCCCACCCCTTTTGCACTCACTGTTGCTTCCACCTGAAACCTGCTGTCCATAAATGTTCATGTCTCCCTCCCTTGCTTCCTTCAAATCTCTACTTAAACGTCCCCTCTTCAGACAGCCCTTCTCTGTCCACCCCATGGAGGTTGGCACTTTGCTCACCCCTCACCCCTATCACCCCCGTGCCCGCCGGCTGAGCTCTGGGGCAGTGTGCTTGTCACCTGCTGAGGGGATGCAGTCATCTCTCTCCCCTCCGAGAAGGTGTATGAGCTCCATGCAGGCAGGCTGTGGTCTGCCTGTTCACTGCCCTGTCTCCCTCCGGTGTCTGGGACAATGGCCAGCACAGAGAAGGGGCTCAGTCCATACCTTCTGGCTCACATGGGATCCGTGCCTTTGAATGAGGCCTGGATGGAGAAAACACAGTTTGTAGTGGAAAATCCAAGGCCCTCTAGTTTCTTTGTATACACAGGTTCATTTCCAAATAGATATCCTCCCATCTATCCATGCAGCCCTGTTTTAAAGAGTGACAACCAAGCCTCAGGACACATCACATGGAGGCCTGGCGGGGGTCCGGGGGTGAGGGAAGAGCCGTCGGCTTCCAGCAGGAAGAGGGCATCCTACTCTCAGATCCCAAGCGTAGTCCAATTCTTGGGCATCTTTCCAAGGAAGAGCTCATCCCACCCACTTCCTAGATACAGACAGCTTGAGAGTGGAACACTAAGGGAATTAGGAATGGAATAGAAAAGCAGGGGAAAGAGAAAAACTGTCACCAACCGAGATGGATCCCAGAGCCCTCCTGAAAACTCCTGACCTCCCTGAGACAAAAAGTACGCGTTTTCTCTTTCCTGTGCTGTACCTCGAAATGCACCCAGTGAAAACCCAGTCAAGAGCCACCGTCTTTTTTCCTAAGTCTCTAGAATAAACTGCCAGGTATTTATCTTAAATTCACAAGACTTCTAGTTATCCAGCAGGCCAATGGCTCTACTTCAACAAAGGACTGATTTTTTTTCGGGTCTTTGAGAGGACATAGGCCTAGGCACATTCTTCCTTTGTGTGGGAGGATAACATGGCACTAAAGCAGGTTGTGCTGTGTTTCAAGTATATTTTTTAAAATTCCATGCCCAGTAGCTGTACATAGATGAATTCACTCTAAATAGGATGTCATATATCAGACAAAATGTTATCTGCAAAGATATTCATCTAAGCACTATTTATAGTGGCGAGGGAGAGGCACAAACCACCTAAATGTCTAAAAATAATAATGCATGTAAAATTATTAGCCAGTGCCCGGCACACAGTGAGTATTCAATAAGGGGTAGATATAACATTGTTATTTTGAATAATTAAAGAGAGTATGGTACATTTCTATGATGGATATTTTTGAAGCTTTTGCTTTTCTGTTAGTGTTATCACATGCATATAAAAATGTGAGTAAAACATAAACTGCCCAGGCATGTTGGCTCATGCTTATAATCCCAGCACTCTGGGAGGTGGAGGCAGCATGACCGCTTGAGCCCAGGAGTTTGAGACCAGCCTGGGCAACACAGCAAGACCCCGTCCCTATAAAAAGTTAAAAACAAATATTAGCCAGGCATGGTAGCATGCTCCTGGTAGTCCCAGGCACTCGGGAGGCTGAGGTTGGAAGACCACTTGAGCCCAGGAGATGGAAGTTGCAGTGAGCCATGATCACACCACTGCACTCCAGCCTGGGTGACAAAGTGAGACCCTGTCTCCAAAAAAAAAAAAAAAAGAAAAAAAAGAAAAGAAAAGCTTAAAAAATTACATGTTCTGCAGGATATCCATCCATATTTAACAAAAAACCATCAGTATTTCTATGCTATCCCAACCTCTATATTTGACAACTGCACAAAAGGCATATGCCACCCACCAGATACTCTCTCCACTCTACCACTGCAATCTTTATTAGCCTTCCCTCCCAGAAGCAAGTGAAAAAAAAATCTTCTGTAATTCAATCAGCATGTTTAGGATCTATTATGTTTTAAGGCCTGACTAGGATGAACATCACAGGAGGGACTGTTGAGAAGATCAGGCCGGAAGCTCATCCCACCCACGGAGGATCTCTAGTGAGGGAGCAGAGGATTTGCCAGGCATGCAAGGCCTTTCCCGGGGGCTATAAATCAAACAGGCACAACAATCTGTGATGAATAAAGCAACGGCTGGATTTTTTATCTGGAAAGCACCAGTGAGCCAAAATCTGAAATCACGAGCTATATAATTCCTTTGGGGGAGAAATATATCCACAGGGAAGGAGGAAAATACATCAACAGGCTTTCAGAAAACTAGGGATTGGTTGGGTCCCCTCCCCTTTTTCACCCTCATTCACACACACACTCACAAACACACACGCACACACAGGACAAGAACACATGCTCACACACACACACACTCTCCCTTTCTTCTAATCATGCCCTTTTCCAATTAAGGCTGACATTCAATCCTTAGGTTCTGGTGACAACAAAATGAACAAGAAGCTCATTTGTAGGTTTTGTTGTGTTGCAAAAACCCCAAGTGGAGTCGAAGAACCCTAAAACACGTGCTGCCCAAACGGATTCTCAGGAGAGAAAATCTGACTCTGCAAATGCAGAAAATGGCATAGCCGGAGAGGGCTTGAGACCCCATCCACCCTATGGAGGAAACTGGGGTCCACCAAGTGACACTTAGCATCCCCAAGATGCTACACAGAGAGTGTCTATTTTCTCCCCAGCTTCAATGTCATTCAACAAATCCTTCACCCTCCACTTTCCTGCTTACTCAATTTATTTAAAATGATGTCAGACAGAAGCAGAAAGTCACTTCCCCAAAAGTCAAGGTGTCTTTTACGTGTCTCTACTCCAATCCTCTAAGTCACTAGCTTTCAGTGGATGAGAGGTAAAAAAGGAAAGGAAAAAGAAACCCATGTCCCCCTCCATTCAGATCATTTCCCTCTAAGTAGGAAGCCTGTGTTCACCCAGATACCAGTAGGCTGGTTCTTTTGTTTAAACAAAAGCTTTCCTGAAAGCTCCAGGGAACCAGAAGGCAGGAATTCTTAGCAGGAATTTTTTCTTAGTGAAACAGGAAGTGCCCTGGTGGGAATGTCTTGGCCTGGTTTGACAATTCTGGAAATTCAGTGTGGCGAGGTAGGCTTTGTGTGAATGTGTGTGACTAGCAGGTTCACCCAAGGAGCTATTTTAAACCCAGCTTGCTTTAATTGGCTATTTCTCCTACATCTACCTCATTTTACACACACATCCTCCAGGTAGAAGAGCAAGCCGAGGAATGAACAGGGCACTTACAAAGTGCTGCATGTCCAAGGGTGGCAGAGACACCCCCTTGCAGCTGGGTTACTGAACACATTCTTGAACACCAACCAAGTGAATGCCTTTGAAAGTCTGTCTCATTTCCAAAAGACAATAAGGGAATGAAACCCCAGACAGCGTTAGATTTCAAGATAAACATAGACAGTCCCCTACTTAAGAACAGTTTGATTTACAATGTTTTGACGTTAAGATGGGTTTATTGGGGATATTAAATGTATTTTCAACTTAAAAATATTTTAACTGACAATGAGTTCATTAGCATGTTGACCCCATCTTAGGTCAAGGAGCATTTATCTGTATAATGCGCCTGACATAGTACCTGGCACACAGAAAGCAACGTATAAATACCCAAACTCCTCACTCGAGCATTGAGGCCAGATTTCCAATGACAGATGAAACTCATGCACAATGACACTCACACAGACACTCCGAAATATATGATAGTTCTGTTCATTGAGCACCTGCCATGTGCAAAGCTCGAGGCAAGCCGCTCTCCATGATTATCACAGGTCGCCTTGAGAATGTGGTCAGGTCCACTTTACCATACAGAGGAGGAGGGTGCTTAGGATGCAGGTTACTGAGCCAAGCGCATTCAGTGAGTCAGCAGCAGAATGGGGGCTGGGCTCACTTTGATATGGGAGGCATCCTCTTCCCACTACATGACCCTACATGAAGTTCCTTCACTTGAAGTATTTCAGAGATGAGTCCTTCCTTAGAGATCCTCTTTGATCCACCTCCCACCCAAAGCAGGAGCATCCTCAGCAGATCGTTATTCACCCTTCCTTTCTCTTTTTTTTTTGAGACAGAGCTTCGCTCTTCTTGCCCAGGCTAGCATGCAACGGTGTGATCTTGGCTTACCACAACCTCTGCCTCCTGGGTTCCAGTGATTCTCTTGCCTCAGCCTCCCGAGTAGCTGGGATTACAGGCATGTACCAAAACACCCAGCTAATTTTGTATTTTTAGCAGAGACGGGATTTCTCCATGTTAGTCAGGCTGGTCTCGAACTCCGGACCTCAGGAGATCTGCCTACCTCGGCCTCCCAAAGTGCTGGGATTACAGGCATGAGCCACTGTGCCTGGCCAGGTCATTCACCCTTTCTTTAAATAATTACAATGGGCTCAGAGAGTCACTACTACATCACTGAGCTGAGGTCTAGTGGCCAAAAATTTTGCTTCTACAGTGGGTTGGAGGCTGCCCTCACATAACCCTGATGCATTGGTTCTGGGTGTGCTCATTTCTTTAACAGATTTGCCAAACGTTAGAAGACGATGATGATGACGATGATGGTGACCATGGTGATGACATCAATGCTTATCTTAAATCCTCTTTAAACAGAGAAGCCATATGTCAAGGGGTTCCCTCTCAAACTTAACACCCCATCGAGTACATATTGGACATGTGGAGGTGAACAAAAGAGAATACTTTAAGATTTACCCTAAACAATGGAACATCATAAAACTATTAAAATCAGGTTTCAAAGAAGACTCTATACCATGTGAAGATACCCACATGCTCTTAAGGAGAAAATTGGAAAAACAGTATGATAATTATTTTGTTTTAAGAACTATGTGCATATAAAAATATATAGAATATAGAAAGAAATGCAAAAATATTAATAGTGGTTATTCTTCATTGATACAAGGGCTTTTTTTCTTTTAAAAAGTCTTCCTTTTATATTTTTGTATCATTTTGAAATTTTGCAAAGGTTTTAAAAACAAATTTGGAATTATCCATTCAATCTAGAGAACGTGTCATGAGAGTACAAATCATATAAACATTATAATAGTAATAACAATAACTGTAGCAGCTCCAAAATGTATATTGCACCTAGCATATGCCAAGCAGTATTCTGAGGGCTTTGTATATATTAACACATTTAATTCTTTTTTTTTTTTTTTTTTTTTTTTTGAGATAGGGTCTCATTCTGTAGTCCCGGCTGGAGTGCAGTGGTACAATCTAGGCTCATTGCAGCCTTGACCTCCTGGGCTCAAGCTATTCTCCCACCTCAGCTTCCCAAGCAGTTGAGACTACAGGCACATGCCACAATACTGGGCTAATTTTTTGTTTATTTTTTGTCGAGATGGGGGTCTCACTCTGTTGCCCAGGCTGGTCTCAAACTCCTGAGCTCAAGCAATTCTCCCACCTCAGCTTTCCAAAGTGCTAGGATTACAAGTATGAGCCCCTGAGCCTGGCCTAACACATTTAATTCTTACCACAACCTGTTGAGTCAGTTACCATTGTTGCCACCATTTTAAAGATGAGAACACTGAGATCGGAAAGATTAAGTCACTTGTTCCAGGTCCCAGAACTAGTAAGAGGAAGAGCCCAGGCTTAAATCCAGGCAGTCTGGCCCCAGGTGTCCTGTGTTCTTGGCCACTACCCTGGGGCTGATGTTCCCCAGGCCAGAGCTAAAATAGACGGGATTAGAAGATTGGGAAATGGCTCAAAAACCTATCTGAAAATTGTGAGCTTGTTAAAGTCCTTCATGGGGTTGCTCAGAGAGATAAACCAGAATTGGCAGTCCTCATTCACATCTGAAAGCTTCAAGATCTTCATCCCATGCAGCTTCCTCACCAGTGTACACAGTCTGACATCTCACACCCTGGCCTCTGTCAAATCTCACCCAGAAAGCCAACTAAAAATAGTCTCCACGCATCACAGAAATTATGATGACAGTGAGGTTCAGGAAAAGGGTCTAGGCCAGGGGTGTCCACTCTTTTGGCTTCCCTGGGCCACATTGGAAGAAGAAAAAAGTGTCTGGGCCACACATAAAATATACTGATAATAGCTGATGAGCTAGGAAAAAAGAAAGAAAGAAAAGAAAGGAAGGAAGGAAGGAAGGAAGGAAGGAAGGAAGGAAGGAAGGAAGGAGAGAAAGAAAGAGAGAGAGAAAGAACTCGCAAAAAGAAAATAATTCATGTTTTAAGAAAGTTTATGAGTTTGTGTTGGGCCATATTGAAAGCCGTGCGGGGCTGCAGGTGGGACGAGTTTGGTCTGCCATGCTGCTCACACAGAAGCAGGCTCAGGCCAGGGAGTGCCAGTTAGCTTTCTGCCCGCTGTGAAGTAGCTCTACCTCTAAGTCTCCAGGGCACACGATGCGAGATGCAGACATCACAAGAGCTTTCTAGGCAGCCAGCAGACATGGGAAGCAGGTTAGTCAGGCTACGGTTCAGTCTCCAGTTCCCTCCCTTCTCCCCTGGCTTGGCTGTGCCTCCTAAGGGGGAGTTCTGGGCCAAGAAGGTCACACACGCCCCTAGGCAGGCCACAGGCCCAGACTGCCTAGTCCTATAATACAGAAGACATGAGGCCAGGAAGCCATAGAAACAGCCATCAATGGGGCTTGGTGTCCCACACACAACCCCAGATTCATCAGACTCCAGCTCTTACTGTGTCATCTGGGTCACAAGGGAAATGGGAGCAGTGAAGTGGAGATGGACCAGGAACCAGACACAAACCTACCCTGTTCCCAGGAAAGTAACTATGACCTCTCCTTCACTGTCCTTAGGTCTCTCAAGGATCTCACTTCCATTGCCTGTCCCTTAAAACCCTGGGAAATGGCCTCTGCCCCTGGAGAAGATGAGTGAATCCCCTGCTGGTGTTCTGAAGGCACCCGGGAGCGCCTGGGACAAGCAGAAGGAACAATCCCCCTGAGGATGTGGAAGCAGAGTGACCAGGCCCACCGCAAGGCAGTCCTGAGCAAGGGATAGTGCAGGACCTTATGAGCGGAAGAGGGGCTAAGAACCAGCAAGGCCAGAGGACGGGGAGCCCTTTGCCAAAGGTTTCAACTTCTGCCCAGCTTTCTCTTGTTCTGGCCGCGGCTGTCAGTGTCTACTGGTGGAAGGGCACGCCCCCGGTGCTAGAAGGCTGGGGTTTGAGTCTCATCTCTTTCTCATATCTGTGTCCTGGGGGAGGTTACTTAACTTCTCTGGGCCTCAGTTTTCTCCTCTGTACAGCAGAAATAGAATCATATCTCACAGTTATTGTGATGAGCATGGCAAAGCATTTTTTGTAAACTACAAGGAAGCTGGCAGTGGCTCCAATGTTTTATGTGATTGGACCTCACAGGACAAAACTAAGGTAACAGAGGATCACAATGCACTTTTTTCAGTTTGATATAATCATCTTGAAATTACATTTATCAGGATCATACAGAGTCTTCCCAAAACTGAAGGTCATTCATAATTTGTCCACCTCAAGCCGTTGAACACAGAACATGCATGTAGAGACTTCCAGAAAAATCCAGTAACTGTGATCCAAATGGACAAAAATCCAAGTGGGCTCAAGTGAAATAACAGACATAGAAAACTGTGAAGAATTAAAAACATGATGATAAAAAAGGACTTTGCCGGCCAGGCACAGTGGCTCATGCCTGTAATCCCAGCACTTTGAGAAGCTAAGGCAGGCGAATCCTTTGAGCCTAGGAGTTTGAAACCACCCTGGGCAATATGGTGAAACCTCATCGCTACAAAAAAATTAGCCCGGCATGGTGGTGTGCACCTCTAGTCCCAGCTACTCAGCAGACTGAGGCAGGAGGATCGCGTGAGCCCAGGAGTTCAACGCTACAGTGAGCTGTGATTGTACCACTGCACTCCAGCCTGGGTGACAGAGTAAAAGCCTGTCTCAAAAAAAAAAAAAAAAAAAAAAAAGGCTTCGTAATAAACTTTTCTGATGCTTTTCAGAATTCAATTTGTATAAATTTGAGACATCTACATTTGACAAATGTGATTATCGCATGCGATAATAAAGGAAGGTTTATCCCACTATTTCCTATGCCTGGAGCTTCCTTAGACTTGTACATAATTCCTGGTGCCCCTGACAGGCACCTTTCCAGCCTCTACGGAATCTTTAGCAGACCCACGACACCAGGCTGAGCCTCGTGACATTGTGGCCACCAAGTGTGGGAAGGAATTACTAAACTTCAAAGCTGACTCAACCAAAAGAGAAAAACGGCAAGTCCCCGATGGAAAGGTGTTGATGGCTCTCTTTTCAAACACCTCCAAGCCTGGCTGGGCACAAAGGCCTGACAGTGTCCCAAGCTACATCAACACAAGCTGGGTTCAAAGATGCACAGGTCTAAGCATCCTGGGCACCACAGAGATAGGAGGGTCCACATGGAAACAGATTGCCTTTTCCATGAACCACGTGTGAATTCTGAACTCCTTTTCTTCTCAGTGTTAGAAAAAGAAAACCAACCCACTTTGCATTCTCTCTGCGGTGTCTTTAGAAGGCCAGTTCCTTTCCGTGCCTCTCAAGCCCATGCTGAACTTCTCTGTTCTCGTCCTAGCACCTCTTTTGACAAGCCGTGAGCCTCACTCAGCCCAGAGTGACACTCGTCACTAGGCCTGGGCCGTGTGAAAACTGGGGGGCTGGGGAGGAAGTGAGAAGGATGCGAAAGCCGAGGCGGGAGGAGGGGTGCTGCCTGAGGCCCTTGCGGCCAGCAGTGGAAACACAAACTTGACATTTCCATTTTCCATCGCCTTCTGATCTCAGGCCCCCAGTGCGATGCGCTGGCTTTTCATTTCCACTCCCTTTCACACCCAGCACATTAAAGGCCTCTGCAAGACCAACAGTGGAAAAGGGCTATGGGCTTTAAATCATGAAGCCTGGGGAAATTCAACAGTTGCTGTCTCCAGCTTCTCTACCCAAAGCAGCAAAAAAGCCTTCCCTGAGGGAGTCCAGGCCCCCTCCCAGGGCAGGGGGCAAGAGTACTGCTTTTGATCATCTGTACTTCTACGGCCACTTTCCCACTTCCCTCCCCAAACACCACAGCCCGGCTGTGAGCTGAAAGAGCTCCCTTTGGCCCTCCATCAGAAGCAGACTTTCTGATCATTCAGTAATTCCAGTAAGGTCCACGAAGTATTGTAAAATGTATAGCTTCCCGCCTGCTTTTTCTCTGACCTAGTTAAAAGCACTGTGTTGGACATACATCTTCTCGATCACATGAAAAGTGGGAATAAATACCTTAATTGGTACCAAGTCCCTAAGCACGTGAGCCAGCTTGCTGGATGCTCAGAAAGGACTCTACAAACATGAGCCCAGGTCATATATTTACAAAGATGTGCTCCCAGGTGGCTCCCACATGACACAAAGAGGAAAGACCCCAGCAGAAATCAAGAGGGGTGGGGATCTGTTCTTTTCATGAGAGTGAAAACACTGGACTATCTCATTGCAGGCTGAGAAGCCCTGGCTGGCCACAGCACAGCTGCCTGTAGAGGGAAACAGCCCCACAGGCTGCCTGGAGGAGCTGGTCCCCTATGCAGCAGACACTGGCTGTCAAAGGGTTGTGTGGCCCCAACATGAAATGATGGCTGTACTTATGAATCGGTTTGTTTACATACCATCAACCAGGATGTTCTGTCAGCTTGCTGCTTTAATGACCAACTGTTGAATGCACTTGAATGCAAAGACCTCAGAGGATTTCAGAGACAGGGAGAGGGTGAGTTCCATGGTCCTCTCAGACAGAAAAGTTTGGGTTTACTGCTAGCCAAAAACTAGGAGTGCGACAGGAACTGCTGACGTCATAAAGCTTGGCCAGAAACGTAGTCAGGTAGTGCCCTGAGCACAGCCCAGACACTGGCGCTCTAAGAAACAGCCCTTTGCCCAAGGCTATCTGGAAGAAACAGAACAGGGCGCAACACAATAGTGTGGTGGAAAATCAACTGAGTGGGTTGGCAAAGAGCATCTTTCTTAAAAGAATAGAAGAGGACACAGAGTGTACCCTATGTAATAAGGGAAGTATTATTTTGTAAAACATTTAAGTTTTATATATTCCATTATTTTGTAAAACATTTAAGTTTTATATATTCTTATGTATGAATATTATATACAGATAGATGTATGTAATATATACATTACTATACAAATATACCACCATAAATATATATACACACACATGCATGTATAGAGTGGTATGGCAGGTTGTATTTTTCAAAAGTGATCACACTACTTCTCATCTCACATCTTCTTCCAGAACCTTGCCACTTCCTGACGAAGAGGTGAAATATATGTCCTTCCCCTCGAATTTGGATGGGTCTTTGGCACCAGCTTAATGAAAAAATATGCAGTGGAAATGGCACCATGTGACTTCCAAGGGTCAACTGTAAAAGCTGATCACAGCTTCTGTGTAGCTGCACTCTGTAGGAATGCTTGCTTTTAAAATCCAGCCAGGCCTGGCACGGTGGCTCATGCCTGTAACTAACCCCAGCACTTCAGGAAGCAGAGGCAGGTGGAGGACTTGAGGTCAGGAGGTCAAGACCAGCCTGGCCAATGTGGCGAAACCCCCTCTCTACTAAATATACAAAAATTAGCCGGGTGTGGTAGCACACATCTATAATCCCAGTTACTCAGGAAGCTAAGGCAGGAGAATCGCTTGAACTTGGGAGGCAGAGGTTGCAGTGATCCGAGATCATGCCTCTGCACTCCAGCCTGGGTGACAGAATGAGACTCCATCTCAAAAAAATAAATAAATAAAAATTAAAAAATAAAATCCAGCCATTGTGCTGCGAAGAAACCCAAGCCACATATGGTATGGGATGCTGTCCATCAAGTATAAACAGACGGAAGGGATTGGCCACGGTGTTATCCATATTCCCAACACTCCTATTATGGGGTTCCCATAGAGACAGGCAACTTGTGTACAATGGGGAAGACTCAATGAAAGGAAACAAAAGAAGCTCTTGGAGTCCACCTACTGCAGGAGTACTGGGACAGCAGGTGGGGAAGAGTATCCTTGTGGCCTCCAGCACAGCCTCCAGACAGTGGAAACCAGGGCTATCTGTGGGTCTTGGGTGGCCTGCCCCACTCCCTCCTCCTACTGTCAGGCTCGCTACCAGACTCTACTCCTCACATCCTCTGTCTCCAGGACTCCCTCTCGTCAGGATACCTACCTGAGGACTCTCCATCTCCAACTTTTCAAGTAACCTTCCCCTGCCCTCTCTACAGTCCAGCCATCATATGAATGCCTTACATGTGCTTCCTCTCTTTTGATATTCACAGCCATATTTATACATTGGGAAACCGAGGCATGAAGAAAGCAGTGAAGGCATTCATCTCAGGTCAAACAGCTAATAAGTTTGGGTTTGGGACTGAAATGAGGGCCATTTAATTTTGCATTGCTTATTTTGAATCACTATGCTATATTCTGCAAAGAAGAATGAGCTGGAGAAGGGAAACTGAAATCTGTGGGCCTGAAGGTAGTGGTGGTGGGGACTAGGATGGTAGCACCTGCTCTGCCACAGTCTGTACTGTGTACCACACAGTCATGGTGTCCAGTCTTCACCACTCTAGGCAAGTAAGATTATTATTATTGCCCATTTTGCAGATGAAGAAACTGAGGCTCGGATATGTTAAGCAATTGTTCCAAGGTCATTTAGTCAGAGTCAAGATTCCATCCTAGACCTCCCATTCTTTCTACACTACCACTCATATTCTCTCCTCGTCCAAAAGGAACATGATGGTCCCACCTTGTCTTGACTAGCCACACTTTCACACAGGTTCTTTTGGACTTTCATTTTCTCTGTGATCTTTCTTTAAAGTCATATGCTGAAAGAGCCTTCCCTCCAGATAATTCCACACTCACCAATAGGGCCAAATGCCCTTTTAGCTACAGAGGTTGGTGGCACTTTTCTAACTAAAAAACTGCACCCACTCTCTTCTCTGAACCGCCCTACTCTAATTAGCATTATGCAAATTTTATTTTAAGAATGAAGCTTTTCATCTGTGATGAGAAAGAACCCAAAGCAATAAAGGACCCAGCACCTCAATACAAACTTAAATGACCGCTTACATTTAGTTCCCAGGTTGCCACCAAGTGTGAAATGTCACCAGCTAAAAATCTGTAATTAAACTCATTTTCCCAAAGTCCCTCCTTCCTTTTGCCTGCCTTCAAAATCCAAAGCTTGGCAGAAACAGTTGATTGTTCAGAGCCTGTGCCTCTAATGGCAGATTTCATGAAAAAAGCAATTCTCTCCACCCTGGGTATTGAAAATCACTAAGGGGCCATTTCCTCAGCAGCATTCTGCCTCTACTCTGTTAACACAGCTCAGGGAGGAGAGGGTTCTCATTACCCAGTGACTCAGCCCAAGCATGGCCCAAGTCACACACCACATAGCTTCTGAACCCACTCTGAGCAGGCAAACATCAAAACAACAAACCAACAGGTGTAACGGCACAGGTTCATTCAGAAACAGAAGACAGCCATTTTCCACACAACTAATCACCAGATTTCTTCCTGGTTAAGTAATATTCTTTTCTTTTTTTTTTTTTTGAGATGGGGACTCAGGCTGGCATGCAGTCATGCAGTTATGACTCACTGCAGCCTCAACCTCCTGGGCTCAAGTGATCCTCCCACCTTAACCTCCCAAGAAGCTGGGACCACAGGCGTGTACCACCATGCCTGGCTAGTTTTTATTATTGTTATTATTTGTAGAGATGGCACCTCACTAGGTTGCCCAGGCTGGTCTCAAACTCCTCGGCTCACGCAATCTTCCCACCTTGGCCTCCCAAAGCGCTAGGATTATGGTGTGAGCTACCATGCCCAGCTTCATGATATTCTAAACAGACAAGAACCTTAGGAAGAATACAGAAGAGAAAGGCAGGGTAAAATTCCTATTTCCATGTCAGCCAAAGGTGACACTTCTGCTAGAAGAAAACTGCAGGAAAGCGCATCAAAAAAGAAAGTAATCCCATCCAGTCCCTTACTTTCCTCTTATCACAACACCCAGCTACCTGGTTTCCCTTGAGGTTCCAGCCTGTGGCCTGTGCACATCCTGCCATATCACTATGGTTGTTCCCTGAGCGGGCAGCACAGAGGCTATTGTAGCCTCTCCTCACATGTTGCTCTGTCTCCTGTGCATCTATCTCCCCTTCCTACACCCCGACTGCATATCCCACCAAACCTTCATCCACGCAGTGAGAGAAGACAGAGTGTCAATAAACAAAGCAGCAACTTGCCCCAAACCAACTTCCTCTCCTATATCTCTGGTCATGTAACACTGCCCATAGAACATCGCTGGTCACATGTACAAGTTAATTAGAAACATCCAACATTTACTCATGCAGCCCTAGTCTATGATCAACATTCGGCTAAGCCGCAGTCTGCCTAATTTAGGGTTTTTCAACGGCAGCATGACTGACATTTTGTGCTAGGTCACTGTTTATTTTTTTTTCTTTGAGATGGAGTTTCGCTCTTGTCGCCCAGGCTGGAGTGCAATGGCGCAATCTCAGCTCACTGCAACCTCCACCTCCAGGGTTCAAGCAATTCTCCTGCCTCAACCTCTCAAGTAGCTGGGATTACAGGCATGGCACCCACCACCATGCCTGGCTAATTGTTTCTATTTAGTAGAAATGGGGTTTCACCATGTTGGTCAGGCTGGTCTCAAACTCCTGACCTCAGGTGATCTGCCCGCCTCAGCCTCCCAAAGTGCTGAGATTACAGGTGTGAGCCACCATGCCTGGCCTTTGGGTCACTTTTTGTTGTAGGGAGCTGACTGTCCTGTGCATCATAGGATATTTAGCAGCATCCCTGGCCTCTACTCCTAGATGCTGATAGCTCTTCAATTGGGACAACCAAAAATGTCTCCAGACATTGCCAAATATTCCCTGGAGGGCAAAATATTCCCCAGTTGAACATCACTGGGTTAAGCTAAAGGAGAACTTCCATGGAAGAAAGCCTTGAGGGGAGTTTTCATGTGGTGTTGGGGGGTGGGGAGTTTTCTTTGTCCTCCACCACACCACATTGCATTCCCTCTCTCTTCAGTGCACTGCCAACACCTTCACCCAGAATGCCTACAACTTCTCTCCTCTGCCCAAACCATGAGAGTCAGCCAGAGAGCCGACTCTTCCATCAAGGCTCCCTTAGCCCGCACAGATCACCTGCTCCAGTTCCCAAAGGCACTTATCTGCAGACTACTGTCTCAACAAACATTTTCAGAGTCTTCTTGTAAGGCCTGCACCAGGCCCCTGAATACTAAGAGGAAGTAAGCACAGTCCTGAGGAGCACCATGATCTATGAGAGCATCAGAGTCACAGCCAGTGTTACAGCCTGTGTGGGGCAAGTGGAGGGCACAATGGGAACAGGGAAGTCAAGTACAGGGCATTATGGGAACACAGAAGTCAGGTGCAAGGCATTAGGGGAATATAGAGGTCAAGTGCAGGGCATTATGGAAACACAGGAATCAAGTGCAGGGCATTATGGGAACACAAATCAAGTGCAGGGCATTATGGGAACACAGAAGTCAAGTGCAGGGCATTATGGGAACACAGAAGTCAAGTGCAGGGCATTATGGGAACACAGAAGTCAACTGCAGGGCATTACAGGAACACAGAAGTCAAGTGCAGAGCATTATGGGAACACAGAAGTCAAGTGCAGGGCTTTATGGGAACACAGAAGTCAAGTGTGGGGCATTATGGCAACACAAAAGTTAAGTACAGGGTACATGGGAGCACAGAAGTCAAGCACCTAACTCTTGAACTGGAAGGAGAATTAGACATCCAGAAAAGCAAAACATAAAAGACCAGTAAAAATCAGCCCGACATGAAACAGGGAAGGTACTCCTTGAAGACAGAGTAAATAGAAGCATAGTAGGTTTTCAGAACAGCAGGCTACAGGCCAGAACACAGCAGAAGAACCAAAAACAGCAAGGCAAAATGTGGCTGGAAAATAAGAGGCCTAGAGAATTTGCTACATGTTCAACCAGCATCTGACTCGCTTCAAGAGGCCACCTGCAGCAGCAAGGTCACCGCACAAACTCATACATCTTGAAGGGCACATGTCTCAAACCAAACACCTCCAGGGCAACTGTAGACCTGCCTCTTTCTAGAGCTTTCTCTTTCTGAGCACCTCCAAGCACATGCTGTGCTATACTCACGAACATCCCAGCCTTCGTGTCCTTACAGAAGGGGTTTTGGGAACTGCAGCCTTGAGCTACAACTGCCGTCTCTATATACCTACCTGGGAATAGAGTGCTAACAGAGAAACGACAAGCAATGGAACTCAAACACAGAGCAGCAGAGAACACTTGAAGAATGTGTCTTTGACTTGTGAAATGCTGGTTGTGGTAGAGGTGCTAATTCCCTACTTGCATCATGAACAAGTTACCTTTGTACATGCTGTTCCCTCTGCCTGGAATACACTTTTCTTCCCTCTCTGAGTTAATTTCCTACTCATACTCTCCTCTCAAATAAGACTTCCTTTACTCATGAACTACTTCAGATCCCTGGCATATGCTCTTGATTCTCCTTCATCTCTCTTAATTGTAATTAAATAATCAATGGTGTGTTTTCCTGTACTAGACTGTTAGCTCCAAAGAAACAAGGCTGCACCAGTCATGGGCACCATCCCTCCAGGTGGGTTTGCTCCAGTAAGACCCCCAGTACATCCAAGCAGCTTGTTGCATTGTTGAGAAACTTCTGTGCTGGTTGGTAAACAGCTACTGCTCCAAGCCTACTGCATGCCTTCCCCAGAAGCTAGACTCGATCCAAACCATGTGATGACTCTTTATAATATGGTTTCATAGCATTTCCTGTGGACAAAGTGTTGGCTGTAAGTAACAGGCTAGCCGGGAACTCTGAACTTTTGCCTGCTGTTCTTGACTAATAAACTTGGAAAAGTTGGGTTTCTTCTCCAGCTAGCTATGTTTTTAAAACTCTAATATTTTAAATATAGGAATGGAGGAGAGGGGTTAGGAGTGACGGTCAAAGGAGATTTTAGCACACATTCATGTTTACACATATAATTAGAAACTAAAAGGAATTTTATCTTACATTAGTAGAATGTCTGGAAGGATTTACAAGATACCAGAATCATAGAAATGAAAGCCAGTTTGCATTCTTGACTTCTAGAAACTTTAATCTCTGAATTCAGGGAGTAACAGTGTTTTCTCCAAGAAGGGGAGTTGGGTGACCAGAGGATGGAGAAACAGGAAGATTAACATTTCATTCTTTACTCTTTTGTACTTTTGAATTTTGAATGCATATGTGTATTACCTGGGCTAAAAGTATACAAACATGTTTTTAAAAATTAAACTTTGAAAGTACGTAAATAAAATTTAATTTTAAAATGAAGGTAAAACAAGAATATGTTCCTTGTTAAAAAAAAAAAAAAAAAAGGTCTAACACTACAGTAGGAAATAAAATGAAATTAAGTGTTTCCCTTGCCAACTTCTGTTCATTCCCCAAATAAAATGGTTGTAAAAGTTTCTTGTATATTCTCCTGGATATCTATCTTTTAAATATCATTAACACAAATGGGTTATGCTCTGCATTCAATTTCATATATTAATTTTTCACTTACTGTATCTTAGAGATCTTTCCATATCAGCACATGCAAATCTAAATTATGGTTTTATAGGCTGCATAACAGTGTGTTGTATTAATATGACACAATTCACTTAACCCATTCCTCCATTAACATAGACACATACAGTGTTTCCAGTTATTCAATATTATAACCAATGCTGCAATAAATAGTTCTGCTAATATAGCTAAATGAATTCCCACAAGTAGATTTGCAAAGGTGAAGGGTGATGATTTTCACCTTGACCGCTATTGCTGAATTGCTGGGCACACAATCATTCTGTGGCTTTATTTTTTCCATTTCGTATATCAGAAAAGTATTGACGAGCTATCGGATTACTCCTACAAAAGGCTTGGCTAGCCTGAGAAATATGAAGCGAGATCATTTTATGTGACATTCGGTCAAAGGCATTGTGTTCATTCAGAACTCCAATTCAGAGCTTTGTGCAGAGCCAGCTCATATGGACAGCTCCAGGCCAAGCTGCTTGTCCAACAGCATCAGCCTCAGAGGCCCTCGAAAAGCAGGGCCTGGACATCCCATGGCCAAGTTGTGTTTACCTCCTAAAATCACTTTCAGAGGGAAAGTGTGAGTAAGGTATGAGAAAAAGGGAAAGGCTGACCCAAATGAGGTGGGTCTTGGTGAAGGCAATGATGAAAAGCCAGGAAGCTCCACCTTCAAAGCTCCAAACTGGTATTGGGTTTCTGCCTCTCCCTGCTCCATCATCGAGTTCCCTTGATGACATACCAAGCCTCTCTGAAGATTTTATCTTTGAAATCATCCTTTCTCTAACCACAGTAAATTCAGGAGACAGGCTTGAGTAGGACCCTCTCAACTCTAAAAGTCACTCTGAAATCCCTTCACAGTCCCTCACATGCAGCCAATAGAACTTTCTGCAAGGCTAGAATTGCTCTTTATCTGTGCTGTTCAATATAGAAGTCACTCCACACATGACCACTGAGCACTTGAAATGTGGTTAATGCAACTGAGGGACTGAATTTTTCATCTCATTTTCTTTTAATTAATTTAAATGTAAATAATTGCTTGTGACTAGTGGCTACTGTGTTAGGCAGAGCAGCTATCATTGTTTTTAAAGTATAGGTGCCTTCTTAGTTCAAACCTCTTACAATCAGCCCATTCAAAAAGACAAACCAACCCTCTAGCAATCATGTAACAGATGGATGTGTATAGATATACAGCAATGCATACACAATGGGCCAAAATACTGATCATGACCTTTGGCAGTCACTGCTATGTCTGGTCAGCACACTGCTGTATACCAGACAGAAATCATTACTGGTGTACTTGAGTTTGCAAGAGTAAAGATACTTTACTCATTCTTTGCTCAGCAAACATCTATTTCAGCTATGCTGTGCTGGGCCCTGGGGTTACAGAGAAATAAAATGCTGAGGGAGAAAATGGGTAAAGGAGGAAGGAAGAAAAATAAAATAAATAAAATATGGACAGAGAGAGAAAGAGAGAAAAATACAACTATGTGGTTAGCATTCAGTGCGCACTTTTTAACATGTTATTTCATTTATGTAATTTAGTGGATGAGACATATAAATGCCAAATGGCCATGTTATGTGATTAAGGGTTTACTAGGCTATCCACAAAGAACTCTGGGAGCGTCTAAGAGCATACACTGATTTGAGCCTCCTCTTCCATTCCAAAGTGAGATTTTGAAGATTTAGTATTGATGAGCCCAGCCCTGAATAACTCCAGTGCACAGTTGTGATCATTCTGTTAAAACTTAGAATACAAAAGCTGTGTGCATTGTGTTTACATAAGAATGAACAAAAAGGGAAGTTTATTTCAACATGGAAGGCAAGAAGGCAACAAAAATGTTGAGGAACTGAGGATGCAATTACCCTCTTTACAAAGAAAGCCGATTGTAATCACACACAAAGTTTTACTATAGCCTGTAACCATTCAAGAGTAGTTCCCAAGCCTCACAGAAAATTCAGTACCATCTCGGAATGTAAAATTATACCTTCTCAAAAATGAATGAAAAAAAATTAAATTTGAAAACATGAATGACTAGTCTCTCAATTAGTAACATAGTAATATATATTAATCTACACTGCTGAGTGCTTATAATGGACCTGACATATGTATTATTTATAACATCTCTAATCTTCATCACCCATCACCCTGTAAAATGAGCACCCACTGTTAACATTTTATAGATAAAGAAACCAAGGTTTGGTGACCAAGTACTGATCTACGACTCAACCCAGACCTTCTGAGGTCTGAAGTCCATACCCCAGCCCATGGTGAACATCCTAACACTAATAAATGCCAGTAAAAACCCCTGAATACGTGAATGTGTATTGGAGCTGGTACTAAGGTGAAGGTGTTAGCTGGTAATGTTCTGAGAGCAGAATTGTTAATCCAGACACAATGGATTTTATAATTAATGCTTATGAAACATTGACAGAAATTGATATCCTACAAGTAGACATGATTTTATACCAGCGAATGAGAACAGAATCATAGAAATGAAAGCCAATTTGCATTATTGACTTCTAGAAACATTCATTTCTGCAATCAGCGTACTCAGGAATTAACTGGTCTAGATGTGCTAGATAGAAGATTAGAGATATATTCCCCAAACCTTCCTCACATTTAATTTTCTCAAGACTGCCCCTTGTCTAACACTACAATAAAGTCACATTTTAAAAACTTATCAAAATAATAAGAAGGAGAATCTGGGAACAAACAATTGAAAATTGAAAGAAGATCACATGTTTCTGTAATTTCAAGTGGATTTGGGTGCACCTGCAGGTCTAAGAAAGTGGCACAGTTGTCAGAAGAGGCTCTGAGGCTCAGCCATTTCCCTCAATGCTTCTCTGCAACAACACCATAGGCTTAGAGTATCTGACTGTCTCTGTCAAATAAACGCAAGAATTGCACTCCTGTGCCTCCCTTCTAGCATATGTGGGAACCACCACATTGGCATTTCAGAAGTTTTCTTTACAGGTAGAGAAACTGAGCTCGCTGGACACAGTAGCTCATCTTGTAACCCAGCTACTCAGAAGACTTAGGCAGGAGGACTGCTTGAGGCCAGGAGTTCAAGAAGCTGAGCTAGGGATGTTGGTTGTCATTTATTGAGCATTTTCTATGTCCTGGCAGTGGACTAATCACCATGCATGTATTATCTCTTTTAATCTTCATGGGAAACGTGTATGTTAGATAATACTATGCCCAGTTTCTAGACAATGAAACCCCACTATAGAGCTATGAAACTTTTCAAGTCTTACTAAATAGTAGCTCTCAACATGTTTTCCCAGGGTGAGAAGAAGGGAGAATACTTTCAAAGATACCAATGTCTATGATTCACCCCTAAAGATTGTTACACCCTTGCTCTAGGATACAGCCTGGGCATCCAGAGTTTTAAGAATTTCACGGGCGATTCTAATGTGCAGCAAAGACTAAGAATCATGGCACAAAAGCAAGTCAGTAGAGGAGACAGGATTTGAATCCAGACCTCTCTAATCCCAGAACCTGAGACCTTGACTGCTTGCCCTATACTGCCCTAAAGCTGAAATTGAGAACACTGGATGTTGGCAATCAACGATAATTGTTATAGGAAATCTAAGCTTGACTAATCCTAGCATTCCAGGCTGCCCAGTTCTTCCATCGAGTGCCAGGTCTTTCCATTTAAGGGTTAACATTAGTTCTTTTTTTTTTTTTTTTTTTTTTTTGAGATGTAGTTTCGCTTTTGTTACCCAGGCTGGAGTACAATGACACAATCTCAGTTGGTTGCAACCTCCGCCACCTGGGTACAAGCAATTCTTCTGCCTCAGCCTCCCAAGTAGCTGGGATTATAGGCACCCGCCACCACACTCAGCTAAATTTTGTATATTTTTAGTAGAGACAGGGTTTCACCATGTTGGCCAGGCTGGTCTCGAACTCCCGACCTCAGGAGATCCGCCGGCCTTGGCCTTCCAAAGTGCTGGGATTACAGGCATGAGCCACCGAGTGTGACCAACATGAATTCTTTATTTGTGAACCATGTACACCTCCTGGACTGTAATCAGTCCATCTACAATGACTGCTCTCAGAGCCCTATTCTTGGGCAGCACTCCTCATCTCTAGAAAACCAAGAGTTCAGACTTCCTCCCATTTCAGGACTGGCTGGGTCTCCTGGCAGCAATCTTGCTAACAAATGTTTTCAGAAATCAAAACCAGATATGTTTCCTATTAAATCAGAGAACAGCTTTCAATGTAAACAGTACTGGGGTAATTACCCTAACATGCCTAGTTCACTTCAAGAAATGCAGAGCTCTTTAAATACTTTAAAATAGTGCTTATTTTGTTATTTTTAAAGCCTCAGCTTTGCCAGAATTTCCCTGGTGTGTGTCTCTCCTGCTCTGGATACATTCTCCACTGCTCTTCTCCTACTGTTCCTCCCCACAGACAGAAGGAACTGCTGCAATTTGCTGCGTATTCAGACGGATGGGAATAAAAAGAATAGGGTTTGGCCTGTTACACTGATTACTTCATCTGCTAACCTAAAAGTCCATCAGATCATCGTGAAGAAGTCATCACACAGTCCACATCCACTAAGGTTGATAGAATTTGGTACAATAAGCATTTAATGGTAAGATCTCCTTCCCCAGCCCTTCCCACAAAAGCTAGGGTAGTGCTGTGCCCACACTGGGCCCAAGTTTATTTCTGGACTCTGAGACCTCCCTCCAGCTCTGAAGATGCATAAGGTCCACCACGGATGTCTGCCCTTCTTCATCCTCCCACATCCACGCTGCCACCACACACCTATGGGTTCTGACTTTTCTTCTTTCTAAATGAGTGGGATTTGGGGTGAAAAGCTCCCTGTAAAATGACAAATCTGAGATCACTGCAAGTGATATATTTCTTTCAAATGAAATGTGGCACACGTAGCTTACACATCACATAAACACTTACCCAACACAAAGGAGAAAATAACTGAATCTAGAGTTCTCACTGATCTCATACTTTGTGTTAAAAAAATGTATCTTTTCTTGAAAATTGGTAAGATAGTAGATTTTTAACTGTTCTCACTGCAAAAATAAATGGTACATATAGTAAGTTCTCCCTTCATCAATACGTTCTTGGCAACTGCAACTTTGCACTTGAAGTATATTGAGTATATTGTATTGGTATAACAATATACCAACGCGAAACCAATTCGACATAGACTAATTGATATAAACAAGAGTTATGTTCCTACAGCATATTTCTGGTCACAAAAATATCACCAAACTTCTAAATAAACACCCAAAACACTTATAATGTTAAATATTGAAGTAAATGTCATAGATAGATATATATTTAAGAAAGATTAATAAAAACAAGTCAGACAGTTATTTACCCAATTATTCCAGTTTAGGGGCAAGTGTGGCTGCAGCCTGTTCTGGCTGCTCAGGACACAAGGAGAGAACCAGTCCTGGACAGGATATCATCCCATGGCCAGACACACCCACACACACACCCCCCACACTCACTCAGATGGGGACCGTGTAGACACGCGAATTCTCCTAATAGGCACAGCTTTGGGATGTAGGAAGCAACTACAGCACCTGGGGAAAACCCAAGCAAACACGGGGAGAGCATGCAAACTCCACACAGACAGTGGCCATGGCCGGGAATCAATGTTTTTTCTAATCGTTATAATGAAAGTATGCTGAACGTTGTATGTGAAGTACTGCTTATGTAAATTAGCTTGACTTAGCCATTCCACAGTATATACAGGCACACCTCACTTTACTGTGCTTTGCTTTATTGTACTTTTCAGCTATTGCATTTTTTTTTTATATATAAATTGAAGGTTTATGCAACCCTGCATCAAACAAGTCTATCAGCACCATTTTTCCAATAGCATGTGATCCCTTTATGTCTCTCTATCACATTTTGGTAATTCTCACAATATTTCAGACTTTTTCATTACTGGTGTTATAGTGATCTAAGCAACAGATTTTCAATGTAGATGAAACAGCCTTCTCTTGGAAAAAGATGTCATCTAGGATTTTCATAGCTAGAGAGAAGTCAATGCCTGGCTTCAAAGCTTCAAAGGACAGGCTGATTTTCTTGTTAGGGGCCAATGCAGCTGGTGACTTTAAGTTGAAGCCAAAATTTATTTACCATTCCAAAAGTCTTAGAATCCTTAATAATTATGCTAAATCTACTCTGCCTGTGCTCTATACATGGAACGACCAAGCTTGGATGACAGTACAATATTTTAAGCCAACTGTTGAGAGCTACTACTCAGAAAAAACGATTCCTCTCAAACTATTACTGCTTATTGACAATCCACCTGGTCACCCAAGAGCTTTCATGGAGATATCCAAGGAAATGAATGTTGTTTTCATGCCTGTAGCTCATGGATCAAAGAGCAATTTTGACTTTCAAATCTTACTATTTAAGAAATGTACTTTGTAAAATGATAACTGCCACAGATAGTGATTCCTCTGAAGGATCTGTGCAAAGTACACTGAAAACCTTCTAGAAAGAATTCCCTATTCTAGATGCCATTAAGAACATTAGTGATTCAAGGGAGGAGGTCAAAATCTCAACACTGACAGGAGTTCAGAAGAAAGTGATTCAAATCCCCATGAATGACTTTGAGGGATCCAAGACTTTGGTGGGGAAAATCACTGCAGATGTGATGGAAGTAGCAAGAGAACTAGAATTAGAAGTGGAGCCTCAAGATGTGACTGAATTGCTGCAATCTCATGATAAAGCTTGAATGGATGAGAAGTTGCTTCTTATAGATGAGCAAAGAAAGTGGTTTCTTGAGATAGAACCTACTCCTGTTGAAGATGCTCTGAACATTGTTGCAATGACAAGAAAATTATTACATAAACTTAGTCGATAAAGCTGCAGCAGGGTTTGAAAGGAGTGACTCCAATTTTGAAAGAAGTTCTACCGTGGGTAGAACTATCAAACAGTATCACATGATATTGAGAAATCTTTCTTGAAAGGAAATCAATGTGGCAAACTTCATTGCTGTCTTATTTTGAGAAATTTCCGGCCAGGAGTGGTGGCTCATGCCTATAATCGCAGCACTTTGGGAGGCCGGGGTAGGTGGATCATCTGATGTCAGGAGTTTAAGACCAGCCTGGCCAACATGGTGAAACCCTGTCTCGACTAGAAATACAAAAATTAGCTGGGCGTGGTGGCAGGCATCTGTAATTCCAGCTACTCGGGAGGCTGAGGCAAGAGAATCACTTGGACTCAGGAGGTGGAGGTTCCAGTGAGCTGAGATTGCGCCATTGTACTCCCGCCTGGGCGACAAGAGCAAGACTCTGTCTTAAAAAAAAAAAAAAAAAAATTTGTCACAGTTACCCCAACCTTCAGCAACTAGTACCCTAACCAGTCAGCAGCCATCAACATCAAGGTAAGACCCTCTACCAGCAAAAGGATTACAACTTGCTCAAGGCTCAGATGATCGTTAGCATTTTGTAGCAAATTAAAATATTTGGGACCCAGCAATCCCATTACTGGGTATACCCAGAGGAATATAAATCATTCCACCATAAAGATACATGCACACAAATGTTCACTGCAGCACTATTCACAACAGCAACGACATGGAATCAATCTAAATGCCCATCGATGACATGGGTAAAGAAAATGTGGTACAATGGGTAAAGAAAATGTGGTACATAAACACCATGGAATGCTATGCAGCCATAAAAAAAGGAAGAGATCATGTATTTTGCGGGAACATGGATGGAGCTGGAGGCTATTATCCTTAGTAAACTAACACAGGAACAGAAAACCAAATACCACATGTTCTTACTTACAAGTGAAAGCTAAATGATGAGAATTCATGGAATCAAAGAAGGTAACAACAGATACCTGGGCCTCCTTGAGGGTGGAGGGTGGGAGGAGGGAGAGAAGCAAAAAAAAAAGTAACTATTGGGTACTAAGTTTAGTATCTGGGTGACAAAATAATCTGTATGACAAACCCTTGTGACATGAGTTTACCTATCTAACAAATCTACATATGCTCCCGTTAAAAAAAAAAAGAACATTTCCCTAGAGTTTAAACAAAATCTGAAAAATTCTTTACCCTAATGAAAATATATGTTCACATCTAAGATAGTGCTTTATACTTACGTTTGATATTTTTATTGGAATTGAATTTCAATTCTTTAACATAGAACATTTGATGTCTAAGTAACTGGAAACTTAAAAATAAAAAAAAATTTAATGAAAGTATGTACATTGTTTTTTAGACATCATACTACTGCACACTTACGTGTAGTGTAAACATAACTTTTATATGCACTGGGAAATATAAAAATGTGTCTGACTTGCTTTATTGTGATATTTGCTTTATTGCAGTGGCCTGGAACCGCACCCACAATTCTCCAGAGTAAGCCTATACATATTGCAAAACAACACATTGTACATGATCGATATATACAATTTTTGTTTGTTAATTAAAAACATAAAAATTAAATATGTATCTTTTCACCTCCCAAGCTCCACCATAAAAGTCAACCCCCTCTAAGTAGTAAATGAATCCCCTTCTAAAGGAAATTGATTGAGAATACAAATACCAGTCTGGCAATAACATCACATTAATGATCAGTCACACACCAACTTCTGCATACACTGGCGGGGACTAAACACGGCAAAGGAAGAGGGCTCAGGAGCCAGCCACAGGCGCCGAGGCTGAACAGGGAGGAGGGAGGAGTTAGCACTCCGGTGAAGGTGTCGGCCGGCAGCCTTCCAAGCTTGCGGATGTTCACCAACTCCTGTCTTCATCAGAAGCCAGATTTCCTGGTGCTTGTTGAGCACCACTTCTCATATTCATATCTGAATACTAAGGAAATAATATGCATCTAAATGAGTTCCAGAGACTGCCCATGGCTATAATCTCCTACTGATCACAGTAACAATGTTCTGTACTTGTACTGGGCCCTCAGTCTGAAGAGACCAAGATCCAATCCCACCGTGTCCCTATCAGAATAGCCATAGAATTAAAACTATTCAGGGAAACAAGCTCTTGTTTCACATTTTCCAGAGCCAAGGACAAACAGATCTCGTCATTTGGCAATGCCTGGCTCCTTTCCCCTCCGAGTATGGTTCTGAAGTGGGAAGAAGATTCTTACAGCCAAAGAACCAGGAGAAAACGACAGCTGGGTCTGGCATCTCTGTTCTTCCTAACAGGCTTGCTTTCAAAAGAAAGGCAACATTTTCCCCTCATTTCTGCAGAATCAAGAGGTTTGCTCTAAAACAAGAAAGCTTAATACTGCCGCCCACTTAGAAGACACACAAACCAAGTAAAACTCAGGACTAATCTTTAAGAGACCAATAGCTTCCAGCCATGTGTGACACCACAGGCTTGTTCTGCTGGGTTGCACAGTCCAGACGTCCAACCTCGGCTGTCCTATGCCTCTCGGGTGGATGCCACAATGTAGGTCTGATCTTTTCAGAGAGCATCACACCCCAGAGTGGCCTAAGTGCATCAACCTGGATTAGAAGGGGTGTGCTGGGTGGCAGGAGGAAGGTTAGAGAATGTCTGTCTGTTCAACCTCAAAAGGAAAAAAGTGATGCTGACAGGGTCAAAAATAGACTAGCAGAGGGAGAAGGGATCTCAAAACCACCATGCTGGAGTCTGGACCAATCGTTCTGTCCACTTTGCTAATAATCACAGCTCATTCCTAGCCCAATAACAAACTGAAAGTTAACAAAGCTGCAGCTCTGGGGATTCTAACACGACAGGGACAGGCTTTTGAAACAGCCACATCGTGAAATGGAATTTGTTTCAAATCACCTTTAAAACCTCCAAACACAGGCCTGTTCGCTTGCAACTCCCAGAACTGAATCCTAAGAACCAGCATGCCCAGGCTGCCCCAGGAGAATGAGGGGGAAAGCAACAAGACAGAGAACTGCACGTGTTAGAGCCCTGGGGACCACTGGGGTCATTAATTATATTGACTGGTGGCTGTGATCTCTAAGTTGGAGGTTGCCACAGCGTGGGGAGGATCCACATCCTGAAAAGCCTGGAAAGAGCCTGAGATTCAGACACAGGACATGGTGAAGCCGGGAGAGTCTGAGCAACGGCCAAGGGTTACACCAGGCCCACTCTGGCCACCTGCTAATCCTAAAGTGGCCTATCAAGCAGTGCCAGCAAACACACCCCTGACACTGGCAGCGAATCACATGCGTAGGCCACATCCACTGCCCCAAGCACATGTATGCACGTGGCCACCAGCTACAGTAAGGTGAGCCTTGCACGGAAAGAGGGGTCCCAAGAAAAAGGGTAAGGGCCAATGTGATCCCACTCATCTGTCCTGCTGATGGTGGAAAGGGATTTTAGACATCAGAAGCACATATTTGAGCCTTTTCTCCTTTTACCAACTGGCAGCAACACATCCTTCATCCCCACCAGACATTTCTCTGCCCATCTTCTAGGTGTCCAGAACAGAGATGGCTTCCCCAACTCTGAGTCCATCCAGCTCTAAGTAACAAAGAGTATTGGCAAAAATGGGCTTATCTGTAAGGGATGCTTTTGGAACCTGTCTGATCTCCTAGATGTTAAAATAAACAATCCACTGATTTCACCACCATCCCAAAAGATCAGAGAAGACTGGTGTTGCAAGGTTTATTAGCATCCTAGGACTGCTATAACAAAGGACCACAAAGCAAGTGGCTCAAAAAACAGAGGTATTGTCTTAGCTCTAGAGGATGAAATCTGAGCTCAAAGAAGCAGGGCTGGATGCTTCTTAAGGTTGGAAAGGAAAATCTGCTCCAGGCCTCTCTCCTATCTCCTGGTAGTTTGCTGGCAATCATTGGCAATCCTTGGCTGGTAGATGCCTCAGCCTACAAGCCAGGTGCCGGTGCTCTCTCTGTGTGTCTGTGTCCAAACTTCCCCCTTTTTATAAGAACAGCAGATGTGGTGGATCAGGGCCCTAGTGAACTCATTTTACCTTTAAGATATTAAAATATTAACTTAAGATATTCTGAGGCCGGGTGCAGTGGCTCATGCCTGTAATCCCAGCACTTTGGGAGGCCGAGGCAGGCAGATCACTTGAGGTTAGGGAGTTTGAGACCAGCCTGGCCAACATGGTGAAACTCCGTCTCTACTAAAAACAACAAGAAAAACGAGCCAGGCATGGTGGTGGGCACCTGTAATCCCAGCTACTTGGGAGGCTGAGGCAGGAGAACCACTTGAACCTGGGAGGCAGAAGTTGTAGTGAGCTGACATAGTGCCACGGCACTCCAGCATGGGCAACAATGAGTGAGACTCTGTCTGAAAGAAAGGAAGAAAGAAAGAAGGAAGGAGGGAGGGAGGGAGGGAGGGAAGCAAGGAAGGGAGGGAGGGAAGGAGGGAGGGAGGGAGGGAGGAAGGAAGGAAGGAAGGAAGGAAGGAAGGAAGGAAGGAAGGAAGGAAGGAAGGAAGGAAGGAAGGAAGGAAGGAAGGAAGAAAGGAAGGAAGGAAGGAAGGAAGGGAGTTTTCCAGTCAAAGTCATTAGGGAAAAGGTACTCCAATCAAGAAAGTAAAGAGAACAGAGGTATAAAGCCTCAAACATTTGAGGGTAGGAGGTGAGGATGAAAGAGGCACAGAGGGCTGAGGAGAGCTGGAACTGTATTCTAAGGGTGAAATGGAGCCACCGGAAGCATTGGGCATTACTGGCCACAATGGAGAGAATGGAGGGGGTAGAATTTGGGGTGGATTTGGAGGGAGGAGGGAGGTGGACATCTAGCATGGCTTCCAAGTATCTGGTGTGTGCCTGGGTGGAGGGATGGAGGGGGCACTCGTGGTGCCTTGAACAGAGGCAGGGAAGAAAGGAGCGGAGCAAGCTGACGCAGCAGGGAACAAGATGATGCTTGTTATAAAGGTCTGGCTTCGGCAGTTCCTTCAAAAACCTCATTCTTAGCAACTTCTCTAATTGGCCACAACTGACTCTGGGGACCATCATCGTATACGTGGAATGCTAATGTATGCGTTCATTTACCTGTTGTTTTGTAAGTGCCCATCAGTCATTTCTTGCAAATGATGGTGAGGGCTTCAGTGTCGCCCTCTCACGCAGCCCATGGGATGCTCTGGAAGGGAGCCCCTCCTCCCAATTGTTTATCCTCCACCCCCATAAGGCACAGAGCACAGTGCGTCCTCTGCACAAAGGAAGTGCTTGACAAAAGTGGCTGGCTAATGGTTTCCTTTTCTTGTTTCAGCCTCAAGGAAAGGGTAAGTCTCAGGTCCCCTTTGCTGTTTGTGCTCTTATTAGTCTTCCACCTGATAAGGATCTGGTGAACAATTTTGAAAAGATAATGCAAGTTTCCAAATGCCATTGCAACACTCAGTCTTCCTCATAAGTGTCAACAGAGGCACAATATCTGCCTACTCCCTGCATGTTGTTTGCAGCAGCTCCTGGGCATACAACTAAAGTCAATGTCTCACACCATTAAACTACCAAAGAACTTACAGACATTTCCAAAACAGCCTCTGAGAGTCATGCTTCTGGTAACCTGGTGGACAGAGATCTGGCTGTACTTCCTGAGATGCTCTGTTCTTAAAGCTGCTGACTTCTAGCCCTAGCTCTGGAGACAGAGCCAAAGTCTCTCTAAAGCAGCGGCTAATTTTAATGCTGGAATACAGAGAGGTGGAGTGACTCCCTCTGCCCTTGGAGAGCCACCTGGGCAACCCAGGGCAACTGCAAGAATAAGAAAGGGCTACTCAAAAAAACAAAAACTGATTTGGTGCCTGTAATCCCAGCACTTTGGGAGGCTGAGGCAGGAGGATCGCTTGAAACCAGGAGTTTGACACCAGCCTGGGCAACGTAGTGAGACACCGTCTCTACAAAAAAAAGTTTTTTAATGAGCCAGGCATGGTGGCACATGCCCACAGTCCCAGCTACTTGGGAGGCTGAGGTAGGAGGATTGTTTGAGCCCAGGAGGTTGGGGCTACAGTGAGCTCTGACTGTGCCAGTGTACTCTAGCCCGTGACAGAGGGAGACCCTACCTCAAAGAAAACCAAACAACAGCTTTTGTTGCATTCTCATGGTCCATAAACAATGTGACAGCCAAGCATGACAGTGCATACTCTCCTCTCCTTAGTTACAGACCCACAGTTCTTGCTAGGAAGGGTGTAAAAACTCTACCTCCACAGAACAGAACTCTATGGGTACCTAAAACATTCAGAAAAAGTTATGTGTTTTCTATTTCTATTTCTATAGAAACAGTCTAAATATGCTAAGCAATATGGTTTGGCTGTGTCCCCATCCAAATCTCATCTTGAATTGTAGCTCCCATAATTCCCATGTGTTGTGGGAGGGACCCGGTGGGAGATAATTGAATCATGGGGGCGGTTTCCCTCATATTGTTCTCCTGGTCGTGAATAAGTCTCATGAGATCTGATAGTTTTATAACAGGTTTCTCCTTTTGCTTGGCTATCATTCTCTTTTGCCTGCTACCATGTAAGATGTGCCTTTTGCCTTCCACCATGATTGTGAGGCCTCCCCGGCCATGTGGAACTGTGAGTCTGTTAAACCTCTTTTTCTTTATAAATTACCCAGTCCCAGATATGTCTTTATCAACAACATGAAAACACACTAATACACTAAGGTTAAGACCTTGTACTTCCTTTCAAATAATATTTCCCCCAGCAGTAATTTTTCCCAACTTCTATAAGACTAACTAGCTTTCCTGACTTAGTTCTGGAGAACTGTCACCACTGTTCAATTAAGGAATGATGCTGCTGCTCTTCCTGAAGCACGCTGCCAGAGCTGCCCAGGTGAGAGGCACACCAGCCAAGTTCTGTTCCTGAGAATTTCCTCCATATTCCAGAATGTCAAACCAGGCCAAGGTTTCTGTGAGTTTTTTACTCCTGGACCATGAACGATCTGGCCTCTCAATGGACAGCACAACATTTGGATTCTAGGTGGGGCTGAGGGGGACATAAGTAATCATGACGCCACAGTTGCAGATTTCAACTAAGCTAAAGCTCCTCTTAGCACAGGCAGAGGGGCCGGATCCTCTGTAGCATGAATTAGTACCAACTGCACCAGGCTTATCGTCACTTGCTCTTAGTCACTTTGAAAATCTATGAGTGTGTCTGCGGTCTCCAAGATCACCCCCAGGTTGGGTAAGAGGCGAATTGGTAGCAGGACTCAGCATACAGCTGTGCCTATGGCTAAGATTTATGACAGTGAAAGAGGATGAAGCACAACCAGCAAAGAAAAGGTGCATGGGATGAAGACTGGAGCACACCAGGCACAAGCTCCTAAGAGTCCTCTTCCAGTGGATCACACTGGATGTGCTTAACTCCTCCAGCAAATAGCGGTGGCTACAGATGTGAAGCGTTGTCAACCAGGGAAGCTTGGTAGAAACTCATCACCCAGGGACCTTATTGTGGGGCTACTGACGGAGGCAGCCTCTGCCTACCATGTCCCAAAATTCCAGACTCCCAGATGGAAAGCAAGTGTTCAGTATAAATCATACCGTCTGCAAAAACTGCTTCGGCACAGCAAGCCCATCTTATGATTTAAGGACAATTGTATATTGGTGAAGGAAACTGTTTATTAGTTAAGTTGCCAGACACCAGCCAAGGGTCAACTTTGCAGGCAGGCCCTTATAAGGACAGCAGTCTAGGGCCTGCACAATGAACAAACCAAGACTCCGGTGAGGTATGTAAATCCCAGGCCTCAGCTGCTTTGTGATTGGCTGTCCTTGTTAAGGTTTCCTACCACGCCTTAAGAGTAGCCCTCACCTCTGGGCTGGCCCATGTGATGCAATGGTGCTCATTCTTTGCACACTCTGGGCAACTCCTGCTGGAGTTTTTAGTGACATCACAGAATTTCTTGGAGCCACAAGGCCATGAAAGAACATTTGGTTCATTCCCCTCGGGATACAGATGTGGCGAGGTTTAGTGACCTGCCCAGACTAAATCTGGCTTTGAAAACCTTCCTCTTTCACCAGACTCTCCTGGCCCCAAATATGGCAAGGGCTTTGATATTGATGAGGTCTTCATCCACAGCCCTCATCCATGACACACAGGCCTGAGAGGAGGGAAACAGACCAGCAACACAGAGGCCCAAGCCTAGGGAGTGGTCTGGCTGTGCAACCAGGCCTGGTGAGGTCAAGGAGACCTCGCCAGCAGTTCAGTCATGATGCATGAGAGCTCACAGAGAACACAGGCTCAGGGTCAGTCCACTCTGATCAACACACGGTCACCTTGAGGTATCTTGACACTTCATCAGCAAAGCCCTCCAAGCAGCTGTCAAGCAGGTGGTGGCGTGGGTGCTCTAGGGGTCCATCAATTTGAAACCAGTAGCTTGGGGGAGAGGGGAGGCCAAAGGCCTCAGGCAAACAGGATGCACCAGGGGAGCAGGCGGGCAAGTCAGCAATTGCAGAAGGTGGCAGCCTGAGTGGTAAGAACCAGAGTTGGGAATGCTCACCCCAAAGACACGCTGGACACCAGGTTAAGGTCGGCAAATGAATGATCCTGGGTCGAATGCACCACGGGAGTGAGGGTTTCCGCTGCATTCATGTGTGTGGTCCGTGTCCTGTTTTCTTTGACTAGGGCCCCACTCACCACCACAATTTCCATCCTCATGCAAAAGGGAAGCAGACACATGGGGATTTGGGTTGGATTTAAAGGACTCCAGTTCAGCTCAGCACGGTCTTAACTTGAGAGATAAAAACTCAGGTTTGGCGGGTTTAGCAGCTGTTTTCTATCACGTGCACTGGGAAGCAGAAAAAGTGAATGGTCAAAGAGAGATGCTCAGGTGGGAAGCAAAGGAAGAAAACTCCCAGGTTCCCTGTGTCCCTGATTCTGATCCTTCCTGAGGCTAAGCCATGGCTCTGTCTGGGGCTCCATGAGATCCAACCAAATGCAATACCTGACTCGAGACTGGATCCTATTGAGGGGGGAAGGGGGCTGTAGTGGGTCAACTGGAGGCACTGGCATATGGATGTTGAATTGGATAAAAGCATTGCATCGATATTAAAAATCACTAAAGTTGATCATTCTCCTGTGGTTATGGAAGAAAACATCCCAGTTCTTGAGGAACCACACACCTGAAGTATTTCAGACTAAACGGACGGACTAATGACATCCATCCTGGCTGTTATAACAAAATGCCATAAACTGGGTGGTTTATGAACAACAGGCAGTTGTAGCTCACAGTTCTGGAGTTGGGAAGTCTGAGATCAAGGCGCCCGCAGATTCGGTGTCTGGTGAGGGCTCGCTCTCTTCCTGTTTACAGGGGGTGCCTTCTCACTGCGTCCTCACAGCAACATATAAATTTTGTGAAGAAACAAACTTTCCAACCAGAGCACCCCATATCCTAATCATACCTTACCCACCCTGCCCCCTTTCTGTCTACTCCTCAAGCAGGCTTCTGTTACTTGAAAGCAAAGCAGGCCTAACATTTACCATTAGGATCGCCTGAGCCAGGCAGGCAGACTTAGCTTCGTCACTCTTTATGACAAATAAAGCTTGTGGAAGTGTTCCAGATAAAAGGAGACTAAAGAGACGATCGCACTGCTCCCAAGCTTTGGGACTGGAGCACACCGTCCAGCTCTTCTGAAGCTCAGTATTCTTTGGCTGTAAAATATTTAGTTAGACAGGCCCGCCATCCCTTTTCCAGGATTCTGGGCCAGATGTGAAAGGGAATCTGGTGATGCATTTACTGGATGTTACGTATCATCCCTGGTGTTTTTCAGCAAACTTGGTAAACATTCACATGCTAGGAAAGAAGATAAAACTATTGCCTCGCATCAGTTCAGCTCAGGTTTTGTAAGCAATTGAGTTTGCACCAAACCTATCAAAGAAAGAATTCAATTCTCAAAGGTTCATTTTGTTTTGTTTTTTAAATTCGGAACTGAAGATAAGGAACTGTGTTTATCTCATTGGGTTCTTTTGAAAATCCCATCCTGCTTCCAGGTCGATCCAGGGGCAGCATTTTGAAGAATGCCTGTTACCTTCCATTATTGCATCGCTCTATGTCTCTGGTTCTCACTGGGCTACAAGCTCTTTAAAACCCAGAGATACCATCACAGTCATTTTTGTATGCGCCTCACTACCCAGCAAAGTGCTTCATGTATTGCAAGGCTTGAATAAATGTTTATCAAATGAATAAATGTGGTTTCAAAGATAATTTCTTTTCAGTATTCAAAACACAATGAACAGTTGCAGATTTCCTAGAGTGAGTCATTTGAAGATATATAAATCGAAAAATTCAGGTGGCAATGTCCTTATTCCTTTCAATTCACCCTTTTTAAATTATCCCCAATAAAACTACATTCCCATAATTTTAAACAAGCAAGTGAAACAGAGGTAGCAGCAAAAGTGACAGAAGCAACTTAGATTTAGTGAAAACTACAATATGCCAAGTATTCTTTAAAGAACTTTATGTGTATTAAATTATAACCTGTCAACCATATTTTAAAATTTGTTCATTTTACTGATATGGAAACAAGACAGGCAAGTTGCCTAAAGACATACAGCTAGTAGATGGCAGCTGTCAATCCCAGGCCATCAGCCTCCATAACCTATGATCACATGGCCTCTCACATAAAAGGAACACAAAGCCTCCTTTTGCCTTCATTATGGGTTTGTGTTTCCCCAAAAGATGTCACAGTCCTCACGTCCAGTACCTGTGAATGTGACCTTATTTGGAAACAGAGTTGTTGCAGATGTAATTAGTCAGGATGAAGTCATGAGGGTTGGCCCTAATCCAATATGACTGGTGTTCCTACCTATATAAAGGAAAAATTCAGACACAGGCACGCACACAGGCAGAACCCCACTGAACATGAAAGCAGAGATGAGGTGATGCATCCTCAGGCCAAGGAGCATCAAAGACTGCCCGCAGGCCAGCAGAAGCCAGGACAGGGCTGGCACAGACTCCCTCACAGCCCTCAGAAGGAACCAGCCCTGCCCACACCTTGATACCTCCAGCTTCCAGCCTCCAGAACTGAAAAAAAATTAATTTCTGTTGTTTAAGCCACCCAGCTGATGATACTTTGTTACAGCAACTCCTAGAAACTAATATGAGCCCATCAAACTGCTAAAAGAAATTAGCTAGAATCAGCAATGCCAATACATAATCCTGCAGAAGGCACGTGCATAACATAATAATCGTACCCTTGCTGGACTGAAGAGCAAAGATACAGGACATTAATGGGGCTTCTAACTCACTGGCATGCCCCCAAGTCCTACTTCCTGGCCTTTCAGTAGCTATGTCTTAGAAAAAAGAAAAAAGGAAACCAGAAACCCAAAAAACCAAGTGAAGACACATTTCCATGCTACCCACCAGCGCCTCAGAATGAGCAACGCCACCAATCCCGTCCAGGAGCACACACGTTCCCACACTCACACATCAGCCAGAAAGCAGACACTTCCCACTCTCTGCCCTGCAACCCACTGACGATATTCTCCACCCTCCCACAGACAGCGCGTGAGTCAGAGACGGAAGGTGGCAGCTGGGGACCGCTGTCAATGCTTCCCAGTCCTCTTGTGGGCTGCAAGAGGGAGAGGGAGGTGGCCCCACAAATGGACACCAGAGCAAGAGTTTTGTAGAGGGAGGGGAGGAATGTTCAGACCCCAGGATATTAGCGTCACCCTCTGGCTGTCACTCACAGCAAATCTCTGGTTGCCTTGATATCAAAAACCTCAAATAGACTGTACAGGCATTTGGATGAGATTTTCCACCATCTGATGCAGTTACTTCCACTAGAGTTTAGGGTTTCGGCATCTGAGGTCTCCTGATCGAAATCTCTCTGCACGTGTGCCTGACACACCAGGGCTCTACACACAAACACACACACACACACTGGCTCCCGTCCCTGCAAGAACATAACCTCCTGAAAGATCCCCAAAGAACTAGCAGTGAGCGATACACCCAGAGAGGTGCAGGGTGGGTCAGGTTTCTGACCCAACCCCAACTGAGTTTTACGCTAGGGGTTAGTTCTTTCAGAAGTCCCTATCACTAAATCACCTTGGTAATTCCAGATGCCCATCAGGGATTTTGTTTCCTGACAGTGAAGCCAACCCTGGACTCACAGAAACCGTGGGGAATGGTCCCCGGCAGGAGGGCTACCATGAATGGGAAAGTCACCTTGTCATTGGTTTGAACTGAGTTACAGAAACACCTGGGACATGAACACAGGTTATTCTAAAGAGAAAATCCTAAGATATTCACCAAGAGCTGACCGTTTGACAGAGGGACGCCTAAAACTGCAGGCAAAGGAGTCACATTAAGCCAAAACGGTAACCCGCCAGACGCCCTGCTACTGCCTGTCAGCAGCACCCCACATGGACCAACTTTCTGTGTGAAACAAGGAAGCCCATTCAGAAGAGAAATAAACGTTTCAGCCAAATTAAGCACAGACACCCACACAAAGAGCTCTATTAGATCATGACAGGCACAGAAGGTCAACTTGCCCCATGACCTGCCTGCACTTAGGCACTGGAACACCCACCTACTGGAACTCTGCTAACAGGGAGGGGGACTCATTACCCGAAGCATCCTCAACTCCCGGTCGGTCACAGTTTATCACTGGCCTCGTCAACCCTCTTGGGACTGCATTGTCCAATAGAAAGGATGGGAGTTTACTAGGTGCATACCTCAGTCTTGACTGCTGCTTATTCAGACAAGATTGCGGGGCATGATTTTGCCATAGCAGGCCCGACAGGCTGGGGGCTGTCTCCTCATCTGGCTAAGCTCCATCATTCGAAGAAGGACGTGGGTCTCAGAGGTTGGTTTTAAAGTGGAATAGCCCTATCTCAAAGCAAGATCTCAGAGGCTTGAAAGGAAATGAGGCTTTTAAGAGACTCCTTCTTTTTAATGTTTTTAAATTGTTATTA
Organism: Macaca nemestrina; assembly: GCF_043159975.1. Lineage (NCBI taxonomy): Eukaryota > Metazoa > Chordata > Mammalia > Primates > Cercopithecidae > Macaca > Macaca nemestrina. Next base: position 170,671,865 of record NC_092129.1, on the reverse strand, counting down.
TTATTTTCTTTATTTTTTGAGATAGGGTCTGGCTCTGTCACCCTCTCGCATGCCAGGTTGGAGTGCAGTGGCATGATCTTGGCTCACTGCAGTGTCCACCTCCTGGGCTCAAGCGATCTTCCCACCTCAGTCTCCCGAGTAGCTGGGACGACAGGCATCCACTACCACACCTGGCTAATTTTTGTATTTTTTGCAGAGACGGGGTTTTGCCATGTTGCCCGGGCTGGTCTCACACTCCTGAGCTCAAGTGATCCACCCACCTTGACCTCCCAAAGTGCTGGGATTACAGGTGTGAGCCACCACGCTCAGCCTCCTTTAGCTTTTTAAACTTTCTCATGAATATTGTCACGACTACAGATGCAGACTTATTCCACTTTCTTTTCCTCATTAAATACAGGTTAAATTTTGAACTACCCATCATGGTCACCTCTAATCCTTTCTAGAACAAAGCAAGAATCTAAATAAATATATAGACAGATTGGGCTGCTCTCTTACTGCAGGTGGTTAAGCCTGAACAGATGATAGGTCCTGACACACAGTCTCCTAGCGCTGTATCGTATAGAGTGGGCGGCCTGCATGTTGCTCGTCTTGGCCTTGCACAGATCTGTCTTGGGAGCCAGGAGGTCTGAGTCTCCTGGGAATGAAAACCTTCCTATTCAGATAATCACAGGGACATTATTGAGTAGAACAGAAAGTTCACATGAACTTTTCAAATAAGAACAAGAGACCTCATAGAGACTGTGGTGCCTTGCAGGGGGCTTTGAGCTAAGCCACTCCCCAACTCAGAGGCACCTGAGCAAAGAAGTCAGGGACAGTTTCAGAGCATTTAGGTGATTTCAGTGGCCCACCTGGGAAAATCAAAGATGGGGCTTTTCTCTCACAAACAGGAAGCAAATGGGCAATGCTGCCTACAGCCCACAGCTAGCAGAGCAGCTCCACATCTGCCCAACATGGAAAGTGAAAACAAACTGCAAAGGGAACTTAACCTTCCCAGACGCAATCCTTCCTGCGGATCCTGAGTCAGACCTTGCCAGAAGCAAATGGGCACCTGCCAGGGATCTGAGAGGTGACCTAGACTTCCCGAAATTTTCCAGAGTCTAAAATGGAGGAAAGCTGTCTAGAAAGTTCCACAATATCCCAAACTGTGCCCTATAGATAACAGGCACTCAATACACATTTGGGGATGATAAGAAATCAGCCTGCCACAAGCAGAGAGCCAACCAAGAAACTTGGATCCACAGCACCAGGAGCACCCAATACTCTGGGGCAGGACCTAGAGTCTCCCTGCTACCCCCAACCCAGGGTCCTCCTGAAGTGGTCCTCAGATACACTTTGAGAGACACTCATCCTGTGATGTCACACACCCAGGGATGATGGAGTTGGGACTAGAACATGGTCGGATAATGCCCCACTCAGTGCTGCTTCTCCTGTGCCAAAGCACGACTCATTATTGACAGAGACCAGGTATTTCTCTCTAAGTGCTAACAACCATCTGTAACAAAGTTCTGCAGTTGGATGTGATTCAGAGTAAGCGAGTCATCCTTAACGCAGTTCTAAACTGGACTCTATGACAAATGTTCTTTGAAAGTGGCTGTCGGCCTGTTCTTGCAAGAAAAATGAACTTGGGGGCTTCCGCTGGCTTGGCTCAGAGTGCTCTTCATCATTCACTTGGCCAGTTCCAGCAGGATCCTGCAGCTGAAATCAAGAAGCATTTTCTATCCAGCCAACGGCACAGGTCCCAGTGCGATGCCTGGGGTTCTGACTGGAGTCAGTGGCTCAAAAGGATTATTTCATTCCTTCTCATCAACCCAGAAGTCTCACCTCATCCAAAAACTCATATTTGAACTAATGACAATTAAAATGCAAAAGTATTTTTTCCTAGTCCCTTAGCCCTGTTTTCCTCATCTATAATTTTAAACCCTCTTTGTATTATACAGTGATTTTTTGTTGTTGTTGTTGTTCTTGTTCTTGTTATTTGAGACAGAGTCTTGCTCTGTTGTCCAGGCTGGAGTGCAGTGGTGTGATCTCAGCTCACTGCAACCTCTGCCTCCCGGGTTCAAGTGATTCTCCTGCCTCAGCCTCCCAAGTAGCTGGGATTACAGGCGCCTGCCACCATGCCCAGCTAATTTTTGTATTTTTAGTAGAGACAGGGTTTCACCATGTTGGCCAGGCTTGTCTTGAACCCTTGACCTCGTGATCCACCCATCTTGGCCTCCCAAAGTGCTGAGATTACAAGCATGAGCCCCCACACCCGGCCTGTATTATACAATGTTTTACAAACTATTTCCAAACCCCTTTGAAATGAAGAGGTAATCAATAATGCTCTCCGCTGAACTCATCAGGTGATCTTGCATGGTGGAGTCGTCACACTGACCTTGACTTCAGTCCCAGAGCCCTTCCTGTACTATCTGTGTGACCTTCAACATGTGACCTAAACTCTCTAAGCCCCATTTTCCTCTTCTACAAAATGGTACTAATACCTGCATTATAGGGTTGTTGGGACAAAAATAAGATGATATGAAAGGGCTTTGTGCAGGTGGTATTGTCACTAAGGCAGCCAGCAAAAACACTCCATTTCCCCTTGAGCAAAAAAGTAATAATAATAAGTGAGAGGGGGATGAAGAGAATTTGGGGCATGATTTCTTGTAAGAAGTGATGATGGAATAGTGAGAAGAGAAGCCTGAAGAACAGCCAGGATGGTAACTGATAGGTAATGCCTGGGTTTGTTCATCAAAGGCAGGTGGACAGCAAGAAGAAAGGCACATGCAGAAAGGATCCAGAGATTTTGTCCTGTCTTGCTGTGGTTTGAATGTTTGTGTCCCCTCCAAAATACACATTTCGGAAATTTAATCCACAACGCAACAGTGTTGGGAGGTGAGGTCTGATGGTAGGTGCCAGGGCCACAAGGGCTCTGCTCTGATGAATGGATTAATGCCGCTATCAAAAGGGCTTGCAGTGGTACTGGTACCAAAATAGACACATAGACCAATGGAACAGAATAGAGATCTCGGAAATAAGACCACACATTTCCAACCATCTAATCTTCAACAAACCTGACCAAAAAAAGCAATAGGGAAAGGATTCCCTATTTTATAAACGGTGCTGGGGAAACTGGCTAGCCATATGCAGAAAACTGAAACTGGACCCTTCCTTACACCTTATACAAAAATTAACTCAAGATGGATTAAAGACTTAAATATAAAACCCAAAACCATAAAAACCCTAGAAGAAAATCTAAGCAACCATTCAGGACATAGGCATGGGCAAAGATTTGATGATGAAATTGGACAAAAGCAATTGCAACGAAAGCAAAAATTGACAAATGGGATCTAATTAAACTAACGAGCTTCTACACAGCAAAAGAAACTATCATTGGAGCAAACAGACAACCTACAGAATGGGAAAAAATTTTTGCAATCTACCCATCTGACAAAAGGTTTAATATCCAGAACCTATAAGGAACTTAAATTTACAAGAAAAAAACAACCCCATCAAAAAGTAGGCAAAGGACATAAACAGACACTTCTCAAAAAAGGACATTTATGCAGCCAACAAACATGAAAAAAAGCTCAGTATCACTGACCATTAGAGAAATGCAAATTGAAACCACAATGAGATACCATCTCCAGCCAGTCAGAATGGTGATTATTAAAAAGTCAAGAGGCTCATTACAGGCACGGTGGCTCACGCCTGTAATCCCAGCACTTTGGGAGGCTGAGGTGGGCAGACCACCTGAAGTCAGGAGTTCAAGATCAGCCTGGCCAACATGGTAAAACCCCATCTCTACCAAAAATATAAAAATTAACTGGGCATGGTGGTGTGTGCCTGTAATCCCAGCTACTCGGGAGGCTGAGGCAGGAGAATCACTTGAATTCAGGAGACAGAGGTTACAGTGAGCCGAGATTGCACCACTGCACTCCAGCTTGGGAGACATTGTGAGACTTCATCTCAAAAAATAAAAATAAAAATAGAAAGTCAAGAAACAACAGATGCTGGCAAGGCTGTGGAGACATAGGAACACTTTTACACTGTTGATGGGAATGTGAATTAGTTCAACCATTGTGGAAGACACTGTGGCGATTCCTCAAGAATCTAGAGCCACAAATACCATTTGGCCCAGCAATCCCATTACTAGGTATATACCCAAAGGAATATAAATCACTGTTATAAAGACACACGCATGCATATGTTTACTGCCACACTATTCACAGTAGCAAAGACATGGAATCAACCCAAATGTCCATCAATGATAGACTGGATAAAGAAAATGTGGTACATATACACCATGGAATATTATGCAGCCATAAAAAGGATCAAGATCATGTCCTTTGCAGAAACATGAAGGGAGCTGGAAGCCACCATCCTCAGCAAACTTCTATCCCTGTGAACAGAAAACCAAACACTGCATGTTCTCAGTTGTAAGTGGGAGCTGAATAATGAGAACACATGGACACAGGGAGGGCAACAACACATACTGGGGCCTGTCGGGGGTGCCAGGGGAGGGGGAGCATCAGAATAAACATCTAATGCATGCAGGATAAATATCTAATGCATATTAATAGCTAGGTGATGGGTTGATAGGTGCAGCAAACCACTGTGGCACACATTTACCTATGTAACAAATCTGCACGTCCTGCACATGTATTCCAGAACTTAAAATAACATCTTTTTAAAAGGGTTTGCAGGAGTGGGTCCACCCTCTTCTGCCTTTCTACTGTGTGAGAACACAGTTTGCCAATTTTTGCCCTGTTCTGCCATGTGAGGACACCTCAAGAAGGCCCTCAGCATACACTAGATGCTGGCACTTGGTCCTGGACTCCAGTCCTCCAGAACTGTGAAAAATACATTTCTGTTTGCTATCAATTATCTGGCCTGTGCTATTCTGTTACAGTAGCACAAGACTGTCTAAGATGTATCTTTGTCCATTGGCATGGGTTATGAGAGTGTGTACTGTCTACTTTTAACCTTCCACACTGACTCCCTAGAAGCCCAGAGTCCACCTCACCGTGTTTGCAGTCTCCCTCACAGCCCTTGGTGGGGTATCTCGTACATGGTGGGCCCTCAGTAAGTGCGCTGCTCTCTTGATCAGGAGCAGCCCTCGGCCCTCTTTGTAGTATCATTGAGCCAGGGCTGCTAGGGAGAAGGGGGGACGCTGGCTTCGAAGGGGAAGGGAGGCATCCAGCCTTTACAGGCCCAGCCCCACACATTGGCCTAACTCCAATGCCATCTGAAATGTGCTAAGGCTTCCAAGTCAGCTACCACAGCTGGAATTCCTCCAGTGCAGCCTTGTCACCATCACCGTGGCCTGAGTCAGCTGAGCCCAAGCCGCCAGCCCCCACTTGTTTTTACATCCACTGTCAGCTCATACCTTCCACCCTCCGCAGCAGGGGCAGCACCACTCTGCCCCAACATTGCTTGGTTGCCTCCGTGGCTGTCTGCTGTCAGCTGCATCTGGAAGTGGTGTGCTGGTATTTTTCCCTTCAGCTGGTGTGTACCAGGGTTCACTCGCCTTCACATGATCTCCTTTCCTCTGACTTCAGAGAGAAAGGAGGCTCCTTCTCCATCATCCCACCTCACCCCAGGCTCAGCACTTTCTTGGTACACACCATGTGTACCAAGCATGGTGCAATGAGTCACCAATACCCTGGGACACAGCAGGCCACCTCCAGCTGGTCAGGCCTCAATTGGAGAGGCAGCACAGCAGCGCAACAGCACAAATGCTGAGAGTCAAGCTCTGACACCACCAGCTCCTCGCTGTGTAACGCTGGGCAAGGTCCTTAACCTCTCGGTTTCTCCATCTGCAAGTGAAGAGTCACTCCCTCAGACTGCAGTGGTAAGAATTAAGTGAGATGCTTGGCACATGGCAAATACCATGGGATTGCATTTATGTCGGGGGTGCAGAAGGATCTGATATAGCGTGTCTTCAATGCTATTGCACTGTTTTTTAAAATGCCCCTCATTATCTCTATACAGAGATAATAAGCAGCAAACAAGGTCCTTGCAACCTTGGACCGCTTCACTCTAATCAGGGGATGGATGCTTTTGTTCCAAATCTGTGAGTGTCATAAATTAGGGTTCTTCCTAGGATTTCTGCCCCTATTTGCACCCCACCCATCAGAGCCACAAGGAATTGTCAGAACGTCTCAGATCACTTCTGGGCTTAGCACGAATTATGTGGGCTGTGAGCCTCACACCCAATTCATCTTCAGTCGGGTCAACTGTGAGCACCTGGGAGAAGGGACCGCTTTCTGAGAAGTCAAATAAGCCAAGTGACACACTCTGCCAAACCCACCTCCTCCGTCAAGGTTGACTATCATTACTTTTCTTCTTGCTGACAGTGAGGAAGAAATCACCCCTCCCCCATCCTTTCCTGGGCTCCTTAATTTTCCCAGCAGGGTCCTGAGGTCAGTGAAATCATAGGTCCGTTCCAGTTCCAGCTGCTGGAATTTAAACAAATCCTATCCACCAAACCTCCAATAGAATTACTGACTTTAAAAACAACAAACAACAAAAACAAACCAAACTCAACCCGATGGTTAACCTATGCACCAAACTCCCACTGTCATCTTCGTTCGGAACATTCCGCCTCTCTGCTGAGAGCTTTCTTATCCTTGAGAAGAAAGCAACAGAGAGAGAAAAGTGAAGCATCTCCTGTTCAGGTTGCAAATGCCATCTCAGAGCTCAGCAAGTCAGCGAAGACGGGCTGCTAAGATTTCACTAGGCCCAGAGCGGCTCTCTTTTCAAACTGTCAAGGCATACAGGTGAGCAATTAAGCAACTGAAAGGGAAGAAGGACACGGCTTCTTAAAGAGCATTTAAAAATGCAAAGCACATTATCTGTGACACCGCCCAGGGTACTTAATTAACTCCATGCCCAGTGTAAGCCCAAAGCCTGGCCTTCCAGACCACCGGAATGCAGAAGAGTGGGGCTGTCAGCCCCTGGGGAGGTGACTGAGTCTGGCCTCCCAGTTTACAGATGCTGCCCTTGGAAAAAAGGGTCTCACTGCCAATTAGCGAGTTAGGGGCAGGCGCAGGGGCAGCATCCCAGATCTGTGCTGTCCAACACAGGAGCCACAAATTAATTAAAATGAGAGACAATTTAAAATCCAGCTCCTCATTCACACTGACCTCAGTTCACATGCTCAGTAGCCATACGGGGCCAGTGGCTACCGTGTTGGACAGCGCAAAACAGAATATTTTCATTGTCTTGGAAACTTCTATGGACAGGACTGCTCCAGATCACGAGCTCTTTCCACGTCACCAGGGTGTGGGTCTTTTCTTTACCCACAGTTATCCATCCATTAAGCATCGTGAAATCATTTCAGTGGGTCACAGCCAGCTTTTCCTTCTCTTGTTAATGAAATGAAAGAAAGAAAATACGATAGCATTTCACAAGCCAATGAAACAAGGGTAAGTATCAGGTCATAAACCTTATGTTCATTTTTATTTATATTCATACATACATATGTAGGTTATCTATAAATATTTTTAACACTGATACAGTATATATATGCTACATATGTATACTATATATAATATTAATTATGATTCAGTATATAAATACAAAGATAAATATATATCTTTCCAGTAGGGTCCTGAGGTCAGTGAAATCGTGGGTCTTTCCTAGTTCCATCTGCTGGAATTTAAACAAATCCTATCTGCCAAACCTCAAACTTAATCACTGGCTTTACGAACAACATACAACAAAAAACAAACCATCTATACATATATACTGGATCTTAGTAGAAAATTTGTTCTCCCTGTAAGTCAGGGTCAGAAAAAGTTACTCTGCTGGCCTGCAGATGTTTGGGTGATTTCACCCCCAGTCATTCTCCCCTTTCCCAAATGACTCAGATCACGAGAGAGGGAGGCAAAGTGCCTGCTCCACAGTGCCACACATGGCTTTTCCTGCAGACCTGCTTTTCCATGCACTCTTCCCTGTAAATCCATTTCCTCTGGGCACACAGCCAGGCAACTGGAAGGCTGCAGACGCTCATCTAGGTTCCAGTGCCCCCAGCACGAGTAAGGGCACAAGGCAGTGGGCAGGGAGACCACAGCTGAGCTGGCATCCATGCTAGGGCTTGTGAAGTCCTGCTCTTCTATCCTTACCAGAGAACAAAGACTTGCTGGAATGTCAACAGTGTCCAGAAATCATTCTTGCTCCCTGGGACCACAAGCTCCTCCCTGTCCAGCTATAGTTCTACAGTTCTCAGAGGTCAGAAGAAACTGGAATACTCTTTCCTTCACTGTGATGGATAATTTCAATATGTCAACTTGGCTATGCCACAATAGCCAGATATTGGGTCACACACTTTTCCAGATGCTTCTGTGAAAGTATTTTTTAGATGAGATTAACATTTATAGCAGTAGATGCTAAGCAAAGCAGACACCCTGTATAATGTGCTGGGCCTCATCCAATCAGTTGAAGGCTTTATGAGAAACAGACAAATTTCTTCCGAAGAGGAGGAATTCCATCAGCAGATTGCTTTGGACTTGAACTGCAACATTAACTCTTCTCTAGGTCTCTAGCCCACTGGCCAGGTCTACCCTGCAGGGCTTCCCTGTACCCTCTCTTCCTCTTGCTCTGTGTGTGCGTGTGTGTGTGTGTGTGTATGTGTATGTATGTGTGTGTGTATCCTTTTGGTTCTGTTTCTCTGAAGAAACAGAAGCTTCCTTGACTACTACCTTCCTCGTCATTCAAGACTCTCTCAAATGCTACCTCCTCTGTGCAGCCACACCTGATTTCTTCTGCCAGATATAATTGCTCCTTCTTCTGTGCTCATTCTTATAGTACATTTCTTGTGTGTACATTTTTGCAAACAATTACTATGCTTTGTACTATCCTTAATTGATCATCTAAAGCAGGGGTGTCCAATCTTTCGGCTTCCCTGGGCCATATTGGAAGAAGAATTGTCTTGGGCCACTCATAAAATACACTAACATTAACGATAGCTGATGAGCTGAAAAAAAAATGCAAAAAATGTTCATAATGTTTTAAGAAAGTTTATTGCGTGTTGGGCTGCATTCAAAGCTGTCCCAGGCCACATGCATCCCACGGGCAGGGGTTGGACAAGCTTGATCTGAAGCTTGGATTCTAAATCTTGTGGCTCAAATCTTGGTCCGTGAACCAGCAGCATCAGTATGCCCTGGAAGCTTGCTAGACATGTAGAATCTCGGGCTCCACCCTAGACCTACAGAATCAGAATCTGCATTTTAACAGATGCCTAGGTGATTCGCATGCACATTAAAACGTAAGCAGCACTGCTGTAAACAAGTGCTTCTTAACACTGAGTGGCTTTAAAAAATACATATGCCTAGTTCCTACCCTCAGAGACTCTGATGTAACTGGTCTGGGGTGCGGCCTGGGCTTCAGGATGTTCGCCACTTTCCCAGGTATTCCTAACTCACAGCCAAGCTTGAGAACCACTGTCACAAACCCCTTGTCTTAGAAGGAGAATTGAGCCCAGTGAAGCTGAGGGACCCCTGTAAGGTCATAAAGTGAGTTAGTATCAGGAATGAGAATCCTACTAAGGTTTTCTGTCTCCCTAAAAATGTTTTAAGGAAAGAGGACAAAGATCCATGTGCACTATCAGCAAATTTATAATGAAACCTGGGTCATCTAACACCCAGCTGACACAGGAAACTGTCATCATACCAAATATCTCCTCTGTAGGGAGGAACCAGCAGGATTCTCTAGAAATAAAAGAAATGACTCAGCCTAGGTTAGATCTTAGGAACACTTCTCATTTAAAATGACTGTCAAAGACCAAATTTGACAAATTTACACCAAGGGTAAAGTTACTGCTAGGGCAGATGGGTGCCACCCCTGATCTAGCGTGACCCAAAAATGTCCCATGTGGATACAGGCAAGTCTCCACTGGCTCCTTCATTCTCTGCTGAGCCTGGGATGCTTTGGTTATGTAACTTCTTTGGAAGGTACAAGATGATGATATAGTGGCTTCTTTTTATTGCCATATGGCATGGAGTTTTGATCTGAGTTAGAAGATAATAGAGAGAAAAGATGAAAGAAGTAAAGTAAACAGATTTCTTTTCCTTTCAAGACCCTCTCTGGGTTTTACATTTATACTGGCCTGGTGAGGTCCACTAATTCTTCCATCAGGGTTATAACCAGTAACAACAGGCTTTCCACCCACAGAGAGATTATTAATGTCACATCCTCTACCTTTGAAGAAGGGTGACTACATGCTGAGGGAGCCTGTCAGTGGCAGGCACCCACATAAAAAGTGGTTGTACCTGCCAATGACTCAAGTGTGACAGGGTGACATTCTCAATCACCTCCCTCCCTGTGGCCTCCTGTGAACTGTCCACGATACAATTTCTGACCTGCAGTTGCTTGGGACGGATATCCCCTTGATCTGCTATTGACGATGCAGTACTTCTTCTTTGGCAAAACTACATCTTTCATTGGTGCAGTGGACCACAACCTGCTTCATGAGGCATCTGCAGGAGAAGCTAACCCCAAACGCCCACTGTGCTGATAAATTTGTGCTAGAAAATTATACCCAACCCCACGGAATTGCAAGCTTGACAGTTGGTATTAGCAGTTATTCATGCAGATGTGTTCTCAGCAGTGCCATTAAAGAGGGGTAAAAAAACAAGGCACGACACACTGGGCAGGTGTGCACACACACCCATGGGCACACACATACACATATGCACACATACACACATGTACACATACACACACACTACTGGCAAGCAGCCGTCCCACTAACCCACAACGAGCCATGCTAGTTTGCCCTGGAATACATCTCCTTTGCAGATAAAAGGAAGAATGCCTCCTGGTATAAAGGAGAGCTATGTATATTTGTGTAACTGATTTTAAAAAAAGAAGAAGCAATAGCAGAAGCCAAGTGAACCAACCATATGACAGCAGTTGTAATAAAACAGCACATAAAAACATTTACCAAATTAAATAATTTGGCTAAGTCAATACCAAGCTTTTAAAGTGAGTTATTAGAATAAACATAAAAGGCAGGAGCTAAAAGGAACTCTCAAAAATGGACTCTGGTGCCTGCGTTACATAGGTAAGGAAATGAAAGTCTAGCAGGGTGAAAGTCACTTGCCCAAGGTCACACAGCTAATTAGTATGGTGTCAGGACAAGAACCGCCTGTCCAGGCTCTCTGGCCAACACCCTTTTGGCTGTACACCACCACACACGCAGCCCATAAAGAGATTCAAGCAGATGGTGATGAATTTTCTCAGGCCCAGGGTTCTAAAACTGCTAACCATTTAAACCAACGCAGGTCTGACCGAAAAGAAACCTGCCTGCAAAGAAAAGGGGAAATAATAAATGGAAACGTTGCAATTGTACATTTTCTTTGGAAGGCTGAATGAAGCCAACAAGAGCTTCACTTCCCACCCTGGGGCAAATTCAGGAGGCAGAGAAAAATGATAGGAGCGTTCCAGCTATTTCTGCCATGTTTGGGTTTTGGGCACACAAGGTTAGAAATACAAATAAATTGCCCTGCAGCCAAGAGTCTATGGTTTCTCCCCCAATTCAGAGTCATGTCCAATTATTCTCCTAAATAACAGGAGAGTCTCTAGACCTTTATTCAATCACTTCCACTTCCTAGAAGACTGCCTTTTTCCTTTGGCCAAGGCTAAACTCATTTTTGCCCTATGAAAAACACGTACCTCCAGCTGGGAACAGCCAGTCCAGAGCCAAAGGATCACAGAATATAAGAACTGGAGAGTCACCCCAACCAAACCATTTTTTCCCATCTTATTGTCTCTTTCTTTTGAAAAATACATTTTTTCATTATGATATTTTTTAAAACAAGAAATTTAGTGAAGAAAAAAATTCATAATCCCATTATTTGATAACAAACATCATTAGGATTTGGGCTTCTTACCAGACTTTAATTTTCTAGGCGTGTGTGTGTGTGTGTGTGTACGTGTGTGTGTGTGTATTTTAAACAAGGCTATCATCATAATATGCAAATGCTTCTGTGTCCTTTTTCTTTACCTATATCATAAGAAAATTTCCTATATTGGTACAGTCTTCCTACACATAATTCTAACAGCTATTTAGTATTTTATCAATTATATTTATCATATTTACCTAACTGTTCTCCTACTGTGGAACATTTCTGGTTGTTTCTAGTGTTTCAGTAATCATAAATAAGGCTTCACTGAACACTATTGTGCATGTAGGTGTTTTCATTGTTGTTATTTTAGGTCATTTCCTTCAGAGACTTCTAAGAAGTCAACCGCCTCGTTTTCTTCATTGCTGGAAAAACACAGTTCCCCAGTGATTAAACAACCTCATAAGGTAATAGGCACACTCTCCAGAGACCTGGGTTTGGTCCTGACCTAGCTGTCAGTGATCATCTGTGACAACCCGGATAAGCCACTCACTTCCTCTGAGACCCGGTTTCCCCTGGGTGTTAGGAGAGGGGAGCTCCAGGCCTGTCCTGGGTGTTCTGATTACCAGTGGTGTTCTCTTTCCACTGTTCCCCACAGCCGCCCATCTGAGATACCAAGGCCCCTAACCAATCTCCCTTCCACTTTTCTGCTTTTCACATCAGCTGCTCGGGAAAATGACTTAGTCAAAGCCCATTATGGAACCAAATGTGTTTAAGCATGTGGGAGCCAAGCAGATCAAGCCTGTGGTGTGCGAAAGCCAGCAGCAGGATTGCCTATTTACCCCTCTATGGAGCCCTTGCCACTGTTTTCTGAATCCAGGTCATCCATGGAATTCAACAGACCTTGCTTCTTCTCTGCAAGTGCTGGCCACAGGGCACTGTGACAATAATAAACACACATGCGCCTGCTCTTGGCGACTTCTCCCAGAACTCAGTTATGTAGGAGAGGGAGTCGGCCTGTGTCTCCTATCAAGCCCCTCCAGGACAGTAAAGAGGCCACTGGTCACATCCCCTAAATAATCCCTGTTGGTAACAGCACCACACTTAGCCTGGAGCACAGCAGAACAGATGGAGGAATACATCACACTCGCCTTTCATATCTTATCCATTCGACAGTTTGCCATTTATTTTGGCCTCTTCAAAAATAAGTTATAGGCCAAGTGCAGTGGCTCACGCCTGTAATCCCAGCATTCTGGGAGGCTGAGGCAGGTGGATCACCTGATGTCAGCAGTTCAAGACTAGCCTGGCCAACATGGTGAAACCTCATCTCTACTAAAAATACAAAAATTAGCTGGGCATGGTGGCACACGCCTGTAATCCCAGCTACTCAGGAGGCTGAGGCAGGAGAATCGCTTGAACCCAGGAGGTGGCGGTTGCAGTGAGCTGAGATTGTGCCACTGCATGGGCAACAAGAGTGAAACTCCATTTCAAAAAAAAAAAAAAAAGCTGTTGGATGCCACTCTAATGCCTTGTTGTGACTATCCTGTTTCCCAAAAATAAGTTATAATCAACAGAGAAGTAAAGATTATGAAATAACATTTTCTCAATTTTTTAATATCCTGTGGGATACATGCAGTCCCCAGGCTATTGTCTCCTCAGTTATGGAATTAGATGACGCAAGTTCCAGTTCAGTCACCATTTCCCCCTTTTTATACTTTGTCAATAAAAATGATATGGCCTTTGTTCATACAGACCATTGATACTGCACCACGTTATACTGGAAAACACACAAGCTTTGGAGTCAGGCAAACTTAAGTTGAATTCTGATTCCACTTGCTCTTAGCTGTGTACACTTGCCAAAATATCATATTTCACAGAATCGAAGACACCACTGCAAAGACCTACAGCTTTCTTACTACCAAGAAAGAAAAGTCCTTTTAGACATATCTATATTTCAGGTGTTCAAATGTGAAAATAATACATGTCACAGAATCAATGACAGGTGATATCTAATCTCTCTACAGTGAAATTTCTCACTTGTAAGATGGAGATGCTAAATGTCCACATTGGAGGTTGGCCATGAGATGTAAATGAGTAACACTTGTACTATGCCTCACTCCAGATCTGGCACATAGTAAGTACTCCACAGAATGCTAGTTTCTCTTCCCTTTCCAAATGTGATGAGTAGGTTCTGGATAGATTATGAGTTATCTCAGAGTACAGGCCATATCTTATATGCATTTGACCTTTTCTAACTCCCCATGATCGAGAATATTGCCTTACATATTGTAGCCATTCAGTAAATGGGTGAGGAATACAGATGATGAATTTGTTTGAAAAACCGATAAACACTCAAGTTGGAAAATCCCATTGGTGGATGTAGCCAGTGATGTCCCACTGGCTTCCCCAGCACCTGCATGTGATGAGCACATCTATCTATAATCTTGGCTGGGTCTGGGGACTGGAAAGAAGAGCAAATGCCGGGTCATGAAGCACATCCCTCCTGGAATCCCCCATGCCGGCAGGCTGTGGCTGGAGGCCCGCTGCATTCAGGCAAGAACCTGCGGCTAAATCTCAGTTCCACAGACAAATGCAGCATTGTGGTCCCCGTGGGCCTTCGGGGAAAGCCAGGCTGCCTCTGTGCCCTGGATGTGAACGGCTGTGCATATTAAGTTAGACAGGCTGCATCCCCAAGGGCTTAAACCTGTCCCCTGGGACTCTCCAAGAGCAGCATCATGGGGGTAAACAAACGTCCCATGTGGGGGTGCTGGAGGGAGCAGAAGCTCAGCTGAACAGAACCACGTGGCATTGTTTTTCCCCCAATATTGTTCTGCCTGCTGATTTTCTTCCTCTGATGTCCCGGTTCTGTTGGAAAGGGAGAAGAGACAGAGAAGAGGAACACATCTCATTTTCCACCACCCACTTTTGATTATTCATATTCATGTGGGAGATGAGAAGAGTCTGCCAGGGACACATTTAAATAACAAGTACTCTAAAATCATCACTTTGCCCTTGACTACAGTCAAGAGACATTCTGTGGGCAGCACACTGTAGTGTGTGTGCACTCACACCCTCACAAATGCACACTCACCTCTCCCTCCAAGCCCCACAAGCTGGAACTTAGCAGTCCCAGTTCCCTAAAGATTGCTCACACAGATGGATGTGGCTTTCACAACATTAATGGGACTAGAAGGAAAAAAAAAAAAAGCAATAATAATTAGCAAAACAGTAAGTATGTATCAGTTGAGGTTTCATGCTTTCGTATTTATGTAGCCTCTCCCCTCGGCTGAAGGAAAGGACAAGGGAGTGGAGAGAGGAGGAAGAAAGTTGGAAAGCCCATTGCCCATGGAAGTGCACAGCATGTTGGCAGTAGGGCAGAAAGTACCTTACTCTGAAGTCAAAATTCCTTGCCCTGGCCCAGGTCCTCAGGAGCTAGCTGCCAGGTGTTCTCGAAGGTTCCTGCAGGACAAAGAGGCCTGGCATCTATTTCCTTCCCCTCACCACCTTCCTGGGCCATCTACTAAGACCCTTTGCTTCTTGGTGCTTTGAGGAGGAAAAATGTCTGTCTTACCTCCCCCAGAGGATGGCTGAGAGGGTTAAGGAAGACGCTACCTGTGAGCAAAGGCAGAATTCCTGCCCTGGAATCACCCCACGGACCCCAGGTCCGTGCCATCTGCTACCTAAAGTCCTGTAATAAACCTGAGGGAAGGCGGGTGGAGCAGGGAGGGGCACTGTCATTTATCTCGTTGCTCAGTCCCTGTGTCTAATAAAGAATTTAGGAAACTTCCCACAGCACATCTTCTTCCCATTAATAATAGAGTCCTTACTAATAAATCCAGAAAGCAGCACCCAGACCTTGTTAAACCTCTACTAATTAGTTTTGAAACGTCCATAGCCCAATGTGGAGGCTATCAACACATTCCCAGGAGAAAATGAAACACACCCACAAGTTGGGGTTGCTCAAAAATCCATGTTTGGATCTCACATAAGTGACTGATTTGCCCATTGCTATATCCATTAATGCTGTCCAGTAGAACTGTCTGCAATGATGGAAATGTTCTATGTTGCACGGTCCAATATGGTAGCTACCAGTCAGCCACACGTGGCCTTTGAGTGCTTGAAATGTGGCTAGGACAACTGAGGAAACTGTATTAGTCTGTTTTCAAGCTGCTGATAAAGACATACCCAAGACTGGGAAGAAAAAGAGGTTTAATTGGACTTACAGTTCCACATGGCTGGGGAGGCCTCAGAATCATGGCGGGAGGTGAAAAGCACTTCTTACGTGGTGGCGGCAAGAGAAAATGATGAAGACACAAAAGTGGAAACCCCTGATAAACCCATCAGATCTTATGAGACTTATTCACCATCAACAGAATAGTACAGGAAAGACCAGCCCCCATGATTCAAGTACCTCCCCCAGGTCCCTTCCACAACACATGGGAATTCTGGGAGATAAATTCAAGTTGAGATTTTAGCGGGGACACAGCCAAACCACATCAAAACTGCATTTTTCATTTGATTTAGTTTTATGTAAATTTAAGCAGCCACATGTGGCTAATGGCTACCGTACTGCATAGCACAGACCCAGAGAGCATCTCTGGTATGTAGCTCACACTCAATAAATCTTTGTTCAAGGAAAAACATAAATGGACAGTTGTTCACCATAATAAGTTCTGATCAAATAGGATTCTCATATTTATTGAGTCCTCATTTTAAACAAAGCCCTGTTTAGGTCAACAACCTTCTGAGATGGGTACTTCTGTTATCCCAATTATACAGATAAAGAAACTGGGGCTTCAAAGAGTTAAGTAAGGAGCCCACAGCCACATAGCACACGGCCAGCCAAGGATTGTGCCCATACACCCATTTCTGCATGCCTCCAGCTTTCTGTAGTCTGATGGGACAGCCTCTTCAAACTACCTTTTCCATTGACCAAAAAAATCCTTAAGGAGCATCACTTTACTTTCACCACAATGACATCAAATTAGTCAAGGAACTTTTCCTTTTGAAATAGAAAAAAATGAAGATAGACAATTGTTGCCACATCTAGGGATCTTTTAAAAGTCTAGCCAGAGCAGTAACTTCGCAAGGCTCTGTTGTCCGACTTCTGGGTCCCAAGTCAAGAGTTAACTATTCATTCCACCACTGTGGCCTCCCCCTCAAACCATCTCCCAAGATGGCAGACTACTCTGAGAGAGCCTCACAATCATCATGTCCACGAGCTCTCACCTCTGAATGCAGAGAGGTGAGAAAGGGAGGAGAAAGGGAGGTGAGAAAGGGATTTGAAACACCAGTGACCCAAATCCAGAGTTTGCAGCCCCTCCCACCATGAAAGATGGGAGAGGCATGTCCACATGTCATACGCAAATGTCCTTCTCCAAGGAGATTATTGCATCCTTGCTCATCTAGTAAATTATAGCTGCAGCCAGCCCTGACCCTTGCACCATCAGGGCTCAGTTATATAACAAGAGAACATGTGCTCCCACCACCATCAGATGTAAGCACCAAACCAGGGGCTGGGCACCCTTCAAGGCATCCTCTCCTCAGCTGACTCTGTTTACCATAGCATGCCCCTGACTCCATCACACACAGAGCTGTCTTGACAGCATTACTAGCTGAATCAACTTTTGCAGTTCTTCCCATGCCCTCTAAGGCGGCCATTTGGGCTCCTCTCAACAGGGTCCTTTCCAACACTCCAGCAAGCTGTTTGCCTTAACTGACCCCAGAGCTCTGTCATTTGTGGCTGTCACCACTTGAGATATGAAGGGAAAGATGCAACTGACACTTACTGCTGATGAAGAAAAGTATTTGTAGAATTTCAGACATTCTTAAACCATTCTAACTTTGCTCTAGGAGGTCAACTCAAGCCACACAGTTTATCTCGCAGAACCAGTGGTTCCTTGAGGAGGACTTTACATCACAGAGCCTCCCATGTCTTCCTTTTCAATTATTTAAATCCTACCCCCTCTTCTGGGCCCAGTTGAAGACCAACTCACTTTTTCCAAGAGGTCTTCCGGGACCCTTCCAGCTCTCAGAACGCCCCTTTCCTCAGCTTTCAGGCAGCATCCACTCTCTGTAGTGCCACCTTCTCAGTAACCCACCAAAGAGGGGAAGGGTGTCTGGGATGAGTGGGGCCCCTCTCACTGGCCCCACTCATTTTATCTCTGACGTCAAGTTCATGTTCCCCACTCAACAAAACAAATATGCAGCAGTAAACTGGAAGCAATAATTCACCAGCTCTTAGAGGAAGCCCCTTCCAGGCCGTTGTGCTGCAAGTGTCTCATTCAAACACACAACACTTTTTATGAGGGGGATCCTGTTAAAACATTTTCTGCAGGCAGGCGCGGTGGCTCACACCTGTAATCCCAGCACTCTGGGAGGCCGAGGTGGGTGGATCACTGAGGTCGGGAGTTCAAGACCAGCCTGACCAACATGGAAAAATCCCGTCTCTACTAAAAATACAAAATTAGCTAGGTGTGGTGGTATATGCCTGTAATTCCAGCTACTCGGGAGGCTGAGGCAGGAGAATCGCTTGAACCTGGGAGGCGGAGGTTGCAGTGAGCCAAGATTGCACCACTGCACTCCGGCCTGGGTGACAAGAGCAAAACTCCATCTTGGGAAAAAATAATAAAATAAAATAAAATTTAAATTTAAATGCCATTTTTTTCCCTTTGCCTTAGTGCCTTTTGTAGACTGGCACGGGAAGCCTACCCAGGTGACTGACCCTTAATCCAATAATGGTTTTTGAGGGATTACTCAGCTGCCTCCAGCAAACTCTTCCTGGCATTGCAGTATAACCATTCACTCTGCACTAAGTCATGTATCTCATTGCATTGCTCTGTGTTTGCCTGTGCACTCTTCTTTCAAGGACAAAGACTATGTCTTACTTGATAGGGCATTTCTCACCACAGGCTAACATACTGCTACAGGGATTCAAAATGCATTTACTAACTAAAAATAAATGAAAAAAAAAACAAAAACAAAAAACCACTCTCCAGACACTGGGCAGAACAGGTGGTTAGAAAACCCTACTGGAAGACAATCTTCAAGTTGGAAACGCCCCTGGCAGAGGGTTCAGTGCATTCTCACAGCCCAGGGCAATGCCAGAGTCCCAGGCATGAGCACCCCCTCACCTGGTAGTCTTGCTCTTCTACTCCATGAACCATTTCAATGAATACTTGGCAAAACGAATTTTACTTGGGTTGGAGAAGTAGTTCTGCTGTACTAGTTCCAAAATCAAAAATAAGAGGAAGTATATGAAAACAACAACAACAAAAAACTCTACCCCTTCCCCAAGTGAAGTCTGCTACCTCAACAAAATCAGAAAATCACAAAACCAATGCTTACAAATCAATAAATGACAAACAACCCTATTTAAAAATGGGTATTAGATTTGAACAGTCATTTTATCAAAGAAAAATGTGACTGTCTAATAAACACATGAAAAGCTGTTCAACATCATTAATTGTTATTAACAAAATGCAAATCAAAGTCCTAACAAGATACTTCTACACACCAACTATAATGGCTATGATAAAAAAGACTGACAAGGCTGGGCATGGTGGCTCACACTTGTAATCCCAGCAGTTTGGGAGGCCGAGGTGGGTAGATCACTTGAGGTCAGGAGTTCGAGACCAGCCTGGCTGACATGGCAAAACCCCATCTCTACTAAAAATACAAAAATTAGGCCGGGTGCAGTGGCTCACGCCTGTAATCCCAGCACTTTGGTAGGCCAAGGCGGGCAGATCACGAGGTCAGGAGTTTGAGACCAGCCTGACCAACATGGTGAAACCCCATCTCTACTAAAAATACAAAAAAAAAAAAAAAAAAAAAATTCAGCCGAGTTTGGTGGCAGGCGCCTGTAATCTCAGCTACTCAGGAGGCTGAGGCAGGAGAATTGCTTGAACCCTGGAGGTGAAAGCTGCAGTGAGCCAAGATCACACGATTGCACTCCAGCCTGGGTGATGGTGGAAGACTCTGTCTCAAAAATAATAATAATAATGACAATAACACAAAAATTAGCTGGGCATGGTGGCACACACCTGTCATCCCAGCTACTTGGGAGGCTGAGGCAGGAGAATCACTTGAACCCAGGAGACAGAGGTTGCAGGGAGCCAAGATCATGCCCCTGTACTCCAACCTGGGCAATGGAGTGAAACTGTCTCAAAAAAAGACTGACCATACCAAGTGTTGCTGATGATATCAGAAAATTAGAACTCTCCTACGTTGCTGGTGGGAATGTAATACGGTGCCACTGCTCTGGAAAACAGTTTGGTAGTTTCTTAAAAAGTTAAATATATACACACCATACAACTGAGCAATTTCAATCCCAGGTATTTAACCAAGAGAAATGAAAACATGGCTCCACAAGACTTATATGCAGATGGTCACAGCAGCATTATTAGCAATCACTAAATACCGGAAACAATACAAACATCCATCAGATGGTGAATGGATAAACAAAATGTGGTATGTCCACACAATGGAATATTACCCAGCAATAAAGATAAATGAACTTCTTATCCGTGCAACAACATGGCTGAACATCAAAAACATTATGCTAAGTGAAGGAACTCAAGCACAAATGACTCCATACTTCATGATTCCATTTAATTGAAAGTTCTAGGAAAGGGAAGCTACAGAGACAGAAAGTAGATTAGTAGTTACCTGGAGCCAGACAGAAGTGGGAGTGAGGATTGATTACAAATTGGCATGAGGAAACGTTTTAGTGTGTTGAAAATGTTCTAAATATATAAATGTACTAAAAGTAATGGAATCACTTACAATGGGTGAATCTTGCGAAATAAAAAGAATGGAGAATTGTATGGTATATATAGTTCAATAAAGCTATTTTTAAAAAAGTAGTGTTAAAACTACAAACCAACTTAATTGGAGCTTTAAAAATTTTGGAGAAATTTATAGTTTCAGTTTAAGGACATTAATCAAAGAAGCATCTTAATACTCTGAGGGCTATTAAAATTAGAGACTGGAAAATTTCTTTAAATCATAACATTTTAATGTAAAGTTATTTTCCTGCACTTTTTAATTGTCCACTGTAGGATATTAACAATTCTCAAGGAAGGTCTAAACCCCAAGGCATCCCAGACTTGCCCAAACCCTAGAATCAAAGAACTGTAGGCAGGTATAGAATTGCTCAGGGTGAAGTGTCACTGTGGCTCTCAGCGGTGTGACAGCCTCTTTCCCAACATTCTACCTAGCTCAAGTGTGAACCCAAAAGAACGAACGCTGGCTTTCCAGGTCTCCTGCTTTGAGGACAAGTGCTCAGAGGCCTGCTGCTCTCCTAGGGCCCCACACCCACCAGCTGAACTAACCAGAGCAGTTTCTCCACTGGAGCGTCTTCCAGGTGTCTCCTCTCTGAGCTTGTCTAGCCAGATGGCCTTGATCCAGGCAAAATCTGTATTAGTCGGGGGTTCTCCAGAGAAATAGAACCAATAGGGTGTGTGTGTGTGTGTGTGTGTGTGTGTGTGTGTGTGTGTGTGCGCGCGCATATATAGATAGAGAGATTTGTTTTAAGGAATTGGCTCACATAATTGTGGGGCTGGCAAGTCTAAACGGTGCAGGACAGGCAGGCAGACAGGCAGGCTGGAGACCCAGGGAAGAGTTGATGTTGCAGTTTCCAGTAAAAAGGCAGTCTGAAGGCAGAAATCCATCTCCCTCAATCTTTTCCTGACTCCTGGCTCCTTCAAGCCCTTAAGACAGTACTTGAGCAGAAAGCGACTATGTCTCATGGCACTCTTGCGACCTGCTGCACGTGCTATCCAAGAGGCTCTTGGTAAAGGTCTGCAAACCTATCAAGACCATAGAACTCCATGCAGTTGGTCATGTTTATCTACTCTCCATCACACTCTTCAAAATATATATGTCTTAAATTTAATAATTTAATAATAATAATAACAACGTTGGTATTAATAGATCATCACATCTATTATTTCTTTTTTGCTATGGTTATTATCAAAGCAGTGAAATTCCAAGTGTGTAATTCACAAAGCAGATAAAAAACCTACACGATCAGGCCAGGTGTGGTGGCTCACTCCTATAATCCCAACACTTTGGGAGGCCGAGGTGGGTGGATTACTTGAGGCCAGGAGTTCGAGACCAGCCTGGTCAATATGGTGACCCCATCTCTATCAAAAATACAAAAATTAGCCAGGCGTGGTGGCACATGCCTGTAGTCCCAGCTACTTGGGAGACTGAGGCACAGGAATCACTTGAACCTGGGAGGTGGAGGTTGTAGTGAGCTGAGATGGAGCCACTGCACTCCAGCCTGGGCAACAGAGTGAGAATCTATCTAAAAAACAAACAGAAAAAAAAAACAAAAACAAAAAATCAAAAAAAAAACCCCTACCTACACAATCAAGAAATGTCTATATTTGGTTTTTTGTTTGTTGTTTTGTTTTGAGAAGGAGTTTTTTTCATTCTTGTTGCCCAGGCTAGAGTGCAATGGTGCAATCTCAGCTCACTGCAGCCTCCACCTCCGGGTTCAAGTGATTCTCCTGTCTCAGCCCCCCGAGTAGCTAGGATTACAGGTGCACGCCACCACCCCCTGCTAGTTTTTGTATTTTTAGTAGTGATGGGGTTTCACCATGTTGGCCAGGCTGGTCTCGAACTCCTGACCTCAGATGATCCACTCACCTCAGCCTCCCAAAGTGCTGGGATTACAGGTGTGAGCCACCAGGCCCGGCCGAAAAGTCTACATTTGTTTTTTTGTTTTTTTGTTTTTTTGTTTTGAGACGGAGTCTCGCTCTGTGCCCCAGGCTGGAGTGCAGTGGCGCAATTTCGGCTCACTGAAAGCTCCGCCTCCCAGGTTCACGCCATTCTCCTGCCTCAGCCTCCTGAGTAGCTGGGACTACAGGCGCCCGCCACCGCGCCCGGCTAATTTTTTGTATTTTTAGTAGAGACGGGGTTTCACCGTGTTAGCCAGGATGGTCTCGATCTCCTGACCTTGTGATCCGCCCGCCTCGGCCTCCCAAAGTGCTGGGATTACAGGCGTGAGCCACCGCGCCCGGCCAAAGTCTACATTTGTAACAACTTCCACTGTCTATATTCTTAGAATCAGCACTTTTTTTTGGAGATTGCAGCCCAGATCAGAATGACTGCTCTTAACAATCCCTCCACCCCTCCAGCAGAGTGGTCTCAGCAGCATTTGGTGATGTATCCCCCACACTGTGGGTAACCACAGGAAAGACTGAGCCGGGAGAAAGCATCTGGTACAAGCAGGGAGAGCTGGGTGCGGGGGCAGGGCTGCACCTTTCAGGTGGTTGAACCTGTCATGTTCATATTTGGGAGTGCATGTGGACAATTTTTCACCCACCACATGAGCCTGTGAAGCAGAGCAGGCTGGTGTAGAGAGGGGTGGATGAGGAAGCAGACACACGGAGAGAAGCAGAATAAAATTCAGAGGATTTCTGTTTTCCAGGTGTCTACTAAAGCCCCTGCTGCAGCCCTGTGCCTGCGTCATGTGGGACCCCCCCTAAGCACCCACACTGCAAGGGATAGTAAATCTTCACAGCAGCATGGTGAGCTCTTGGTAACCCCATCAGTACCTTTGAGTGATCACGTAGCTGTGAAGCAAGTATTGGATTCACAGCAAATATGACACCTGAAGCTTGGCTTAGGTACCGTCCCTTTACAAAAAAAATAAATACATTCTCTGAGTCTTGCAGGAAGGAATCAACTCTTCAAAAAATATTTTTAAAAAATCTTCAAAAGCACCATTTGGAAGAGGCTAAAGAACTACTCACTTAAAAATTTATTTTTTTTAAAAAAAGAACTCATTGCATCAGGGCAAAGTAAAAACTACTGTTTATTGAGCTTGATGCAGATAGCTGAGGGCAGCCACAGGGTAGGTCCTTATATTTTCCCTCTCATTTTAGTTGTCACACCAACCCTATATGATAGTATTAGCTGTGTGTTATTGGTAAGAAGACTGAGGCTCAGGAAGGATGGGTATGACTCCCAAAGTCACACAGTAGTAACCTGTCAACCTTTCCTTTCATTGATGAGTGTTATGAAGCACAACATCTTATATAATGATGCTCTTTACTGGGCTATGATTGCCCTGAATCAAATATATAATTAAGTGCCTGTATATTTCATTCTTGGTGAAACTCTTAAAACATGCTATTGACTTCCACTTTTTGTTGTTCTTCTTCCCCAGTTTAAGGTATCAAAATGAAGATATCAAAATGGCTTCTTCATTTAGCTTCTTCTCACTCCAATGGAAACTTCTGCAGAATTGCACATTATCAAAGCCAGATATCATCAACAAAATAATCGTTCAACTGCACCTAATTTCAGTTAGATGAAATGAGATTGGTGAGGCTTGACTTCTCCCAACGATAGAGTAATTTCTTTCATTTACGTAATGCCCAAGGGCTTCCTCGGCTCTACAACAAATTGATAGACCAAAAATCATTTCACTCAGTGCTCAGGGGCAGGAACCCAAAGAGAAATAGGCAATCACCTTTTTCACACAGTGTGGAGACAGGAATAGATCCAGAAGAGATCTCAAGCAAGAACTGGAAATGCAGGGTTTGCTAGGATGTCAGAATGGCTGCTGTCAAGTACATTGTGAGCATTATCTGCAGCCTTATTTCTACTGGTGTGGCAATGCTGGCTTGCAAAGACCTCTCTCAACCCCATTTCCTCTTCACTCCCTCACCCATGTTCCTAGCAGCCCTCCTCAACATGAAGCAACTGCTGACACCACGAAGAAGGACAGAAAAGGGCCAATTGCTCCAGGTCCTCAGCTGATGATGCCAAACAAGTTGTGACAAGATCAGTGTGCAGCAAGATCAAAGCTCAAGGAAAACCTATGGCCTTACTCACCATCCCAAAGGAGCCTTGCACTCCCATGGAGAAGTTTCACTAAGAGAGTCTGCACTGCTGTCTCCAAATACAGGGATCGTGAAAACAGATGTCATCACATTCCACACAAGGCAACAGGCATTTCAGCACAGTTCCCCTGACAGGTTAATTACTCACAGCAGGGGATGTCTTCTGTTCCCAAAGGCAGAGAGCTATCTCATCTCTAGTGTCTGACTCTTCCAGCATCCACACTGCCTGAGGGCTGGATAGAAATTCTGAATCTCAGGTCCCACCCAGGAATCTGTTTTTTATTTTATTTTGAGACAGGGTCTTACTCTGTCACCCAGACTGGAGTGTAGTGGTATGATCTTGGCTCACTGCAGCCTTGACCTCCAGGCCTCAGGTGATCCTCCCACCTCAGTCTCCCAAGTAGCTGGGACTACAGGCATGCACCATCATGCCTGGCTAGAGACAGGATCTCACTATGTTGCCCAGGCTGATCTGGAGAGCTCAAGCAATCCTCCTGCCTTGGTCTCCCAAAGTGCTGGGATTATAGGCGTAAGCCACTGTGCCTGACCTGGAATCTGGTTTTTGATAAGATCCCCAGGTGATGCAACCACATCTGAAAGTTTGAGAGGCATTCAGCTACTGCATACAGGAGGATAAGAATATTATGTGTTAATTCACACATTCTGTTTAGAACCTTTTGCCTTCCCCCAGGCATACATGTATTCAATGAAAATGCATTCATTTGTCATTCAATAAATATTTATAGTGTGTCTTCTACGTGACTAAGTGTCTGGCACTGTCTAAGGGAGATAAGGGTACCCTGATGAACGAAGCAGACAAGGGTCCTACCTTCCAATAATGCACATTCTAGCTGGGGAAACAAATAGCAAGCAAGAAAACAACCAAGCAAATGAAAGAGATCATCGCACACCGTGAAGAGTGTTACCAGGAAGAGAAAGAGGATGACAGAGGCAGGACTGAGGTTGGGGGAGAACCTTTTAATTGGGAGGGGAGGATCCAGAAAGGCCTCTTGCCCAAAGTAACATGTAAGCTGAGACCTGAAAGTAAAATGAGCTAGCCATTCCAAAAAGTGAGGCAAGAACCTTCTGGGCAAAGGGATGAGCTGGTGCAAAGGCCAAGAGTCAGGAAAGAGATTGGCATCTGAGGAACAGAAAAGAGGCCAAGTGGCCGGAATAGAGATAGTCCAGGAATGTGTGAAGCCATCCAAGAAGTGGAAGAGATGGACAAGGCAGGGCCATTTCAGGCCAAGAAAGTCATGGCAAGGAGCTTGGATGTTATTTCAGGTGCTATGGGAGCCACTGAAAGTGGAGAGTGACACCTTACACACACACACACAAACACACACACGTGTGCACATGTGCTCACTTTCCCCATTGTACAGAGTAGACTGCATAAGAAACAAGACTGGACCCAGGCAGGTTGGCTTGGGCCTGTGCTGGCCTGGAGCCCCGCGCTGCTGGGGACACAAAGGTGAGTGAGGTTCCTTTGCCTTGGCTGTATCCTGACCATCAGGACGCTTGCTGGGAGAGGCAACAAGGAAATTAACAAAAAATACAGTGTCATTTTAGGTGCCAGTTAATGAGGCAATATCTTTGTTAAATGTAATCAGCATGTATTCTCTGACCAGCAGTTTACACATCTATCCCACAAACAGGCTGGCATGTGTGCAAAATGACATATGCTCAAGATTATTCATTACATGGTTGTATAAGCAAAAATTGGAAACAACCTGAATGTTGAGTAACAGGGAACTGCTTAAATAAACTTTGATGTATCCATACAATGAAACACTAGGTAGCCAAAAATAGGAACAATAATACTTTCACATTCAGAGTTTCATGTATTTGTGTATATGTAAAATATATGTATATATTATACATTATATAGACATATATATATGGCCTTGAATGGGAGACATAAACAACTGGTAATAACGATTGCCTCCTGTCCAAAGACAGGGACTGGGGGACATAAGGTCTTCCATGTGTACTTTTATAGCATTTGAAATTTGTACCGCATGAATATATAGGCAATTCAAAATAACTAAATAAAATTTAAATGTTAAATGAATGCCTTAAAATAGGTGCTGGGCAAGATGGCGGCACACAGTGTAGAGACGACAGAAGGGTATGTAGGGTGACGGGTTTCAGGGAGAGGAAGCGGTAACACTTGGGCTGAGTATTGAAGGCCAAACATGGAAGAAGACCTCAAGGGACAGGGGCGTTCCTGACAGAGACCCGGATATGTGCTCTAACAGGGCCCCTTCAAGGAAACCCCAGCAGTGTGGGGGCTCGCTGAAGCCCCTGGGTTCGGGAATGGCCACCAGGACGTGAGGCTGGGCATGTCATGCCAATCAGCTGGGGCTTTTCCTGAAACAGGAAACAATGATACGACCAGGTCTCTAGCACTCCAGCATACCTGGCAGCAGTGTGGATAGTGGCTAGAGGCAGGGTTGGGTGGGGTGGACTGGAACCTAATTCAGAAACTACGTAAGGACCTGACTTCTATGGGGAACAGACACAGAGAGTTTCAGATGGCATCAACCAGGTTTGGGAACCGATTCCAGGACTGGGATGAAAAAGGAACAAAGGACAACTCCAACAGTCTCACCTAGGCTGCCATGATCTATGGCAGAGGAACAGGTACAGCTGAT
The DNA here is from genome assembly GCF_043159975.1 of Macaca nemestrina. Taxonomy (NCBI): domain Eukaryota; kingdom Metazoa; phylum Chordata; class Mammalia; order Primates; family Cercopithecidae; genus Macaca; species Macaca nemestrina. Next base: position 170,644,526 of record NC_092129.1, on the reverse strand, counting down.
GGAAGAGGAAGAAATGACTCAGGGGGAGGTAGAGTGCTGGGTTCAAATCTCTAGCCAGGAGCAATGTGACTCAGGTCTCTGAATCTCAGTTGCTTCATTTGTGAAATGGAGTTAATATCTATCTTAGAGGATTATTTTAGTCATGAAATGAAATGCTTTATACACAGCACTTATCATGCTGCCTGGCACACAGTATGTACTTAATAAGAGGCAGCCTTGGACAGTGTAGACACTTGGTAGAAATGCCTCTATAACAGAGGAATGCCTCATTCACTAAGGTAGGAATTTCGAGGAAATTTTTAAAAATTAAAGGAGGATGATCAAGTGGGCTTCATCCAGGGGATGCAAAGGCTGGTTCAACATACGCAAATCAATAAACGTAATCCAGCATATAAAGAGAACCAAAGACAAAAACCACATGATTATCTCAATAGATGCAGAAAAAGCCTTTGACGAAATTCAACAGCCCTTCATGCTAAAAACTCTCAATAAATTCGGTATTGGTGGAACGTATCTCCAAACAATAAGAGCTATTTATGACAAACCCACAGCCAATATCATACTGAAAGGGCAAAAACTGGAAGCATTCCCTTTGAAAAGTGGCACAAGACAGGGATGCCCTCTCTCACCACTCCTATTCAACATAGTGTTGGAAGTTCTGGCTAGGGCAATCAGGCAAGAGAAAGAAATAAAGGGTATTCAGTTAGGAAAAGAAGTCAAATTGTCCCTCTTTGCAGATGACATGATTGTATATTTAGAAAACCCCATCGTCTCAGCCCAAAATCTCCTTAAGCTGATAAGCAACTTCAGCAAAGTCTCAGGATATAAAATTAACATGCAAAAATTCTTATACAGCAGTAACAGACAAACAGAGAGCGAAATCGTGAATAAACTTCCATTCACAATTGCTTCAAAAAGAATAAAATACTTAGGAATCCAACTTACAAGGCATGTAAAGGACCTCTTCAAGGAGAACTACAAACCACTGCTCAGTGAAATAAAAGAGGACACAAACAAATGGAAGAACATACCATGCTCATGGATAGGAAGAATCAATATTGTGAAAATGGCCATACTGCCCAAGGTAATTTATAGATTCAATGCCATCCCCATCAAGCTACCAATGACTTTCTTCACAGAATTGGAAAAAACTGCTTTAAAGTTCATATGGAACCAAAAAAGAGCCCGCATTGCCAAGACAATCCTAAGTCAAAAGAACAAAGCTGGAGGCATCACGCTACCTGACTTCAAACTACACTGCAAGGCTACAGTAACCAAAACAGCATGGTACTGGTACCAAAACAGAGATATAGACCAATGGAACAGAACAGAGCCCTCAGAAATAACACCACACATCTACAGCCATCTGATCTTTGACAAACCTGAGAAAAACAAGAAATGGGGAAAGGATTCCCTGTTTAATAAATGGTGCTGGGAAAATTGGCTAGCCATAAGTAGAAAGCTGAAACTGGATCCTTTCCCTACTCCTTATACGAAAATTAATTCAAGATGGATTAGAGACTTAAATGTTAGACCTAATACCACAAAAACTCTAGAAGAAAACCTAGGTAATACCATTCAGGACATAGGCATGGGCAAGGACTTCATGTCTAAAACACCAAAAGCAATGGCAAGAAAAGCCAAAATTGGCAAATGGGATCTAATTAAACTAAAGAGCTTCTGCACAGCAAAAGAAACTACCATCAGAGTGAACAGGCAACCTACAGAATGGGAGAAAATTTTTGCAATCTACTCATCTGACAAAGGGCTAATATCCAGAACCTACAAAGAACTCAAACAAATTTACAAGAAAAAAACAAACAACCCCATCAAAAAGTGGGCAAAGGATATGAACAGACATTTCTCAAAAGAAGACATTCATACAGCCAACAGACACATGAAAAAATGCTCATCATCACTGGCCATCAGAGAAATGCAAATCAAAACAACAATGAGATACCATCTCACACCAGTTAGAATGGCAATCATTAAAAAGTCAGGAAACAACAGGTGCTGGAGAGGATGTGGAGAAACAGGAACACTTTTACACTGTTGGTGGGATTGTAAAATAGTTCAACCATTGTGGAACACAGTATGGCCATTCCTCAAGGACCTAGAACTAGAAATACCATATGACCCAGCCATCCCATTACTGGGTATATACCCAAAGGATTATAAATCATGCTGCTATAAAGACACATGCATACGTATGTTTATTGCAGCACTATTCACAATAGCAAAGACTTGGAATCAACCCAAATGTCCATCAGTGACAGACTGCATTAAGAAAATGTGGCACACATACACCATGGAATACTATGCAGCCATAAAAAAGGATGAGTTTGTGTCCTTTGTAGGGACATGGATGCAGGTGGAAACCATCATTCTCAGCAAACTATCACAAGAACAGAAAACCAAACACCACATGTTCTCACTCATAGGTGGGAACTGAACAATGAAATCACTTGGACTCGGGAAGGGGAACATCACACACCAGTGCGTATTATGGGGAGGGGGGAGGGGAGAGGGATGGCATTGGGAGTTATACCTGATGTAAATGACAGGGGTGCTGACGAGTTGATGGGTGCAGCACACCAACATGGCACAAGTATACATACGTTATAAACCTGCACGTTGTGCACATGTACCCTAGAACTTAAAGTATAATAATAATAATAAATTAAAGGAGGACATGTGTGATTCAATTGATCTTAAGTTTCTATTCACTGTGGTCCCTAGACCAGCCCCTTACTTTGACAGGCCTGTGACCAGTTATCAGTGTGGATCAAGGGTCACAGACCTGTCACCATTACTGGGCAAGCAAGCCAAAGTCCAGGACTTTGCTAAAAGGACAATTTACTAGGACAAGTCAGAGTAGCTAGTTTCAATTCCAGGCAAACACTCGTATCTATACACTCCCAACAGCCAGACCAGCCTGGTAACTGTTTGGGGGTTTTCACTTCCTGTGTTGTATGTGTTGAACCTTCAACAGTGACTGTAAAGCCAACGAAGACGGCCACCCCACTGTGCACTCGCAGGGGCAGCCTGCAAAAGAAGGAGTTAAAAAAAGAAAGAAGAAAGAAGCTCAAAACCTACCCTAAAAACATGAACAAAACCCTATTCTGTCATCACCATTATTAAACTAGGTCTATTATGCCTCTTATCATTGGCTTTGAAGAGATAACAGACATGTCTTGTTAATTAAAGAAAAGTCACAGGGATATTTGAAAAATAAGAACAGAAGAAGTATCCAGAAATGTCTAATTTGTGTCACATCTCTTGAAACCAGAGCCCCCAGATACTTTCATGGCCAACTTCCCAGAGACAGCCAGAAAACAAGGTCATCCTTGTTCCCCAAATCGCCACCCTCCTGCTCTAGGTTTGCTCTGTGGGTCTGTACCCAGGACAGGAACCACCATCTCTATGGTGGAGAAACGAAGTTACAACATGGTCTTTCAGATATGACCAGTCCTAAGCTCTCCAGTATACCCAGGGCTCATGAGGGACCAGTTTTGTACAAACTGCACTAATAGAATTATACCACAAGATGGTTATAAAATATTTAATATGCAAAGAGCCAATGTAAACAAGGGAGTTATCCACCCAATACACATGTTCCATCAAACAGAAAATAAATATTGGCCAGACTCAATGGCATTCAGTTCAAGGCCAAAGAAACAGGCCACAAAGGGCAGACACTTAATAAAATTAACTGACAATTAAAACTGACAATGTGAGCAGCCTCCTTAGGAATTCCATCAGATGTCGCATCTGAGTCAACAGCCAAATGGCCTGATAAAAATGCCTTTCTATGGAGAGTTTCTACATTCTGTTCAGAGCTCTTCGAAGGCAGAATTAAAACACATATATATATTTCACCCACCCTGAATCCACACCTATTTTTAAAAAATAAAACAGTCTTTCCAAGACTACATAACTTCCGGTTGGTTTCTGGATGGTCTCTGTTCCTTGGCAGTTCCTCCCTTCTAATCTGTTCTACTATTCGCTTCATCTGGTTATAAGCTTTGTTCTTGTTATAAGCTTTGTGTTTTCCTCACCAATAGAAACTTCAGCTTTCAAAGGTGAGCTGCTAATTTTCTTGGAATTGTAAGATCAAGCAAGCTTCCTGGGATTGTTTTAGGTTATATGTAAGAACTGATGATGAACAAAACATGCCCTTCTCTTTCCCCTGAGCATGGGCTAAGAGGTTGCTACTCTGTGCTCAGAGATTGTTCAGACTGCCTGGGAGTTGAGGGGAGCAGGGACCAGATGGTGAGGCACCCTGAACTCATCTCCGGCCCCCGCGGGTCAACACTGTGCCTTCAGAAACTATTCCTGAAGGCGATTAGCGAGGGCCTTTTCTGATGCAAAGCGTCCATGCCTCTGGAGCTACTGCGCCCATCCCCGTAAAAATTTAAAATCGATTACTCCAAACTGTGGCAGAAGACATTTCCCGGAAGGCTGCAGTCAAAAGTTAAAACCCCTGGTTTTATCAAATCAGTCTTTACTAACCTATGACGCCTCTGAAAACATTCTAAATCATCACCCCCATCCAACCACTCCCATCATCCTTGCCTCCAGCGCAGACGAAATAATTCCAGCCGATGGTCACACCTCCAATGTCACGCTAAACTAACTCACAGCAGAAAGAAACAAACGACCCCAACAGGGTGCCACAGTTGCTGAAGGGCAGGTCCTCTGTCGAACCCAAGAACCCCGAGACACGTGTGCGGCCCTTTATTCAGGCGTTTCTGGGCGCGCACTCGCGTCTCCCAGGCGCGCGTGCGCGCGCGCGCGCACACACACACACACACGTACACGACACACACAGCTGAGGACTAACTTTCCTCTTCTTGCGGAGCACCCCATCCCCTGATATCGGCATCTGATCTTCCTAGTTCGGATCCCCGGAACACACTCCTCCTCCAGCCTGCCAGCCACACACGTGGGGAAGCGCGTCCAAGTGGTGCCAGGAGGCAGGAGGGAAGTGCAAAGGTGGGGAAGGCCCGGGACAAGGAAGGAGGGAGCTCTGAGTCGGATCTGGGATCTCAGATCCCTGGGGCAGCGTAGATGCAGGGTAAGCTTCTGGGACACGGAAAGGGAAAGGCAGCGGGGAAGGAACCCAGAGAAGGTTAAAGGGCGGGTGTGGGACGGAGGATTCAGGGTAGGGGTCGCTCACCTAGGGTTTTGACAGCGATCTGTCTGGTGAGAGGCGGCGGCAGGTTAATGCACACCAAGTCCACGTCCTGATGTAGCAGCACCTCATCAATGCGGCTAGTGTAGAAGGGGACACTCATCTCCTTGGCCAGCTCCTCCGCTTCTTCCTGCGTGCGGCCCCACAGCGCCTTCACCGCGAAGCCCTCGTCTTTTAGCAGCGGGATGATGACACGGGCCGTGAGGCTGGTGCCGAACACGCCCACCCCGGGAAGCATGGCTGCTCAGAGCCGCCTGGTTCTGCTTCTACTCGGATCTCCAGTCCAACACGCGCACACACCCACCTCCAGCTAGTCCTGCACCCGGCTCCTGCAGCCAATCTAGCCGCTGTGCGCCAGCCGCCGTGCACCGGGCAAGGCGCCCGGGTGCCCAGCGCGCACCGAGCTGCAGGCGGAGCAAGCTCGGGGCGCCTCAGTACGGTGACTGCGGCAGTGTCCGCCACGCGGGGCTTGCGTCCTTCCCGGAGTCGGCGACAGGGACCCCCCCAGGGCGCCGGAGGCTTCGCAGCCCCCTGGAGCCCCGGCTCAGGCGGCGTTCGGGCGGCAGCGCCAGTCCGCTGCGTGCGCCCAGCCAAGGCCGCTCCATGGCCGGCTCATCCCCGCGGCCGCGCCGCCGCAGCCCGGGACCGTCTCTCTCCCGCGTCGTTTGCGCAGCCGGCGAATCGCACACACAAACGTCTACACCCTGCCCCAGAGTCTGGGCACGGACCCGCTCCGCTGGGGAGTCTCCTTTATCCCTCGCCCTCCGCTCGGAATGAAATAATCCCGCGACCGCCAGGAGGCCGGCTAAGGATGCGGCCCGGAGCGCGCCGGACAGGGATCTCAAGCTGCAGCGCTGCAGCGGCTGCCACGACCCGGCGCCAGCCTCCTCATTTTGCTGCCATGTTCGCTCGCCTCGCGGCTCGGGCGGCCTCGGCCCCAGGCCGGCTCAGGCTCCGGGATCCCGCGGGGACGAGGGCGGAGTTGGCGAGTTTGGCTGTCAGCGGCCGGTGTTCCTGCACCGCCCTCACCGCAGCGCCGCGCGCCATTGGCCGCCGCGCGCCGCCCCCGCCCCCGCCGCCGCCAGCTCCGGGTGCGCGCTGCGCCCGGGCCCTGGGAGCCCAGCCCGGCTCCTCCCCGGCCCCGCCTCGCTCGCCTCCTGCCCCTCCGCTTCTTCCCTTTCTTTGCCCTCACCATCTTCTTCTCCTCCCTGCTTCACTCCAAACCCCGCCCCAAGCAAGCAAATAAATCTATCTAGGCAGGGCGCGCCCCAATAGGTTAGTCGCCTGTCCCTTGGAAGAGAGCAGTGGGCGCCTTGGCCTGGGGGCAGTGAGGGGACCCGGCGAGGTGCGAACAGCCGGTATTAACAACCTCGGTCCCCGGAGCGTTACCTGCGTGCTGAGCATCATACTGAAGCCTTTCCAGGCATTGTCCCTTTTAGTCCTCGCAGCAACCTAAGGTTATTGGAAACCCATTTTACCAGTGATGTAAATGAGTCCCAGTGAAGGCTAAGGGACTTGCGCAAGGTGACATATGTAAGCAACAGGCCTGCGATTGGAATCCAGGCCCCAGAGTCTGGGCATGGAACCGCAGACTTCTCCGGTCCCCTTCCAAGCTAGCCTGCTCCAATCGCGCGCCCCCGCTCCGGCCGCGCACGCACGGTTCAGCCGCCTTCTTCCCAGACAGTCCAGTCTTGGCGGGCTCCCATCTGCCTCCCACCTCCCCTGCCCCTAGGCCCGTGCCCGCCGCCGCGTAGAGGCTGTGGTCTGGACTGCCGCAGCGGCGCAGGGGTCTCCGAGGCCGCTGCGGCGCGTGCGTCTCGTGTCTAGGTTTCGAGACGGATATGTCGCCCTGGCCAGATGCCACGCCCGCTTCTTGCTTCGGCTCCTGTTGCCATCGCCACTTCCAGCAGCCTTTACTTCTCCCAGCTTGCCCCCACCTCCACCCCCCTGCACCCTTGTCAGGCCCTCGAGGGGGGACTGAGGGGAACTGGCCAAGGCTGGCCCCGCACCTCTGGAGCCGTGGGGACTCTGCGTCTGTCTGGTTTTCCACCATATCCTTGGCACCTGGCACACTGCCTGCCTGTATGTAGTAGGCCCTCAATAAACATTTGCTAAATAAATGAATGCATATTCATCGAATGCCCGCTTCGCACCCATTTGATGCCGGAAGCGGGGACTAAAAATTGAAAGGCACGTCTTCTAGCTGAAGGTCTTTGGAGAGGTCATGGGTCAGGTCATGTTCATCTCCTGTCTTCAGCACTGGGCTCAATGTCTGCCGCAACACGAGTGGAAAACGTGATACTTGCAAGCGTTTAAAACAACTTGTAACAACTGGCAGTGAGGCGGGGCGCGCGTGGAGAGAGCAGGATATCAAAAAAGCTGTGTGTGGCAATGCGGAGTGGAGGCTGACCTAGGGCATTAGAAGAAACGCACAAAGGACACGGTGCTGGGTGGCTGGCAGCAGCCTGGGGAGGACTGAGAGACAAAGGGGGTGTTGACCTCAACACTAACAGGCTTCTTTTGAGCAGGGTTTTTGTAAGAACCAAGGCAGGAACGCCTATCTGGGCACAGGAGCAGGCAGTGGTGTCGGACCCAAGGGACTGGATACATCACAGACTTGTCACATGTCAGAGAAGGCCAGGCTCTCAGGGAGCCGAGGATGTGCAGTAGCGGTCAGAGCACAGCCAGAGCCACTGGCGTTGACTTCTGGCTCTCCCATTTATTAGCTGTAGGACCTTGAGCAAATCACTTCTCTGCGGCATAGTTTCATCTGTAAAATGGGTGGGTAATAATGGTACATACCACAAGGGCTTTTAGAGGATTGGATTCATTAACATTTACAAAGTCCTGAGAATAAGGCATGGTACATAGTAAGTTCTATATAAATGTTAAATAAATAAATATAGAAAATGGGTCTGCTACCGATGTCATTTCTTGATGAGAGAGAACCTTGTACAGTGCAGCAATATCTAGCTAATAAGATGGAGTTTTGTTTGTGTTCTTTTAAAGGGAACTCTACCCCTAGCTTGAATGCGAATAAAATGGACCTTGTAAGCCTGCAGTCGTGGCTCACACCTATAATCCCACTGACTGGGGAAGCCTAACCAGGGGTATCGCTTAAGCCAGAAGTTCTAGACCAGCTTGGGCAACATAACAAGACCCCATTTCCTAAAAATTAAAACATTCATTGGGCATGGTGGTGTGTTATGTGTCCATAGTCCCAGCTACTCGGGAGACTGAGGTGGGGTTGAGCCCAGGAGTTTAAGGCTGCAATGGGCCTAGCCTTGATCATGCCACTGCACTCCAGCCTCAGCGACAGAGAGAGACCTTGTCTCTAAAAAAGAAAGAAAAAAGAAGAGAACTTCCATCTATATAACATCAAAGAAAGTGATCACATTTTATTCTCATTAAAATTTGTAAATAAACATTATTATCTCCATTTCATAGAAGGCAAAACTACGTCCTGCTAGCAAGTCCAACTTAAAGGTTTAAAACAGAACATTTCATTTCCAACCTTACTCTCAAGCCATTCCTCCCTCAACAAATAAAATCACCAGTTTACCAGTTGGTCAAAAGCCTTGGAATCATCTGGTCTTCATATCCTTTATAGTCAATCATCAGCAAATCCTGTCTGCTCCACTTGCAGAATGCATGCAGAGTCTGCCCACCTCTCCCTACCATGGTTGGGGAGTCCAAGTCACCATCATCACTATCAGGACCACTGTCCTTACTGGTCTCCCTGCTTCCAGTGATGCCCCTCATAGTCCATAGATCCCATAAAAGATAAGTTGAATCATCTCCCATCATGCTTGGCACCTGCCAGTGAATTCCCATCTCACTTTGAATCAACTCCAAAGGCCTCAGCATGCCTGAAAGACTCTATCTGGCCTAACCCACAGCGCCTTGCATCTCATAGCCTATTGCATAGCGCCCCATACCCTGCATTCCAGCACCCTGGCCTCTTTGCTATGCCGTTTACAGGCTGAGTTTGTTCTTGCCCCAGGGCCTTTGCACTTGCTGTTTCATCTGCCTGACACCTCATTCCCCCCCAACACACACACACACACACACACACACACACACACACAAATCCATGGGGCTCTCTGCTCACTTTGCTCAAGCCTCTGCTCAGACTGCCTGGCCTGACCATCTCCTCTAAAATGACACCTCTGTCATATTTCATCCCTTTGTCCAGCTTTATTTTTCTTTATACCTCCTGTCACTCCCTCACATTATATTATATGCCTGCCTATCTGTTTATCATTCATTTGCCTTGACAGGTTCCAAACTCACTGAGATAAGAAGTTTGGGTGTCTCATTCGCTTCTGAGTCCCAAACACCTAAAATTGTGCCTGGCACCTGCTAGATATTCAGTACCCATTTGTTGAATAAATGTTTGCACATTCTTCTAACAAACGTGTGCTGTTATGAGTTGATATTTATAAAGTCAGTCATCAGAACCATGCCAAGTGCCATGTGCAAGAATGGCGCATGCAATGGAGATGCACAGTGGAGAAGGACAGAGTCCCTGCACCCACGTTGCTTATGCCTGGTAGCCCGTTGGTTGATGACATGAATTGGCCATGGCAACACAGCATAACACACCCGGAAGACTGGTCTGCATGGGTTGATTTGAGAACAGAGGAGGGTTCTGAAATCTGAATGGGAAGATTGTGAAGACATGCACTGAGAGAAGTGGGTTGGGCCCAGATTTTGAAAGATTTGCTGGAGTTAGCCAGAAGAAAGAGAGAATAATAGTCTAGACAGAGGAAAGCTATGGACAGACTAACTCAAGGTGGAAAGGTGTATGTGGAGGCCAGAACATGGTGGGGAGAATGAATAATTAGATTGGTGTTTTAGAGCCATTATTCAACCTCCAGTATGGAGGGTGTCTTGTGAGTGGTCACTAGACCCAGCCCTGCAGGGAGCCCACTACAGTGACCCCAAAGTGAGGGAAAGAGGACTAAGAAAGGTGGCAGCTATGGGAATGAAGACACCTGCACAGAGATACCATGAGATAACAAGGAGATGAAGTCTCCTGGGCCTGGCAGCTAATTGGACATGGGAGGAGAGTAAAACAACGTTGGCGTGACTTCTCAGCTTGAGGCTAGTGGAGAAGCTGGGTGTGCACTTGTGTCCTCACTAGTTAGACAGGTCTTGCTTCATCCGTCCTGGGCACGGGAGGATTACTCTGAGCATGCATCTATTCTAAGGTTCTGAGGACACAGACCTTTGCACATACAGTGCCTGTGCACATGGTCCCCACAGACAGTCTTGTTCTTCAAGTTCTTCATGTGAAACCCTCTTAAACCGTGGATCCTGAATCCCAACCTGTAACACAACCTGAGGTTTTGACATTTTAAAACAGTTCTGAAAATAAGCCTAAAATTGTCTTTCCCCTCCATCCATGATTTAGCTGCCCAGCCTCTACTATTTGCATTTATGTGAAGATTTTAGGCCCATTTGAATGTCATGAAAAATAAATGTCCAGCCTGGACAACTTAAAAACATCCTGTCTTTACAAAAACTTTTTTGAAATTAGCTAGGAATGGTGTGTGTGCTGGTAGTCCCAGCTACTTGAGAGTTTCACTCATGAAACTGACTTGAGAGCCTGAGGGAGGAGGATTGCATAATCCCAGGGGTTGAAAGTTGCAGGAGCTATGATTGACTGCACTCCAGCTTGGGAGACAGAGCAAGATCCTGTCTCAAATCTTAATAATAATAATAATAATAAAATGAAATAAAATAAATGAAATAATTTTATTCCTATCTCTAAGATGATGATAAAATGGAATTTCTTCTTATACTAATTTAGTTTAATAACAATTTATAGTATTTTTCACTGTAAGAGTCATTTGTACATATTACAGACATTTTAGAAAATAAGATGAAGTCAGCCTTAATCATTCTATCCTTACATAGCCACTGTAAATAGTTTGGTTTACTTGTTTCCACAATATTGGAAATATGTTACTATTTCAATGAAATAGAAAGGTTTTGCTCTTTAGTTAGATTTGTTTATTGTTCTTTATGACACAAAGTAGAAAGAGGCTTTCTTTTTAGTTGACTGTCCGTAAATGCCCAGTGTTCTTATAAATCTTAATATCTGTGGAGTGAAATACTTTCGCTCTTTGTGGAATTATAGCTTTGTCAGGTTGAGAAACTTGAATAGTTATGACTGCTGAAGATCTTTAAGCAGGTCTATAAACAGGTCTAATATTCATAGCACTGAGATATGTTCCAGAACTAGTTTTCATTAGGAGAGTTTTAAAAGCACCCATTCATCATTATACATTCAACTCTTTGTTCTTTTTGTTGTTAATAATAGGTGCCACTTACTAAGTGTTCATTATACATGAGGTGCTAAGCTAAGCACTTTTCTTTTTTCTGAGAGATGGGATCTCACTGTGTTGCCCAGGCTGGTCTTGAACTCCTGGGCTCAAGTGATCCTCCCGCTGCAGCCTCACAAAGTGCTGGGATTACAAGTGTGAGCCAACACACCAGGCCCAATTTGTATTTAAGCTAAGCACTTTGCATATATTTACATTTAGCTCTTTCAGGAAAATACAATTATCCCCATTATTACAAAAGAAACTGATAGATTTTTTTTTAAGTTCAGTAATTTTCCTGCGATCATAAAGGCAAGCATTTGGACTAAATCACCTGACTTCAAAATCAGAGTATGTGACCACTGAGCATGTTGCCCTTGAACTTACATTGGGTACAATAGGGTACCACAGCCCCTATTTTCCCCTGCAAGCACTTGGTCCCTGTAGGGAAGGGAAGCACACTTAATTCCCCTTCTAACACAGGTCAACAGGCTCCCTAAGCAGGGGGTTACTAGAGCTGCCGTCCAGGTCAGGAAAAGCAACACTGTGCTTGTGGTGCTGCTCCTCGGGGACAGAGGCATGGGACAATATCGGCCACCATCATCTCTGCCTTGGACTACCACAGTAGCCTTCTATCAGGACTCACTGTCACTCTCTTGCCTTCTGCAATTCATAGGTAATCAGAGAGCTTTCAAAAGCATCACTCATGACACTGACTTGTTTACAGCCCTCCCCTGCTCGCTGCGCTGCACTGACAATGCCATCTAAACCCCTCAGCATATCCCAGGTGGCTCTGTCGTCTGCACTTCTAGTGCCACCCACTCTTGGCCTGATGCCCCTTCTGCCTCGGTCATACTCACCTCCCCTTGGTTCCCCGGTCTTGCCTGGATCTTTCCTGTCTCAGGACACTTAGACTTTCTGTTTTCTCTTCTGGGAAGTGCTCTTCCCTCAGCCCTTCACTCTCCTGGAAGGAGAGGCCATTTGGGCTCAATTCACATGTTGCATCCTTCCCAGCCTATTGAGGTAGTCATTCTTCCCAAACCCCTGATGTTGCTCTCCAACACCACCCCATTTAATTCCATTCACAGCACTTACCACAGTCTGCTTTGAGTTCACTTCCTTGGCCCCTGGCTGGAATGTAAGCCTATTGGGGCAAGGGATCAATTGGTTTATTTATTGCTATATCCCAGGGCCTAAAACAGTACTCGGTACCTCACTAATAATATATACTTGTTAGATGAACAAATTAGCCACACAGGCATGAAAAAAAAATTTTTTTTTGAGACAGAGTCTGGCTCTGTTGGCCAGGCTGGAGTGCAGTGAGTGGTGCAATCTTGGCTCACTGCAACCTCTGCCTCCCAGGCTCAAGCAATTCTCCTGCCTCAGCCTCCCAAGAAGCTGGGATTATTAATTTTTGTATTTTTAGTAGAGACAAGGTTTCACCATGTTGGCCAGGCTGGTCTCGAACTCCTGACCTTCAAGTGGTCTTGCCCGCCTCGGCCTCCCACAGTGCTGGGATTACAGGCGTGAGCCACCGCACCCGGCCATGAGAACATTTTCTAATGTCATGTAATAGCATGACAAAATGCTTATAGCATGATGTTGGGGTTACAAGGCCAGTCAGTATTGTATATATAATATGATCACGACCACATATTTTTGTCTTTGTGTTATGATAACATATATATAAGACAAAAGCTACCATCTTAATTATTTTAACTGTACAGTGACATTAAGTAATTCACATTCTTGTGCATACAACTATAAATTTTTAAGAATAAATAGCCTATAAAATGAAAAGTAATACACCTTTATCTACATTTCTGGTTTTTCCTTTTTTTTTTTTTTACAGTCACAATAAGGAAAAGAAATCATTTAAATGTGCAAGTGAACTAACAGTTCTGGTCAGATGCTGAAGTATCACTTTCCTCTCCCATTCTGAGTACATGAACTTGTCAAGACCTAAAAGAGTCTAACTAGTCACTAGTCCTCTGAAATGCCAAAAATAATAGTTGACTCAACTAGGTTGTACTGCAACACGTTCCTTATCTGTGTCACCCACCAGGCCAGGAGAAGTCTAGACACTCTTTGACTTACCACCAGCCAATCCATGGCTCTTGGAGAGTGGGAATGCGCTTACGTCAATGCATAGGAGTTTAGGCATTCCAGAAGCTTCTGTGCAAAATACAGAACTTTTCTTTTTGGTGTGTGAAGCTCTCAGGTGCTTGGCCTCTTCATGCACACAACTTCTCTGGGGTAATGCTGTTCAGCGGATGTTTCTGCTGCCTCGGTCAGCCTATTAAGGTGTGTAGGGCAGATGATGTAATTGCGCTATAAATAAGCAGACAGTAAGGATGGTGCCCTTTCCAGGCAGATCAATAAGCACACAGGAAAACTATTTAGCATCCCAAGTCATTAACACGCTGCTTATATACACAGATTTAGCACACCAGAAAAATAACCTTTGTAACAGTCTGGCAGAAAGTAAATATTGGCCGGGCACGGCGGCTCAAGCCTGTAATCCCAGCACTTTGGGAGGCCGAGACGGGCGGATCACGAGGTCAGGAGATCGAGACCATCCTGACTAACATGGTTAAACCCCCTCTCTACTAAAAAGTACAAAAAACTAGCCGGGCGAGGTGGTGGGCGCCTGTAGTCCCAGCTACTCGGGAGGCTGAGGCAGGAGAATGGCGTAAACCTGGGAGGCGGAGCTTGCAGTGAGCTGAGATCCGGCCACTGCACTCCAGGTTGGGCGGTCACTGCACTCCAGGTTGGGTGACAAAGCAAGACTCCATCTCAAAAAAAAAAAAAAAAAAAAGAAAGAAAGTAAATACTATTCAAATTTTTAATTTCCAATTGAGAGAGGAGAATGACATAACATCTGCAATTCAAATTAAGAGCACTATTTTATGCCCTTAGTTTCTGGTTTAAAGAGTAGATACGTACAATACATGCTCCATTTCAAACATCTCACTTATTTATTTATTTATTTAAGACGGAGTCTCACACTGTCCTCCAGACTGGAGTGGTGTGGTGCCATCTCAGCTCACTGCAACCTCCACCTCCCTGGTTCAAGCAATTCTCTGCCTCAACCTCCCGAGTGGCTGGGACTATAGGCGCCCGCCACCACGCCCGGCTAATTTTTTGTATTTTTTAGTAGAGACGGGGTTTCAGCGTGTTAGCCAGGATGGTCTCGATCTCCTGACCTCGTGATCTGCCCACCTCGGCCTCCCAAAGTGCTGGGATTACAGGCGTGAGCCACCGCGCCCAGCCTCATCTCACCTGTTTATTAATAGATGCAACATGCAGAATCCAAGATAGATCACTTGACCTAGAAGTATCTAGGCAGTAACACCCTACATAGGCTGTGGCCTTGTAATTATGAAGTCCAAAGGAAAGCCACTCAAAAGGCTGAAAGACACTGGGTCTGTTTTTGTATAGAAGTAACCAGGGCCAAAGTGCAGCCTGGGAGACGGATGGCAGAGAGAACACATCACACAACTCAGCAAGAAAGGAGTAGAAGGAAACCAAGACTATTCATTTCTTCAACCACAGCTTATAGAAAAATATTTAACAACTGATATGCCATGGGTACCGAACCATCAGAACAAATATCTATATTTCTGGAGCAGAGTCCTGGAGGTTCCTTGCTAGACCAAGCCTCAACACTTTCGTTCACTAGATCACAGTAAGGCTTGGGGGAATCTTGGGAAGAGGTCAAGGCAGTGGGTGGCAAAGCGGTACTCAAAGCTCAGGGCAGCAGCTGAATATTTCACCAAGCAGCACGATCATATCTGATATGCGTATACCAGCTGACCAGCACCCTTACCTTGTTTCCACTTCTGTTCATTTACTGCCTGCTGTGTTTGAGTCCTGGAGATACTCACTGAGAATACAGAGCTAAAAGCTCCATCCTTAAGCTGTCCCTTAAGGAGCTCATGGCTTTGTGCATCAAACAATTAAACAGATAACTGCAATATAGTGTGTGAGAAGTGCAATCACAGAGGTAAGCTACGGTTCTATGGGAGCCTCCTCTCTGTTTCTCTTCCACACATGTGCGTGCACACACACACACTGCAAACCATTAGCTCCCTTGGTTTCCCAGGATATTATTCAAGTTCTGCTTCTGCAATCCTTCTTCCCTTTCTGATAAGACTAGATTCCTGAGATGTAGGCTCTTTCTCTTCCTCTTTTCCAAACAATAAATTTACATTATATTTAGAAACAATAATCGATATTTAGAAAAAAACAATCTTTACCCAACAAAGAATACACATTTTTTATAAACTTAACCAGAACATTTACACACAATTTATTGGGCCACAAAGGAAATCACAAAAAATTCCAAAGGAATGAAGTAATTAGGTCATGTTCTTTCACCACAGGGCACTGAAAATAGAAACCAACAGTAGGAACGTATCCCCTCACCCCATAAATTTGACAATTAAAAATATTATTCTAAGTAAGTTCTGGATTAGAAAATAAACCGTGATGAAAATAGAAAATATTTAGAAATGAAACACAATAAAAGCACCCACATAAAAACATATTAGGTACAGCTAAAACTGTACCTGAGTGGAAATTTGGAGCTTAAATTCATTTTTTTAGATAACAAAAGAGGTTTGAAATTTAAGGAATTAAGCATTCAACTTAATGATCTAGAAAGAAATAATAATAAAGAATCTAGAAAGAAAAAACTAGAAGAAAAGAGAAATAAATGTAAAACCATAAAAAGAATCTAAAACCAAGAATATAAATATTATTTATAAACCAAAAGGTTGTTAATAAAAAAGACTAATAAAATAGACAAATTTCTGGGAAAACCGATTAGAAAAAAGAGAAAAGGCTAAAAACAATATTTGGGATAAAAACACTATAAACAAATCTTTGCTATAATTGTGAAAACTTTCCTGATATGGTCAACTTCACAGAAATTATAAAATGGACACAAAAGGAAATAGAAAACTTTAATATGCTAGTAACTATTAAAATAATTGAATGGCTAGTCAAATACCTCTCCTCAAGCAAGGCAGTATGTTCTGACAACTTTACAGGCAGGTTTAACCAAACTTTCAAAGAACAGACAATTTTATTTTAGGCAAGCAGTTCCAGATAATAGAACAAAAGGGAAAAGCTATTTAACTCATTTTTTGAGGTTACTATAGACATAAAAGTATGTATTTTTAAATAAAAACAACAGAAAATTATAAGCCAATATCATTTATGAATATAAAGAATTCTGAATAAAAACCTTACAAATCTAATTTAGCAGTATATAAAAGTAATCATAACAGTGGGGTTTATCCTATAAAAATATCCATGACTCAACATTAGAAGACTATATTAAGTTACTTTAAAATATGAAGATATTAAAGGGAGGAGAGCCATAAATTGTTGGCAATAAAATTCAACACCCATTTATTTAAAAAAGTAGTAAAACTTTTAGCAAACTTGGAATACGTGGAGATTTTAACTTGATCAACATTTTTTTTGAAACTGTAATAATGTTACAATAACTGATGAAACTTCAAACACATTTCTACTTAAGCCAGTGTATTCATTATCATTCCTACTACCTGGTATCACACTGGAGGTTCTTCCCAATGAAAAGGGACAAGAAAAGAAAAGGCAGAAGAATCTTGGAGGAAAAGATACTATGGCCATTTTTTTTTGAGACAGAGTTTCACTCCTGTTGCCCAGGCTGAAGTGCAATGACCTAATCTAGGCTGGAGTGCAATGACCTGATCTTGGCTCACCGCAACCTCCGCCTCCCGAGTAGCTGGGATTACAGGCATGTGCCACCACATCCGGCTAATCTTGTATTTTAAGTAGACATGGGGTTTCTCCATGTTTGCCAGGCTGGTCTCAACTCCTGACCTCAGGTGGTCCACCCGCCTTGGCCTCCCAAAGTGCTGGGATTACAGGTGTGAGCTACCGCGCCGACTGATATGGCTATTATTTTCAGATTGTCTACTTGAAACCCAAGAGAATCTTCAGGCAAACTGTTAGAGGATTCAGCAAAGTTTCTGGATACAAGATCAACATATATAAATCAACAGCATTCTTTGATACCAATTAGAAAACACAGTGAAGAAAATATTATCATTCACAATAGCAACAGAAAAGATATTGATCCTGAGAATAAGTTAAGCAAATTACGTTCAGGGCTTTATAGGGAAAATATCAAAAGTTGCTGAAAAAGGAAAAAGAAAAGCTGAATACATGAATAAAAAGAAAGGCTTAATACTCTTTCCCCAGATGAGTCAATAGCTCAATAAAGGTAATTTGGAAAAAGAAGTACAAGGATGGGAAAAGAGTTGTTTCAATTATCTATTGGTGTATAACAAACCTCCTACAATGTAATGGCTTGAAGCAACCATTGTGATTCTGCAGTCTGGAATGGGCTCAGCTATGCAGTGCTAGTGTGCTTGCAGGCAGTCACTCAGGTGGCCACAGTTAGCTGGGGACCACTCGTCTGGGTTGCTAAGATGGCTGGGCTCCTCTCTTTGCCTAGCAAGTCTCAGGGCCTGTGGTCTCTTCCTGCGGGTCTCTCCAGCAGGGTAGCCAGACTACTCACATGGTGGCTCAGGACTCCAAGAGTGCAAGGCCTGCCTAAGGTTTATTTTTTATTTTTATTTATTTATTTTTATTAATTTTTTTTTTTTTTTTTGGAGACAGAGTCTCGCTCTCTCCCCCAGCCTAGAGTATAGTGGCACGATCTTGGCTCACTGCAACCTCTGCCTCCTGGGTTCAAGCGATTCTCAGGCCTCAGCCTCCCTAGTAGTTGGGATTACAGGTGCCTGCCAGCATGCCTGCCTAATTTTTTTGTTTGTTTGTTTTTTCAGTAGAGACGGAGTTTTGCCATGTTGGCCAGACTGGTCTCGAACTCCTGACTTCAGGTGATCTACCCTCCTCGGACTCCCAAAGTGCTGGGTTTACAGGCATGAGCCACCAGGCCCGGCCCCTTGCCTAAGGTTTAGATCAGGAACTGACACAGTATTACTTCTAGTTCATCCTAAGATTAAAACAAGTCACAAGGCCAACCTAGATTTGAAGGGAGGGGACTACACAAGGGTTTGTATACAGGAGGTGTGCTCATCATTGAATCTGCCACCAGGGGCCTATCACCCATCAAGATTTGTAAAGTTACAGTATAGTGTAGTGTTTGTAAAGTTACATTGTAGTGTTGGTGCAAGACTAGATAAATCAGTCAATGGATCAGCACAGAGAACCCCAAAACATGTCTGCATATGTGGAAACTTGATGAAAGAAGTGTCATTATACATCAGCAAGAAAAGCGTAGACTTTTAAAAGTAGGGGTGGGACAAATGATACTTTGTACCCATGATGAATTTCAACTGCTATAATTCTTTGATACTCCTCCCTCTAAGATATGGAGTGTAATTCCCCTCCCATGGAGTGTGGGCTAGACTTGGTGACTCACTTCTAATGAACAGGATAAAGTGGAAGGGACAGTGAGTGACTCTAGAAACTGTCATAAAAGGCACTGCAGCTTCCTACTTACTCACACTTTCCCTCTGTCTTGCCTCACTCACTCTGGGGGAAGCCAGCTGCCATGTCATGAGGATTTTCAGGCAACCTTGTGGAGGAACTGAGGCCTTCCCCCAACAGCCATCTGAATGTGCCATCTTGGAAGCAGATCTTCCAGCATGGCCTTCAGATGTGTCTTAGTCTGCTCAGGTTGTTATTAAAAAAAAAAAATATATATATATATGTATATATACACACACACACACACACAGGCCGGGCGCAGTGGCTCACGCCTGTAATCCCAGCACTTTGTGAGGCCAAGGCGGGGGGATCACCTGAGGTCAGGAGTTCAAGACCAGCCTGGCCAACATGGAGAAATCCCATCTCTACTAAAAATACAAAAAATTAGCTGAGTGTGGTGGCGGGCACCTGTAATCCCAGCTACTCAGGAGGCTGAGGCAGGAGAATCGCTTGAACCTGGGAGGCAGAGGTTGCAGTGAGCCAAGATCATATCATTGCACTCCAGCCTGGGCAACAAGAGTGAAACTCTTTCTCAAACAAACAAACAAACAAAAAAACCAGCAACAACAACCACAAGCTGGATGCCTTAAGCAATAGACGTTTGTTTCTCACAGTTCTGGAGACTGGGAAGTCCAAGATCAAGATGCCAGCAGATCTCTTTTCATGAGTGCACTAATCTCATCATGAGGGCTCCATTCTCATGACCTCATCTAAACCTAATCACTGCCCAAAGACACCACCTCCAAACACCATCACACTGGGGATTAAGGCTTCAACACATGAACTTGGGGGGACACAAACATTTAGTCCACAGCAAGATGACTGCAGCTCTGTCCCACAGCTTAACTGCTGAGTCAGAGCTACCCACTGAGTTGTTCCCAGGTTCCTGACACTCAGACACTATGAGATAATAAATGTTTATGCTGCTAGGTTGGGGATTGTTTGTTATGCAGCAGTAGATAACTAATATAATGCCTTATCCCTAAAACGAAGTAAAATTGGATCACACCTTACACAAAAAACTTTAAAACTTTTTAGAAAATAAAATAAGAGGATGGGCGGGGTGGCTCATGCCTGCAATCCCAATCCCGTCTCTACTAAAAATACAAGACATTAGCCGGGTGTGGTGGTGAGTGCCTGTAGTCCCAGCTACTTGGGAGGCTGAGGCAGGAGAATGGCATGAACCCAGGAGGCAGAGCTTGCAGTGAGAATATCTGTGGTTGTAGAAAATATTTCTTAAACCAGACACATATCCACATACAATAGACACATGCAATAAAGAAAAAGACACGATGACCAAGGTTAAAAGATTAATGACAAACAAGGCGAAGATATTTGCATCCTACAGTATCCAGAATATAAGAAGAATCAATTATTAAGTAAAAGACAAGCAGCCCAATAGAAAAACAAGTAAAATAAATAAACAGATAATCCACAGAAGAGGAAATCTAAATGACCATTAAGCCATCTTTAGTAACAAGAGCAATGCCAATTAAACCAGGGTGAGATTCTCTTTTCCATGCATCAGAATGACAAAAGTTAACAAATATAAAAATATCAAGGGTTGATCAGGATGTGGAAAATGGGAATTCTCAGACATTGCTGGTGAGAATACATATTGTTACAGCCATTATGGAAGCAATTTGGCAGTATGTAGTTAAACCGAATATGTACATACTCTGTGAGCTGACAAGTCCACTTTTAGCAGTTCCAGAGATTCCATCGAGCATTTCTGGCACAATAGCACAAGAAGGCCCATACAAGGTAGTTATTGCTGAATTGATTGCAGTAGAGAAATATTGGAAACAACCTAAATGTCCATTTATAAAATGAATAAATAAAATACAGTATATTTAAGGCCAAGCACGGTGGCTCACGCCTGTCATCCCAGCACTTTGGGAGGCTGAGACAGGCAGATGACCTGGAGTTCAAGACCAGTCTGGCCAACATGATGAAACCCTGTCTCTACTAAAAATACAAAAAAATAGCTGGGTATGGTGGCACATTCCTGTAATCCCAGCTACTTGGGAGGCTGAGGCAGGATAATCGCTTGAACCCAGGAGGCAGAGGTTGCAGTGAGCTGAGACTGCACCACTGCTCTCCAGCCTGGGTGACAGAGCAAGACTCTGTCTCAAAAAAAGAACAACTTAAAAAGAAAAAAAAAGATAGTATATTTAAAGCAATACTATACCAGACTAAAAGAATATAGATTTCAATATGCATTGGTCTCAGAAACATAACATTGATTAAAATAAAAATGTGATTACTTTTATATTGATGTTAAAACCACATGCAAACAATTCTACATTTTAATGAATGTATATGTGTGTGTGCATGTGTGTGTGTGTCTGTCTGTTTAAAATAAATTGGAAGAACTCATAGGACTGTGTGCTAAAGCCGTATGTAAATTAAACTTCAATACACGGCTTAAAAAATAGACTGGGAAGACAGCAGTGGTTAATTTTATATGTCAAATGTAAAAATGACTGGGCCAGAAAGTGTCCAGATATTTGGTCAAACATTATTGTAGATGTTTGAATAATAGAATACCATTTAATGAGATGAACATTTGAATCCATAGACTGAATTTAGCAGATTGCCTTCACTCTGGTAGAGGTGGAGCTTGGTCTCATCCAATCTCTTGAAGGCCTGATTAGAACAAAAAGGCCAGCTCTCCCCTGTGTAAAAGAGAATTTCTCCTGCCTGACTGCCTTCAAACTGGGACATTGGCTTTTTTCCTGCCTGTGGACTCAAACTGAAACATCACCACTTTCTGGGAGCAGAACCTGCCACCTTCAGATTGGAACTATACCATCAGCTCTCCCGGGTCTCCAGCTTGCCAGCTCACCCTGCAGGTCCTAGGACTTTCTCACCTGCATAATCATGTGATATTACCTATAAAATATACATATAACATTAGTAAATTTGTATATATAATATATGTATATTCATTATAATGCAACATACATACACTATATATACATTAGTATATTGTATTTTTGCATCATACAATATCCAGAACATAAAAAGAATCCATTATTAAGTAAAAGATAAGCATCCCAGTAGAAAAACAAGTAAAACAAATAAATAGATAATCCATGGAAGAGGAAACCTAAATGACCATTAAGCCATCTTTAGTAACAAGAGCAATGCCAATTAAACCAGGGTGACATTCTATTTCCTATCCACCAGACTGACAAAAATTAACAAATGTAAAATGTATATATACATTATATATACTAATGTGCAACATATATACATTAGTATATATAATACCAGAGTAAAAGCATATGCTATACCAGAGTATATTAGTACATTAGTATATATAATACCAGAGTAAAATAATATACTACAGTTATAGATGTATATGTTAGTAGCATATATGTAGTATATATTAGGAGTATTATATGTGTTATATACATAGTATATATAGTATATATGCAGTATACATTAGTATATATAATGTATATACGTTGCACATTAGTATAGACAATTATATGTACAATATACATTAGTATATATAATGTATATATGTTACATTAGTTCTAGTTCTTTTTCCCCTCTGTGAAACCCTGACCAATCTCAGTGTATGTCCTCTGTACATACACTAAATAGCCGGTAGCAATTGGTTCTTCAGATAAGGAAAGGGGAATGGGAACGCCTACTAAAACTTCAATATTTCATTTCTATAATTTAAAAAGACTGAAACAAATGTAACAAAGTGCTAATGATAATCATTTCTGGGTTGTGGATTGACAGCTGTTGTTATATCATTCCTCATACTTTTCTCTATTTTTGAAATTTCTCCAAAAAGAAATAAACTGCTCTCTATACAAAATTCAGAAAGTAAAGTATAATGCAGAAAGTAAAAATTACTCATGATTCCAAAATTATTGACATTTTGGCGTATGTATTTCTAGACCTTTTCTTTACATATACATAGGGCACACCTGCATATATATATATACTCCCTCCACCTTATAAAAATAGCTGTTTTATAGCCTGCTTTTAGCAATCAAGAGTCTTAGCAAGGCCAGGCACGGTGGCTCATGCCTGCAATCCCAACACTTTGGGAGGCCAAGACAGGAGGATTGCTTGAGCCCAGGAGTTCAAGACCAGCCTGGACAACGTGGAGAAACCCTGTCTCTAAAAAATAATAATAATTTTAAAATAATTTTTAAGCAGTCTTAACAGACATCTTTCCACATCAATATTTTGAAACACTGAATAATGTCTTTCAGAGAATAGTTGAAGTCTAATTTATTTAACCGTTCTCTTATTTATAGCTATTTTAGTTGTTTCCAGATATGTTTTTTGGGTTTTTCTTTAACAAATATTATTGCAATGAAAATCCTCAAATAGACACATTTTTATCTTTTTATTTCCTTAAGTATAGATTCCTAAAGTGAAATTGCTTCATCAAAGAATAGCTGTATTTTAATCACTTTTGAAACACACTGGCAAGTTACCCTCCCTTCCAGAAAGGTTGTCCCAGTTTACACGTTCCCACACCCTCGCCAACACCAAAAACTAGACCTTTCAACACTATCTGGACAGACATCTCTGCGGCTTTTGTATTACCTCCAGGAAACATCTAACTTCCTGGAATTCTTAATAAAATCTCAAATCTTTAATCAATAACATAGTTTTTGTTTGTACCAACACCAACCTGAAAAATCTTTAAAATACTAATTTATATTTATAACATACATATGTTTCAAGAATGGATGGATGTGTATTGAGTAAATGTGTATTGAGTTAATTATATGTGTTCTCAATGGTCCTAAGGTCCCATTTCTCCTTAGCCTAATGGAATTTCCTCTTGTTTAGGAGCCACATATTTTCATTTCCATCACTCTTGGAAGGCACCCAGAATTGCTAACCAAATTCTGGCTCCTTTTGAAATGAGGCCTGCATTTGTGGAGGTCACGGGACATACAGGTGTTCACATCGGCCTCTGTGTAAGTTACCTGGCCTGGCTCCTGCCAGGGCTATGCACCAGTGACCACTGAGCCCCCAGACTAAAGGCAGGAGCTTGCTCCAGCAGTGGCGTTCCATGCTATTTATTCAAGGGACTCCAGAATTAGAAGCACCAGTTTTATTTGTAATTAGTTGGCCCTTCAACTGCTCAGAATCTCTTCCTTCTCTGGATAAGTTTTGTTTTCAATTTTCAACTTGTGAAGGATTCTGTTCAGACTGAGTGTCAAGCAGGTGACCTATCTCTTCTTGCCCAGGTTGCAGAAACACAACAAGGTCACGGTTTTATTGTATAAGAGTCAGTAGAATAGTTAAGAGTAGCAGGGAAAAAACACTCACTAGAATGAAGCTGGGTACAAAGTCTAATGGCAATCACAGCATCTATTTAGAATGCTCAGTAGAGATAAGGGTGTAGGACTTTTACTGGCAACATCTGAGACAGTGACTTGAAAGCCAAGCTTTGGAAATAGACGCACAGACTAGAGCCCTGGGATGGAAGTGTGAGACCACAGGGACAGGCTTCTTATAAAAAAGAACGAGATGGTGTCCTCTGCCGGGACATGGATGGAGCTGGAGACCATTATCCTTAGCAAACTAGTGCAGGAACAGAAAACTGAATACTGCATGTTCTCATGTATAAGTGGGAGCTAAATGATGAGAACACATGGACGCATAGAAGGGAACAACACACACTGGGGCCCTTCAGAGGGTTAAGAGTGGGAGGAGGGAGAGGAAAGAAAAACAACTGGTGAGTACTTGGCTTAATACCTGGGTGATGAAATAATCTGTACAACAAACCCCCATGTCACAAGTTTACCTATGTAACAAACCTGCACTTGTGCCCTGAACTTAAAATAAAAGTTAGAAAAAAAAGAAGCTTCTAAAGGCAGCAACACCAAGTATGAGTGGGTGGCAGACGCCGAGGGCTGAGAAACCCTGTGCTGTGACCTTAACCAGTTAGAACAAATTTGTGTGTGTGTGTGTGTGTGTGTGTGTGTGTGTATATATATATATATATATATATATATATATATATATATGACCTGGTCTTACTCTGTCGCCCAGGCTGGAGTGAGTGCCATAGCACAATCATAGCTCAGAGCAGCCTCAAACTCCTGAACTCAAGTGACCTTCTCACCTCAGCCTCCCAAGTAGCAGGGACTACAGGCCCACACCACCACCACATCTGGCTAAGTTTTTTGTTGTTGTTGTATTTTGGAGATTTTTTTGTTTTTTTCAGTTGATTTCTCTGAACTTTTTGTAGAGACAGTGTCTTGCTATGTTGCCCAGGCTGGTCCAAACTCCTGGCCTCAAGAATCTTTCCACCTTTGCCTCCCAAAGCCCTGGAATTACAGGTATGAGCTCCCAAGCCTGGCCAAGAATGTGCTTCTTAAGCCCCCACATATTCATTACTCAAGTGTTTATTGAGAACCTAGTATGGGCTGGACACTGTGCCCAGTGCTGGGGAGAAAAGTCCTGGTTCTTTGATCGGCTTCCCGACCCAAAGTTCTGCCAAATAGGGTAACAGACATATGCCCAACTCTACCAGGCAGGGGCTCAGCGAGAGAACTAGACAAGAAGCAGGGAAACCTGCAGCCTCTCTGCACCTCTATGTCCAGTTACCCTCAAGACTGTTCTGGCCGCAGTTTCCTTATCTGAAAACGTTAGTGGGTGCCCAAGGTCCCGGCCAGTCCCAGTATCCCCTGCCTTGTATCCATTCATTCCATGAAGAGTAAATACCTGCCAGGTACCATGCTGGACTATTTTGGAAATCCAAGCTTGTGCCATAGGGGCAAAGAGAAACTGTAAAAGTCACTGACTCAATCAATATTTTAAAAATGTACACAGAAATAAGGCTGGGCGTGGTGGCTTATGCCTGTAATCCCTGCACTTTGGGAGGCCGAGGCGGGCAGATCGTCTGAGGTCAGGAGTTCAAGACCAGCCTGGCCAACACGGTGAAACCCCGTCTCTACTAAAAATACAAAAATTAGCTGGCCGTGGTGGCGGATGCCTATAATCCCAGCTACTCAGGAGGCTGAGGCAGGAGAATCACTTGAACCCGGAAGGCAGAGGTTGCAGTGAACCACGATCACGCCACTGCACTCCAGCCTGGGCAAGAAGACCGAAACTCTGTCTCAAAAAAAAAAAAAAAAAAAGTACACAGAAATAAGTGGTCCGTAGTGGAAGTTCAGATCAGTCCACATGTTGATCTGGAACGCAGAAGCCTGGCTTTGCTTTTCTTCCCTCTCACTCCCTCTAACCATCGCATATTCTTTATAAAACCTGTGTGCGCCCAGGCTTTGTGGTTAAGCAGAACATTCCCTGAAAGTTGGCTCCAAAATGCAATAGCCACATTTTTTTTTTTTCTCTGAGAACAGTGGAAGCACTTATCACTGTATCCACTGCATGGAGACCTAACTACCTACATATACCTATGCTGGACACTATGCCAACCTCATTAATATTCACAACCTGACCAAAGACCCAGCAGCTTTGAAGGAAAATCTGGGTGGTTGGTTTTAATCCTTCAAAACTCAATTCACAGTTACTCTTAGCAGGAGCCTGTAACTCATCAGGAAGCAAATGAAATGCACAGAATATATTTTATCATCTGGAGACGTGGAAAGTTTCTACACATGTATTTCTATACATATAATCCCATGTCAAAATTGTGTCACGATTCAAAAAACCATACTGCTCTAGAAATGAGATGAGCTGTCTATAGTGGAATTCTTTCTAGTTTTTATTTTTTAACTAATAGACAATTATTTTCAATGAATTATAAGAAAACCATGGTTTATTTGTAAAGAGAGCTGTAAGGATCTTTGATCTGCTCCAATCAGGAGACCAACTGATGAGCTATTTTTGTCATAACTACACTGTTATACTGACGGTTCATTTGGGTATTGCAAATGATTAAGGCACACAACTATGTACTTTATAATGGAGGCTACCTTCTAATTAGATGAAGTAAAGAAGATGAGATGTGGGGGTGAAATACATATATTTTCTCAGAGTTAGATTGGTGTTCAAAAATATTAAAATTCATGAGGTTTAGCATGCATTTATTCTCTGTTTTACTTTTAAAGACTTGTTTATTAAAAAGTACACTAACCAAAAGTGATGTTCGTCAATTATCACAAAGTGCTCACATCTGTGTAACCACCTTCCAGGTCAAGAAATGGAACATTATCAGCACCCAAAAAGTTCCCTTCCAGCCCCTCTATCATTATGTGTTCTCCTCTCCCCAAAGGCAACCACTATTCTCACCTCTAACGACAAAGGTTTTTTTTTTTTTTTTTTTTAACATCATATAATGGAATGATATAATATGTACTCTGTTTCATACGACTTCCTTTATTCAACATGATGTTTTGGAAATTCAGCCAGTGTGCTATGCACAGCTGCAGTTCATTTATTTGATTGCTGTGTAATATTCCATCATATGACTAAACCACAATTTCTTCATTGATTCTACTATTCAGAGATATTCGGCTTTGGTTACAATTGGAGGTTGTTACAAATTGTGCTGGGATGAATGTTCTGGCACATGTCTTTTGGTGCGTATCTCTGCATGGATTTCTCTTGGGTGGATACCCAGGAATGAAATTGCTGGGTCATAGGTTGTACGAATGTTCAATTTTGAGAAATAATGCCAAATAGTTTTACAAAGCGGTTGTACAGCTTCATTTATTCTTGGCAGTCACTCTTTCTATTTCTGGCAAGGGAAAGTCGAGTGAGTAGGATTTTTAGTGTCTTACAGGTTTCTTGGAACAAGTATCTTTTTACAAACACCATTTGAATGAGTAAGTTTAAAATACTATAATTAGAGGTTTCGAGATTAAATTACTTTCTAAACCACAGATTTTTTTAAAAAAAGAAGTGCAAAAGTGCTTGGGGCAAAATACACTGGGGATTTCCTTGTTGCCAAAATAGCTGAAAAGGAATTCCAGATGTTAAGCTCAAATAATTCACAGCTAGGCTGGACAACCTCTGAGTTTTTCGTATCTTGGGGATTTCAATAAAACAAACAAAACACTGAGAGACGCTAGACTCACCACTGTCAAGCAGTGTCACTCACTAGAGCTTAAGTAAATAAGCAAACATTTTAAATATAACCATAGTTCCCATAGTTCCACCAAGAAGTAGGACAGGTTTGAAGATTAAAAAAATAAAAAATAAACCACCACAGTATCTAAGGTTGGAAGCTTCCTTCTTCCTGATATGAAATAAGCAATTGTAATTGGAAATACAGTGGGTAAGGTTTCCAAAAGATACTAAAATACCCACTGGTGCTGTTCCCCCCACCGAAACTTGATTTTTCCGTGTACAGCTGTATTTATTACCCCTGTAAAGCTCTGAAGTTATTCTCTGGCAGGATCGTGAGAGAATGGGCTCACCAGCACCCCTTGGGTTACTTAACCTATTTCATGCCAAGTTTAGCAAGGTCCCATGATTAAGACATTAACTTTTTTGTACGTACAAGTTTAAATACAAGGTTAAATAGCCGGTTAAGAAAATTATCCTGATACCTCACATTAAACATGTTTTTTAAGAGTTGTGATTAAAAGGGATAAACAAACAAGTATATTCACTCAGTGGGATACTACGTAGCAATGAGAACGAATGAACTACAACTACTAGAAATGATATAGACAAACCTCACATACATAGTGAAAGAAGCCAAACACGAAAGAGCGCATATTGTGTGATTTCATTTACAGGAAACTAATTTATGGCGGCACAGGTCAGAATCGTGTGCTAAAAGAAGGGTTGATTGGGAGGGGTTTTGAGCTTGTCTTCTGGGGTGCTGGTCGTGTTCTGTTACTTCATCTGCATATTGGTCACAGGAGTGTATTTATTTTGTAACAGTTTGTGATATTTGCGTGATGTATGTGATGACTGGCGCACTTTTCTGTTATGAGATAGACATATACATATATTTTAGACGGAATCTCCGCTGTCGTCCAGGCTGGAGTACAGTGGTGCAATCTCGGCTCACTGCAACCTCTGCCTCCCATATTCAAGCGATTCTCCTGCCTCTGCCTCCTGGGTAGCTAATTTTTGTATTTTTAGAAAAAACGGAGTTTCGCCATCTTAGCCAGGCTCGTCTTGAACTCCTGCCCTCAGGTGATTTGCCTGCCTCAGTCTCTCAAGGTGCTGGGATTACAGGTGTGAGTCACCGTCCCCGGACAGACTTTAGTATTCTGAAAAAAAAAAAGATTGCTGTTGAGAGGAAAGTGTGGGCTGACTATAAGCATGAATTTTTTTTCAACCGTCCAGCAGCTTAGAATACTAAATAGCTCATTCCTTGCTCAGGAGCACAATACCTCCGCAAATCTTTAGCAGGAACGGTTACCGTTTTACGGCATAACAACTGTGTATTGGGCTTTGTGTTAGGTCCGATACATAGATTAACTCCAGTCCTTAGAACAGACGCTCAAAATAGCTAACACTGTCCCCAGCTCTGAAACAAAAAAAAAAAAAAAAAAAAGAGAGAGAGAGATGTTTAACCTTTGCCCAGAGCTAGGCAGCTAGCCAGCATCTGCTCCAAAGCCCAGGCTCCCTCCTGAAGTCCAAGTGGGGCAAAATGTCACTGTGTGGGCCCAGCGCTATTTCCCACTGCGAGGAACCTCCTGCACAAGCTCAACATCCAGAGCCATCTTGAAGAGGGCTGGACTCTGAAGGCCAACACGCGATGGCAATGGGGGCAAGGCTGCCTGCCTCACTGGTGCTGCAGAAACCTTAGTTCCTCTTTGTTTTTTTTGTTTTTTTTTAAAGATGGAGTCTCTGTCTCCCAGGCTGGAGTATAGTGGCGTGATCTTGAGAGATAACAACGTGCTAGCAACCCTCGCTCGCTCGCGGCGCCTCCTCGGTCTCGGTGTCCACTCTGGCCGCACTTGGGGAGCCCTTCAGCCCACCGCTGCATTGTGGTGGCCCCTCTCTAGGGCTGGCCTAGGCCGGAGCCGGCTCATTCTGCTCCCAGAAAGATGTGGAGAGAGAGGCGCGGGAGGGGTGCAGGCGGCACCTATTGGACTTGATCAGAGTCTAAGACCCGTGCGTGGACCGTCATTCCCTCTTCGCGGGGTCGCTGGCCACTACAGTGGGTCTCCCTCTTTTTCTTGCTTCTCCTTTTTTCGTCTTGGTTATCTAGGTTGAGCTCCCTCTGCATTGCCAAAAGTCCCCGGACTACGTGCCACAAAGTCCACACGTAAGTACCAGCGGAAGGTGAACCCGATTGAGTTTCTGGGATGAGTGGGGACTTGGAGAATTTTTGTGTCTAGCTAAAGGATTGTAAACGCACCAATCAGCACCCTGTGTCTAGCTAAAGGTTTGTAAATGAACCAATCAGCACTCTGTCAAAACGGACCAATCAGCTCTCTGTAAATGGACCATCAGCACTCTGTAAAAGGGACCAATCAGCTCTCTGTAAAAGGGACCAATCAGCTCTCTGTAAAAGGGACCAATCAGCTCTCTGTAAAATGGACCAATCAGCAGGATGTGGGTGGAGCCAGATAAGGGAATAAAAGCCGGCCACGTGCGTTGCCACCTGCAAATCTTTCCGGTTTTCTTCTATGTGGTGGAAGTGACGGTTCTTTGTATTTTTGGGTTAGTATTTTTTTCGTGAGTTGTGACACTCCCCGCGAAGGTCTGTGGGTTTATTTTTTGAGGCAGTGAAACTGCCAGGAGAGAGGGAAAACTTCAGACGTGCTCTGTTCGTGCAATGTGATACTACTAAGGTTTGCAGCTTTATTTTTGAGGCAAGCAAGGTCCCAAATTCGCTGGAAAAAAAAATTTTGGACATATCTGAGTATCTGAAGTAACAAACTTTAGGTGTGGTATTTTTAAGAAGTGAATATCTGAAGTAACAAACTTAAGATGTAATGTTTTTAAGAAGTGTAACGCCACGAGAGTTAGTAGCTTTGTTTAAGTCAGTGAGATCAAGAACCTATCAACTGGACCCAACGTGGGCTCACTGCAGTCTGTCAGGTTTGAGTGATTTTCTTGCCTTAGCTTCCCGAGTAGCTGGGATTACAGGCATGGGCTACCGCAACTGGCTGACTTTGTCGTATTTTTTAGTAGAGATGGGGTTTTGCCGTGTTGGCCAGGCTGGTCTTGAACTCCTGACCTTAAGTGATCCACCTAACTTGTCTTCTCAGAGTGTTGGTATTACAGGCGGGAGCCACAGGGGCAGGCCCTTAACTTTTTTCACGTTCAACAATTTATTGCCACGTTCCTCATTACATTAGCCAGGTGAAAATGCTTTCCAGCTTACCACAGCTGCTGGGCGAAAGAAAGAGGGACGATGCATTACCAAGAGTGCCCAGCTGTGGGCTGGTGAGGCCACCTTAAACCGTGTCAGTTCATAGAGGCAGTTTCAACTCAAGACTAGTGATTGAATTGTTATGAACCACAACCCTCTAGACCCAGGTGCTGTCCTCATACAGCAACCGCTTAACTGCAAACCCAACACGCACGTCTCATGTTTCAGGAAGCCTTCCCGGCTACGCAGTGCCACAGGGCTCTCACTGGCATTTTAGGGAGTCCCACATACCAAATTCAATTTAATCTTCACCAGGTGCCAGTAAGTGCTATGCCCTTTCTTCAGATGAGGAAACCAAAATTTGGAGAGGTTAAGTGGTTCACAAAAGGCCAAAACATCAGTAAGTGGCAGAGGTGAGATTCAAAGCCGGGTTTTGTCTTGTACCCATCCCATAGCCCTATGACCTAACTCTCCGTGCTCTGCTACCCCGCAGCTCCGTGTGTGACAGTTTTGGAATTGTCACAAGATCCTGTAATCATTGATTTATTTGCATGACTCCGTGACTAGATGGTAAAAATTGGAAGCGTCTCAGTTGATTCCATATCCCAATCCTTACTAAAGTCCTTGATAAATAGCATATGCTCAAAAAAGGTTCCTGAAAGAATGAAAGGAAGAGTCCTGCCTATAATCCTGCAGCTCTCTCAGCTGAAGGTTAGAGACCACGCACACTCTCCTGCCGTCAGTTTTCGTATTTGTAAAAAGGGTATAAAAATGCTTCCCATTTCATGAGGCTGTTGTCTTAGTCCATGTTGCTATGAAAAAACCATAGACTGGGTGCTTTAAAAAAGATTTATTTCTCACAGTTCTAGAGACTGAAAGTCCGAGATGAAGGTGCTGGCAGATTTGATAACTGGTGAGGGCTCTCTTCCTGGTCTGAGGATGGCCACCTTTTTGCCAAATCCTCACACAGAGGAGAGAGAGTTCTAGTGTCTCTTCGTCTTCTTAATCCTATAATGGGGACTCGACTCTAACGACGTGATGTAAACTTGATGACCTCCCAAAGACCCCATTTCCAAATACTATCATATTGGGAGTAGCGCTTCAACATACCAATTTGGAGGGGAACACAAACAGTTGTTATAAAAATTAAATGGATTAAAATTCGTTAAGCAGTAGAGCAATACCTGGTACACGGTGAAATTAGCCAAGTCACCTCAGCAGCTTACAGGCAAAGCCCCTGTGGGAATACAAAGAAAAGAATTCTCCCCTTTCTTGGATGCACACTGGGCGTCGGATGCTATGACTTACATGTGCTCGCCACTCGAACACTCTGTGGTATTACCACTGTGGTACTACCAGTGCTGTTACCTCTGTTTTATGGATGAGAAAGAGGCTTCAAGAGATGAGGGGCCTCACCCAAAGCCACCCAGTCAATCAGTTGTGCAGCTGGGATGTGAGCCCAGCTGTGTCTGCCTTCAAGCCCTGTGCTCTTAAACAATGGGCCTTAGGAAGGCTGACTAGGGGGCATTGGGGGTGGCTGCAAGGGTGAGAGAATATCTGAGACAAATTTTGAAAATGAGTAAACATTTTTAGGAGTGGAAATGTCTGCAGCCCTGATTTTGGCCCTTGATGTTCGGTATTGTGGTTTTGGCTCATTGCTTTGGCTGTGTCAGGGTTTCTAATTCTCAACACTTCACATTTGTCATGGGGGACTGTCCTGTGCATCGCAGGATGTTTAACAGCATCCTTGGTCTCTACCCCCTAGGTACCGGTGGCATGCCACCCTTGCTATGACAACTAAAAATGTCTCCAGATTTTCCTCCTATGTGGGGCAGAAACCCCCCGTGGCTGAGAACCACGGGTCTGTGTGTATATGTGGTCTCTAGAGCTCAGTTGTCAGCAGCAGGAAGCCCAGGAGTATAATGTGCCTTTTTGTTTTCTCTAAATTGACTAATAACCCAATTCCAGAAACAGAAATTGCTCCATTAAATACTTGTTGAAAAGGATTAAGTTGTCATCATGCCACCTCACACCTTTTAAAGTACCTCCTGTTTGTCTTTCAGCTCTCACCTGCAAGGTGACCTCTTTAGAGATGCTTTCCCCAAATCTAGACTGGCCAGGCACTCTTTTGTTACCTTCAGTGAAGAAGTGCTGCTGTCTTTATTATCTAGTTAGTTCCTCAAGCACCAGGGCATGGTAGTAGAATGGCACGTGATAAGCCCTATACGGTATTCTAATTAAGGAAACGAAGGGCTCAAGAGCCAGTGCAGTATGTTCAAGATCACACAACAAATAAGGGACAGACTAAAACCGAAGTCCCATGATGGTGGAGAAATCCCCTGAAGGAACAGGAGAGAGGATGCTGAGCAGAGCACCTAGTGCATTGACGTTTGGAGCAGGGTGCCTGTCACGGAAGAACACTGGATTTAAGGAAGGAACTATCAGAAAACGGCAGAAGTAAGAGTAGTGAGCATAGTACTCCAAGAACACACTCGATCCCAGCCTCAGCACAGGACTAACTAGGATGAAGTATTACGCCCCGTGGATAAGCCAGCTGGTGGGTCTGAGGATGCTAATGAACTTCTGGCCCAGGCTTAAGAGTTGCTGAGCTACAGGAGAGGAAAAGAGAGTATGGGTGAGGCTGAATTTCCCCCTCATGTGGGCCCCCATGAGCTGGTTTCCCAGTGTGCCACATTCACTGGCCTCTCATCACTGGCCTCTCTCGGGCAGACGTCATTCATTCATTCATTCAGGTACTGACATGGGTAATTGGCACTTACTGTCATCCCAGGTCCTATGATAGGCACAGAAGATAAAAGGTTCATACAACAGAGGGAGTCCCTATCTCTCAACCCTGATCTAATTATCATGCATTAATGTTTAATGATGAATTGTCACAGGTGATGGGAAGGAAAGGTGCAGCGTGCCATGAGAACGCAGAACATCGCCTAGTCTGAGGGTTGGGGAAGTTTTCCCCAAGAAGGGATAATGGAGTCGAGACCTGGAGAATGACCAGGAGGTGGCTGTGTTACAGTGTGTATTGTAGGTGGCCTTGGCTCCAGGCCAAAGAAAGCAGTGCAAAGACTGAGGCAGAACCCTGGAGGAATGAGGCAGAATAATGCAGGGCCACAGCACACAGAGTTACGGTCAGCATGATTGGAAACAAAGCTAATGCTCCATCCATTGTTCTAAATGGTGACCACACCCTCTCCTAAAAGGACAAAAGTAATGTACTACTTTAAAAAGAGAGGCAGGCTGGCTTCATACGCAGCACTTATCCAGGATGGTGGAATCTTAATGGGGTTGTCAGTCCAGAGTTTGATTTGAGAATGTCAGAAAATCCAGTTTTTCCAGTTCATCTGGTCAATTAGATTCAGAGTATTGACTCACACTGACCAAAGTCACAGAAAACAGATGTATAAATCAAAATGCCTATGTATAGTTTTGACACAGGAAATACCACTGCCTAGCAGATTGAAATATTCAAGTCTGTTGGTCAATGCATTTCCCTATGAAGCAATCTGTAGGGGAATGCAAATAATGATCAAAAGGTTAATGTGTGAGTAAAGCATTAGAACAAGGGCTACCAGTCAAATATTCCAGCTATGGTCATTTGACGCACCATTCTCCACTAGAGGTAAGCATATGTCTGAACCCCAAATCAGAACACAGGGCTTGACAAAGAACTTTAGCCTGATTTATGAGTGTCATTCATGCATTTAACTGTCATTATTGGGCCTTTACTAACAAGTATAAATACTTAAATAATATTTTGTTATATATTGGATAAACCATCATTATTAGAAAGAGTAAAATAACATGAAAAGAAATACAATATTCAGTAACATATATTTTAATTTACTTTTTGTGCCATCATTTGTATCCAACATTTATCTCTGCATGGTGATACTTTGACTGTCTTTTAGTACTTATTTTTCTACCAGTGCTCAATTTTCTCAATTATTATTTCTTCTCTTTTTTTTTTTTTGAGATGGAGTTTCACTCTTGTTGCCCAGGTTGGAGCACAATGGCGCGATCTCGGCTCACTGCAACCTCTGCCCCCCAGGTTCAAGCGATTCTCTTGCCTCAGCCTCCTGAGTAGCTGGGATTACAGGCATGCACCCAGCTAATTTTGTATTTTTAGTAGAAATTAGGTTTTCCATGTTGGTCAGGCTAGTCTCGAACTCCTGACCTCAGGTGATCCGCCTGCCTTGGCCTCCCAAAGTTCTGGAATTGCAGGCGTGAGCCACCATGCCTGGCCCTCTCCTCTTAGTAAAATGAAAAATCTCTTAAGAAGTCTTTGATTGGGCACTATGGCTCATGCCTGTCATCCTAGCACTTTGGGAGGCAGAGGCAGGAGGATCATTTGAGTCCAGGAGTTCGAGGCCAGCCTGGGCAACACATCGAGAGCCTGTCTCTACAAAAAATAAAAAATTAGCCAAGCATGGTGGCACACTCCTGTATCCCAGCTACCTCAGGAGGCTGAGGCAGGAGGATCACTTAAGCTCCAGAGTTCAAGGCTGCAGTGTGCCACGATCACACCACTGCACTCAGCCTGAGCAACAGAGTAAGACCCTGAATCAAAACAAAAAAGTCTTTGAGCAATTTACTAAGTTTCAAAGAGCTATTTACAGTTTCATTGGTGATGGAAGACATTTGCAGTCCTCAGCACTGTCCATCAGACCTAGAAGCAATGACAATTCAGCAGCAGTGAGCAATCCTAGCACCAGATATGACTTCTAAATACTACCTCTTACTAAAAAGACACCAGGGATCCTTGCAAAAACAACTGAGTCATGATCTGGGACGGGAGTTTTTCGATATAAGGCTAGAACATCTTATTATGCCCCAAAGCAAAGGCACTGTGAAAGAATCTTGGGATGACAGCCAAAGAATGCAAAGGCCAACTTGAAGGGGTTCTCTCTGGCCATAGTTGCGTCAGTTTCATGGAAAAAGATAATAGAGTGGAACACATCAAATATATACAAATCCAATAGTTCGCATAATGATTATTTAAAAACAAATCCATGGTCACCTATGGAGATTGGAAGGGCACCAACTCCTGACAGGCTGATAAATAAAAGGAAAGGATCTTATTCTGCCTTTTTCTGTATAAGCTGTATTTCAGTATAACTGAGTAGTTGATAAGAGAAATTTCTTCTTTATGTAAGGATCACAGCTAAGAAAAAGAAATAACAGAACTAGAAAATTATCGGTTCCAAGTCACTATTGAATTAATGGATTCTGGCAATGAACTGCAATGGCTGCAAAGACCATTAGATGATAGGTTGATGAGGATTTTTATTATGGATGGATCAGGTTGAGAACATCTAGCACTAACCCATCAGCTTAAACCTGTAAGGATAGAAAAATCAGACATCATATTTTTCCTGATATAATACAATCAGAATGCATACCAAACCACCTTTATGTCTTACCAGAATGAACCTAAATCAAACCAAGGTCTGTCTACCTGTTCACAAGAAATACAGGGATAGAGAAACAAGTTAAATGACTCGTTTACAACCAGTGAAATCTGGAATGTGGGAATTTCTATAGGACAAGTGATCCAGTTTCTCTGATGAATGAATGGCATAAAAAGGGCATGATAGTGGGGGGAATGTAAGAGACTTAAGAAGCATATTGTATTGGTTTGGCTGCCGTAATAAAATACAACAGACTGGGTGGCTTAAACAACAAAAATATATTTCTCACAGTTCTGGAGACTAGAAGTCTGAGCTCAAGGTGACAGCAGGGTTGGGTTCAGGTGAGGGCTCTCTTTCTGGCTTATAGACGGCTGCCTTCTCATGTGTGCTCACATGACCTTTCCTCAGCGCATGCTTGTGGAGAGAGCAAGATCTCTCTGTCCCTCTTCCTCTTATAAGGCCACCGATCCTATGGGATTAAGACCCTTATGACCTCAAAAGCCCTATCTCCAAATATAGTCATGTTAGAGGTTAGGACTTTAACATATGAATTTAGCAGGGACACAATTCAGTCCATAGCGTGTATCAGCCATATGCCATGTATGGACCTTGTTTGAATCCTGCTTGCAAGAAACCAACTGTAAAAAGACATTTATGGGACAATAGGGAAATTGTCTTTGTTGTTGTTGTGGTGGTGGTGGTTGTTTGAGATAGGATCTCATCTGTCACCCAGGCTGAAGGGCTGTCTCACAGCAGTCTCAAACTCCTGGGCTCAAGTGATCCTCCTACCTCAGCTTCCCAAGTTGCTGGAATTATAGGTACACACCATCAGGCCTGGCTAATTTCTTTCTTTCTTTTTCTTTGTAGAGAGGGGGTTTCCCTGTGTTGCCAAGGCTAGTCTAAAACTGTTGGGCTCAAGTGGTTCTCCTGCCTTGGCCTCCCAAAGTGCTGGTGTTACAGTTGTGAGCCACTACACCTAACCTCATCAGGGAAATGGTAACGTCCCACCTATTGGATACTATATGATACTAAGGAATCATTAATTTTTTGTAGATGTAACAAAAATGTTGTGGTTGCTTTCTTAAAATTCTTTATCTTTTAGAGATACATACAAAAGTATTTACCTTTGAAATTATATAAAGCCTGGGATTTGTTTTAAAATAACATATTAGGGGTAGGAGTAGAGGTTGGAAAGGAGATATAGATGAAACCAGATCATCCATATATCAATAACTAGTGAAGGCCAGGCACTGTGTCTTACGTCTGTAATCCCAGCACTTTGGGAGGCAGAGGTGAGAGGATCACTTGAGACCAGGAATTCAAGACCAGCCTGGTCAACAAAGTGATATCCAATCTCTAAAAAAGATATAAAAACTTAGCTGGGGATGGTGGCTCAGACGTGTAGTCCCAGCTACTTAGGAGGCTGAGCTGGAGGGATTGCTTGAGCCCTGAGAAGTCAAGGCTGCAGTGGGCTGTGATTGCACCACTGCACTCTAGCCTGGGCAACAGAATGAGAACCTGTCTCAAAAAAAAAAAAAAAAAAAAAGAATTTCTACATGCACCGGAAGACTGAGGTCATCTTTCCTTGCCTAACGCAGCCATGGCTCATGGTCCCAAGAAGCATCTGAAGTGGGTAGCAGCTCCAAAGCATTGGATACTGGATAAATTGACCGATGTGTTTGCTCATCGTCCATCCGCCGGTCCACACAAGTTGAGAGAGTGTCTCCCCCTCATCATTTTCCTAAGGAACAGACTTAAGTATCCCCTGACAGGAGGTGAAGAAGATTTGCATGCAGCAGTTCATTAAGATCGCTGGCAAGGTCCGAAATGATACAACCTACCCTGCTGGATTCATGGATGTCATCAGCATTGACAAGATGGGAGAGAATTTTTGTCTGATGTATGACACCAAGGGTTGCTTTGCTGAACATTGTATTACACCTGAGGAAGCCAAGTACAAGTTGTGCGAAGTGAGAAAAATGTTTGTGGGCACAAAAGGAATCCCTCATCTGGTGACTCATGATACTCGTACCATCTGCTACCCTGATCCCTTCATCAAGGTGAATGATACCATTCAGATTGATTTGGAGACCTGGCAAGATTACTTGATTTCATCAAGTTACACTGGTAACCTGTGTATGGTGACTGAAGGTGCTAACCTGGGAAGAATTGGTGTGATCACCAAGAGGGAGAGGCACCCTGGATCTTTTGACGTGGTTCACGTGAAAGATGCCAATGGCCACAGCTTTGCCACTCGACTTTCCAACATTTTTGTTATTGGCAAGGGCAAAAAACCATGGATTTCTCTTCCCTGAGGAAAGGGTATCCACCTCACCATTGCTGAAGAGATAGACAAAAGACTGGTGGCCAAACAGAGCAGTGGGTGAAGTGGTCCCCGGGTGACATGTTAGATCTTTGTACGTAATTAAAAATAATGTGGCATGATTAATAGAAAAAACAAAACAATTGAAACTGGGTTATGGGCACTTGGGGCTCTACTTCTCTATTCTTTCTGCATTTGTGTATGTTTGAAATTTTTCATTATAATAAAAAATCTTTTTAATGCAAGAAGGAGTGGAAGGGAAAAATACTCAAGAAGTATTTCGACCATACACAATATGTAGCTCTGTGTAGATCTTGTTAAACGCTGACTCAAACACACCAATTGATAAAAAGACTTTTTGAACAAATGTAACAAATTGACCATGATCTGTGTTAGATGATATTTTAAGTTACTGTTAATGTTGTTAGGTATAATTGTGCATAAGTCTTTTCTTTGTTGTTGTTGTTGTTTTTGGGTTTTTTGTTTTTGTTTTTTGTTTGTTTGTTTGTTTTTGAGGCCCCTATCTGTTAGAGATACATATCAAAGCATTTAAAAGCATTTATATAGGCTGGGATTTGCTTTAAAATACTGGGAAAAAAACACACACCAAAACAAGAAGGGTAGATGAAACATGATTGGCAGAATGTTGATAATTGTTAAAATTGGTCAACAGATTGGTGGAGTTTCATCACATTATCATCTGAAATTTTCTATCATAAACCACTTAAAATAAATATTCACAAGACCATCGTGTTCCAACCCATCAATGACAGGAAGAATTCATACATCCTCTTCCAAGTATCCTTGGAAGATTAATGTTTTCATGATAAAAATTTTAAAGTACTTTTGTACAGCTCTGATTCGCAGCTTCCTTTTTCCTAGTCAGCAAGCGATTTCTCATTAGGATATGACTCAAGGACATACGGTTCATTGCAGTGATCATCAAATCACATAGTGGGAAGAATACTGTAAAAACAAAAAAAAAATTCCCTTCCTACGGCAGAGTGTGTCATTCACAGTTTTCTGCAACTGAAACCCTGTTTTGAGATTTGCCTTCCAAAGACCTTGATAGTGTACCACATTATCATATGCATCCTGTAACAAAAAAGAAAAATATATCAGGCCGGGCACGGTGGCTCATGTCTGCAATCCCAACACTTTGGGAGGCCGAGGAGGGTGGATCACCTGAGGTAGGAGGTCAGGAGTTCGAGACCAGCCTGAAAAACATGGTGAAATCCCGTCACTACTAAAAATACAAAAAAATTAGCCAGGCATGGTGGCACATGCCTGTAATCCCAGCTACTTGAGAGGCTGAGGCAGAAGAATCTCTTGAACCTGGGATCAGAGGTTGCAGCGAGCTGAGATTGTGCCATTGCACTCCAGCCTGGGCAACAAGAATGAAACTCCATCTCAAAAACAAACAAACAAACAAAATATATATATATATATCAACCAAAACCAAAGTTGTTATTTTGGATCTTTGATTTTTTTCCTTGAGAATAATGGGAGCCTTTTTATCTAATAATAACTGCACTCTTGAAGGTTGAAGCATTTTAATTATTTTTAATTCTCCATTTTCATTATTTTAAGCATAGGCATTTTCAGGAATCTCATAGTCCATATTGAAATATGCAAATGAAAAAATCATTTAAAAATTTCACCCCAGCCAGGGCTGGGTCACATGTTGAAGTGGACAGAAAGAAAGTCGCTCATCTGCCTGGTGCCCCTAATAGTTCATAGGTGGCGGCCAGTGGGCTTGAAAGACGAGACTAAGTAGAATTGTTTCTAAGTGAAATTGGGAATCAGGGTGTGTGAATTTTTTGGTAGAGAACCTCGGGACTCCCTGATGTAACATTTCAGTCTGCTGTTCCACTCCTCCAACCGCCTTCTGTTCTGAGAGGTGTGGGCTGAGCCCGGCGAGAGCCCAGGTCCCGTGTCAACTCATCTGGGCTGCAGGAAAAGGCTGCCCGGGCTCTGCGTCCTCCAGACTTGACAGCCATGACCCCGAGCCGGTGTTTGACAAACAGACCAGGCAGATGCCACACAGTGCCCTGCAGTGTCTCTGCCAAGTGACACACAAAAACAAACCATTCTGGGAAGGAGGAGCAGGTCAGGCAGTCAGCTTCTAAAAATACCCAAATAGGAGCATAGAAACATCCCATCACCCCGTGTCAATCAGGAGAAAGTCACAGAATAATAGGTTTGCCAGGAAAAAAAAAAGGCAGCAGGAGCAGGCAGGAGAGCCCCGAGATGAAGAAAACTTGTATGAGAGTCACTTAAATGCTGGCAGGATGGCCTTTAGGAGACAGCTGCTTGGAGAGCCTCATAAATGGCCTTTGAGTCATTGCCAGTGGTAGCATTTGTGTCCGGCCACCAAGGTCCCGCGGCTAGCTGGCCATGCTCAAGGAGGGCTGCGGGCTCTGAGCGTGCTATGGGCCTCAGGCCATGCTGTGAAAAGTCAGCAGGATCACAGAGGAGCTGAGCTGGCAGGATTTTCCAGAAATCACCTACGGCAAGAAGACCAGAGCAAATTATATGTGGGCGGTTGGATCCCAGAGCAGGAAACTGTAACAGCAACCTTTTTTCTGCACCTCTGTACCAAAAACAGCTGGAGACGTGGACAAGGACCACTTTTGGGAGTGGGGAGCACGATCGATCTAAGCAGCGTCCCATATACCAGCTCCTGTAGAGAGAGGCCCACTTCAGAGGAAACGCAAACACAAACATCCCGGGACAGCCTTCGGCACCCATGCAGTCTAGTGTCCACTCCCAGCCTGGGCCCTTCAGATAAGCGGCAGGGGTCTCTGTAGCCCCTCAGAGGGGACTCAGAATGAACTCTCCGTCCATTCCACCCCAGCTGCACTCTTTTCTCATGGCTGAATATTCCAGTTTAGCCTCAGTTGCCTCCTTACATAGTTTACATTCAGCTTAAAGGTGTCTCCATATACAGTGAACTGTAACCCAACTAGAAGTATAAACAGACTGTAAATTACTCTAGGAAGAAGTAGTGCAGTCTCAGCCAACCACAACAAGCAGCCAGCTGTTCACACCATGTGCAAATGAGGCAGAAGCCAGGCGATAACCAATCTGGCTGTTTCGGTAGTCACTGTCCCTCTCGTTTTTCTGTCCCTAAATCCTCTCTGACCATGCGGAATTGCCAGAGTTTCTCCAAACCTTTTCTGATTTCGGAGGCTGCCAGATTTGCAAATCATTCTTTGCTTCATTAAACTCCAATAAATTCACCCTGTCTAAAGTTTTTCTTTTTTTTGAGACAGAGTCTTGCGCTGTTGCCCAGGCTGGAGTGCAGTGGCGTGATCTCTGCTCACTGCAACCTCCACCTCCCAGGCTTAAGCGATTCTCCTGCCTCAGCCTCCTGAGTGCTGGAATTACAGGTGCCCACCACCATGCCCGGCTAACGTGGTGGCTCACATCTCTAACCCCCACACTTTGGGAGGCTGAGGCGGGTGGATCATTTGAGGTCAGGAGTTCGAAACCAGCCTCACCAACATGGTGCAAGTTTTCCTTTTAACACAGGTCTTCTCCTGCCTTATCCTTCCTTGTCACCCAGATTTCTAGGCATGCCTGCCAACTAGCCAGGGAGTGCTGGCCTCAGGCTTCTGAAGAGCATCACGCTTCCAGAAAGCTGAAAAAGAAATTATACTTCCCTGACACAAGCTCACTCGTCCTCCATCCCCATGACGAATTCCCTCCAAAATCACCACACTGCTTTTCTCTGTCTTCCCTGGATAAAACTACATTCGCCATAATGATTAGATGAGAAACAAACACCCATTTTTCCGTTAGAAAACCGTCCAAACTTATGAACCAGAGCAAAGACCCATGCAGCACAAAAAGGAATCTTCTACAATATGTAGGTCAGATTATCTTCAATTTATACTTCATATTTCTGCTTTAGAATTTACAAAGACCAGCTGGGCGCGCTGGCTCACACCTGTAATTCCAGTACTTTGGGAAGCTGAGGCAGGCAGATTACTTGAGGACAGAGGTTCAACACCAGCCTATCCAACATGGTGAAACCCTGTCTCTACTAAAAGTACAAAAATTAGCCAGGTGTGGGGGCGGATGCCTGTAATCCTAGCTACTCGGGAGGCTGAGGCAGGAGACTCACTTGAATGAACCCAGTAAGCTCAGATTGTGCTACTGCACTCCAGCGTGGGCATTGGAGTGAGACCCTGTCTCAAAACAAAACAAAACAGAACAAAAATTTACAAAGACCTTTCCCACACATGATCAAATTTTGGTCTGACAACCACTAAGTGAGACAAGTATTACTAATCCCATGTAGACGTTTAAGACTCGAAGAGTTTAAGAGTTTAAGTTAAGAGTTTAAGCAATAGTTCCAAGGTCACCCATCAACTCAATGGCAGAGCTTCGATTCTAACCTTATCATATAATTCTGAGTAAAATCCTTCCTCCAATAAAATAATAAGAGCTACCTGTTTCGAGCATTTACTATGTGTCATGCCCTATGCCATGTACTTAACACACTTAAATTTAGTTAACCCTCAGGAAAAGCCTATAAGATAAGGTTGAGATATTATTATGCCCATCTTAGAGATGAGGAAAACTGAGGCATGAGGAAGTTAAGCAATTGCTGAGGTTACAGAACCATACCACTCTATCCTATAGCTTCCTATATTTTAGCTATTCCTACTTCACTGCAAACCACAAACTCAGGCTAGGAAACAAAATAATAAGCATCCCCAAAAAAGTTTGGAAAGTACAGAGTCAACAGTTAAGACCCTGGCAAGAGGGGCTCATTTGCAAGCTCAGACCTAAAACAGCAAACTGCAGGTGTTGGCTACTAAATCCATGTAAACAGGCGTCACCAACCTATTTTAAGCCTCAGTGAAAAGGTTAGTCACAGTATCAGCCAGAGCCGGGCAGGAAACAGATGGCACACTCCAAATTGCTCAACTGAAAAAAAAAAAATGTAATCAGGGGACTATTTACAGAAGTGCAGGCAGGATGAAAGGAGTCTACCAGGGGTGGTGTGGCACCAGGGACAACAAACGCTGGGAGTGGTTACCCCCTCTAACACTGCAAGGGCAAAGGGATGGAAGGTAGTACCACAGCCCAGTACTACCACTAGAACTAGGAGAGGGACTGCTTCCCAGGAGCTGTGGGACAAAGCCACTGCCAGGGCGGCCTTGCTCCCGTCCATCCCCACCAGGTGCCCCCATTAGTCAGGAACACCCAGAAGCTATCAGGCAAAGAGCTTTGGTGAAGCTGTCCCTAGAGCTGCATCTCCTGGGCCACAGTCAGGGTAGACAGAGGTGGAGAATGAATGGGGATGGCCCCTCTCATCCTGACCCTGCCCACACAAGGGCTTTAGCCAAAGCCACACAGTGTTTGAGCACTAGTTGTTTCATTATCAACATACTCTGGCTCATGTTTTCTCTAAAAATGCAACTATGGGCCGGGCACAGTGGCTCACACCTCGAATCCCAGCACTTTGGGAGGCTGAGGTGGGCAGATCACTTGAGGTCAGGAGTAGGAGACCAGCCTGATCAATATGGTGAAACCCCATCTCTACTAAAAATACAAAATTAGCCAGTCATGGTGGCACATGCCTGTAATCCCAGCTACTCAGGAGGCTAAGGCAGGAGAATCGCTTGAACCTGGGAGGCGGAGGTTGCGGTGAGCCGAGATCACACCATTGCACTCCAGCCTGCGCAACAAGAGCGAAACTCCGTCTCAAAAAAAAAAAAAAAAAAAAAGAAAAAAAGGCAACTATGTTAGACACACCAAACATTAAAAGAAGCACCAATATCTTTTCCTAGGGGCTGTGCCGTCTTCCCTTTCTTGTGGCATTCAATCAGTGACTGCAGGGCCTTACTGCCTGGCCTCATATATTAAACAGGACTTCCTTCTTGGTTCCTCCACCTTGATCAAGAATGGGTTGGTTCCTCA
This sequence comes from Macaca nemestrina, assembly GCF_043159975.1. Lineage (NCBI taxonomy): Eukaryota > Metazoa > Chordata > Mammalia > Primates > Cercopithecidae > Macaca > Macaca nemestrina. Next base: position 170,599,567 of record NC_092129.1, on the reverse strand, counting down.
AAAAAATAATCATAGGACTGCCATATGATCCAGCATTCCTACTTCTAGGTATATATCCACAAAAAGTGAAATCAGGGTGTGGAGGAGATATCTGCACCTTTGTGTTCATTGCAGCATTAGTCACACAGTAGCCAAAATATAGAAACAATCTAAGTGCCTATTAACAGAGGGATGGTTAAACAAAATGGGACACACACACACATTTTTTTATATATATATTTAAATTTATATTAAAAATTTGTATATAAAAGTGCTATATATATGTGTGTGTATATATATATTTCATTCATAAAAAGAAGGAAATCCTGTTATTTGTAACATAGATGAGAACATCATGCTAAATGAAATAAGCCAGACACAGAAAGACAAATATTGCATGACCTCACTTATATGTGGAATCTAAAAATGTCAAACTCAGAGTAGAATGGGGTTTGGGAAGCTGGGAAGTGAGGGGAGATGGGGATTTGGTCAAAGGATACAAACATGCAGTTGTAAGAGGAATCGGTTCTGAGGCTGTAACGCACAGCCTGGTGGCTATATTTAATAATCCTGTATTATATACTTGAAATTTGCTAAGAGAGCAAGTAGAGTATTTTCATCACACAAGAAATGAAACAGTAACTATATAAGGTGACATTTGTGTTGATTAACTTGATGCTAGTAGTCATTTCAGAATATATATTTATATCAAATTACCATGTTGTATGCCTTTAATTCATATGTTTTATTTGTCAATTATATTTCAATAAAGCCAAGGGAAAAAAAATCCCCTCTCCCAAAAGAAAGATGAGTCAAAGCAAGATCTGAGAGCTGTATTTCTCTTCTGCATCTGTCTTTTTACTTTTAGCTTCTCTCACTTTTCTTTAAAAAAAAAAAAAATGTAATTCAAGAAGAAGGCAGTAACAAAGAGCAAATCAATTTCCAGACCGGCTGTGCTTACACAGTCCTGGAGCAGACAGCGTCTAGTTGTCAACGTAGGCAGAGGTGACAACTTCTGCACCAACACCTCTGATAGGGAGTTGTGTCTGCCTGCCAAGCGTTTAGAGTGGGAAAGGAGGAAAGGAGAGGGCGGGAAATGCATGCACAGCTCAGGCTGTCACCATGGAAGGAGGAGAGGAAGGGCTTTCTCCCCTCCTGATAATCAGGAAAACAGAGAGTAGGGGTAAGCAAGCTTGAAAACAAAAAGCAACCTCCAGGGCCCCAAAACAATACAGGCAATGGAGGACCTGCTTATGGCCAAACCATGAGGCCCACAGCAACCTGGGGCGGCCCTCCCAGCCTGCTAGGCCATTTAGGAGACCCGGACTCTCAAAGCCCAACTGACAACTGCTTTGTAACATTTGGGCAGGCAAGGGAGGGGGCAGACTGGAAGAGGAATTTATGTGTATAGTTAGCAATAAAAATGGGTTTTATTTAACTGGAATGGGGTGGGGAGGCTTTCCTGCTTCCTGTATCACCTGTCAATCAGCTTCATCTCCCAAGGCACCTTTAACATCAAAATCCTGATACTGTTTGACAAGAACTGCTCTCAAGTGAAGAACAATTTCACAAAATGCCAAATCAGGATGAGGCCCGTATTTAAAGACTAGTGTGTCCCCAAAACACTGGAGTATGGGAAAAGGCGGGATGAGGAATTGTAAATGGCCAAATCCCTGTTTCTTTGCCTTGTCTTTGGGGTCCCACATGTTTTTCCTTACTCACTGTTTTCACAAAGCATCCGTGGTAACAACCAGGGACTCAGTAGAGATAGAAGTCAAAAGGATCACCATAAAAATGCCCAGTGGGGTCATAGGTCTGGGCCATTCCACCTCTAGTTTCACTCTGCTAATGGCACACTCTTCAACTTGGTTGCTCATTCACGCCCCAAACCACAAAGTCATCTTGGATTCTTCCCTTTCCTCACCATTCCGTATCCAACAGTCATCAGATTTGTCTTAAAAGTCAAATAAAAAATATTTACAACCGGGCACGGTGGCTCATCCCAGAACTTTGGGAGGCCGAGACAGGCGGATCATGAGGTCAAGAGATCGAGACCATCCTGGCCAACATGGTGAAACCCCGTCTCTACTAAAAATACAAAAATTAACTGGGCGTGGTGGTGCACGCCTGCAGTCCCAGCTACTCAGGAGGCTGAGGCAGGAGAATTGCGTGAACTCGAGGCTCCATCTCAAAAAAAAAAAAAAAAAATTTACCGTGAAGGGACAATGTGCCAAGCACAATCAAGATACTCGGGGGTTGCAGGCATGAGGGCCTCACAGTCAAAGAGTTTCCAATCTTGTCAGGGGAGACAATAATAAGCACATAAATAAATAAAATTGCTTCAGGTTGTACAGAAGCCTGCTCTTTTCTGTTAGGTAAAAGAAACTGGCTTAATTCTAGCTATGGAAATAACTTACAAGGGGTTATGCTTAGTGGTTCAAAAATGTCATCAAGGACTGGAGTTCTTTCCACCTCTCTTGTTTTGCTTTAACCTAAGATTAGAAGCAAGATGGCTGCAGGAGCTCCAGGCGTCCATTCAGGTATAACCAGGACCAGAGGGAGAAGAGGCCTTTTCTTCCTACGGCTCCCCAAGGAGAGAGGGACTGTTCGCTAAAAGATCTCACAGACTTCGTTTCATGTCTCCTTAACTAGAATTGGGTCACTTGCGCATCCCAGAACCAAAAACTGGCGGAGGGAATCTAATTAACTTTTGATCAGACAGGATGGAGTCTCTGCCCCAAGGAGGTATGTAGGAAGGTGAAATCTGACCAGAATTAGGGTTCCTTTAAGGAGGAAGAAGAGGGAAACAAATTCTGGGTTGGCAGCCAACGGTATTGACAACACTAAAAAGGCATTTAAAAACCCAATAGGGTAATGAGACGGAGGGCTCGGGAAAGGCTGCCCTAGATCTTGTCTCCATTGCCACTGCCTGGGGCTACGGCAGGAGCCCCCTGACTGGTTTTCCAGTTACTAGCAGCTCTCTCCTGCTCTCTCTCACCCCCTGCACCCATTTTCCACACCCTCCCATTGGATCTGCCTAAAATGCAAATCTCCTCACGTTATTTTCTTGCTTAAAATGCTCCTGTAGCGTTACTTCCTGTGGAATAAAAAGGCAAACTTTTTAGCAAGAGATGATAATTTAGTACTTCCCACATGCAGGGCACTATTCTAAGCACCATCTACTGTGTTATTCAACTTACCTCTCAGAACAGCACTCCCATGGAAATGCTATTCTAGCCCCATTATACGAGAGGCAATGGGGCGCTGGAATGTTCATCTTGTCCATATGTGAGTTTCCTATTGCTGCTGTGACACATTACCACAAACCTAGTGATTTATTTATGTGTTATTATTATTTTTGTTTGTTTGTTTGTTTTTGAGACAGAGTCTCACTCTGTAGCCCAGGCTGGAGTTCAGTGGCACGATCCCGGCTTGCTGCAACTTCTGCCTCCTGGGTTCAAACTATTCTCCTGCCTCAGCCTCTGGAGTAGCTGGGATTGTAAGTGTGCACCGCCAAGCCCGGCTAATTTTTGTATTTTTAATAGAGATGGGGTTTTGCCATGTTGGCCAAGCTGGTCTTGAACTCCTGGCCTCAAGTGATCTGTCGCCTCGGCCTCCCAAAGTACTGGGATTACAGGTGTGAGCCACCGCACGCGGCCCAAAGCTAGTGCTTTAAAATAACACAGATTTGTTATCTTACTGTTCTGAAGTCAGAAGTCCACAGTCAGTTTCCCCGAGCTAAAATGAAGGTGCCTGCAGGGCTGCGTTCTTTCTGGAGGCTTTAGGGGCAAATCCATTTTCTTACCGCTCCCACCTTCTAGGGCAGCCTGTATTCTTGCCACGAGGCTACAATCACTCGACCTATGATTCCATCATCCATTTCCTCTTCTGCTTTCTGACCTTCTGCTTCCTTTTTTTTAAGGGCCATTGTGATTACATTAGGCTCACTCAGATAATCCGGGATAATCTCCCCTTCTCAAGATCCTTAACTTAATCACATCTGCAAAATCCCTTTGCTAGGTAAGGTAACATAGTCACAGGATATAGAGATGAGGACGGCAGCATCTTTGGAGAGCCATTATTCTGTCTTCCACTCCTCAGCTCATTTGGCAAGAAAGGAGTGGAACTAAGCTTTGAACTCAGCCTCTGCAGGCTCTGCAGCTCCCAGAAGGAGCCGTGGGAGTTGGCTTGCAGCAACCTCTCCCAACCTGGTTGTTTTGTCTTCCACCTGGAAAGCCTTTCTTGCATATCCCAGCCCCTCCCAGGACTAATTCCCACTTGCCCTTAGGACTCAGCTCAAAGTGACCTCTTGTAGAAAGCCTGCCATGGCTATCCCTTTACCCTTCAGCTGGACTGTCTCTCCTCCAGGCTCCTAGGTCACCAGAGCTTCCTACTAACTTATAACTTATATCACTTATACCTAACTTCAAATGGGAATGGGCTTCTCCCAGAGTGCCTAGAACTCAGGAAATACTGGTTAGTTGGTGGGTTGTTGGGTGTGTTGGTTGGTTGGTTGGTTGGTTGAATGAATGAATGATTGAGCTGAGGGTAAGACATTTGAAAGGAAAGACATATGATAACAGCTAATAGACATTAGGGAAGGATTTTTTGGCAATAGTCTTTTGAAAACTGTTGTAGGGTGGAAGTACATTTCAGGATATAGAATGACTTGTATTTTCAGGAACCAAAAGAGATCCAGTTGGGACCCCCAGTAAGGAACCAGTAGGTGGACATCTCAGGCTGCTCTAGTTTTTCAACTCAATCACCAGGTGAGAAAGAAGGTGAGTTTCAGGGCAGGAGCTAGGTTTCAAAATAAAGAGTGAGCACCTGGTGGTGGTGTGTCTCTTGGGACAGGTGAGTGATGGACCAGGCACGATTTCAGAACCCAGAAAGACAAGCCTTTAGCCACTCCCCACCTTGGGAACTTTCAATTTGTTAGAGCATAGAGCTTGAAACCTACATTACATACACATACATGCACGCACACACACACGCACGCACACACATTGAAGCAAAAAGAAATTAAGTTCACTGCCACAATCATAGAACTAGTCAGTGGCAGAACCAGGCTGTGAACCCAAACTGGCTGAATTCAGCTCTGTGTGCTTACCATTGCCTGTCACTGCCTGTCACACTGCCTGTCAAATACCAGTTGTGTTCTGACCACACTGCCTGTCAAATACCAATTGTGTTTTATTTTTTTATTTCAGATTCAGCAGGTACATGTGCTTGTTCATTACATGGGTATTACATGCATAATGGTGGGAGTTGGGCTTCTAGTGTATTCATCACCCACATATTGGACATTTTACCCAGTAGGTAATTTTTCAACCCAGCCTCCCAGCCTGTTGGAGTCCCCATAGTCTATTTTCTCCATCTTTATGTTCATGTGTACCACCAATTGTGTTTTCTTTTTAAAATAAAGCAATATCTGGGGATTTTGGAGACTGACCTAGTGAGCATAAAGCCCACAGAGAGAAATAAAGTCAAGGAGAAGACAGAGTAAAGAGTGAGTACTCACTGCAAAGAACATGTCTCCAAACCAGAAATCAGAAGGCCCAGGGTATCAGGCCAGTCCTTCATCCTCTAAGTGGATTTCCTTCTCAAACTCCACAATGACCATTCAGTCAGTGTTAGAGTTTTGACTGGATGGAAAGGATTCTTATATGTAAAAAACATTGGCCGGGTGCAGTGGCCCTCACACCTGCAATCCCAGCATTTTGGGAGGCTGAGGTGGGCGGATCACCTGAGGTCAGGAGTTGAGACCAGCCTGGCCAACATGGAGAAACCCCATCTCTACTAAAAATATAAAAACTTAGCCAGGCATGGTGGCGGGTGCCTGTAATCCCAGCTACTTGGGAGGCTGAGGCAGGAGAATTGCTTGAACCCAGGAGGTGGAGGTTACAGTGAGCCGAAATCATGCCATTGCACTCCAGCCTGGGGGACAGGAGCAAGACTCCATCTTAAAAAAAAAATAAAAATAAAAATGAGAAATTACATTATCATTCTATCTCACTAGGTCCTGTAAACAAGAGGCAGGATGAGTTCTCACCCAAAAGAGCATATTTGTGTCAACTCTGGAGTTCACCAATGCCTTGAATAAATCGAAGCTTCCTAAAAGGCTCACCTAATATTCTGAATTATGTTTTTATCAAAATAAATAGAAAACACTCTTGTGCTAGGAAAGTTAAAGTGCCGACATATATTGATACAAACCAGGGCTCTCTAAAGCAAAACGAGTACACTTCTGTTGGATCATAAAGGGACTAGGGCTTTAATTATTATTTTCCCCAAAGAGGTATTTATATGCACCATAGGTGGAGAGTGGCAAAGGTTCAGGGGCCAGGAGAGGCCTGGAGGAGCAGGGGGCAGCCCGACGTGGCTGGCATGGTTGGGGCTGGCAGGAGAAGAGGCTGATGATGCAACGAGGCCATACATGCCCAGATAAGGAGCTCGGACATCTCTCACAGGAAATCTGGAGCCCTTGAAGGTCAAGGCAATGCAAGGACCCTTGGCCCTTCCAGCTGCCAACAGTAGATGCAAAGCAAAGTCATTGAATGATGAGAAAGTGCAGAGAAAGTGAGCTCAGTCTCCACTGCTTAGTCACTGCTCAGCTCTGAGAGGCAGGGTTTGTCATCTCACTTCTAGCAGTCTCAGGTACCTGGTGAAGTGCCATAAAGGCAAGGATGTCAATAAACTAGCGCCAGTGAAAAATAAGACATTCTCAAATATGAAATATATAGTAATATGTAAAGGTACGTCATGTAGGTGATACACGCTAACCTTGCAGACTTACTTAAAACAATCATGAATCATGTTCTGTATTGCCCAGTTCTTTCCATTCCTTCATCTGATTATAGTGATTCTTGGTAATGAGAAAAGTACCCAGGCAGGTAATCAATTCAATGACTGTCAGTTGTATTTTCAATTTTCACTAGAATATGCCCAACCTATTTAAAGCACTTCAAAAATTAAATCTTTTCCTGAAAAGGTGAATTTTTAGTAAGGAACCAAATAAACTCTCAAATTGTATTCTCTGAACATTATTGTTACGGTAGCTGGAATTCTTGATAAAAATTCCAAGAAACCTAGTTGTGAAGCGAAATGGATACTGCACCTTGGGAGATAACCTGGATCACTGAGAATCACTCTGGACTTTAAAAAAAAATCCTGATGATCCATCACACTCCAGGCCATTTATATTCAAGCCAGTTGGCTCAGCATCTCTGGGGGATATTTATTGCCTAAAACTCCCAGGTGTCTTCAGTGAGCAGGTAGCAACCAAGCTGAATATAGAATCACCTGGAGATTTTTACACTACTGACATCTGCCTGCAAGCCCCCAGCGCACCCCCTACCCCCACCACCTCTGCACACACCATGCCAGAGCTTCTGATCCAGTTGATCTGAACAGGGACCTGGCCTTTTTTTTTTTTTTTTTTTTTTTTTGAGACAGGGTCTCACTCTGTCGCCCCAGCTGGAGTGCAGTGGTGCAATCACAGCTCACTGAAGCCTTGACTTCCCTGGGTTCAGGCAATCCTCCCACCTCAGTCTCCTGAGTAGCTGGGACCACAGGCACGCACCACCACATCTGGCTAATTTTTGTATTTTTGTATTTTTTGTAGAGATAGAGTTTCTATCTTTTGTAGAGATAGAGTTTCATATTGCCCAGGTTGACCCTGAACTCCTGGGCTCAATCGATCTGCTCGCCTTGGATGGGCATTGTTTAAGGTGCTGGCTGAGGAGTCTACTGTGCAGTCAGGGTTGAGGTTCTCTGGCCTGAAGTGACCTCTCTAATAAATCAGTCCAGGCCAATGAACCACCTCTGGATCTTGCCTTTCCCCCATTCTCCAATCTTTTGGCAGCCAGCAATGATAGGGTGAGGTGAAACTATACTTTTTCCCTTCTTAATTTGCAAGTGAATTAAACCCATCACCACTTTGAGCTGTTAACCGTTTTTACCTTGGTGCAAATTAACTGTAGGGCAGCAGCCCTTTGGGAATTTATCCCAGCTGATTGTTAGCTGATATCAGAAATGTATCAACCCAATTCCTTCCTCTGAATCATTCCCTCCATTCTTGGAATCCACAGAACTTTCTCATTGGCTCATACGCCGTTTACCTGTGGTATAGTTAGCTAAGGGTGCAGTGGGAGAGTGGCCTTGAACAAGCCAGGCATATGGCAATCCCCAAAAGTGGTTGGTTGTAAGGACGAATGAAGGGAAAGATACCTTTGTAAGGGGAGGTGCAAGAATTTGAAGAAGTTTGCACCCTGTGCTGTAATAGGAATTGTTTATCAATCACTTGAGCCTTTAAAGAAGTTAAGTCGCTTGCCCAAGGCCACAACGTAGATGACCACGTCTGGATTCAAATCCAGGTATCTATGAATCCAACGTTTGTTCATTTTTCTCTGAGTTGCATTGGCATCTTGTAGAAATAGGCCCTAAATGATGTATTTGAAACCTCTGGGGCTAGAGCGGCTTGGAATTTAGAACATTTTGGATTTTACAAGGGTAAATACATTTATATCTGTACTGCAGAACATATAAATATTTATCACAAATGGAATTAAAAAAAAAAGAAAAAGCCTCACATCAGCCTCCTGTCAATTCAGAACAGATCGTACCAGCAAGTTTGGGGTTTATAGAGCTTTTTTGGGATTTGGGAAATGCAGATAAGGGATTGTGAACATGAGCATCAAAGAAAACAATTGCACACAGTGGCGAACATCTACTGGATGATGAATGTTTGCCAGGCTTTCTGCAAACCTCTGTACATGTGCGGCCCTTGCAACCAGCTTGCAAGGTAAGTGCTACTGATCACTATCCCCATTCTAAAAATCAGGAAACAGGCATGGATGGGCTGAGTAACTTGTTCGAAGTCATATGACTAATAAATACACTCATTGTTCCATCTCCATTGAAGTTGAAAGCTTATAGTTGAAAAGTTTTGTAGAATCATTCACTCTAGAGAAAACCTTTTTTTCTTACTGAATGATTAAAATATTTCCAGAATGACTGACTGGCACTGCACTCTGATTTCAAAGTCTTTGCTTTACAGCTTTAAAGTTGCCTTCTCTTTTTATTGCCTGTCTTGTTTTAACAGCAGCCAATTCACACAAAACAGCTGTAGGTTCTCTCCTTTGCACACTGATAAAAGTCTCAGGAGGTTTCAGGGTAAACCTTGTGCAAAGTACTGGCTCCACCAAAATGAGATCCACTTCCAATAAAGCAGGATACAATGTGGATTTCTATTAAAACAGTATTGTAAAATTAAAGTTGGATGATTGAGGAAGGCTTTTGCTTAGTAATGAGACTCTGTGTGGGGATGCAGAAGTTGGCCATAAACAGTGTGTTTTGTCTTCTGCGTAACTCAATTTCCTCTGTTCTGATAACCTGTACCTTCCCAAAGCAATCTAATGAAATTTACAGGAGTGGTTTCCTACTACTGTGCCAAATATTGTTTAGAATGCACTTTAAATACTCTCAAAGATTTAAAAGAAAAGCATCGATGTTCTAATAATTATTAAATCACATCCTCAGAATCCATATAACGATTCAAAAATCAAGGAGAACAATGTCCTTTGTTTAGTTAACCTTTCACCTTTTTTGACTCATTAGAACTTAAAACTATTAGGCAAAACATATATAACTCCAGTGACATGCATTTATTTTGTGATTAACTGAATTTTTTATTATTTCAGAATATTAGAATATTGTTTTTTTCCACAAATATGTTCTTTAAAGGTTTGTTGTTGTCTTTTTTTTTTTTTTTTTTTTTTTGAGACGGAGTCTCGCTCTGTCGCCCAGGCTGGAGTGCAGTGGCGCGATCTCGGCTCACTGCAAGCTCCGCCTCCCGGGTTCACGCCATTCTCCTGCCTGAGCCTCCCGAGTAGCTGGGACTACAGGCGCCCACAACCGCGCCCGGCTAATTTTTTGTATTTTTAGTAGAGACGGGGTTTCACCGTGGTCTCGATCTCCTGACCTTGTGATCCGCCCGCCTCGGCCTCCCAAAGTGCTGGGATTACAGGCGTGAGCCACCGCGCCCGGCTTGTTGTTGTCTTAAGAGTGATTTTATTAAGCCTAGGTAAAGAGAATGTCCAGATAATGAAATCCAGTAGGAAGAAGGGTTTGTCTATAGGAATTCAGTGTATAAGCAGCTTCGAGCCAATTTATTCTTAAATAAAGAAGTAAGTGTCCTTATGCTGTGTTGGCTAGCCCTACAACGTGGGCTGCTTTCTTCTTCACAAAGCTCCCCCTGCTGTTTAATAAAGTCTAACTTTCCCCAATTCTTTCTGAACATGAAGTGCTTCTAATGATCCTACGAAGTTATCTATTGATGCTTCACATTTTATTACCAAAGCTAGAGCATTTGGCCAAATTTTGCAAAATGTTGAGAACACAGTAATTCTTTAACAAATGCTTGTTGAATGAATTAGGATATTCCTGTCAACCTCACACCATAAGCCCGGCAACCAAGACAGAGGTGACTTAGCTCTCAGCTTTCCCCTACTGTCCATGTGAGCTTGGGCAAATCACGTCACTTCATTTATTTATTTATTCAACATTTATTGATTGTTAATCCATACCAGGCACCATGCCAGGTGCTAGGGACACAATGGTGGGCAGATAGGTGTGCTTCCTACCCTCACAGACCTTCTGAATCAAGGGGCTTTCAAACCTCAGTGTGTGTCAGATTCACTCACAGGCCTTGATAAGATACACATGGCTGGGCCCCACCTCCAGAGTATCTGATTCAGTGGGCTGGGGCGGGGCCTGAGAGTTTGCATTTCTAACAAGTTCCCAAGTGAAGGTGATACTGCTGGTCTGCGGGCCACACTTTGAGAACTGCTGGCTTTAAGAGGAACAGTCACAATAGTATGATAAATGCTGTGATGAGTCCTGGGTGAAACAGGGGCACAGAGCAGAAAATTAATCTAGTCTATGAGGATAGAGAAAGTTTTCCCAGACACATGCATTTAATCAATCCTAAGACCTTACCATCTCAGGCGTTGGGATACAATAAACACTGATCCTCCCTTTTTACACTTTAACATCTCCAAGATCACAATGCGTTTGACGAAATACTCTAACAACATTTAAGCAGAAAGGGCAATCAAGACGATGTGGTGCTGGCACACGGAGACATGTATAATCAATAGAACAGAATAGAGAGTCCAGAAATAAATCCATACACCCATGGTTAACTGATTTTTGACAAGGGTGCTGAGATCATTCAGTGGGGAAAGGGCAGTCTTTTCAACAAATGGTGTGGAGATAACAGGATAGCTACATGCAAAAGAATGGAGTTGGATCCTCTACCCAAACCATATCCAAAAAATTAACTCAAAATGGGTCGAAGATCTAAATGTAAGAGCAAGAGCTATAAAACCCTTAGAAGAAAATAGAGGTATATCTTCATGACCTTAAATTTGGCAAAAGATTCTTAGATATGACAACAAAATCATGAAAAACAAAAGAAAAAATAGATAAATTAAATTTCATCACAATTAAAAGCTTTTATGTTACAAAGGACACCACCAGTAAAGTGAAAGGCAACCCACCGAATGGGAGAAAATATTTGCAAATCATACATCTGATAAGGGACTTGTATGTAGGATATTTAAAGAACTCTTACAAAGACAATCCAATTAGAAATGGGTAAAATGTCTGAATACACTCTTCCTCAAAGAAGACATACAAGTGGCCAAAAAGCACATGACAAAATGTTCAGCATCACCAGACACCAAGGAAATGCAAATCAAAACCACGATAAGATAATATTTCACACACACTAGGATGATTATGATTTTTAAAATAGCAGATAATAATAAGTGTTAGCAAGATGTAGATAAATCAGACATTCGCACACTGCTGGTAGGAATGTAAAATGGTGCAGCTGCTTTAGAAAACAGATGGCAGTTCCTCAACCGATTAACATAGAGTTACCATATGACCTAGCAATTCCACTTCTAGATATATATCTAGGAGAGATAAAACCATCTGTCCCCACAGAAACTTGTACAAGAATGTTTACAGGGCCAGGTGCAGTGGCTCATGCCTGTAATCTCAGCACTTTGGGAGGCCGAGGCAGTTCGATCACCTGAGGTCAAGAGTTCAAGACCAGCGTGGCCAACATGCTGAAACCCCGTCTCTACTAAAAATACAAAAATTAGCCGGGCATGGTGGCACGCACCTGTAATCCCGGCTACTCAGGAGGCTGAGGCAGGAGGATCGCCTGAACCTGGGAGGTGGAGTTTGCAGTGAGCCAAGATCGTGCCACTGCACTTCAGCCTGGACTACAAGAGTGAAATTCCATCTCAAAATAAGAATGTTTACAGCAGCATTATTTGTAATAGCCAAAAGATGAAAACAACCCAAATGTCCATGGTTACACATGGACAAATGGAGAACCAAAATGTGGCATGGAATATCATTCCACTATAAAAAGGAATAAAGTATTGATACATGCTTCAACAAGGATGAACCTTAAAAATATTATACAAAGTGAAAGAAGCCCGTCACAAAAGACCACATACTATAAGATTCCGTCTGTATGAAACAACCTAACCAGGCAAAGTTAGAGACACAGAAACTAGATTAGTAGTTACTTAGGGTTGGGAGTGGAAAAGGGAGAGACAGAGAGGTGATAGCTTAAGACTAAGGGATTTATTTTCAGGGCAGTGAACGTCATCTAAAATTGACGATCATGATAGCTGCACATATCTGTGACTCTACGAAAACCACTGAACTGTGTACTTTAAACAGGTGAATTGTATGATGTGAATTCTATCTCAATACATTTGCTTTTTAAAAATAGATGCACAAACATACACCCAAATAGATAGATACCTGCAGGATGAATGATAATTAACCAGGCAGAACACGGGGGTAGAGAGGAGATTGGAGGAATAGAGAAAGAAGAGTGTTCCTGGCAGACAGAACTTACTAGATGAAGGCCTGGGGAACATGAAAAAAAAAATGGATATGTTGGCAAATATTCTATTTGAGGGAGAGAAGGGCAAGAATTAAGACAGTAAGACCAGGTCACAAAGAGCTGCGCTCTCCCTGCTTACATGTAAGGACAATGGTTCTCAAAGTGTGGTTCCAGAATGTGAACTGGTCACTACACAAAATGGTTTGGAGGTTCCTCAAAAGATGAGAACTAGAACTACCACATGATGCAGCAATCCCACTCCTGGATGGATATCCAGAGGAATTGAGATCAGTGCATTGAAGAGCTCTCTGCACTCCCATTTTCATTGCAGCACTATTCACAGTAGCCAAGAGATGGAATCAACCTAAGTGTCTGTCGTTGGGTAAATGAATAAAGAAATTATGGTATGTACATTAATGTCATATTATTTGACCTTTAAAGAGAAGGTAATCCTGCCATTTGCGAAAACATGGATGACCCTAAAAGATATTATACTAACTGAAACAAGCCGGGTGCAGAAAGACAGATACTGCGTGGATCTCACTTTACATATGGAATCTAAAAAAGTCGAATACATAGAAACAAAGAGTAGAATGGTGGTTGCCAGGGGCCGGGAATTAGGCAGGTGGGGTGGTGGTAACGGGGAGATGTTTGTCAAATGGGACAAAGTTTCAAGCTCACGCCTTTAATCCCAACACTTTGGAAGTCCGAAGTGGGCAGATCACTTGAGGTCAGGAGTTCAAGGACAGCCTGACCAACATGGTGAAACCCCATCTCTACTAAAAATACAAAAATTTGCCGGGTGTCATAGGAGGCACCTGTAATCCCGGCTGCTCAGGAGGTTGAGGCATGAGAATCACCTGAACCTGGGAGGTGGAGGTTGCAGTGAGCCCAGATCACACCACTGCACTCCAGCCTGGGTGACAGAGCAAGACCCTATCTCAAAACAGAAAACAAACAAACAGTTTCAGTTAGACAGGAGGAATAAGTTTTGAGATCTATTGCACACAGGGGACAATAGTTAATAATAATGTGTTGTATACTGGAAATTTGCTAACAGAGTAGATTTTAGGTGTTCTAACCACATGTACACAAAAAAGAACATGTGAGATAATGGATATGTTAATCTGCTTGACTGTAGTAATCATTTTGCCATGTATGTGTACATCAAAACATGTGATATGCCTTAAGTATATACAATAAAAAAGGAAATAAATAAAAATTTAAAATAAAAAAAAAAAAAAACATGTGGTTCCAGGACCAGAAGCAACTGCATCACCCGAGAGCTTGTTAGAAAGGCACATTTCCAGGCCTCACCCCGGACCTACCGAGTCAGAAACTCTAGGGGTGGGACCTAGAAATCTGGGTCTTAACAAGTCCTCCAGCTGATGGCACTAAAGTCTGAGAACCACTTCTCTTGGTTTCTTATAAATCTGATGTCCCTACAGAAGCCGCGGTGTTTTTTAATAGGGTCAATCTAGTCATGGCACTCCTGGCTTGAACCTTTCAGCATCCTGCACTTATTAGGCAGAGGGCTGACACGATCCATTTATGTTTCGAAGGTCCCCTCAGGCTGCTCTGCAGAGAATCAGTTAGAAAGGGCAAGAATGAACACAGAAGACAGATGAGGAGGCCACTGCAATAATCTAGGTACAGGCCATGGGAGCTGGACTCACTAGGCCCGTAGCAGTGAGAACAGAAAAGAGCACAGCTATTTGAGAGAGAGATGTAAGTCAAGTCAATAGGATTGGACTTTTTTCCCCCAGCGGCCTCCCAGATTTTCTCTCTGTTTTTTTTTTTTTTTTTTTTTTTGGTGGTAAAATACACATAACACAAAATTTACCGTTTTAATCATATTTAAGAGTACAGTTCAGAGGCATTAAGGACATTGACACCATTGGCTCACTGCCACTCACTCACAGAAATTTTTCATCTGTCCAAACAGAAACTCTATCCATATTGAACAACTATCCCTATTCCTCCTCCCCCAGCCCCTGGTGACCTCTATTCTACTCTCTGTCTTTATGAATATACTTATTCTAGGTTCCTCATATAAGTGGAATCATACAATCTTTCTGTGTCTGGCTTCTTAGCATAATGTCTTCAAAGTTCATCCATGTGGCATGTGTCACTGTTAGAGTAGGTTGTTAGGTAGACATGAGCAGGGCAGCAGAGGGCTCCCCCACCCCCATCAGGAATGTCAGGGAACCAGCAGGCAATGGCCAGGCAGTTGCCATACTGTTTCTCTAAAATAATAATGGGTCACAACCGGTGGCAGGGAACGGCAGTCTCCCAATAGATAGAAATACCTGAAACTGTGATCAGCAGCTTCCCAATAAGATCTCAGGAGTTAGGCAAATGGGGCTCCAGCATTTGCACTAAGAGGCAAAATAGCAGAGTTTAACCGGTATATGACCTTCCTCTAGGAACATTCAACTGGTAAGGGAAAAATGCCTCAAGTGAGCATGCATACAACTCCAGTAAACACACTGTGCACGCAGCCCCTCCCAAGTGCTGGCAGGCCACTGCACATGTGGAATGCCAACATATAAAACCCCAAGTCAAAGGTCAAACCACGCACTTGAGTCTCTCAAGTCACCTGTTTGACCCTCTTCCAAGTATACTTTACTTCCTTTCATTCCAGCTCTAAAACTTTTTAATAAACTTTCACTCCTGCACTAAAACTTGCCTCAGTCTCTCCCTCTGCTTTATGCCCCTCGGTTGAATTCTTTCTTCTGAGGAGGCAAGAATCGAGGTTGCTGTAGACCCCTATGAATTCACCTCAGCTAACATTACAACTCCATTCCTTTTTATGGCTGAATAATATTTTGTTGTGTGTGTGTATATATACACACACACATATATGTCTAATTATATACATATTACAATACACATATATACACATATACCACATGATGTTATATTACATACATATATACGTACACCACATGATGATTATTCAATCATCTGTTGTTGGACATGCATTGGTTTCACCTTTTGGCTATTGTAACTAGTGCTGCTATGAACATGAATGTACAAGTATCTGTTCCATCCCCTGCTTTCAATTGCTTTGTGTATACACCTAGGAGTAGAACCGCTAGATCATATGTTAATTCTGTTAAATTTTTGAACTGCCAAATTATTTTCCATAGCACTTCACATTTTCCATTACTGCCAGCAGTGCAGAAGGTTTCTGCTTTTCCACATCCATGCTGACATTTGTTATTTTCTGGTGTTTTTATTTGTTTTGTTTTGTTTTTTTTGACATGGAGCCTCACTCTGTCGCCCAGGCTGGCGTGATCGTGCAGTGGTGCAATCTTGGCTCACTGAAAGCTCCACCTCCCAGGTTCAAGTCATTCTCCTGCCTCAGCCTCCCGAGTAGCTACAGGCACCTGCCACCACGCCCAGCTAATTTTTTGTATTTTTAGTAGAGGTAGGGTTTCACCGTGTTAGCCAGGATGGTCTCGATCTCCTGACCTCGTGATCCACCCGACTCGGCCTCCCAAAGTGCTGAGATTACAGGTGCGAGCCACCGTGTCTGGCCTTTTTTTTTTCATAATAGCCTTCCTAATGGGTATGATGTGGCATTTCACTGTGGTTTTGATTTGTGTTTCCCTGATGACTAGTGATGTTAAGCATCTTTTCATGAGCTTATTGACCATTTATGTGTCTTCTTTGGAGGCATGCCTATTCAAGTCCATTGCCCATTTTATAAATTTAGGTCTTTTGTTTTTTTGTAGGAGTTCTTTATATATCCTGGGTATAAATCCCTTATCAGATATGTGATTTGCAAATATTTTCTTTCATTCTGTGTGTTGCTTTTTCACTCTCTTGACAGTATCCTCTGATGCATAACAGGATTTGATTCTGGATATATTCACTGACCCATTCAACTTGTATTAATTGAGTGCCAACTTTGTCCCAGGAGCTCTGGAAGCACTAGGGATTTAGCAGGGAAAAAGACATGCTTGGTCTCAGGGTGAGGGAAAAGGAAGGTGGATAAAGGCATTTAGAAAATCCCTTCTTAACACTATAGCCTGCCTCCCCTGGCTGAAATCTTGCTGCATAATCTTGTTTTCCGTGTCAGAAGCAGAGTATTATGTTTCTCTTTGCCTTATTTCTGTAACAAATTTCACTTCTCCCCAGGCAGAAAGACAGCTTGAGCCACCTGAGGCTCAGATCTTTGGTGATGTTGCAGAAGGCAATAAAGACCTAGCTTTTTTCTCTATGGAATACAGTGAGCCTCTGAAGAGGCCTGCACAATGGAGGAGCTCTAGAACTTAAATTTCATTTGCTTTAAAGTAAATGTACTTCTGGGCTTCTGAGCCACTTTGAGAACTTTTCTGAGGACAAAAATCAATGCTGCCTGCCAATATAGCCAAGATCAGCTGCAAAACAGCAGGGCCTGGTTTTGAAGGAAAGTAGGAGCAGGACCTCCCTGATCCACTGTGGTCTTCTCCTCCAAAGGGACCAACAGCATTCTTTTGACCATAGATTTAATGGTTATGCCCAAAAAGTTATTGGAGCAAAATGCTGGGGAAGGTGAGGTAAACCAAAAATAAAATTCTAAGCCCTCCAACCATTTGAATGAACCCTTGTTCTCAGCCAAGGGCATTCTAAAGTTAAGCTGAAAAAACTAGTTCAGGCCATGACAGGAAGCAGAAGTTGGGCATGCCTCATTATTCCCTCCTCCCTTTTGTAATTCAGACACATCTGATCAACAGTAACATTAAAACACATCTTAAGGGTGATAGAAGAGATAGAAGTCTGATAAGAAATGGTTACAATCTATTCTCTCTGAAGCGTCCTACCTGGAGGCTTCATCTGCATGATAAAACCTTGGTCTCCACCACCCCTTATCTTTACCCAGACATTCCTATTGATTACAGGTCTTTAGATAATAACTCAACCAATTTCCAATGAGAAAATCTTTGAATCTACCTATGACTGGAAGGCCCCACTTCCAGTTGTCCTGCCTTTCTGGACCAAACCAATGTACATCTTATATGTATTGATTAATGTCTTATGTCTCCCTAAAATGTATAAAACCAAGTTGTAGGCTGACTCCCTTGGGCTCATGTTGTCAAGATCTCCTGACAGCTATGTCACAGGCTATTTGATCACTTATATTTGGCTCATAATAAATCTCATCAAATATTTTACAGTTTAATTTTTTTCATCGACAGTAGGAGAGAGAATCCTCTAACTCCATTTTTCTGGTTCTGTGAAGAGGAATTTTTTTTCCCAAACAGTCTTGCCACGCCTTCCTCATTGATTCTCAGGAAAGAGAAGTCATTCAGCAAAGTGGTGAATTTGATACAGGTAATCCCTTTGTGCCTTTTTGTTTGGGAAATGAGTTATACAGAAGTCATCATCTCTTTTATATTTGGTTTAAGATCAAGCTCAAGATCTCCAAGTAAAGTTTTGTTGCTAATGAAAAACGTTGTGCAATTGAGGAAAATTTTATTTAACCATGCTAGAAGACTGAATTATCTTTCTATTCTTTCTACACAAAATGATATTATAAAACCATTGTTTTGTGAAGGGGTAATCAAAGAGAATGCAGCCGAAATAATGTAGAGAGGATGTGAGGGCGATCTGGCTGCAACGTGTCACCCCACTGATCGCCAGGGTTGATTCGGCTGATCTGGCTGGGTAGGCGGGTGTCCCCTTCCCCCTTTACCGCTCTGTGTGTGTCCCTCCCAAAGCAGCGTGCTTGGCCGAAGAGGATGACCATCCCCGATAGAGGAGGACGGGTCTTCCGTCAAGGGTATACGAGTAGCTGCGCTCCCCTGCTAGAATCTCCAACAAACTTTCAAAATAATGTAGAGGAGTGACAATATTTATTAATATGTATTTAATAAAGATATGTTTTAATTAAAAATAATAATATGTTAATTTCTAGATGTACAGTATTTGTGGTCTTTGTCAGTTTTATAAAATCATAATTTGTTGTGATTTCTCTTTTCAATCTAAACAAATATTCACTTTCATATCTAATTGATATTCATAATTTTGTTCTTAAAAGTTTCCCTCATATTGTATACACATCAGGCCTCACAAAATCTAGATCCCTCCCCACCCCCATTAATCAAATTAACTCTAAGGTACTAAAAAGTTATACATCTACTTCCTCTTCTATTTTCCATCTCAAATTTAGTTCACCATGTTGTTCAGGACAGCCTACCAAAGGTTCTGCAGTGAGCTCAAATGACACCATAATGACAATAAAATGCCAACAACACATGCCTCTTGTCATGAAGTCACCATGGATTCAAAGATTAAAATCTCAAAGAAGTTAAAGTCCAGGAATTTTATGTTACAGATCAAAGGAACTAATCCAATATGTTTACCCTTGTGAATTAAAGTGTAAAGTCCAAATTCCTTAGGTTAACTAAAAATGAAAATAAAGGTGGCACACACATGCTCTCCCAACTATTTGGGAGGCCGAGAGGGGAGCAACACTTGAGCCCAGGAGTTTGAGACCAGCCTAAGCAATAGAGTGAGATTCTATCTCTAAAAAAATAAAAGAAAGAAAGAGATATGATTTGGATTCGTGTTCCCGTCCAAATTTCACATGGAATTGTAATCCCCAGTGTTGGAGGAGGGGCTTGGTGGGAGGTGGTTGGATCATGGGGGTGGACTGACCCCTTGCTACTCTCGTGATAATGAGTGAGTTCTCACGAGATCTGGTTGTTTAAAAATATGTAACAGCATCTCCTCCTTCACTCTTTTCCTGCTGCTCCAGCCATATCAGGTGTGCCTGCTTCCCCTTTGCCTTCTACTACAGTGGTAAGTTTCCTGAGGTTTCCCCAGCCTGCTTTCTGTATAGCGTGCAGAACTGTGAGCCAATTAAACCTCTTTTCTTTATAAATTACCTAGTCTCGGGTATTTCTTTATAGCAGTGCAAGAACAAACTAACATGGAAAGAAAAGAAATTAAAATCTTCCCCAATTTCTTCTACTCATTTCCCACCAGAGGGCTGGTGGTGCCTGGGCAGATGGAGGTGCTCCTCTAGAAGCCCGGCCTGGGATGGTCATGTTCCTTCAGGATGCCCAAAAACATCATTCATCCTATCACTTTTTAGAACATCTGAAGTGTTCACAAGAGGCACTGGTCCTGTATCTATTAATTGGCAAGACAAAAAACCAAGTCAGGCCCTGGCCCTTAGTTATCCAGGCAAAAATTGTGCTCTAGAAACCAATACCTTGGTGTTGCCAAAGACACTGATAGCTGAGTGGAGCAGGAGAAGGCAGAAAAAGCCTTGGTGTCGGCCACACCAGGCAAAAACTAGTTAATCCTAGTTTTACAGGATCTGTGACTTGTGCACTTTAGCTTAATTGAGAGAATCTTCCTGCCAAGAAATTAATGACAGCACTCTATTTACCAAAGGAGAGGGGTTACTTATGTGTGCTCTTTTAAAGAATATTAAAGAGTAGAATTCAAGACATCCCTACTTTCTTACAAAGGTTAGAAATTTACAAACTGCCCCCCAAAACATTGCATCTTATTCTTATCTTTTTTTTTTTTTCCAGACGGAGTCTTACACTGTCACCTGGGCTGGAGTACAGTGGCACCATCTTGGCTCACTGCAACCTCTGCCTCCCAGGTTCAAGGGATTCTCCTTTCCTCAGCCTCCCAAGTAGCTGGGATTACAGGTGCCCGCCACCACATCCAGCTACCTTTGTTGTATTTTTAGTAGAGATGGGGTTTCACTATGTTGGTCAAGCTGGTCTCAAACTCCTGACCTCATGATCTCCCACCTCGGCCTCCCAAAGTATTGATATTACAGGTGTGAGCCACTGCATCCAACCTTCTTACCTTTTTTTGTTTTTTCTCTGATACATTGAAAAACTCTAAAAACATACTGTATTTCCCCTGTGAGTACTGACCATTTAAAGCTAGCAGTTAATACATAAACACTCTGTAACATACATGGAATTCACCTATGGTTTAAAGTTCTGACCTACAGATCTGGCTGAAAAACACAGTAAAAGCAGAAAATGGTTGTTCCATCCATAATGACTAAAAGTCTGTATATAGAAAGATACTTTTCTTCATAATTTGGTGTTTCTCACCTTTGAGGCTCAATAGAATTACCTGGGAAACTTTGAAGAAACACTTATACCTGGGATCCACTCCAGAGAAATTAAATCAGAATTTGGAGATGGGGAGGGATATAGTCATATGTTTAATAAGTTTCCCCAGTCAGTTTTAATGTACAGCCAGATCTAAGAACCATAAGGCCTGCTGAGGCCTGCTGTGGCCTGCTGTAGCCACTGACTTCCTTATCTTTCACTATTCCTTGGTTTATTTCCTCACTTTGATAGAGTACATCCTCCAGTAACCCTCTCAGAAAGATGTGTGCATCAGATATAAATTTTTCTGAGTCCTTAAATGTCTAACTAAAATGTCTTTATTTGGTTCTTACTCTTGACTAGTAGTTTGCATAGAAGTTTATGTGGAAAATAATTATTCTTCAGAATTTTAAGGCATTGCTCAAGAATCCTGTGTTGTTCTTAGAGATTCTTCAAGAACCCCGTGCAGCTGTTGAGAAGCCTAATGCTGTTGTAATTTTCATTAAATTGATTGTGACCTATTATTTTTTCTGGAAGATTTTATAATCTTTACCTCTGGTATTTTCAAATTATTCCTGGGGAGAGGGTGGGAATAAGTAGGGAGAGAGAATATGTGTTTACATATTGTGGGAATATGTTGGGAATATACTGGGCTGTTTTAGTCAGGAAACTCATGTTAAACATTTATGAAGTTATTTCCTGAATAATTTCCTTTCTTTCATTTTCTCTATGTTCACTTTCTGGAATGCCTACCAGTTGATCATTTGACCTCCTGAATTGAGCTTTCAGATATTTTTTCTCTCTCTGAAATTTTCTGTTTGTCCATTTTTTTCTGAAAGATTGATTTGATTATTTTCAAACTTCATCATTAATTTTCTTATTTCAGCCAACATTCTTAATTTGTTTTTAATGTTATTTCAGTAAACATAACCTTTTTTTTCTGGAAATATTGAAGTTGATTTTGACATTCATATGGGAAAATAAATAAGCAAGAAAAACCAGAGAAATTCTAAGAGGAAACATATTGAGAGAGGACAAGTCCTATCAGATATTAAAACACACAAAGCCTTAATAATAAAAGCAGTATGATATTATGCATGAAAGACAGACAGATACATGGAGTAGAATGGAAGGCCCAGAGATAGATTCAACTTTACAGAGAAATTTAATATATGACAAAGGTGTCATCTCCAATCCATGGAATAAAGACCAACTTTTTAGCAAAAGGTATTGGGATAACTGGTCAGCCATTTGAAATAAGATACAGCTAGATCCACGCTTCACACCATATGGCCAGGTAGACTCAAAATGGATCAAATATTTAAATATAAATAATTAAACTGCAAAATATATGAATATCTAACAAAAGAGAATAGGGTAAACTCCTCTTTAAGGGACAGAGAAGGCATTTTTAATTATGATTCAGAATTCAGAAGTCATCAAAGAAAAGATTGATAACCACATAAAATAGCAAAGATTTTTACATGGCAAAAACATCAAAAGTGCAATCAAAAGACAGAGTAGGAAAACATTTGTAAATTGTATCACAAAGGGCTAATCTCCCTTTATAGCGTTCCTAGAAATCGAGACAAAAATAAAAAGCAGAAGCAATGGAGAGTTCATGGAAGAAAGAACTACAAATGACCCTTAAACATATAAAAATATGAACAATTTCACTTATAATAAGAAAAATATAGATATAAACTATACCAAGCTGCCATTTTTTCCCTAATATGGTGGGGGGGAAAAGAATCCTGAATATTTGACATCACATTTTGTTGGGAAGGCTGAAGAGAAATAGGCAGTCTTGTATTTTCTTTTTCTATCTTTCTTTCTTTCTTTCTTTCTTTCTTTCTTTTTTATGAGACCGAGTCTCCCTCTGTCACCCAGGCTGGAGTTTAGTGGCATGATCTCGGCGGCTCACTGCAACCTCTGCCTCCCGGGTTCAAGCGATTCTCTTGCCTCAGCCTCCTGAGTAGCTGGGATTACAGGTGCCCACCACCATGCCCAGCTACTTCTTGTATTTTTAGTACAGATGGCATTTCACCATGTTGGCCAGGCGGGTCTTGTATTTTCTTATTGCAAAATCATACAACTCCTTATGGAGGGGAATCTGGCACTAGCTACCAAAAATACAGACATATTTTCCGCTCTGAGAATATATCCTACACAATCTTGTACATAAGTATGAAAGAACATATGTATGAGTCTATTCATCGTGGCATAATATGCAAAATGTAAAGATTATAAACAACCCAGGCATCGAGTAGTCAAATACTGGCTGAACAAACTAGGGTACACCAATTTGATGGAGCTGTAAAAAGAAACATGGTAGATCTCATGCTGATGCAGAGATCACAGACTGTATTGTTAAGAGATGAAAGCAAAATTCAGAACACTGTACAGAATATTATTTGATTGAATGTATATAGTACGCTACCTTTAGTGTAAAAAGGAGGGAATAAGAATATATATTGTATTTGGGCTGGATGTGGTGGCTCATGTCTGTATGCCCAGTACTTTGGGAGACCGAGGTGGGTGGATCACTTTTGGTCAGGAATTTAAGACAGCCTGGCCAACATGTCCAAACTCCATCTCTACTAAAAATACAAAAAAAATTAGCCAAGCATGGTGGTGCATGCCTGTGGTCCCAGACACTTGGGTGGCTGAGGCAGGAGAACTGCTGAGCCCAAGACTGCAGTGAGCTGAGATTGTGCCACTGCACCCCAGCCTGGGTGACAGAGCAAGATTCTGTCTCAAAAAAAAAAAAAAAAAAAAAAGGAATATATATTGTACTTCAATAAATACTAGAAATGAGAAACTCATAAAAATACTTATTTTGGAGGAATAATTAAACAATATTTGATTTCTCTAAGGATGTTACATAGATTTGAGTAAGTTGTGCATTTTTTTGTTTTTCTGTGTCCTGAATTATTCACTTTGGTCTTTGTATCAGTTAAGAAGTTTGTTTTTCTCTTATCACAAGAAATTCAGTAATAGGTAGATGTTGGCATTGGTTAATGCCAACTAGATATTGGCTGGTAGCACTAGAGTACTTTTGGCTTTTTCCTCATGACCATAATATTGTTGCCATAGCTCCAAGCATCATATCTGCATTCATAGCAAGAAAAAATAATGGAAAAGGGAGTGCCAGCCATTTCTGGCGTGACCCAATGATGATTCATCATCTAGAACTGGGCACATTACTACCTTGAATATATTTAGGGCTTTGTTAAAACAAAGAAACGAGACCAGCAGGATAGGCTACAGTCTATGTCCGTCATATTGGGGGATTTCCCTCCTAAATCACTGGTTGTCCATTTTTATCCAGGAGTGAGGCATCAAAAATTGCTAGTGGGAAGCAATCTTTCATTGGGTGAGGCTTACCACAGGGCAGACCTCTTGCTAGATTGATCAACCAGAGGGTCTGCCCTCTTTTTTTGCAGAATCCCAAATATCAATTCCCAAAGTACTGGGAATACAGACGTGAGCCACCACACTCAGCCCAAATACAATATATATTCTAATATTTGAGGTGGTTTCTGTGTCCCCAGTCAGTTTCTACAGAGAGAAATTCTTCCCTGCAAGTCTGCCTTGGGACAGGGGAGGCTGGGGAGCATGCAAGATGGAGGGGCTCAGGGGTCAGACTATTCCAATCCCCGGCTTTCAGAATCATTAGATTGAGCAGATGATCAATCCCCCTGATGAGAAACCCAAGCCCCAAGACTTTTGCCCAGTTCCTGGTATCTTTAAGGCAGTGGTTTTCAACTGGGAATGATTTTGTTCCCCAGGTAAGGTTGCCAGATTTAGCACATAAAAATACACGGTGCTCAGTTAAATTTAAATTTCAGAAAACAACAGAAAATGTGTTTGCATAAGTACGTTCCAAATATCACATTATTTATCTGAAATACAAATTTAATTGGGCACCTTGTATTTTATCTGCCTCCCAGAAGACATTTGGCAATGTCTGGGGATGTTTTTGGTTGTTACAGCTTGGCGTGGGGGTTGCTACTGGCATCTGGTGGGTAGAGGCCAAGGATGCTGCTAAATATCTCACAACACACAGAACAGCCTCTTAAAACAAATAATTATCTGGCCCTACATGCCAGTTGTGCCAAGGTTGAGAAACCCCACTTTAAGGCAAAGTTCTTGTGTCTGGGTTGGGGCACGTTCATCTATTTTTTAAATCTCAGCAGGATCTTTTTTCCATGGTCACAGCAAATACTGAAATAGCCTTTCTTGTTAGTTTTCCTCCCTATCTAACAGGCATTCCAAGGAAGTGCTGGTCAAGAGGAGACAGCATTTATCTCAAGTTCAGGGGCATGAAGGCCAACCCGCCTATGCTCCTTGAGCCTTTTCCTGGTAAATCCCAGGCTCAGAGCCTGCCTCACCAAGCAGCTGGGAAGAGCTGGGGTGGGGATGGGGTTGGCGCCAGGCTTGCCCAGCTCCTCCAGGCGGGAGTCCTACCTTCCCAGCCCATGGGAGGGAGGGAAACCACACGCAGCTGCCTTTCCATGAAGAGCCGCTTTCTTTGCAGGCGCCGGGGTGGAGGGGAGCAGGCAGCGCTAGGTGGGGACAGTATGACATGGCTGTGAATCAAACAACTTTAAAAAAGACTGGAGAGGAAGGAAGCAATGGGTGGAGAAAGTTCTGAATGTTTTCTGGTTATGAGATGTGTATAAATTCATGGGAGGTTATTTGAGGATATTTATCCCAAGTCTTATTCACGGTTGTCCTTGAAGTGAATACCAGAACATTAGAATTCAGGGATGATCGTGACTTTTCTACAATGACTTGCCCCCATTTTCTTCCCTCCCCACAGATCCCTGTATTCCGCCACACCTGTGAGGATTGTGCAAACAGATTGAGCATGCACCCTTATCCCCCCAGTTTGTAGACGATGGCCCTGGGAAAAGAATGACTAGCAGAGTTTTCCCCTATATTTTATTTTTCAATAAAGAATATGACAACTGAAAAACGAAAACAAAAATATCACTTACGTCTAACTCAAGGATAAAGAAGGGAGTTTTTTTTTTTTTGAGGATATAAAAATAAAAATCCATTTGGGCGTTCATTAAGTAAAGCAAGATGAATCAGGCTTTTGGTTATATAAAAGCTCGGCTTTTTATGGAAAATCTGTCTTTGCAGTTCTCTGCTTGCGGGAGAAAAGAATGCAAGAAGCAGAAGAAGACAGGCCGTGAGGGAGCTTTATAAACACTAGAAAAGCCCTTTTTAGGCTCAGCTGTGTCCTGGCATGGCCTAGATAGCAGAGCAGGGGGAGAGGAGCTGGGGGCCTGAGGGTGGCAACCCCTCCCTTCTCCATGACCAGTGAAGTCACTGAGTTTACTGCCAAATAATGTTTGTAATGTCTACCTGAACTTTAGTGGCTATTTCTGCCACTCATCCTTGGAAACTATTGTTAAAAACTTAACTAAATTTTTTTAGAAAGAAAGAAAAGAACCTGTCTTTTTTCATCCATTATACAAGTAGTGGAGATACAGAAGGGGGAAAAAAAGTTTGAAAGTTCAAAAAAAGGAAAAAGTAGAGAATATAATAGTTGAACCATATTTGAACCTATAGTTAGGTTCACTTACAGACACCACCCCTGACTCTGACCTGTTTCTTTCTAAGGTTTCCTGTAGGCTTAGTTTTTGAATTTAAATACTTGTGATGACTCCTTAAATGCAAGGTTATATCTCACTCTAAAACAAACAAACAAACAAAAAAAACAAACAAAAAAAAAGCTGGCCGGGCACAGTGGCTCATGCCTGTTATCCCAGCACTCGGGGAGGCCAAGGTGGGTGGATCACGACGTCAAGAGATCGAGACCATCCTGGCCAACATGGTGAAGCCCCATCTTCACTAAAAATACAAAAATTAGTTGGGCGTGGTGGCGTTTGCCTGCAGTCCCAGCTACTTGGGAGGTTGAGGCAGGAGAATCACTTGAACCCGGGAGGCGGAGGTTGCAGTGAGCTGAGATGGTGCCACTGCACTCCAGCCTGGCAACAGAGCGAGACTCTGTCTCAGAAGAAAAAAAAGCTATAATGTATTGAGCACTGGGTATTTTCCAGACATTTTGCTAAGCACTTTGTGTACATAATTATATATCTATATAAGTATATATTTTAGAGACAGTATCTCACTCTTTCCCAGGCTTCAGTACAGTGGCACAATCATAGCCCCCTGCAGCCTCAAACTGCTGGGCCCAAGTGATCCTCCCAACTCAGCCTCCTGTGTAGCTGGGACAACAGACGTGCACCACCAATTTGAGTAATTTTTTTGTATTTTGGTTTGTTTTTTGTAGAGGGTCTTGCTATGTTTCCCAGGCTGATCTCTAAATCCTGGCTTCAAACAACCCTCCTGCCTCAGCTCCCCAAAATGCTGGGATAATTTTACCTAATGATCAAAAGAAACTGATGGAAAGACACTTTTGTTACTTCCTGTTTTACAGATGAGAAATGGAGTCTAGCCACAGAGCTAGAAAGTGGCACGACCAGGCATATCATGCATTTTTCACTTAATATTGAACATGACCTTTACCATGTTATAATAACTCTACTTAAACATAATTGTAGCTGTTGTCCAATGTTTTGAGATGCTTTATCACAATTTATGAGATCATTCACCTATTAATGGACATTTGGGTTACTTCCCATTTTTCCTGGTTGTAGATAATATTGAACTTTTCTTGTGATTGTGGATAAAGCAATGAACATCTTTGAGCAAAACTATATTTAGATTTAGATTTTCTTTAGGATAGACGGATTTCCAAAAATGAAAATGGAATTGCTATAAATGTTTTCAAGTAGCTTTACATATAAAGTCATACTAATGTCCATCTAGACCCCTTTCTCTCTATCCTCATCAGCAATAAAAACTATTACTTAAAAATATAGTTTTTAAAATCAAGAATTAGTGAGTTGTTTGGACTTAATTGTATTTTATAAGTAATGAGGTCCAATTTTTTTTCATTCATTTGTTGGCCAGACTAAGTCTCCTTTTATGGATTGTTTTTGTTTTAATCCAGTTATCTATTGGGGAGTTAATGTTTTTCTAATCAATTTGAATGAAGAATTAGATAGATAGCAAATATTTGTCATTTGTTACAGTCTTAGTATTGTCCTCAAGTTGCTATTTCCCTTTAACATTTTTTTTTACATATTTGAAAATGTTTACTGAAACCTCTTGCTGTTTTTATTGTGAGATTTCTCACCTAGAGTTCAGATATTCATTTCTCTTTTCTCTGAGTAACCTGTTTTTAACACTTCTCAGAGATTACTCAGTAGTATTTGTAAAAATTATAGTTCAAAATAATACAGAGAGACAAACAACACAACCCCAGCTTTACTTAAACAATTGATTGCTGTGAGCTGTGGGTCTCAACCCACCCAGAACTGATTAGCAAAGCCAGCCCCAGGCCCCCTCCTGGCTGCTCCATTCCCTTGGCAAGCCATTCAGCATTTAATAGCTCTCATTATGTGATGTAGAAAATTCTTCATTACAGCTAATTTGAAACTCTTATTCTGCTATGCAAATCTATTTGCTTTTGTTCCATCCTCAGCAGAGACAGAGTGGCTAGGCATTGTTTTCCAGGTGACGATTCTTCATGTATAACACCTGCCCAGGACATGGTGGGCTCTTAATAAATATTTCTTTATTAAAGTTGATATTTAAAATATCTAATTAGAACTACTCTCGGGCTACTTTTCTCCAAGTGAGCTAACAACTATTTATTTATTTATTTATTTTTGAGAGGGAGTCACACTCTGTCTCCCAGGCTGGAGTACAGAGGCACAATCTCCATTCACTGCAACCTCTGCCTCCCGGATTCAAGCCATTCTCCTGCCTCAGCTTCCTGAGTAGCTGCCACCACGCCCAACTAATTTTTGTCTTTTTAGTAGAGACGGCGTTTCACCACGTTGGCCAGGCTGGTCTCAAACTCCTGACCTCAAGTGACCCGCCTGCCTCGGCCTCCCAAAGTGCTGGGATTACAGGTGTGAGCCACCACGGTTGACCCAACCATTTGTTTTTTTCCTTTTCATCTTCTTTTTTTAACCCCTTGGATCATCCTTGTATTTCTCTGATTTCCTTCCAGGCGCTGCCAGGTGCTCAAGGTCCTCTTGAAGTATAGTCTCCAAGCTGAGACAGACAAGAGTCTGTCCTCCTATCACCCCTGCCCCAGAACTCTCCCAGAGGTGGGCTGGTAGCACCCTTGGCAACAGTTTGGCCCACACAAAAGCAGTGGGAGAAGTGGTGTGGCTGACTGTTAGGCATTGCTTTCCTCTGGCAGAGATCCAGGCTGAGATGCAGACAGCAGGCTGCAGGAAACAGGGGTGGGACAGAGCTGGGCTGTCAGGCACAGGAGTGCCAGGCACAGGGAGGAATTAATTTGGCTCACAACCTGACACTGGATTGAAGATTAACCGATTTCAACAATAACATATTGTTATTAATGAAACTATGATTATCACAAGACAATATATTTTTAAAAATCAACAGACAATCCTATATGTAAACTCTCGACATGATTAAGGTATTCCCCTTTTTCTTTAAGAACAGCATACATTCTCCAGTCCTTAAAAAACTCCCAAGAAAAATCAGACTAATAAAAAGAACAGTGCTGTAAGCCTGGCTTCTGGGTCACCTTATATCTGAGTAATCTGATGACAGAGGTCATCGCTATTCCTTTGGAATAAAAGAGCTACAGTTTGGAAACGGGAAAAGTCTTGACTGATGTCTATTGTTTTGCTTCAAAACTGAACATACATGGTTTGAATTATAAATCATCATTAAGTGTCTCCTTTCGTGTCTGACAACCTTACTTGTTACTCAAACTGAATTAAGAATGAGTGAAATGAGGGCTTAAGAGGCTGTGCCAAAATCCTCACTCACAGGTGAAAATCGTTACCAACACAAGCCAGAGACCAGAGCTTTGCCCTGGGGTCAGGGCCACTCATCGACAGCATAGGAAGATGACATTAAAAAAAAAAAAGTTTAAAAGTGGAATAGGACAAAAGATAGGTAGTACTTCCAACAGAAAGATGGCCACCAGAAAATAGTAGGAAGCATATAATCAGAATTAATCAAACTTCTAAACTTTATTTTCACTTATGTAGGGTCTTATAACGCTACATCAATTAGTTATACATGTCTAAATTTACTAGTAATTCTTGCCAAAATAGACTGATATCTTTAGATAGTTACGGGTTTTGAAGCAAGGCCAAAAATAATGAGTTATAATACTAAAATTACTTGTTAGTATAACTTTATAATAACCACAAGCTTACTATGTGTTGAACGTAGCAAATGCTTTAGATGTCATTTTATTTAATTCTGTGAAACAGGCATTGTAATATTAGACTACTCTGGTTCAATTTTTATGTAACAATGCTGTAAACTGCTTTTCAGTAACCATAGACTCCCAAGTTGAAGGTGACATAATCTTGAGAGGTGACAGCGTGCTGGCAGCCCTCGCTCGCTCTCGGCGCCCTCTCTGGCCGCGCTCTAGGAGCCTTTCAGCCCACCGCTGCACTCTGGGAGCCCCTTTCTGGGCTGCCCAAGGCGGGAGCCGGCTCCCTCCGTTTGCGGGGAGGTGTGAAGGAAGAGCCTCGGGCGGGAACCAGGGCTGCGCGCGGCACTCACGGGCCAGCCCGAGTTCCGGGTGCGCGTGGGTTCGGAGGGCCCCCGCACTCGTAGTAGCTGGCTGGCGCCACCGGCCCCGGGCAGTGAGAAGCTTAGCACCCACGCCAGCAGCTGAGGAGGGTGCGCCGGGTCCCCCAACAGTGCTGACCCGCCGGCGCTGCGCTCGAATTCTCGCTGGGCTTCAGCTGCCTCCCCGCGGAGCAAAGCTCAGGACCTGCAAGCCGCCATGCCCGGCCATGCCCGACCATGCCCAACCATGCCCGACCCCCCCGCCCCACCCACCCCCACCCCTCCGCCACTGCGGTGGGCTCCCGCGGTCCGAGCCTCCCCGACGGGAGCCGCCCCCGACTCCGTGGCTGCCGGTCGGTCCCATCGACCGCCCCATGGCGCGGGACTGGCGGGCAGCTCCGCCTAGAGCCCGGGAGAGCGAGCTACTAGATGAACCAGCTGGGCTTGAGTCTAGTGGGGACTTGGAGAACCTTTATGTCTAGCTAAAGGATTGTAAATACACCAATCAGCACCCTGTGTCTAGCTCAAGGTTTGTAAATGCACCAAGCAGTGCTCTGTATCTAACTAATCTAGTGGGGACTTGGGGAACTTTTCTGTCTAGCACTGTGTCTAGCTAAAGGATTGTAAACGCACCAATCAGCACTCTGTGTCTAGCTCAGGGATTGTAAGTGCACCAATCAGCATGCTGTCAAAATGGACCAATCAGCTCTCTGTAAAATGGACCAATCAGCTCTCTGCAAAATGGCCCAGTCAACTCTCTGTAAAATAAGCCAATCAGCTCTCTGTAAAATGGACCAATCAGCAGGATGTGGGTGGGGTCCGATAAGGGAATAAAAGCAAGCTGCCCAGCGGCACAGCGAGGGCTTGGTAAGTTAGTGGTTTGTGGGTGAGCTTTACTTTTGGTTTTTGTCGTGACTTATTGTGTGTTTTGGCATTTGTGTGTATGATCTGTAGTATTCAGTGCAGAACCCAAAATCATTGGGAGAAACTAAGTTTCAGACGCCCCATGTTTAAAAGCTACGGCTGTGACACTCATTAGGAAGATTTGTAGGTTAGTTTTTGTCAGTGTAGATAACATAACCCTACCAGAAAGAATAAAGTTCTAAGCACATCTGAAGAAACTAAACCCTGGACAGCTGACGTTAAGATTTGTAAGAATCACTGAGATGGTTGGCAGTTTCAATTGTTAGTGAGACCACGAAATGGTGTCAAATTGGACACAATTTGAGCAGGCCATGTGGAACCAAGTGTTTAACTGCTAGGGGAGTCTAAGATGGGATAGTGAAACGTGGATTTCAAAGCACTGTGTGGCAGGATTAAGGATCCAAACTGATCAACCTTTGGTGTGCACCGCATGGTAGGATCTAATCAGATTATGTCGTGTTATTGCATGGTCTGAAGAGATCACATCTTATTTCATGCCTGTAAAACCTTAGCCAGCACCATGTTGAGGATGCAGATTTGAATGTTCATGTCTGCTTGCCAATAAACACAAACTTCTCAAAAGTCAGTGCTATGGTATTGGATACTACGTGCATTAGAAGAGCAGCTCGTTGATTATTAACAGTATTATTCCCATTTTAGAGATAAACTAAGGCTCAGAGAAACTATTAAGAACAACTAAGACCACATGGCCGATAAGCAATGGGACCAAAATTTAAAGTCAAACTTGTCTGATCCCAACGCTTAGGCTGAGTCTTTGTTTAAGGTTGTGTAAAGCCTAGTGAACCACCAGCTATGTGGCCTTAACCACATTACTTAGAAATTCTGAGCCTTTGTGTATCTCATTCATAAAATAGACTTGCAGTGACATCTGTTGTGTTGGGTTGCCCAGAATCTCTTTCTTCCTTGACTTCTAATAGCATCTTAATTTTCTCTGGGTTGATCACCCTCTTCAACTCTTATTTAGTACACGCAGTGCGGATGAAACTGACTTCTCAATGCTGCATGGAAGAGCATGTGACCCAAATCTGGCCAATCAGGATAGTCCAGCCTCCTAGCTTAGTGGTTTTAGGTGGGTCGCATGACCTAAGCGAAGTCAGTGAGATTCAGCCCCTATTTGGAGCCCCAGTGGGAAAGAGGAATTCTCTTCCTGAAAAGGGAATGTACACCTAGAACTGCTGGTAACCATTTTTACCATCACATAGGAAGAGGCTACCTGGGAATAAAAAGAGTAAAAGAGCTTAAGTTCCTGCATTTGAGCATTTCTAAAATTTCTTATACTTCTGGGCTTTTCAACCGTATGCGATTCGTTCTCTCTTTTCCGTAAGCCAGTGTGGAGTAGGTTTCTGCCTCTTGGAACATGAGCTCTGATTAAAGCAATGTGTAAAATGCTTAGCACAGTGGTTGACATGTATTAAGTCTTCCATAAATGTTTATTATTATTAAGATATGCTGTCGGCGGGGCGCAGTAGCTCATGCCTGTGATCCCGGCATTTTAGGAGAGCGAGGCGAGCAGATGACCTGAGGTTAGGAGTTTGAAACCAGCTTGGCCAACATGGCGAAACCCCGTTTCTACTAAAAACACAAAAATTAGCTGGGCGTGGTGGCACGCGCCTCTAATCCTATACTTGGGCGGCTGAGGCAGGAGAATCGCTTGAACCCAGGAAGCAGAGGTTGCAGTGAGCTGAGATCGCACCATTGTACTCCAGCCTGGGTAACAAAAGGGAAACTCGGTCTCAAAAAAAAAAAAAAAAGATATGTTCTCAAAAGTGTATACACAATTTTAAAAAATAGGAATTCTTTGTTTTTGTTTTGCTTATTTGTCCTAAAGAGAAAAACAATTTCTAACCACCACCCAGGTTAATATTTTGTCAGAGAGAAAGCGCTTATGTGGCCTAATCGAATGAAGCTGTGTCAGCGTCATTGCATGCTAAACGTAGCCCCTAAAAGAAGGAATCTTAAGCTTGTATTGCTAATATTGCATGACTTTTGTTTTGTAATTATTTCTGTTTACATACATCATTAAATCTGGAACATCTTGCCCATCAGATTTGTGTGAAGGGTTCATTTGAAGAAAATATTCTGCATCTTAAAAAAAAAGCTTGATATACCCAATCTCCCCCAATTTAACCAACCAGGAAATGTGCCAGTGAGCTTGGTTCGCTGTGCTCGGCCTGAACTTCCAGCTAAGTGTTATTTCCAACATTGGCCTCTGCTGACCTTTTGTGACCTGAACACTGACATGTGGCAGGCCCAAAAGTCACTCGTTTTCTTTTTGAGCTAGCAGCACGGTTACTCAACGGTCGATTTGGAAATGACATTTCATAGTTTAGCTGGTGGGTTTTGTTACTCCACACTCAGCAGGCTCCATTCCTACCTGCTCCGGGTCAAATAACTAAATATTTGCCTTCTCTACAATATTGCATTATGCTGCCTCAGAAATAAATATCTGACAGTGAAGAGCTCAGAAAATTAGTTGATGCTGAGATGATAGAATGCAAGAGTGAACAAAAAAGTCCATTTAGGCAGAAGCTTTTTCTACTAGGCTGAAAAATGACCTACTCTCTTGGATTCTCTCATTAGATTACTATTGCTTAATTGTAGGGTTTTCTAGAATGCAGGGAGAACTGAATTTGAATTCCCTTCTAGAGCTTTCCTTCAGCCTTTTTGAGGAAGGTAAAATAAAAAATTGAAAGATAAGCACTATTCTGGTGCTAAAGCCCAGAGGTAGCAACTATTGATTTTGCATAGCAGTGCCCTAGGATTCACTTCAGTGCTTTTAACCTTTGCTTGACTGAGAGTCCTAAAAAAAAAGTGTAGTACTGGCCGGGTGCAGTGGCTCACGCCTGTAATCCCAGGACTTTAGGAGGCTGAGGCGGGCAGATCATGAGGTCAAGAGATCAAGACCCTCCTGGCCAACATGGTGAAACCCCGTCTCCACTAAAAATACAAAAATTAGCTGGGCATGATGGCACGTGCCTGTAGTCCCAGCTACTTGGAAGGCTGAAGCAGGAGAATCGCTTGAATCCAGGAGGTGGAGGTTGCAGTGAGCCAGGATCACACCACAGCACTCCAGCTCCATCCTGGCAACAGAGCAAGACTATCTCAAAAAAAAAAAAAAAAAAAAAAAAAAAAAAAAAGTAGTATTTTTGTAAAATGTATTTTTAAACTGACTATGAAGAAAAGAATAATAAAATATTAGCTAGCAACTGTGAATAACTGATAATTTAGCTAACAGCCAAGAAATGACTGCTTTATTTAGGTAAATATTTTCTTTATATCAATTTTAGTGCCTTTGGGTCTAAACACCTCTTCCATTAACCCGTAAGAAGGTCATGTTGGAACATGAATGTGAACATGCAAAAACCCAGGGAGAGGTATCTCTAGTGACAGTTTTAGGGTCTGTGGTTAAGGCGCTGAGCTGCATTGGTTTAGAAGTCTTATAGCAGCAAGTTTTAAGACCCTTCTCAAGCCATCACTTCCCTGAGTCAAGCTTCCAAAAGAATCAGCTCAGCACTTAGTTAATTCTTCTCTTGCTTTTGACTTTTAAAGTGGCCTGGATTTAGTGCAGCCTTCTACCAGTGAATGATTCCATGTTGAGATCACACAATCCCAGGTTTGACAGTGCCTCACTCCCTAACCTTAGCCCCATCACGTAACCTCTATGTCCACGTAGTTGCACTTAAAACAAAAGATGTTAACATTGACCTGAAGATTCAGGGAAGAATATCTTACTAATGATGTGAAAGCACCTAGGACCTATAGTGTGCTATAAAAATCTCTCCTTCAATAATTTATGGATAGCCTAAGTGAAGCATGGTAGCCAGCTACCATGGTGGAAATGAGCTGCATGGGTACCATTTTGGCATTCAGTGAAATTTAAGATGATGAAGGATATCCTTCCTCCACCACGGAACTTTTGACAAGGGACAAAGACATCAAAGTAAAGGACACTTGCAAACTTACCTTTTACTCACTTCCTTCTGGGTGTACTGTAAGGACGTGTTGTGTGATTCAAGGCTGTCTTTATAAAGTGTCAAAAAGCCTGAGCTGTCCTCATTGCCTTTGGCCTTTATTGGCCAAGGAGGCAGAAAGTAAAGCTTGTGTTATGAAGCATGCTGGAACAGAAAATGCGAACAAGGTTGGAGTGTGTAAGGGTCTGTCTAGAAACTATAGTGGAGTATGTGAAAGAAGAGACGCACAGGCAAGTGGACACCTGGTCACTCATCCTCATGTTTTGGAAAACATGCAAGTCTGCTGCTGTAATATGAAGCATTTCCAGACCCAAAGAGGCCAATATAAGGCAACACTTGAAAGAAAGTTGTACTTGCTCTTGCAGTGGGCATTGTCCTTCTTTTTGGCTGCTCAGTACCTGCACCTCTTTCCCATGTTTGGGGAATTCTCCCACCTTATGAGCTCTGGTGGGAAGCAGAGTCAGTCTTCCACTCCAGAAGGTGAAAATGCAAGATGCCTGCTTTCCCAGGTTCTGAGGTTCTGCAGAGGCACCCACCCTGACTCAGAAAAATGATGAAAAGAAGGGACCAAAAATCACTCACTGACAATGGCAGAGGATTCAGAAATTCAACTTCCCGGGCAGCAGAGAGAGTGTGCCTGGGGTAACCTCCATATCCATAATGCGCAGCATCCATGGTTCAAGCTCAGATCTGGTCCTGGTAGTTGCTCTGAGGTTGTTCTTTCTGCAGCAGTTCTGCAGTGGAATTTTGAGCATTGCTCCTGGCAGGCGGTCCTAGACCTGGTCTCAGTGACTCTGTGAGATACCTAGCCTCCTTTTGCTGTTGTTGTTATCTATCTATCTATTTATTTATTTATTTAGAGACAGGGTCTCACTCTGTCACCCAGGCTGGAGTGCAGTAGCGAGACCAAGGTTTACTGCAGCCTCAGCCTTCCAGCTCAAGCAATCCTCCCACCTCAGCCTCCGGTGTGGCTGGGACTACAGGCACATGCCACCGCACCCAATTAATTTTTAAAATTTTCTGTAGAGACGATGTCTCTCTATGTTGTCCAGGATGATCTTGAACTCCTGGGCTCAAGTGATCCTCCCCATTCGACCTCCCAAAGTGCTGGGGTTACAGGCAGGAATCACTGCGCCCAGCTGTTAACTGTTTAATATGAACATTTTGAAATATATACAAAAGTAGAAGGAGTAGTATAATGAACCCACTTTACCCATTCTCTGTCTCTTCATCCCCTACTCCTCCTGATATAATTTACTTACCACAAAATTCACACATTGTAGTTGAACAATTCAGTGAGTTTCAGTAAATTTAAAAAGTTGTCCAACCATCACAATTAAGTCACATTTTTGTTTTGTTTTAGTGTACAGTTCAGTGGATTTTGGCATATGCATAAATTTGTGTACCATTATGACAACGAGAATACAGACAGTTTTAATCACCCCAAAGAACTCCCTTCTGCTGTCTATAGTCACACCCTTCCCCCTTCCTAACTTCTGGCAACTGTTGATTTGTTCTCCATCCCTAGAGTTTACCTTTTCTAGAATGTTATAAAAATTGAAATATATAGTAGATAGCCTTTTACATCTGCATGGTGTCTTTGAGATTTATCCAAATTGTTTCATGTAGTCCATTGCTTTTTATTGAATAGTATTATGTTGTATGATGTACTACCGTTTGCTCATCCATTCCCCTATTGATGGACATTTGGTTGTTTCCATTTTGGGGAGATTATGAATAGAGTTGCTATCTAGAATCTATTTTTTTTTTTTTTTTAACAAGACCGGGTCTCACTCTATCATTCAGGCTTGAGTGTAGTGACGTGCTCATAACTCACTGCAGCCTCAAACTCCTGGGCTCAAGCCATCCTCCAGCCTCAGCCTCCTGAGTGGCTGGGGACTACAGGCCCATGCCACCACATCTGGGTAGTTTTTAAATTGTTTTCTAGAGACAGAATCTCGTTATATTACCCAGGCTAGTCTTGAACTTCTAGCCTCAAGGAATTCTCCCACCTTGGCCTCCCAAAATGTTGGGT
Source organism: Macaca nemestrina (assembly GCF_043159975.1). Taxonomy (NCBI): domain Eukaryota; kingdom Metazoa; phylum Chordata; class Mammalia; order Primates; family Cercopithecidae; genus Macaca; species Macaca nemestrina. Next base: position 170,561,971 of record NC_092129.1, on the reverse strand, counting down.
TACAGGTGTGAGCCACCACACCTGGCCCTATTCTTTTTTAATGAATTCATTTTTTAACAGTTCAATCAGCCACAGTTGGCTTCTGTTGCATGCAATTGAGAATCAAATGGCTAGTCCTCTATGACTGGAACATCCCCAGATCTTACCCACCAAGAGTATAAATAAGCTCATTACCATTTACTTATTTTATTAGTCAAATATCCCATATGTATATCACTACAGTATCTTAGGTATTGTTTTGCTTTGATTTTTGTTGTGAAGGGGCATCTTCAAACCCTTTCATGCCAGTGCCTGTGCCAGCAGGATGACTCATCCCCATCCACTGCTGAACAGTCTCCTTGGGCCATTGCCCACAGATAATTTTTGCTGTGTGATGGGTAATGATGTGTGAATCCTGTTCTTCTTGGTTTATATTTTTAGAGGCCCTGGGAGAGATCCTTAGACCCCAGGCATCACAGAATTTAATGAGCCAAATGCTTTACTTTCACATAAGCTCTTTCCTCTTTAAAGTTCAGACGGTATGAGGGGGACTGGCTTGGGCAGGCTCGGGTCATGACCACTATGCTCTGTCTCCTTAGACCTGCTGCCCGGCTCCAGACCTTAGAGCTATTATTGAGACCAGCTCAACACACCTTCCTGTTTCTTCCCTGAGGATGAATTCACTTCCGGGGTCCCCGTAGTCTGTGCTCTGTCTTCTAGAGAGCCCCCTTCCCCGTTTTCCTGCCAGTTCACCAGATATGCCTTTCTTGGTTGTATCTCATACCACGCAGATCCATCATGGGGAGGATAAGCAATAAGCAAGTTCAAAGGGCTGTGGACCCGGGTGAGGCCAGGACATATGGTAAGTCCCAAGAGTTTCCACTGCTTTTTTCTCATCTTATGTCTAATTCTCCTCCTCTGCTTCCAAAAATCATCAGGTGAATGCCCTCTTGAACTTCCACTGGTAGGTAAACAAGGGCAGCAACTCTCAAACTGTAAAGTGCATAGAGTCACCTTAGGATCTGAAAATGCAGATTCTGATGGAGCATTTTAGAGTAGGGATTTATATTCAGCATTTCTAAAAAACTTCCAGGTGTTGCTGATGCTGCTGGTTTTAGAATCACACCTGTTCGACATGACGGAAATTTCAGAATCTGGTTAATATTCATTTTATGCCTTTCCAAGAGGGTTGATATATGGTTTCTTTTTCAAGGAGATTGATGAAACAGTACAAAGATGAGGGGGTTGATAGTTGCTAATAACTACTCAGATGTTATTTCAAAGTGAAATATATAAAGTAATTTCATAACCTAGTCCTGGAAAGTAGTAAATGAACAGCAACTGCCTATTGGGAGGTACTGTATGCTAGGCACTATGTTAAATACTCTTCATACATTATTTCATTTAATCCTTACAACAATGCATTGAGAATGAGCATTATTAGCACCATCTGAACGGTGAAAAATCTGAGGTTCAAGATGCTAAGACAGAATTGGTGAAGACTGGATTCTTAAATCCTGTGCTTTTCAGCCCCAGAGAACATTGCCTACAACACACTTCTACATGCCCTCCAGTGTTTATCACACACTCAGTGGAGTAAGTGATCACATCTGTTTATGAAATAAATACAGATCAAATATGTAATAAAATGGACAAATGTCCGCTGAAGTAGACTAAAACTCAAGCTCTTTTCTTTGTGGTTCCTGAGGGCGTTTTTTGTTCCTACTGCTCTAATAAAGTGTCATGATTAGGGACAGTGCCGATGCACTAGTTTTGCCTCAACTTCAATCTTTTGCCTTGACCTCTCACTGGATTATATTAAACTTCTTAAAGACTCCAATGAAAAAACATTTTAAATGCTTTATGTGCCTAAGGAAAATGTTAACATTTACAACAGGTACCCTGTAGAGCTCTGTATTAGAAAGGAAGGGCGAAAAAGCAAAGACTAAATTTCAGTATTTAAAGTTTTGAGGGGGGCTAAAGAGAAAAAAATAGAGTATGTTTGATAGTAAGGAAGGAGATCACTACTACTGCTGCTGCCCTCCTCCCCCCACCTTGCCTAGTTCACAAGACATGAGGAAAGAGAGAAAGCAAAAAGTTAGAAAGAAACAAAAGTAAAATAAATAGCCAGACAACCTTGGCACCACCACCCGACCCTAGGAGTTAAAAAAAAGTAATAATAACATCAACCCCTGACTTAAACTACTTGTGTTATCTGTAAATTCCAGACACTGTATGAAAAAAGCATTGTAAAACTTTTTGTTCTGTTAGCTGATGCATGTGGCCCCCAGTCACGTTTTCCACGCTTGCTCGATTTATCACGACCCTTTCACATGGACCCCTTAAAGTTGTAAGCCTTTAAAAAGGCCAAGAATTTCTTTTTCGGGGAGCTCAGCTCTTAAGACACGAGTCTGCCAACGCCTCCAGCCGAATGAAAAACCTCTTCCTCCTTTAATCCGGTGTCTGAGGAGTTTTGTCTGCGGTTCGTCCTGCTACAATAGCAAAGTTTTATTATTTCATCCATGCACTGCTAATATTATCAGTACTCATACAGAGCTCACACTGAAGGCTTAGCCAGTTTTTGGCACATAAAAGATAAATGAATGACTATATAAATAGATGGATGCCGTGATGGATGTATAGATGGATGGATGGATGAGATTAAACTAGAGGTGGCCGCATCTACCCAGTCAGTTTGAAGAATACTGGATTTTCATTCTCATGTTTCTTAGCTTATGACCTACTATCTTTTGTTTTGTTCAATTATTCATGTAAAGATGACTTTTCAAAATGAACACATCCTTTGGTTAACTTCCACAACTTAATTTTAATTATAAAACATTTAGGAATAAATTAAATAGGAAATGTGGAAAATTCATATGAAGAAAGTTGAAAACATTCCTGAGAGATTTACAAGATGACTTGAATAAATGGAAAGGTAAACATTGTTTTTAAATAGGAAAGTTCACTATCATAAATCTGTTAATTCTCCTTAAAGCAATTGATACATTTAACTCGATCCCTTCAAAAATATCAGTAGGATTCAGTTTCTAGAGCTGCATAGCTTTTTAAAAAATTCTGCTTCCTTCCCCCTCCCTCCCATCTCCTCCTCTCCTTCGCCTCCCCACATGCTAGTACAAAGCAAAAGGTTTCTTCGTTTGAAAAACTGCACCACTCTTGGGGACAACTTGGGGACGGCAAGCAGAGGAGAGTGAGGGAGAGATGCTGCAAAAAAAAAAAAAAAAAACAAAAGGACTAAGAGAAAGTCTACATTTTAATATCCCACCATATCCCAAACCCTCTTCCACAACTCAGTCAGGAAAACTCTGGCCAACAGGCAAATACCTTCCACCAACAGGATACTGTATGATGCTTCTTTAAATACCTGAAAGCCTCAAAGACTGACATTTTTTGTGTCCTCCAATGAACTAGCTCTATCCTTGCCCAACAGTGGAGCCATTCCTCAACCCCCACCCCCACCTGGCATCATCCTATCCATTTTTGGTGTCTTACTATGAACAGACAGTCAAAGATCATCAGATACTTGGGGAAAGTCTCCAACATGAGAGACCAAAACAAACACAAAAGGAAGCAGGAGAAAATAGAGACAATGTAGGGAGCAAAAGAAAAAAATGCACGTTTTTTATATATATACACACACACACACACATAATGTACAACATTATATGTATGTTTTCATGTGCCAAGATATTATATGCAATGTCCCTGTTTGCCTCAAAATGTTGCTTAAGTTCAGAAGGCTGAGAAGAAAAGAGGTATGCCAGGCGCGGTGGCTCACACCTGTAATCCCAGCACTTTTGGGAGGCCGAAGCGGGCAGATCATGAGGTCAGGAGATTGAGACCATCCTAGCTAACACAGTGAAACCCCGTCTCTACTGAAAATACAAAAAATTAGCCAGGCGTGGTGGTGGGCACCTGTAGTCCCAGCTACTCGGGAGGTTGAGGCAGGAGAATGGTGTGAACTCAGGAGGCAGAGTTTGCAGTGAGCCGAGATCATGCCACTGCACTCCAGCCTGGACTACAGAGCACGACTCTGTCTCAAAAAAAAAAAAAAAAAAAGAAAAGAAAGAAAAAGAAAAAGAAAAGAGGTGACAAGCACCCGCACCTTTTAAAGAGAGGTGCTAGACTATTCATAGTGGCCAACAGCATGGGCTCAGGAGCCAGAAGGCCTGGGTCCAAATTCTGACTCTGCACTTAGCAGCTCCGTGACCAGGAGCAGATTAGTTCATCTGTCCACACGGTAAAATGAAGAAAGTCAAAGCCTCCACCTCACTGGGTCATTGTGAGGACTGAAGACTACAGTAATCCATGGGAAATGTTCAGAACAGTGCCTGGTGCTTAAAGCTCAGCGAACATTAGCCATCATTACTGGTATGCCATTATTAGCCCCTCACTCACCACAGGCACGTAAAAGGAAAAAAATTCTCTGGATATCGTTGTTAAAATGCAGGTATGTTTCTTATGTCTCCCTGGGGAGCATAACAGAGCTTTTCCCTACACCTCAAGGCAAGCGAGGAGGGCTTCAGAAAGCCACCCAGAGAGCTTGACCTGTGTCCCTGGAGCTGGAGGACCTCAGGGACTGGTAGCTGGTATGTACCTGTGAAAGCCCACAGGAAAGGTGGGCCTGAGGGAACAGACCCAAGAGAGTTTGGGTTGTGTTAGGAATGCCTCTGTTTCCAGGATTCAGCAGTGAAAAGATTCAGGCACGTTTTCCACGGACTTGATGTGGCCCCATGGGAAAAGGAGTTGGCTTCTAGTTTTCTTGGAAAGAATCCTGTTCTACCAGCTTTCTGCCAAGAGAAGGGCCCTCTGCTGGAAAAGATCCAAACCTACCAAGATGCAGAATCTAAGCAGACAATGTCAAGGGAGCTAAGGTTAAAAGAATCCCCCCAAACTACACGAGTCTCTCATCAGAGAGAAAATCAGCATTTGGAACCTGCTAGGACTTTGATCCTTATCCTTGAACTATTGTAGAGACCAAGGACCAGGGTGGAAAGGTATCAGAGGCAAGAGGTCCCAAAGCATGGACCTTCCCCATTAAACTCTCTCCTACCCCCACCCAATAACTATGGACAACCTTCCATCCAACGGTAAACACTAGGGAGAGTAGAGAACTTGGACACCTCATTGGAGATGGATTGGGGTACTGTCTTAGTCCATTTGTGCTGCTGTCACAAAATACCACAGACTGGGTAACTTATAAAGAACAGAAATTTCAGCTGGGCGTGGTGGCTCACGCCTGTAATCCCAGCACTTTGGGAGGCCGAGGCAGGTGGATCATGAGGTCAAGAGATTGAGACCACCCTGGCCAACATGGTGAAACCGCGTCTCTGCTAAAAATACACAAATTAACCGGGCGTGGTGGCACTGTAGTCATAGCTACTTGGTAGGCTGAGGCAGGAGAATCGCTTGAACCCGGGAGGTGAAGGTTGCAGTTGAGTCGAGATAGTGCCACTGCACTCCGGCCTGGTGACAGAGCGAGACTCTGTCTCAAAAAACAAACAAAACAGAAATTTCTTACATTTCTGGGGTCTGGGGAGTCCAAGATCAAGGACGCACTGACACTGCTGTCTGATAAGGGATGTTCTCTGCTTCCAAGATGGTGCCTTACTGTATCCTCACTGGCAGAAGGCATAAGAGCAAGAGAAGTAAACTCTCTCTGAAGCCTCTTTTATAAGGGCATTAACCCATTCCCAAGGGCAGGGCACTGATGACTTAATCGCTTTCCAAAAGGCCCCACCTCAATACCACCATAATGGGGATTAAGTTTCAATACAAATTTGGAGGGGACACGTTCAAACCATAGCAGATATGAAAGGAGAACCACATCTGCTGATAAAGGTGGAAACAAAAAAGACCACTTGAGAAATTCTGTTCCAGTGGGGCAGTGGGGGACACATTGTCATTATTCCATTAAATATTTTCAAAAGATCAACGTGGTTGCCTCCACCAAAACAAACATAAACAACAAACTGGGTGGTATAAATGTGAAAAAGGAAGAACAGAGCTCCTAGATATTAAGAATATGGGACCAGGCGCGGTGGCTCACGCCTGTAATCCCAGCACTTTCGGAGGCTGAGGCGGGCGGATCACCTGAGGTTGGGAGTTCGAGACCAGCCTGACCAACATGGAGAAACCCCGTCTCTGCTAAAAATACAAAAAAAGTTTAGCGGGGCGTGGTGACGCATGCCTGTAATCCCAGCTACTAGGGAGACTGAAGCAGGAGAATCGCTTGAACCCAGGAGGCAGAGGTTGCAGTGAGCCAAGATCGTGCCATTGCACTCCACTCCAGCCTGGTCAACAAGAGTGAAACTCCATCTCAAAAAGAAAAGAAAAAGAAAAAAAGGAAAAAAAAAAAATATGGGCTAATTGGCTGGGTATGGTGACTCACGCCTGTAATCCTAGCACTTTCAGAGGCTGAAGCAAGCGGATCACCTGAGGTCAGGAGTTCGAAACCAGATTGGCCAACATGGTGAAACCGTCTCTACTAAAAATACAAAAACATTAGTTGGGCGTGGTGGCAGGTGCCTGTAGTCCCAGCTACTTGGGAGGCTGAGTCAGGAGAATCGCTTGAACCCGGGAGGCAGAGGTTGCAGTGAGCCGAGATTACGCCACTGCACTCCAGCCTGGTGACAGAGCAAGACTCTGTCCCCCCAAAAAAAGAATATGGGCTCATCATCCAACCATCCAGCCATTGAAAGACAGTGTGTTGGTTCTCATGGCCCCAGACTGCCTTCTGTTGCAGACTTGTCCTGACAACCTAGCTTTCCTCACTGCAGAGCATGCAAACCTCTGCAATCCCCGTTTTCCTGTCTGCCACGTCTGTTATTCATGTCAATTTTATTTCTGAAGATGTGGTGTGTGCAATGTTGTTCTGTGTAGCAGGTTTGGGAGAATGCTGTGGCTACATGTTACATGCAGATGCACTGACCAACTGATGGAGGTTAGAGTCACAACTCATGGTGCTGTGTGTGACCCTCCATCTCAGGGCAGGGTCATTCTTGGTGTCAACCATCCCTAGGCATTTATTTCCATATTTATATTTGCACTGGAAACTTAAAGAGGACAGTTCACCCCTGAAAGACGGAAGTGATAACTAGTAAAGTGAGAGCTCCCAAGAGGATGTAAAACTCAGGATGGAGAGAGATTCTCTTTCCAGAGTTAAAGCTTGACATGTCTGAATTTCACCAAAGGAAATAGGCAAAATTATTTTATCGTGTATGTGCTTCTGAACTCCTCTATCACCTATTCACCTGTCCCAGGAAAACCTCTGTAAATAGGATGGCGTTATCAATGAACTCTATCTTGTTTATTTTTTGTTTTGTGCTGCTATAGACAGACTCATCAGTAGAAAGAAAGAAAAGGTCATTTGCCGCTTAAATTTTAGTAAAGATAGCCAAGTCATTATCTTCTGAGTTTGAGGCTGCTTTTCCTGTGAGATTGTTCATTCATTTATTTAATATGTATTTACTAATTCAGCATCTACTATAAGGGATCCTGAGGTGCTGGGAATACCACGGGGAGCAAAACAAAACAAGAAGCCACCTACACAGCCTGGTGGAGGAGAGAAACTTTAATCAAATACACAGAAATACATTTAAAATCTCAACTGGGATAAGTGCCATAGTGCTACAGGTGCTTATATTAGAGACAAGGAACCTTACCTAGTTGGGAGGGAGGAGGGTTTAAGGCTGCCCGCCCCCCTGCCCCACCAAGGGACAAATGAATTGAGACTGGAAGGATGAGGGGAGTTAATGTGGAAGGAGTAGGAAAAGTCATTCTGGGAAAAGGGAACAGCCTTTGTTTCAGAAGGGCAAGGCCATCGAGAAATTAAGCTGGAGTTGCCTGAAAGATGGAAAGGATAGTGGCTGATGTATCAAGATGAGGACGTGGCTCGACACTGGTCAGGGAGAGTTGGCGTTTCCAAGCCTGGGAGAAGGGATGAGTTCCAGGGCTGGTATGTGGATGGCAGGTGCCTGGATCTTGATGGAATACAATGCCCCAGAAGTGGCAGAACCTGTGGGTGGTGAAGGCTACATATTGGGCCTGTGGACCATGAAAGTTTGCAGTAATGGACACTGTCTCCCTCTTCTTCCAACTGAAAGGATTAACTCACAATGGTCAATATGAAAGCACAAAAGAAATGGAATACACTTTCATGAGAAGAGGTATGTGTAGCAGCTTGGAACCTTGTCTTTGAAGTCAAAGCACTTAGATTCAATCCCAGCTCTACTGTTACTGGTAAATTGCGTTCTTTTCCTACTCTGTCTCGGTTGCGAAGAAAGAACATCAACTGGAAAAAAAGGCAAGCGGGTTTCATTCCTCGCCAGGAATGGAGAAGGAATAAACTTTCACGTTAAAGACCCCCTTCTTCCAGAGCTTTGGGAAGCTGGGGAATTGTAAGGCATTAGATGTGGAGTGGGGAGGTGTGCAAGGGAACTCTAGATGCACAGGTGCATTTCATAAACATGCCTCTTCATACAATGCACTGTCAGAAAATGGCGGTGATTCTCTTCTGTGGGTCGGGAGTTGAGCATATAATGATGTATTAATGATCTAAAAATAATAAGGGGTGGCTGGTTCTGGTTTTCTCTGGTTCCTAGTAGGCCTTATCTTTCTCTGGTACTTGGCAAAGGGCAGTGAAGCTCCCGGGCCAACCGCAGTTCCTTTAAGCTAGGTTACCTATAGATAAAGAGACTAGGAAAACACAAACGAACAACGAAGAAACAAAACGGTTTAAGAAACAATGAGCCTAGTTCAACCATTGTGAAGACAGTGTGGCGATTCCTCAAGGATCTAGAACGAGAAATACCATTTGACCCAGCCATCCCATTACTGGGTATGCACCCAAAGGATTATAAATCATGCTGCTATCAAGACACATGAACACATATGTTTATAGCGGCACTATTCACAATAGCAAAGACTTGGAACTAACCCAAATGTCCATCAATGACAGACTGGATTAAGAAAATGTGGCACATATACACCATGGAATACTATGCAGCCATAAAAAAGGATGAGTTCATGTCCTTTGTAGTGACATGGGTGCAGCTGGAAACCATCATTCTCAGCAAACTATCACAAGAACAGAAAACGAAACACTGCATGTTCTCAGTCATAGGTAGGAATTGAACAATGAGAACACTTGGACACAGGAAGGGGAACATCACACACTGGGGCCTGTTTTGGGGTGGAGGGGGAGGGATAGCATTAGGAGATATACCTAATGTAAATGACGAGTTAATGGGTGCAGCACACCAACATGGCACATGTATACATATGTAACAAACCTGCATGTTGTGCACATGTACCCTAGAACTTAAAGTATAATAAAAAATAAATAAATAAAACAAAAAGAAAAAAAGAAAGAAACGAGCATTTTCAGCTGTCTACTGTTTAAGAAAACAATGAACTCTCAGTTTTGCCCTCTGAGCGATTTCTCCAGGACTGCCCTAGTTAACACTACTATTCAACAGTTTTGTGCTTTGAGCAGTTATTTGACCTCCCTGGCCCTCAGTTTCCCCACCCATAAAGTGGGGACAACAGTACCTATTTCATCAGGTGGTGGGTATGATTTAAATTGGTTAATAATGTGAAGTTCTTAAAAGTGTCTGGCTCAGAGTAAGCACCATACACGTTAGGGGAAAAAAAAGCAGCGGGATGTGAGGCCCTCCCCAATTTCGTTACTCCATAAACCCCTAAGTTGCTGGTAACACCTGCAGGAGTGAGAGGGGCTTCAATATGGGCTGAATTTCCAGCCAAACTGTGGAAAGTGGCTGAGATTTTAGGTAGGCAAAAAATGTTAATGTAACATTTTTGGCCCCCAAGTTCTCAGACCACTTACTTCCCTTTCTAGTCCATTGACATGCCCGCAAGCAATTCCATTCTGCCAAGAGGTGCTGGTGGTAAGCCCAAATCCAAGAAAAGGAAAGACTCCGATTTTAAGGGAACGGGGACCTGCGGAGCCACTTGAGTCACCGGGGCTCTCAGCTCAGCAGTCAGAGCGCACTCATCACTGCGTTCGAGGTTAGGTGGGCTGGCCTGGGAACCAACTCACCATCATTTGAAATCGTTTCAGGGAAAATGACCCCAACACTTAAAATCCTCTGTCCTGAAGTTGTGTGATCCAGCTGTTTGCTGAAGGAGGAAGCAAAGCCGATAGTAACTCACTACATATTTGGGCAGTGGAATGAACCCTGGAAGGTGACAAAGACGAAGAAAGTCACCGCGCCTCTTCCGACCCGCCGCCCTCTACCCCTAGTCCCACTCCCACCCCCACCCCCACCCCCAAAAAAGCACAGACAATCCTTCAATTATAAAGACAACCCCCGGCGCCCGGGTCTCCGGCAGGGGCCGCTGCAGCCGAGCAGAACGCTGAGCCGCTCCGCCCCGCGGCCTCCTCTCCAGCCGCCGCGCCCGCCTCCTGCAGGTGCGTCCTTGCCCGCGCCGGGCCCGGGTCTCTGAGGCCTCTCCGGCTCTGGCTCCAGCTACTGGGTCCCGACCGAGCACTGCTCTCCTGGGGTTGCGCGCACAGCCCACGGCCGGCCGCGGGCTGGCGGGCGGAGGTAGCGCTGGTCCGCGGTGCGCATGCGCAGCCCGGCCTCTGCCCTGCGGTCCTGGGCTGGTGATTGGGTAGCGGTTGGAGGAGGGGATGTGGGGGATGGTGGGTGGGTACGGAGAGCTGGGAGGGAGGCACCCCGGGGGGCGGGGCGTGGGAGACTGTCTTCGGGGGCGCGAGCTGCCCCAGGTGAGCCGTGCCTCAGGTCGGGTGCGCGGTCAGGACACAGCGCCTCTAGGAGAAAGCCTGGAAGGCGCGCTCCAGGGGGACCCCGAGCTCTTAGCGGGCCGGCAGCACGTGCGGGGCCCAAGGTCATCCGGGCTCTGCGTGGGGTCGTTGCGGCTGGAGATCAGGGAGGGGGCAGGAAACGGAGTTGGAAAGTAATCCCACCCGAGCGGGTGGGCCTGCGAGGCCGCTGTGCTGGGGAGCTCCACGAGGGCTCCGAACAGAGCCTCCCTTTTCAGAAAGGTCACCCTGGTCACTGCGGCAGCCAGGATGACCGAGGAAGGTGGCCGGGGTGGAGGCAGTGGGCGTGGAGAGGGGTGGGATTCCGGACGTAGTTTGAAGGTCGAGCCGTCGGGATCTGCTGAGCAGCTTGGCTATGGGGCGTACGAGAAGGGAAGGCTCAGGGCCTAGTCCCTGGGCCCGAGTAGCAGCCGGGAGGATGGTGCCCCAGTGCTTCGGGAGGAGGAGGCTTGAGGACGGCTCTGGAGCTCAGGCTTGCCCGCGTGGAGTGGAAGCTGCCTCTTGGACCCAGGGGGCGGGGAGGCCGCATGCAGTCTGGAGCGCTGGGAAGATGGGAGATCCAGAGAGGCAGGGCTGGAGGAGTAGGAGGAAAACCTGAAGGGGGTGGCGCCCGGAAACCCGGGAAAGTGATGAACTGGGTCAGAGGCCGGCTGTCAGCAGATAGGAGGGTGGAGACGACTTTGAGGAAAGTAGATGATGGAACGGGCGGGAGTGGGGCCCCCTGGTAGAGACACCTGGGACTGATGTATTGCATTTATTTAGCTCATAGGCGTTCAAAAAGTATTTATTCGGAGGCTGTACAACTTTTTGCAGTTCATTGCATTATACTTAGCATGTATTATGTTTTATATAAATATGTAAATATATATATATTTAATATTGACAAATTTATATATAGGGTACAATGTAGTGTTTTGATATACGTATACATTTGTAGAAAGATTAAATCAAGCTAATTGACGTATCCATCACCTCACCTACTTATTTTTTGTGGTGAAAATCTACTCTCCTGGAAATATACAATACGTCATCAACCGTGGTCACGATGCTGTGCAGTAGATCGCTAAAACTTAGTCCTCTTATCTAACTAAAACTTTGTATCCTTTGACCAACATCCCTCCCTTCCCCATCTGCCCTCCCCCAGGCCCCTGATAACCATCATTCTACTCTGCTTCTATGAGTTCAACTTTATTAGACCCCAAGTATATAAGTGAGATCATATGCTATTTGTCCTTCTCTGCCTGGCTAATTTTACTTGGCCTAATGTCCTCCAGGTTCATCCACGTTGTTGCAAATGACAGAATTGCCTTCTGTTTTAAGACTGTATAGTATTCCATTGTATATATGTGCCACATTTTCTTTATCCCATCCTCAGTTGATAGATACTTAGTTGCTTCTGTATCTTGGTTATTGTGAATAATGCTGAAAAGAACACAGGAATGCAGATATCTCTTCAACATACTGATTTCAATTCCTTTGTATATATACCCAGAAGTAGGATTTCTGGGTCATATGGTAATTCTATTTTTAGATTTTTGAGGAGCCTCCATACTGTTTTCCAAAATGGCTGTACTAATTTACATTCCACCAACAGTGTACCAGGATTCCCTTTTCTCCACGTTCTGGACAACACTTGTTGTCTTTCATCTTTTTTATAATAGCCATTCTAACACGCGTGAGGTGGTAGCTCAGTGTGATTTAACTTGCATTTCCCTGGTGATTAGCGATGTTGAGCATTTTTTCATGTATTTGTTGACCATTCATATGTCTTCTTTTGAGGAATACCTGTTCAGGTCCTTTGTCCATTTTTTAACTGGGTTATTCGTTTTGTTTTGCTATTGAGTTTCTTATATATTTTAGATATGAGCCCCTTATCAGATGCATGGTTTGCAAATATTTTCTCCCAGTCTGCGGATTGTCTCTTTACTCTGTTAATTATTTTCTTTGCTGTGCAGAGGCTTTTTAGTTTAATGCAATCCCACGTGTCTATTTTTGCTTTTGTTGCTTTTGGGGTCCTATCCAAGAAATGATTGCCCAAACTAATACGAAGTTTTCACCTATGTTGTCTTCTATTGGTTTTACAGTTTCAGGTCTTACGTTTGAGACTTTAATCTATTTTGAGTTGATTTTTGTATATGGTGTGAAATAAGGATTCACTTTTGTTATCCAGCATGTGGATATTCAGTTTTCCTGATACTATTTATTAAAGAGACTTTCCTTTCCCCATTGTGTGTTCTTAGCACCTTTGTCAAAAATCAATTGACTGTAAATACTTGGGCTTATTTCTGGGCTTTCTATCCTATTCCATTGGTTGATGTGCCCATTTTTATGCCAGTGCCATGCAGTTTTGATTACTATAGTCCTATAATATATTTTGAGATTAGGGAGTGTGATGTCTTTGGCTTTGTTCCTTTTGCTCAAGACTGCTTTGGCTATTTAGGGTCTTTTGCAATTCCATATGAACTTTAGGATTGTTTTTTCTATTTCTGTGAAAAATATTGGAATTTTGCTAGAGATTACATTGAATCTGTAGATTGCTTTGGGTAGTATGGACATTTTAACAACCATTAATTTTTCTAATCCATGAACATGGGATACCTTTACGTTTATTTGTGTCTCTTTTCTCACATCAATGTTTTATGGTTTTCAGTGTACAGGTCTTATACCTCTTTGGTTAAATTTACCTAAAGTTTTTTTTTTTAATGCTATTATAAATGAAATTGTTTTATTATTTTCTTTTTCATAGAGTTTGTTGTTAGTGTATAGAAACACCACTGATTTTTATATGTTGATTTTGTATCCTGCAGCTTCCCTGAATTTGTTTATTAGTTCTAACAGTTTTTTTTGGTTGGATCTTTAGGGTATTCTGTATATAAAATCATATTATCATCAAACAGGGATCATGCTGATAACATGGTCTTATATATAGAAATCTCATATATCTTATACATCTATGTCTCTGTATATTATATATTTTATATATCTATATCTCTCTGTATATCTTATATACATCTTATATATCTATATTTTATACAGATATCTATCTTATATGTAGAAAACTTATATATAGAAAAATTCTTCCCTTCCTATTTGGGTGACTCTTACTTCCTTTCCTTGCATAATTGCTCTGGCTAGGACATCTAGTACTACACTGAATAGACATTGTGAGAGTGAACATCATTGTCTTGTTCCTGATCTTAGAGGAAAAGCATTCAACTTTTTACTGTTGAGTATGATTTAGCTGTGAGTTTGTCATATTTGGTCTTACTGTGTCACAGTACTTTCTTTCTGCACTTATTTTATTGAGAGTTTTTATTATGAAAGGATGTTGAATTTTGTCACATGCTTTTACTGCATCTGTTGAGGTGATGATACAGTTTTTGTCCTCCATTTTGTTAATATGGTATATCTCGTTAATTGATTTGTGTATGTTGAGCCATCTTTGCATTCCAGGGATAAATCTCACTTAATCATGATGAATGATGCTTTTAATGTGTCAGTGAATTCAGTTTGTTAGTATTTTGTTGAGGATTTTTCGTCTGTGTTCATCTGAGATATTGGTCTGTAGTTTTTCTTCTTGTAACGTCCTTGGTATCAGGGTAATACCGGCCTCCTAAAATGAGTTTAGAAGTATTTCCTTCTCTTTAGTTTTTTAGAAGAGTTTGAAAAGAATTGGTATTAGTTCTTCTTTAAATATTTGGTAGAATTCAGGTCATCAGTGAAGCCGTCAGGTCCTGAGTTTTCTGTAAATTTTTTTCTCTCAAATTTCTGATATAATATTTCACTTCTGTCTTTTAGAATTGGTAGGGTGTCCCCCTTGTTCACAGAGAACATACAGGCTTTTAAAAAAAATCTGTTAGGCGAGTTGCAGATTTCATGAAAAGGCATCATTAAATGACATTACTTGGATTAATGTCAGTTTATAAGAACCTGCCTAGCACCCAGAAAGCTCCCAATGACTGATCAATGAGTTTATTTCCTCCCCTAAGGCCTCTTTTCCCACCTGGAAGATAAAATCAAGGCAGGAGTCTTCACCCAGGGTAGTTTTCACCCCTGAGGCTAGTGGGCTGGATAACCTGAGTCCTCTCTCCTCTGACTCTTACAGTGATGCCCTGGCACCCTTCTGACATTGCTTCTAAATTTGAACAGGGTTGTAACCTTGTGGAAACTAGAACCACTGCCTGCCCTGACCCCCTAGAAAAGCAGATACATGTTGGCACAAAGGATGTTTTCAATAAAGACTTTGTAGTCGTATCTTAAAAGACTATTTAGTAGCAAATACTAAAATGTATTTAGACTTTTAGTCTAGTCTTAAAATACTTTGTAGTCACAAATAAAGACTAAGAAAATAGTTTTATGTTATGAACATTTATGATCTTGGGAATCATTCCAGGCATCATTGTTCTTAATTTCTTTTAAATTCTTAATGACTTACAATCCTATCTTCATGCCTGATAAAAAATATGACAGTTTATTCAGTAGTTTTTTAAAATTCTTTTACAGTAAGTGGAAATGTTTTCTAATATTTAAAATAAAAAAACCTACAGAAGAAGAAAATAATTTTCTGGATCAAATTAGAAGTCTGTATTATATTGTTATCTCCAGATTCAAATATATTAGAAAGCAGCAGTGGAGACAACCATATTCATCTTTGGGAGAAATAATTAAAGATATGTATTAAGCTCAAGATGATAGCCTAAGTAACTTCACACAGCGTATAAGAAGCTTTTAGTTACGGTTAGGCAGTACTCAGAGTTTTAATCTTCACACTTTTCAAGACATGCAAGTTTAATTGTCATCTGTAACGATATTTTTAAAACTTCATGCCCCTAATTACTGAAGCTGGGTGATGAGAATATAAGGGTTCCCTATACTACACTGTTTATTTTTGTATATATTTAAGTTTTTCCAGATTTTAACAAAAACCCCACAAACTATAGTAACATCTCATTTGTTCCTTACTGAGTTTTCCAGGTAAATTGAAGTTTGTTAAAAGTTTATCGTGCCCATGCTAGTTGAAGGTCATGGCAATCCATTTTCCCCAAGCTTTTTTTAAATCAAGCACTGGGGTGATATTCATGTCGGTTGGATGTCACCATTGTCACTGAGTCTCGGAGCTGCTCACCAGAGTAGCTGCTGGGGCCCATGAGTCTGTTCACTTCCCTCTAGCAGCCAGTCTGCCTGCCTTCCCTGCAGAAATGACTTTAGGCAGCCAGACAGCCCTGTCCCCTGAGGTTGTTCTGGAGACACTACACCATGTTTCTCTAACCTGTTCTCTTTTCAGTGTCAATCTTCTTCTGCAGTCTTTTTGATTGCAGAAGAGACAGGATACATTGAAAACGTGTTGACTTGCTTGCTTATTTGCAGGTAAGATTTATCATATTACTCCTTAGACACTATAAAATTCACCCTTTTTATTATACAATTCTATGAGTGTTGAAAAAAATCACAAAAATACAGTAGAATTTTCCATTGCTCTAAAAATTTCTCTGCTCCCCTTCACTCCCCAACCCCTGTCCCTGGAAACCACTGATGTGATTTCTGTACCAACAGTTTTGCCTTTTCAAAATGTCTTACAAATGGTCTCAGAACTATGTAGCCTTTTGTATCTGGCTTCTTTCACTTAGCATAATGCTTTTCTCTCTCACTCTTTCCCTCTCCCTCTGTTTCTTCCTCTGTTTTTCTCTTTCTCTGTTTCTCCCTCACTCTTGCTTCTTGCTCTGGCCTTCTCTCCTTTCTTTGAAAGGGTCTCACTCACCCAGGTGGGGAGTACAGTGGCACGATCATGGCTCACTGCAGCCTCAAACCTTCTGGGCTCAAGTGATCCTCCTACCTCAGCCTCATGAGTAGCTGGGACCATAGACATGCACTGCCATGCCGGCTACTCTTTTGTAGAGACAGGGTCTCACTTTGTTGCCCAGGCTGGTCTCGAACTCTGGGCTCAAGTGATCCTCCTGCCTGAACCTCCCAAAGTCCTGGAATTACAGGTGTGAGCCACCATGGCTGGCCCTTTTTTTTCTTGTTGTTAAGCAATTTTATTTTGAAATAATTTTAGGCTTACAGAAATGTTGCAAAAATGGTACAAAGAGTTCTCATATACCATTTACCCAATTTCCTCTAATGTCCACATCTTACCTAACTAGAGTGTAATGATCTAAACCAGGACAAGTATTACACCTAGACATTTACATATACAGTACTAGTAACTGATTTACAGGCTTCATTCAAATTTCGCCATTTGTCCTACAAATGTCCCTTTTCAGATCTTGAATCCAACTGAGGATCCCATGTAGCATTTACTTGTCATGTCTCATTAGGACTTGGGAGAGTTCTCCAGTTCTTATCTTTCAAAACTTCGATACTTTTCTGAAGAGTATTGGCCAGTTTTGCTGTAGAGTGTGTAGAACGTCCCTCAGCTTGAGTTTGGTGTTTTCTTATAACTAAATTGCAGTCATGAATGCCACACAGGTGATGCTTTGCCCTTCTCATTGCATCATATGAGGAGGTAGGTGGAGTCGCCATGTCTTATTACTGGTGATGTTAACTTTGATCACTTGGTTAAGGTGGTAGCTGCCAGGTTTCCTACTATAGAGTTATTATTGCATAACACTTTTAAAGATTCATTCATGCTGTTGAATGTATTAGCAGTTTGTTCTTCTTATTGCTGAAGAGTCTTCATGCCATGGATAAACCACACTTTGTTTACCCATTTATAAATTTGATGGACATTTGGTTTGCTTCTAGTCTTGGGCCTGGCACTGTCTGATAGGCCTTGGTGTTCTGTTGAACATAAACCATGTCACAGAGCATCAGTATCAGACAGGGCCACTCTGACCACGATGGGCCAAGACAAGAAAGAACAAGGCCACTCAGTAATCGCGTCAGAGCGGGCAGAAACTAGAACACTGTTGAAGCCACAAAAATGACAAAACATCCTCCCATGCCGCTAACGTGAGGGACTCCTGCTTCTTGGCCACTCACAGCTTTAGCCTCACTTCATTCCTTCCACCTTTTAGATGAGATCCATTACAGCTTCCAATCCAGAACAAAGCCCCACTTCCGTGAACCTCTCCCCAACATGATCCAACACAAGCCCAAATCCTCTGATCAATCCATTCCAGGTTCCTAACAGATGCTGCAGTACTTCATGGCGTGTTCTGTCTCTTGCAACTTGCTCGAGAGTACAAGTGTGTTCCTTGGACTGGAAGGCATTGACCATCCAAACAATATATAAACACGTATATTGAAAATCCTTGCTCAGTTCTAATCTCCTTACATAGCGTTTCCCACCCTGTACTCAATTCTTTTTACTAATTTTTTGTGAATTCTTTTTTTTTTTAAACAGCAAATGCAAGAAAGTTAAAGTATATTCTTTTTTTTTTTTTTTTTTTTTTACAAAAGTTTCTTCTTAAATGTACAACAGCCCGAAGACAACACTTAATTCCAGCTATAGGTGGCAAACGATGTTATGGCAGGGAATACAGATGTTTAAATACGGATGCAATAAAGGGTCACCATCTCCTCAGGCACAAGGAACAGCTTACTTTTTGCCAGATTTCTTAATTCCACCTGTGGCCAAGGGCCCCTTCCCCGCGGCCTTTGCTTTGAGCTCCTCGACTTTCTTCTGCTCCTCTTTTTGCTTCTGCTTGAAAGCCTCGTCCATCTCCTTGGCCTGCTTGTTGGGCTGTTTCAGTGGCTTCTTCATGCCACCTTCATGGCCGGACATGGCGCCTGCTGCCCCTTCCCCAGACCCTACCACCGGAGTTGAGGTATATTCTTTTATCCCCTTGCCTTTCTCTTACAAAATACAATTGTGGTAAAACACATGTAACACAATGTAGCATTCTAACCATTATTAAGGGTACAGTTCAGTACAACCACATTGTTGTGCAGCTCATCCCCTGAACTCATTTCCTAAAACTGAAGCGCTACACTCATTATTTTTAAGTAAAATTTGTGTCTAGTAAAATTAACCCTTTGTTAGTATTGAGTTCTATGAGTTTTGACAGATACAATCATGTAACTAACACCGTAATCAAGATATATAACAATACCATTGCCTCCCACCAAAAAAAAAAAAAAATTCCAGCATGCCACTTTTTATTCACTCCTCCCCTTTCTGCCAACCACTGTTATGTTTTCTGCCCCCACAGTTTTGTTGGATAATCAGTGTCATTGTTCCAAATGTTGTGTTTCTCTGTGTTTGTTTTCCTTTTATAACATTCCTCAGGTATAGACAAAGATTTACTGAATGTGCCTTAAGATCCACGAGTTTCTTTGACACAGTGTCATCTTAATACTATTGTCACAGTACACTTCTTCCCTTCAGAGTTTAGTTCTCAGTTAGAAATTACATTCTTATAGAAACTGTACTTTGGGCTGGGTGCGGTGGCTCATGCTTGTAATCCCAGCACTTTGGGAGGCCTAGGTGGGTGTATGGCTTGAGCTCAGGAGATGAAGACCGGCCTGGCCAACATGGTGAAACCCTGTCTCTACCAAAAATACAAAAATTAGCCGGGCATGGTGGCGTGTGCCTGTTGTCCCAGCTACTGGGGAGGCTGGGGTGGAAGGATCACTGGAGCCCAGGAAGTCAAGGCTGTGGTGGGCCGTGATCACGCCACTGCACACCACTGCACTCCAGCCTGGGTGACGGAGCGAGACCCTGTCTGAAATAAAAGAAAGAAACTGTACTTTGACCACAAGTTGAGAGACTAGTGGTGGTTTTCATACTTTTTTTTTTTTTTTTGAGATGGAGTTTTCACTCTTGTTGCCCACGCTGAAGTGCAATGGTACAATCTCAGCTCACTGCAACCTCTGCCTCTGGGGTTCAAGCAGTTCTCCTGCCTCAGTTTCCCGAGTAGCAGGGATTACAGGCATGCACCACCACTCTCAGCTAATATTTTGTATTTAGTAGAGACAAGGTTTCACCATGTTGGTCAGGCTGGTCTCTAACTCCTGACCTCAGGTGATCCACCCACCTCGGCCTCCCAAAGTGGTGGGATTATAGGCGTGAGCCACTGCACCTGGCTTCATACCTTTTGAAAAGCAGCAAGTTTTCAAATGAATTCTCACATCTAACCCTTTCTCGTGCATTTTAGTGGTCCTCAAACTTGAGTAGTTACTAGAATCACCTGGAAATAGATGATGGGGTCCACCCCCAGAGTTTCTGATTCAGTAGATCTGAGGCTGAGGAACCAGAGGCTGCATTTCTAACAAGATTTCAGGTGATGGCGACGCTGCTAGTCTAGGGAACATACTTTGAGAAGCATTGCTCCAAGGCACCTCTGTACTTCTAGGAACACTTGAGAATACAAATGGAAAACAGCCAGTTTAGAGGATGATCTGTTACTAAAGATTTTTTAAAGGACATTCGTGTATGTGTGCATGTGTGTATAATATAATATACATGATGTGTTTCTATAATATAGAAAATATATATATTTATAAATATTTCCATATATAAAACTATTTGCTGATTGCTTCTACAATATTTTTTTTTGTGATTTTTCTAAAGGCCACCTCAAGCATTAGAACTACCAACAAACAACCCTGATGCGACCTCTCCAGATTGTCCCAAGTCGATTGATTTCCCAGCTATATTGTGGCCTGAAGCCTCCAGCCTCCACACGAAACCAGATTTGCCTGAAAATGGCTCGGCCAAGTTCAAGTAAGTCATTCTTACCCATTGCCTCACCTGCAGCCAAATGTGAAGTACCTGAAAGTCCTACACTTTGAGGGGGATGTCTCTATCAAATTAGGTATTGGACAAGGTTTTGGAGAAAGCCACTCTGTCCTCTTCTCTTTTTTTTTTTTTTTTTTTTTTTTTTTGACACAGAGTCTTGCTCTGTCGTCAGGCTGGAGTGCAGTGGCGCGATCTCGGCTCACTGCAACCTCCGCCTCCTGGGTTCAAGCAATTCTCTTGCCTCAACCTCCCGAGTAGCTGGGTCTACAGGTGCGTGCCACCACACCCAGCTAATTTTTGTATTTTTAGTAGAAACGGGGTTTCACCATGTTGGCCAGAATGGGCTCGATCTCTTGACCTCGTAATCTGCCTGCCTCGGCCTCCCAAAGTGCTGGGATTACAGTCATGAGCCACCGCGCTCGGCCTGTCCTCTTCCCTTTTAGGTAACCCCTTCTGTGGCACCTTAAGAGCCCATATCCTTATACTCAAGTCCATCTAGGACATTTTGTTGCTTCTGCCAGAATACTTGCATTTAAGCTTTTTACACATGTTTTGTACTTTAAAATCCTTATCTCTCTGCAGGGGAGGAAAACTGGTATTGTCCTACAGGGCAGTATGAGGTTAAATTTTCTCCTGGACAGAAATACTTTGTAGCTCTATGTGGCAAAAACCTACAGATTAACCTATCTGGGCCCTTAGTCTATAGTGAATATAAATTCTAACAAGTGTTTATAATTCAGTGACTCTTAGGTGGGCCTGTGTAACAGTGCTTCAGAATGAAACTGAAAGGCCAAGCTGAATTCTTTTTGCTTCATTTTCAACTTTTGGATAATTCTTCTGTTCAGGAATAATAACTCCTGCTTCCATTTTGCCCCAGGAATGGAAAGGAACCCAAAGAACCCAGTTCCACTCAACTGTGCCACCCCTTGGTGTTCCCAGCGTGCAGAGCAGGCTGCTAGAGTCTGTGGCGGGATTCAGAAGTGTGTGCCTGACCTTGGTTAAAAGTGGGCCGCTGACGTTGGAACCACAAAACGTGCTGGCGTGTTTTCCTTTAACCATTGGGAAATGTCTGTCTGTCTTTTTTTTTTTTTTTTTTGGAGATGGAGTCTTGCTGTGCTGCTCAGGCTGGGGTGCGGTGGCACGTTCTTGGCTCACTGCAACCTCCATATCCTAGATTCAAGCGATTCTCCTGCCTGAGCCTCCAGAGTAGCTGGGATTACAGGTGCCCACCACCATGCCAGGCTAATTTTTGTATCTTTAGCAGAGATGGGGTTTCACCATGTTGGCAAAGCTGGTCTCAGGTGATCTGCCCACCTCAGCCTCCCAAAGTGCTGGGATTAGAGGCATGAGCCACCATGCCTGGCCTTTTTTTTTTCTTTTTTAAGATTTCACACCACATTAACATTACTATGTTTTACATCCTGTTTCCTAAAAACCAAATATACGTTGACTTTTAAAATATGTTTCTAAAAGTGGCTTTAAGGAGTACCTTAACAGAAGTCACTCTGATCTAGAAATATATTCCTCAGGAGGATGACAGTTTCCGTTCGGGATAGGAAAGACCTTTGGAGCTGGAGGGAGTTTTAGGGGTAGACTCTGAAGTCCTTAAGGATGTTCCTATGGGTTGAGCCCAGGATTCATACAGATAGTTCCTAGAAAACTATGTGCACGCTTTTTATTAAGCATCTTGTTCTTTCAAGAAATTACATCAGGTTAGAAACTGGAATCCACCCAGATCATGTTTGTAATTTTTCCAAATGCTTCCTGTTTGGAGAACGTTAGTCTGCCTGCCGTAGGCCTTATCTATCTGCTGACAGAGAGCAGCCTATCTCTGGAAGGGATGTGAGTTCAGGCAGAGCTTTAGTGTGATTGGGGGTGTAGTTGGGTTGGGTGCACCTCACAAGAATGGCGTGTTGTGACTGCCTTTTGTTATTCCTTTTTTTTTAAATTTTTTTAACTTTTTTATTATTTATTTTTTATTATAATTTAAGTTCTAGGGTACATGTGTACAACGTGCAGATTTGTTACATAGGTATACAAGTGCCATGTTGGTTTGCTGCACCCATCAACTTGTCATTTACATTAGGTATTTCTCCTAATGCTATCCCTCCCCAAGCCCACCACCCCCAGACAGGCCCCAGTGTGTGATGTTACCCACCCTGTGTCCATGTGTTCTCATTGTTCAATTCCCACT
Organism: Macaca nemestrina; assembly: GCF_043159975.1. NCBI lineage: Eukaryota > Metazoa > Chordata > Mammalia > Primates > Cercopithecidae > Macaca > Macaca nemestrina. The sequence goes on along the minus strand of NC_092129.1, from coordinate 170,539,288 downwards.
TACAAGTGAGAACATGTGGTGTTTGGTTTTCTGTCCTTGTGATAATTTGCTGAGAATGATGGTTTCCAGCTTCATCCATGTCTCTGTAAAGGACACGAACTCATCCTTTTTTATGGCTGCATAGTATTCCAGGTGTATATGTACCACATTTTCTTAATCCAGTCTGTCACTGATGGACATTTGGGTTGGTTCCAAGTCTTTGCTATTGTGACTAGTGCCACAATAAACATACATGTGTATGTGTCTTTATAGTAGCATGATTTATAATCCTTTGGGTATATACCCAGTAATGGGATGGCTGGGTCAAATGATATTTCTCGTTCTAGATCCTTGAGGAATCGCCACACTGTCTTCCACAATGGTTGAACTAGTTTACAGTCCCACCAACAGTATAAAAGCATTCCTATTTCTCCACATCCTCTCCAGCATCTGTTGTTTCCTGACTTTTTAATGATCGCTGTTGTAACTGGTGTGAGATGGCATCTCATTGTGGTTTTGATTTGCCTTTCTCTGATGACCAGTGATGATGAGCATTTTTTCATGTGTCTGTTGGCTGCATAAATGTCTTCTTTTGAGAAGTGTCTGTTCATATCCTTTGCCTACTTTTAGATGGGGTGTTTTTTTCTTGTATATTTGGTTAAGTTCTCTGTAGATTCTGGATATTAGCCCTTTGTCAGATGGGTAGATTGCAAAAATTTCCTCCCATTCTGTAGGTTGCCTGTTCACTCTGATGGTAGTTTCTTTTGCTGTGCAGAAGCTCTTTAGTTTAATTCGATCCCATTTGTTTATTTTTGGCTTTTGTTGCCATTGCTTTTGGTGTTTTAGTCATGAAGTCTTTGCCCATGCCTATGTCCTGAATGGTACTGCCTAGGTTTTCTTCTAGGATTTTTATGGTTTTAGGTCTAACATTTAAGTCTTTACTTCATCTTGAGTTAATTTTTGTATAAGGTATAAGGAAGGGACCCAGTTTCAACTTTCTACATATGGCTAGCCGTTTTTCCCAGCACGCTTTATTAAATAGGGAATCTTTTCCCCCTTGCTTGTTTTTGTCAGGTTTATCAAAGATCAGATGTTTGTAGATGGGTGGTGTTATTTCTGAGGACTCTGTTCTGTTCCATTGTGACCGTCTTAATTTCTCTCAGCGTTGTGCTGCCAAAACGTGAATAGAGCCAGAGAGGAAAAAGCCTACTCTTCTTCTGAGTTTATTTTTATCAGGAGTCCATGGCAGGGAAGAGAGGAAAGGAAGGGGAGGAGGGGTTGAGCCTTTATTGATAGTCTCTATCCTCGACTGGGCGTAGTGTGTGGCTCTGGGCTTATGAGGATGAGGAAGTCCCTTCCCTGCTTAGAGGGAGTCAGCCATACATGAGAAGCCAGTAGGATGCTCCTTACAGCTGGGATACAAAATGAGGCCACATTCCCTTTAATATTCAAGCTCACTATCTCTGAGCCCCCATCTCACTATGTTTCTTCCTTGCCTGCTTCCTGCCTGTCCCCGGTTCCATCTCTCAGGGGAGGGTTAGCCTCCCCTCATTCATTCCATCCAAGGGTTAGCCTTGGTTGCCATTCCTTCAAGAGAGGAAGGTCAGGAAGCTTGCTTAGTGAGCTGAGGAATTCAGTTCCACATTTGCTGGAATCCTTAGTGCTTTAATACAGGTTGGTCATCCTTGAAAGATCTCCATATCCAGGGTGGGGCATTCCTGGCTTCATTCACTGTCTTAGGCCTGCAGTGGGCAGTGAGGTGCAGCATTTGCTTCTCCAGGGGGAGGGCAGAAAAGGGGCTCTCTCTTCTCCTCCTGGCAGACTATGTTCAGTGTTATACCCCTTAATTCTGGCTTTCCAGGGCCACGCTGCTGACCTTACAAGGGCCTGCAGAGCTGTAGCGCCTAGGAGAGAAGGGGAGACAAGCTGTGTCCCCAGCCGACCTCCCTTTCCCAGTTTCTGCTGCCCAGGAGACCCCATCATGAGTTCCAAGTCTGGCTCCTGCTTGTTGTCCTAGGATGAGGACATTTGTTTCAGGGGAAAAACTCCTACCTTGTGATCCATGTAAAGTGCTTGGCATAGCACTTGGGGTGCAGGGAGCCCTCACCACCATAGCTGCTGTCCCTGTGGGTCTGTGTTCAGGCAGGAGAACTGCCTGGAATTGCAGGACGGGAGGGCGAGCCATGGTCTGTGTCCACAATTACTTCGTCTCGTGTTATTCTCTGTCTTCAGTTCCCTTTGCTACCCCAAGTCTCTGGCAGTGTCCTGTTGAAAAGTTTGGCTCTTATTTGAGTTGTCAAGGAGAAGGCCATGTGTCCTTGCCCTCACCTTCAGTCGCTGTGCTGAGGGAAGCTGAAATTAGCACCTTCCCGCAAAGGGAAGGTGAACTTGGGGAGGAAGGGTAGGCTTTGGGGTCCAGTGGGCCTCAACTCAGCACTCACACAAACATACAGGCTTGTTTTTACTTTTGTGAAGGAAGATGGATTCCTTCGCACTAGGCTTTTTTAATCTTCGTAATATGCCTGCTCTAGGAAAGGCATTACTGTGCACCTCAAAGAGCCAAGGAAAGTGAGGACAGAGAAAGGTACATAACGTGCATAAGATCATACATTTGGTTGGGAGGCATAGCTGCGGTGCAGAGCCAGCTGTGTGTGCCCAAAGCCCCTGCTTCTTTAAAACACTGTACACTCACCCAGCAGGTCACATGCGATGGTGTTTTCATGGTACAGGAAAGATGTTTGTTTATCTTAAAGTGTAACTTCACACTGGGTCAAGTTTCAAGATACAGACAATTGATATGGGATACAAATGTCCAAATGGTACACGGGATTGATAAAGATTTTACTCTGTTTAGGTATGGCAGATTTTCGGAAGTGTTTTGCAAAAGCAAAGCACATAGTCATCATCTCAGGCGCAGGTGTTAGTGCGGAAAGTGGCGTTCCGACTTTCAGAGGAGCTGGAGGTTACTGGAGAAAATGGCAAGCCCAGGTTTGTAATGTTTCCAGAACATGAAAAGCTTCTGTCGAATGAAACCGTAACAGAGTTTGACTCAAATCCTGTTCCTATCCCTGAAACCCCGGGGAAATGTTTTTAAGTTAACTGTGACCCTATTGTCTCATTGATTTTTGGCATAAACACAAATTTCCTATGATTAAGTTCAAAATTTAAGCAAGGCTGCCACTTTCCTTTCTAGATATGTATGGATTGCATTTATTCAGATAACAGTTTCTCCTAATAATTGTGTTAAAGTTAAATCAGAAAACTTTCGTTAGCATCATTCATTACTTTTCTAAAGTTATTGAACTTAAGTATGACACAGAGTTTCTGTGAACTTTTCATGTTAAAACTAATGTTGATTATTGAAGGGTTAGGATTTGATATTCAAAAATTTATAGGAAAGCCTTCAGAATGTAAGTTCTGTGAAGGTGCGGATTTTTTAAATTCAATTTTTATTGAGATCTAATTTACATAAAGTAAAAGTCACCAGTTTTAAGTGTACAATTTAATGAGTTTTAACAAATGGACATAGTTATATAGCCAGCACCATAATCACAATGTAGAACATTTCTGTCCCTCTAGAATATTCCTTCATGGCCCTTTGCAGTCTGTGCTCTCCCGTCCCACTGGCTCAGGAAATCCCTAGCTTTAGAAGACAAGGAATTGTTTGTTTGTTTGTTTGTTTGAGACGGAGTTTTGCTCTTGCTGCCCAGCTGGAGTACAATGGCGTGATATCAGCTCACTGCAACCACCACCTCCCAGGTTCAAGCGATTCTCCTGCCTCAGCCTCCCGAGTAGCTGGGATTACAGGCATGCACCGCCATACCCAGCTCATTTTTGTATTTTTTAATAGAGACGGGGTTTTACCATGTTGGTCAGGCTGGTCTCAAACTCCTGACCTCAGGTGATCCACCCATCTTGGCCTCCCAAAATGCTGGGATTACAGGCATGAGCCACCATGCCCGGCCTCTGTTTGTTTTATTCATTGCACTGTCTCCAGCTCCCAGAACTCTGGCACGTTATCAGTGCTTAATGGATTTTCATTGGCTGAACAAAAGCAGTCATAAATAAGTACTGCAATACGTGTCTTCCATGGTTAGTAGCTCATTTCTCATTGAACGCAGAGTTCATGAACCTGCCCCCTCCTTCTTCTCCTGAACATCTGGGCCTGGCAGATGCTTGGGTGTTCTGCCTCCTGCCTCCTGCCCTCTGGGTGAAGGGTGGGGGCCATCACCTTAAAGGTGAAGTGGAGGAAAAAGGAGAGCAGAGAACATTAGGGGCCAGGAAGAAAGAGGGGCCACAGGGCATTCCCTGGATTAGCAGCAGCAGAGGGTGGGAGGTCAGAAGGTGTGGGAGGAGCTTGGAGGAGGGGCGCTTAGTTGTGTCCAAAAAGGCTCAGAGTTTGTGGACAAAGCAAAGAAGTCGATAGAATGCATTTGACTCCAGTAGCCTCCCAGGGACACCTGTGGACATGTTGCTGTGCCGCCTATAAACTGTTCCAGGCCGTGTGTTCTAGGTGGAGAGCAGGGTCGGTGTGGGCCAACCCCTCATTTGGCAAAGACTGACATTGCCACCAAGCAGAGGGGCCTTTACAGTAGAATGAAACGCACATGTGTTCAATGTAGGAAGCGTCTCCTTGATAGAGAAGCCATACTTCTTTTTAAAATTAATGTTATTGAGGCAGAATTTCCTTAGAATAAAATGCACCCACGTGCATTGTGTGTACAGGTTGATGAGTTTTGACAGGTGCATGCACCTGCATAACACCTCCACCTCCACTGTCAAGAAACAGAAATTTCAGTGATCGCTGAAAGTTCCCTGTGCCTTTCCCTGCCAGCTTCCGGCCCCAGACAACCCCTACTCGGCTCCTTTACCAGAAAGGAGGTTTGTTTCTCCCAGAATCATATTTAAAGTATATGTATTTTATCTATTCTGTTTATATATAATATACACTTTTTATATGTAGCCGTGTATGTGTTTAGCTGTGTGTGTAGTTGCATGTATGTGTGTAGCTGTGTATGTATGATGTGTGTATTTCTGTGTGTGTAGGTGTGTGTGGATTTGTGTGTAGGTGTGTGTATGTAGATGTGTATAATTGTGTATGTTTAGTTGTGTGCATATTAACAGATACGTGTGGTTGTATATGTGTATAGTTGTGTGTATGTTGTGTAATTGTATGTTGTATGTGTGCAGTTGTGTGTATGTAGATGTGTGTAGCTGTGTATGTAGATGTGTGTGTATGTTTAGTTGTGTGTGTAGTTGTGTATGTAGTTGTGTGTATGTTTAGTTGTGTGTATAGTTGTGTATGTAGTTGTGTGTATGTTTAGTTGTGTGTATAGTTGTGTATGTAGTTGTGTATATGTTTAGTTGTGTGTGTGTATAGTGTGTATGTAGATGTGTGTAGTTGCGTGTATATGTTTAGTTGTGTGTATGCAGTTGTGTGTATGTGTGTAGTGTGTGTATGTTTAGCTGTGTGTGTGCAGTTGTGTATGTAGATGTGTGTAGTTTGTGTAGTAGTGTATGTGTGTTTAGCTGTGTGTGTACAGTTTATATGTAGATGTGTGTAGTTGTGTGTGTTTAGTTTGTGTGTGTAGTTGTGTGTATGTGTGTATAGTTGTGTGGATGTAGATGTGTGTAGTTGTGTGTGTATCTTTAGTGTGTGTGTAGTTATATGTATGTAGTTGTGTGTATGTAGATGTATGTAGTCCTGTGTATGTCTAGTTGTATGTGTGTGCAGTTGTGTGTCAATGTGTGTAGTGTGTATGTATGTCGAGTTGTGTGTGTGGTTGTGTGTATGTGTTTAGTTGTATATGTGTAGATGTGTATGGATGTAGATGTGTGTAGTCATGTGTATGTCTAGTTGTGTGTATGTGTGTGCAGTTGTGTGTGTGTCGACGTGTGTAGTGTGTATATATGTTGAGTTTGTGTGGTTGTGTGTATGTGTTTATTTGTATGTGTGTAGATGTATGTGGATGTAGATGTGTGTAGTCGTGTGTATGTCTAGTTGTGTGTATGTGTGTGCAGTTGTGTGTGTCGATGTGTGTAGTGTGTATGTATGTTGTGTGTGTGGTTGTGTGTATGTGTTTATTTGTATGTGTGTAGATGTGTGTGGATGTAGATGTGTGTAGTCGTGTGTATGTCTAGTTGTGTGTATGTGTGTGCAGTTGTGTGTGTCGATGTGTGTAGTGTGTATGTTGAGTTGTGTGTGGTTGTATGTGTTTATTTGTATGTGTGTAGATGTGTGTGGATGTAGATGTGTGTAGTCGTGTGTATGTCTAGTTATGTGTATGTGTGTGCAGTTGTGTGTGTGTCAGTGTGTAGTGTGTATGTATGTTGAGTTGTGTGTGTGTGGTTGTATGTGTATAGATGTGTGTGGTTGTGTGTGTTGTATGTGTGTAGATGTGTGTGGATGTAGATGTGTATAGTCGTGTGTATGTCTAGTTATATGTATGTGTGTGCAGTTGTGTGTGTGTCGATGTGTATAGTGTGTATGTATGTTGAGTTGTGTGTATGTGTTTAGTTGTATGTGTGTAGATGTGTGTGGATGTAGATGTGTGTAGTTGTATGTGTGTGTGTATAGCCATAGCTATAGTTATCAAAACTGAGTTTCTTAACCATGGTCATTAGACTTCAATGGGCATTTCGCATTTCATGTTTTCCCTGGGTGTAGGTCAAAATGAGATCCACTTCATATGTTTTAGGGCTCCATGAAAAAGGGGATTCGACCCAAAATACCTTCCTGCATATTATTTTACTTCATCTTCACAGCTTACTTGGGAGATAAATGGGACAGGTTGCATCGTCCCTGCTTTGTCACTAAGGAAATTGACTGATTTCTCCAAGACCCCTGGGCAGTCCCAGGATGGGGACGTAGGCTGGTACCCAGGCCCTGCCTGGCATCTGCCATGTTGTTTGAACCTAGTGCTGCCATCTCCAGCCTGCACCCTCCTGACACTGCCTATCTCTGCCTTAGGGAGGAAGGGCCTGTGCCCCAGAGTTCAGCATCCTGGCTGCCCCTGCCTCCCTCACTCCCGCCTCCTCTCCCACCCCCAGGACCTGGCGACTCCCCTGGCCTTTGCCCACAACCCGTCCCGGGTGTGGGAGTTCTACCACTACCGGCGGGAGGTCATGGGGAGCAAGGAGCCCAACGCCGGGCACCGCGCCATAGCCGAGTGTGAGACCCGGCTGGGTAAGCAGGGCCGGCGAGTCGTGGTCATCACCCAGAACATCGATGAGTTGCACCGCAAGGCTGGCACCAAGAACCTTCTGGAGATCCATGGTGAGAGACCCCCAGCCTCACGTTCAGGGAACCAACTTTAAAACACCTGTCCTGCCATTTCAGCATCACCCCTGGTGCCTTCCCTCCCTCCCTGGTGGACACCTGTCCCGTTCCCATAGGATGCTGTGGCATTTCCTTTGGAGACATGTCAGTGCCCCGTGGCACCTGGGCAGCTCCCTTTAGCCATGGGAGGAGCCTCTGACCCATAGCATTATTTACTTAGCAGTTCCTGCATCCTCGCTGCTCAGTATGGTCTGAGAGCCAGCGACATTCGGCGTCCCCCAAGAACTTGTTAGAAATGCGGAATCTCAGGCCCCATAGGACCCACCGAATCAGAATCTGCATTTTCCCATGAGCCCAGGTGGCTGGTGTGCTACTGGAGGAACGCTGGGGTGCACAGCTGCATGACCCCTTCCTTTGTGGAGGGGCACGGTGCTGTGAGACAACGGCCTCAATGAGCCGAGGAACAGGAGGCCTGGCTCATTGGACAGCCAGGGCTTGAGCAGGATTGGGCAGGGGCAGACTGCAGCATCTTGGGGTCTCCTGTCACTCTCCCTTCATCCTGGTGGTCACTCCCCACTGAGGCTGCGCTTCCGCCCCACCCTGGAGCCTCAGAGAGCTGCCAGCTCAGTGCTGGACACCACCAAACCCACCAAGCCTGTGATGTCGGTGGAGTTTGTCTGGGGTCCCTCTGGGCTCCTTCCTCTGTCCTGGGTGACCCCTCACTCCTTCACTCTTGTCTTCTGGTTCCTCCCTTCTTTACTGTCACCACAAGTCTAATACATCCAGCTGTCCACAGTCATAATGGGCAAACTAGGGTTTCTCCCAAGGCCATTTGCATTTAAAGAGTCTGCATTCAGATTCAAGGAATGCATTTCGTATTTTTTAAGCATTTATTTCTCTTAATTTTATTCAATTAATTAATTTACTTTTTTTAGCAATGGGGGTTTCACTCTTGCCCAGGCTGGGGTACAGTAGCTCGATCATAGCTCATTGCAGGCTTGAACTCCTGGCCTTAAGGGATCCTCCCACCTCAGCCTCCAGAGTAGCTGGGACTACAAGCACATGCCACCATGCCCAGATAATTTTTTAAATTTTTGTGGAGACAGTGTCTCACCATGTTGTCCAGGCTGGTCTCGAACTCTTGGCCTCGAGCAATCCTCCTTCCTCAGCCTCCCAAAGTTTTGGGATTACAGGCGTGAGCCATTGCGCCAGCCAAGAATGCATTTCTAAGTGTAGCATTTCCAGAGGCAGTGCACCAGTGGGGATGTTTGTTTTTGCGTGTGTGTGGTAAAGCTGCCTGCTTTTACTTAGGTCACCCTGATAAGGAAAGCGAGGCATTACTCATTTCGACTCTGCCTCTCTTTTGTTTGCCAGGAACAGCCAGCCACCTATTAACTGAGCATCTTTTTGGTACCTACATCTACTGGGTCTGAGCCACTTTCCACGTGCCTCTGCTTATTTCCCTGCAATGTCAGAATGTGGCCTATGTCATCAGCATAAAACTGAGATGACAATGCCTGTTACAGAATTGTTGTAAGGATTAAATAAGATCATATATGTGTGTTAGGACTTTTTTTAGTTTCAAATGATGAGAACTCTCTTCTAACTTAGGTTAAAAAAAATCAATGGCATCTTCAGTCTGATGAAGGGTGTTTTAAGATGCATCGTGTTTTTAATGTGGCATTTAGAATATAATCTGCCTAAACCATGATATACTATTTTATTATCCCTTAGAATTGTTATTTTATACTTAGAGAGCTTGTTAAAATGAGTATAATAAACTGGTCCAAATATTTCTCATTATCTAGCTCTTCTGAATTCTGAGTGTCTCAGAGCATGGATGTCTGTGTTTTCCATGCAGTTTCATGCTCTGTGCCTCAGGACATGGATGATGCGGCCTTTCCAGAGAGAATGCCCCTCTGTTAGAGCTGCGATTCTCGTCCAAGCTCCTGGCACACCTTCCGCGGGTTCGCTATTGGGCCTGACATACTCTTACCAAGAGGCCATCAGTGGAAAGGCTGTAGACAACAGCCAAAACCCGCTTTCCTTCCTGAAGCGGCCCTTGAATGGTTTGTTGGTGGAAGGATCCAGGGGCTGAATCTGCCTGGTCAGGCCACGGAGAATAACAACCAAGTCACCCCACTTTTCAGTGTTCTCCTTCAGCAAGTCTGTGCAAGCATGATGGTGATGTCACACTCACATCTGGCTAGTAGCAATTGCAGGACACATCTGAATTTCAGAGATGTGAAAATGGGGAAAAACGTCTATACTAAAACTGACAAAACCGAGGAGCCTGGGGTGCAGCTTGTGTCATCTTTCCTCCTGGCCCCTGGCCCCCTCCTTCTCTCAGCTTTACTCACTCTTTGAGGTGGCCTCCCTTCTCCCTCTGCAATTGATCTGCCTCCACGTGCCAGGGGAGAGTGCCTCCGACAGCTCCAGGCTCTCCAGCTCAGCCACCTGCTCAGAAAATAAACCTCTGGGTGGGCTTGCTTGGTCCACATGCCCACCCTTCTGACCAAACATGACTGCAGAGGGATGGGCCCCACATGGGGGCCGTGTGGAGCATGTGGCCGAACTTGTATTTGAGATGTGACCCACAGCTCTATTGGCTCAGCACGCGAGAGAGCAGGGATGGTGGTCCCAAAGGAAGGACTCGGGGGCAGAACGGAGCAGCGCATGTCCACCGTGGTTGAAAGTGCTCTGCATGGTACCAGGTGCCTAGTACCCATTTCATAAACTCTGGCCCCCTTCAGCTCAATAAGTAGTCATTAGTATTAACAATTACTTTTTTCACTTAGTAGTTGATTACTTATTTATTGAGGTGCTTTTGTATAAAAGATTGAAGCTTTCTGAAATCAAAGTTAAGATTTTGTAAACATATCCCATGCCGTTGAACCTTTATCAGTCATATCAATAAATCATGCCCTTAGATTTACGTTGAGCTCCCTCTACCCTATTGGCCACTTCTGCCCACTTGAACACCACTCCAAGGTCATCTGACGGCACGTTAGTCATGGAGTTAGTTATTTTTCCTCCAGATTATAAAGTCCTTGAGGGCATATGTTCTTGACTGGCTTAAGAGTACTGCATGCCTCTGTTTCCCATGAAAGCTAGGGTAGGCCCATTTGCTAAAATGAAGTATGGCTCAGTGTGGCGGTGCACACCTATAGTCCCAGCTGCTCAGGAGGCAAAGGTAGGAGGATCGCTCGAGCCCAGGAGTTGGAAGCTGCAGTGAGCTATGATCGTACTACTATACTCCAGCCTGGGTAACTGGGTGAGACCAGAAAATGAAATGAAGTGTGGAAAGTGAAGTATCTTACATCCTTTCAGATGTGGAGATGATTGCTCTTGATTAGACTAAATTCTGGATTTCCTTCATATGTATTTTTCAGGTAGCTTATTTAAAACTCGATGTACCTCTTGTGGCATTGTGGCTGAGAATTACAAGAGTCCAATTTGTCCAGCTTTATCAGGAAAAGGGTAATTATACCACACTACAGAATAAGTATATGTTGTTTTCTCCTTTAGGTCGGACATAAATGTGAGGAAATTGAACATTCATCAAAGATTCCCATTGATATGAGAAATAAGACTAAATACAAGGCTGGGTGTGGTGGCTCATGCCTGTAAATCCCAGCACTTTGGGGTTACAAGGTGGGAAGATTGCTTGAGTTCAGGAGTTCAAGATCAGCCTGGGCAACATAGTGAGAAACCTGTCTCTACAAAAAAAAAAAAAAAAATTAGCTGGGTATGGTGGCACATGCCTGTAGTCCCAGCTACTAGAGAGGCTGAAGTGGGAGGGTTATTTGAACCTGGGAAGTCGAGGCTGCAGTGAGCTGAGATCATGCCACCGCACCACAGCCTGGGTGACAGGGAGACCCTGTCTCAAAAAAAAAAAAAACAAATATAGCCTTGTGATAAAAGAAATATTTTGCTCACAACTTACAGTGTTAAGTGAAAACCACAGGGTCCTGAATTTATACACACATGAGTTTGTATAACTGCATATAGTTAAAAGACCAGAAGAAAATATAACAAAATATTAACAAGGAATATCAGGAGTGGAGGGATTATGGGTAATTTTTAATTTCTTCTTTATATCTTTCTGAATTTTCCTACATTTCTATGATGAACAAGCACTATTATTACAATGAGGGAAACATTTGAGGGTAGACACAATATTGAGGAAAATTCCATTTCAAAACAGTATAAATTATATAAGGAATGTATAATGTCATTGCAGAGGATACAAATGATGATGATGTATAAAGGTAAACATGAAGTTCCCTCTTAGCACACCCAGCTACTCCAGCCCTCCCTACACACGAATTCTCTCACTGGCAGTACAACCACTGGTGATTTTTTTTTTTTTCCTGAGACAGAGTCTTGCTCTGTTTCCCAGGCTGGAGTACAGTGGCACAATCACACCTTACTGCAGCCTCCAACTCCTGGGCTCAAGCAATCCTCCTGCCTTAGCCTCCCAAGTAGCTAGGACTATAGGCACACACCACACTGAGCTAATTTTTGTATTTCTAGTAGAAATGCAGTCTCACTATATTGCCCAGGCTGGTCTTGATCTTCTGGCCTCAAGCAGTCCTCCCACTCTGGCCTCGCCAAATGCTGGGATTATAGGCATGAGCCACTATGCCCAGTACCACTGGTAATTAATGGCTTGGGGTCCTTCCTTCTAATGCCCTTCCAAGTGAGCATGTATTAATTAGGAGTTTTACACCACATACTACCAGGCAAATATACAAACTGAGTTATGTTGTTTCTTTATTTTTTATTATGCCAATAACAATCTTTCTTTTCTAATATTATTTGCTTCAGTGCTCCAGAACCTGGAACTCAAGATGCCAGCATCCCAGTTGAGAAACTTCCCCGGTGGGTAAAAAGCTCTGATTTGTACCAGTGTTCCTGGTTACAAAAAAATAGACATCAAAATCTAAACATGTATTTGGCAAGATGCCTCTTAAATCAAATGCACAAATGTGAAAACTAGCCTTGACCTCTAAGACCAAAAGTGAAAGGACAAAGGATGAACCAAAGTAGGATGAAAAAAATGATTTCTTTCCAACCCCTTTTTGCTTTGTGTTCTGGCGGGATCATTTCAGGTCGGGAAAGTTTCTGAAGCTGTTGTGTGACAGGTGGTTACCCAGTGTACAGAAAGCATATGGGCTGACCTGTAACTGGTCAAATAACATCACTGGCATTATTAATCCATGGTTAAGGAGGCAATGAATAAGGAGGCAATGAAAGGACGTGAATAGGAGAGGTTACAGGACCCAACAGAATGTTCATAGATTTAAAAAAAAAAAAAAGGAAGATTTTGATGCCAATTTTTCAAAACCAGACATTAAAACAGCACTTCTATAATCTGTAATTGGATCAGAGGTTTTTTTGTTGCGGGTTTTTTTGTTTTTTTGTTTTTTTTTTGAGATGGAATCTCACTCTGATGTCCAGGCTGGAGTGCAGTGGCGTGATCTTGGCTCACTGTAACCTCCGCCTTCTGGATTCAAATGATTCTCTTGCCTCAGCCTCCCGAGTAGCTGGGATTACAGGCGCCCGCCACCATGCCCGGCTATTTTTTGTGTTTTTAGTAGAGACGAGGTTTTGCCATGTTGGCCAGGCTGGTCTTGAGCTCTTGACCTCAGGTGATCCACCCACCTCGGCCTCCCAACATGCTGGGATTACAGGCATGAGCCACCGCGCCTGGCTGGATTAGAGTGTTTTTAAGGTAAAATAAAACAGCACTTCTAAAAGTGTTTCATAGAACATTAATTTAATATTACGTTGAGAGACATTACTTGATAAAAACATGTTAGGCACTCAAATTACAGAAATGTTAGACTAAACAAAGTTAAAATATGTTTGCTCTACTGCAGGACTTTTCAGAGCATTTATTCCACATTGCTGCCTTCTAAAAAGTGGTTATAAAATGTATGTTAATGCTTTACTGACTTATTTAACCACAGAACCTTTTAAATTTTCCTTATGAGGGTTTTAATTGCTAAATATTAAAGTTTTCTTCTGAAGGAATAGGGAGACCTGGAGGACTTCTATGATGCAGGAGATTACGATGATGAAAATGGTGTTTGAGGGATGATTTTAGGAGGTGTGTAGAAGGTGACCCTGAGGTAGGAGGGAGTGAAAGAAAGAGAATTTTAGTAATGGATACAGGAAAGCTGACTACATACGGGGCCAGAGAGACGTGAACCTGAGAGCACATGAAAGGTCATCGATGAAATTAGGGGATGCTTGGGGTGGGAGGCAAACCTGAGTCCAGTATGACTCCCAGGTCTGGGTGGCTGTGAGCACAAGTGTGAGCATAATGAAGGAACCGGGAAAGCTTAGCTGAAACAATCTGTCAGCACATCAAGTACACAGAGACAAGATAAAAAACAAGGACAGTTCGGCAGGGCGCGGTGGCTCACGCCTGTCATCCCAGCACTTTGGGAGGCTGAGGCAGGCATATCATGAGGTCAGGAGTTCGAGACCAGCCTGGCCAATATAGTGAAACCCCATCTCTACTAAAAATACAAAAATTAGCCGGGTGTGGTCGCATACGCCTGTAGTCCCAGCTACTCGGTAGGCTGAGGCAGGAGAATGGCGTGAACCCGGGAGGCGGAGCTTGCAGTGAGCCGAGACCACGCCACTGCACTCCAGCCTGGGCGGCTAACAGAGCGAGACTCCGTCTCAAAAAAAATAAATTAAAAAAAAAAAAAAAAAAAAAAGGACCGTTACACCTGATGCTTCACATGCAAGGCAACTTTATATAGGCTGGGAGGACAGTGTAGGGAATAAGAGGCATCAGAGGTGAACCATCTGGACGTACTGGGGTTGGGGTAGCCCCTGGCCGCCCTCCGATCCAGCTGGGCAGACTTTGCTCGGGGTTGGCTCAAGGATCCCATTCTTCCAGGTGTGAAGAGGCAGGCTGCGGAGGCTTGCTGCGCCCTCACGTCGTGTGGTTTGGAGAAAACCTGGATCCTGCCATTCTGGAGGAGGTTGACAAAGAGCTCGGCCGCTGTGATTTATGTCTAGTGGTGGGTCACGGCTTTCCCTGACCCCAAGACAGGACTGGAGTTAGTTATTCTTTGCTTCCCCCTCTCCTCTTTTCCGTCCTCGCTCCCTTGCTTCTTTCCTTCCCGCCTTCTCTCCCCCCTCCCCTTCTTCCTTTCCTTAAAATGTATGTTGAGAGGGCTTTGTGGCATCCTATAGAAAAACTGAGAAACAATGAATAAGAATTTATATTAAAATAGGAAACCATGCATGTCTTGGACATCTCAAAGCCTTCTCCCCCAGCCCCACCAAAAAAAAAGAACATACTATTGGTTTTTAAAATAATACGTGCTTATGATTAAATTTAATGGAGAACATGCAAAAATTATCACATTATAAAGAGGAAATTAGAAATCGCCCATAGTTCTACTAATCAGAAATAGTTACCATTAGCAGTTTAGTATATTTTCTTCTAGACCAGGAGTGAGCAAACAGCAGCCTTTGGGCCAAATTGGGCCTGCTACCTGTTTTTGTAAATAAAGTTTTATTGGAACTCAGCCGCACTCATTCTTCCACACACTATGACTACTTTCAAACTACAGTGGCAGAGTTGAGTACTTGTGACAGAGACTGAATGGCTGCAAAGCCTGAAAAATTTACTCTATGGTCCTTTTCAGAATAAGTTGGCCCACCTCTGGTCTAAACCTTTTCTTATGCAGATGTACACATATTAATTAAAATTCAAAACTGACTTCATGACATATGTTCTGTTTTGAAACTACTTTATTCACGCAGCAGTTCACTTAGCATATTCCATGTCAGTACATCTAAATCAATATCATCTTTCAGTTGACTGTATGGTGTTTTATATGGATAGGGAATGATATATTTAGCTAATTCTCTACTGTAAGACATTTGGGCTATTTCAAATTTTGATATTTTAATCAATGATATCGTACATATCCTTAGATAGAAATCTTATCATGCTCTTCAAATGATTTCCTTAAGACACATTTCCTAAAAGTGGGATTAATTGGACAGATTGTATGCATATTTCAAATTTTTCTTGACACATCTTTAAAAGCAGAGGCACTTTCTTGTGGTGCATATTCATTCAGCCAGTATTTAAAGAATGCTTTCCAATGTCGAGTATAGTATCACTGTTGATGATGGATTGTTAAATGAGAAAAGCTGGTTTACAAACCAGTCATGCTCTTCCCATCCCTGCAAAGAATGTTTATAAGCAAATATTTATGAGAGAAAACCTAAGAGGACATACATGAAAATGTTAACAGTGGTTATCTTGGGGTAAGATTATTGATGATATCTATTTTTTTTCTTCGTATTTTCTACCTTTAACAAAAAGAAAATATGTTTTAAAAAGTTATGGATCATTTGCTTAACTTTAAAGCAGAAACAAAACCAGAACTACCCCCAAAACATGTTGAGTCACTTCTAAGTCACTCTTTTGTTAACTCTCCTTTTCATGTCACATATTCTTGTCGATTCTAGTGATTGATCAAAGGACAGCTCTTCACTTTCCCTCATCCCTTGGACACCCTGTTTTATCCCATCCTGTTTGGCTTTTCTCACACCAGCAACCACAGACCTATCTGAGTTTGCGTAAGGTTTTCTGAAAAAATGTTCCTTCTTGTCGTGTGGCCGTTTGTCCATCTCCGTGTGCTTGCCTTGTAGGTGGGCACTTCCTCTGTGGTGTACCCAGCAGCCATGTTTGCCCCCCAGGTGGCTGCCAGGGGCGTGCCAGTGGCAGAATTTAATACGGAGACCACCCCAGCTACGAACAGATTCAGGTACTGGGATACCCTGATGGGAGAGGGCGATGTGGGAGGCAGGTGCAGACATGGTCATCTAAAAATAGTTGACCTACTCCTCTAATTTTTAAAAAAGACACAGGGTTTGTGTTTTTTTGTTTGATCTGCAGTTGCTTTTATGGAAGAACAAAATCATTCACTGTAGACTAAGGTAGGGTAGCTCTGTCATTGTACACGACATTTGCCATGGGACTTTTGTTTGTTCACATTTTGAAAGCTCTTCTTTGATTCCTTAGGCTTTGCTTTCCCTTACATTTTTAAGCTAGACTTAGTGATGGCCTTTAGTTGTAGGTTACCCAGATGCTCCGCAAGTAAGCCTGGGAGACGCCCTTGCAGAACCTCATCACCTGCCGTTCTCACTGGGAGGCCACCTGGCAGATTCCCCTTTGGTCTAATCGCCAAGGTTATCTGTATCTGTGGCCATGTTATGACACTGATCCTGCTTCCCAAGTTTAGGTGGGAAGTGTAGATTGTCATAGTATGCATTTTTAGTCTTATTCCTGGGTCTGTTTTATGTCTTCACCCTTCTGTCTTTTTTCTCACTCCAACTTTTTTTTGCCTTTACTTCTTATTCTTATCCATCTAGTTAATTCCTTTTGAATAAGTTAGACTATAAATAAGTAGTAAATGAATATAAATGAATAAAATAGAAAACTTCATTGAAACATCTTGTCATTACTTTAATCAGCAGTTTCCAACCTTGGCTGCATATTTTAAAAATACTGATGCCTGGGGGCCACTTCATGAAATTTCAGTGTCATTGCTCTGAGTTGCAGCCCAGACATCATTTGATAAGCTTCCTAGGTGATTCCAGTGTGCAGCCAGGATAGGAACCACTCTTCAAAGTCTCTGCTGGGATTTAAAAAAAAAAAGGAAAAAAGAAAAGGGGCCACAGACACTTAAGTAGGCCCCTCCTCAGGTGAGTGAACTGGCTCTGGGCCTCTTCTTTTCCATGTGTCTTTTTGATCAGCTACAGCCTGTGTTCTTGATCCATAGTTCTTCATTTGTGTGTGAGTAGTAGGAACTAAGAAGATAGCCTAAAAAAAATTGCCTCCTATGCTAAACTTATACTTTGAAAACTACAGAACATTGTTGAAAGAAATAAAGAAGGTCTAAATGAATGGAAACATATCCAATGTTCATGGATTGGACAACTTAATATGATTAAGATGGCAATGCTCCCCAAATTGATCTATGGGCTCAATCAACTCAGTCCTTATCAAAATCACAACTGGCTTTTTACAGCAATTAATTGAAAAGATTACTCTAAAATTCATATGAAAATGCAAGTGACCCAAAATAGCCAAAACAAAATGAAAAATGAAGTTGGAGAACTCATACTTCCCAATTTCAAAACTTACTATATATTAGCTGGGCATGGTGGCACATGCCTGTAATCCTAGCTACTTGGGAGGTTGAGGCAGGAGAATCAGTTGAACCCTGGAGGTGGAGGTTGCGGTGAGCCGAGATTGCGCCACTGCACTCCAGCCTGGGCAACAAGAGCAAAACTCCATCAAAAGAAAAAAAAAAAAACCTTACTACAAAGTTGCAGTAATCAAGATAGTGTGGCACTGGCATAGGATAGATATATAGAATCAGTGGAGTAGAATTGAGAGTCCAGTAAAAAACAAAACAGAACAATAACACAAAACCTCACATTCATGGTCAGTTGATTTTTGAGAAGAGTGGCAAGACAATTTGATGAAATACAGTCTTTTTCAAGAAATAGTGCTGGATATCCACACGCAAAAGAATGAGCTTGGAGCCCTCTGTCACACCATACACAAAAAATAACCCAAGACGGATCATAGACCTAAATGTAAGAACTAAAAGTATAACATGTCAAAAGAAAATGTAGGAGTAAATCTTTGTAACCTTGGGTTAGTGAAAGCTTTCTTAGATATGACACCAAAAATGCAAGTAACATAAGAAAAAAGGGTAAATTGGACTTTATCAAAATTTAAAACTTTTATACTCCAATGGGTACCGTCGATTAAGTAAAAAGACAACCCATAGAATGGGAGAAAATATTTGTAAGTCTAATATTTGATATTTGATAAGGGATTTGTATCCAGGATATATAAAGAACTCTTACAACTATAAATAATAAAAAGACAATCCAATTAAAAACCAGGTCAAAATATTTGAAACGACATTTCTCCAAATATATACACATGGCCAATAAGCATACTGAAATGATGTTCAATATCATAAAACCACAATGAAATATCACTTCATAGTTACAAGCGTGGCTATAATTTTTAAGATAAAGGAAAATCACAAGTGTTGGTGAAGAAACTTGAACCCTTATACATGGCTGATGGGAATGTACAATGGGGCAGTCATTTTGGAAAACAATGTGGCAGTTAAATATAGAGTTACTATGTGATCTAGCAAATCTACTCCTTGGTATATAGTCCTAGAAATGAAATCATACATCTACACAAAAATTTGTACACAAATGTTCATAGCAACTTGTTCATGGAAAAAGTGGAAACAACCCAAACGTCCATCGACTGAAGGATGAATAAATAAAATTTGGTATGTTTGTACAATGCATTATATTTTAGCCATAAGAAGAATGAGGTATCCATATATGCTACTACATGGATGACCCTTGAAAACGTTATGCTAAGTGAAAGAAGCTAGTCATAGAAGACCACATATGGTATGACTTCATTTATATGAAATATCCAGAATAGGCAGATCAATAGAGAGAAGGTAGATGAGTGGTTGTTTTGGCTGGGAGTAGGGAGGAATGGGGAGTGAGTGCTAATGAGAACAAGTTTCTTCGAGGTTGTTAAAAATGCTTTAAAGTCTATTGTGGTGATGGTCATATAATTCTGTGAATACACTAAAATACACTGAATTATATATTTGAAATAGGTGGATTGTATGTGAATCAAACCTCAATAAAGCTGTTATATAAAAAATTAAATTATCTTCTAACTTATCTCCTGAAAAATGCACATTAGGCCTCCCTCTGATTTGTGTTGTGGCACCTATGTGTAGCAGCTGGGCCACTTAGCATGACTAAGAGTAGTAATACCAGAGCTAGGTAGCTCAAGCCTCCTGTCTGTTTGAAAGACCATCAGAAAACTCAAAGAGTGGGACAGGATGAACTTTGTGAAGCAGGACATGAGCTTTGTCCCCAGTTTGGTTCTTCTAATATGGTTTCTTTTCAGTCATTTGATCTCTGTCTCATCTCTAATTATTATAAAGAATTAAAACAAATCACCATTGTAGAAAAGCAAGAAAATGCAGATAGAGAAAAAGAAGAAAATAAAACTGGAGTATTTCCACAACCCAGGTTTAGAGCTGGCCCCCATCTCCCGTGCCATGGACTGACCAGCAGGGGCCCAGCATCCCTTGCATATGGTGGCTGTGTTTTCATGTGAAAGAAACTGAACTTGGTGGTTTTTCCTGCCAGTTCAGAAGAGATTCTTGTCATGTAATATATATCATTGCACAAGTCAAGCCTCCTAAAACCACAGGCCTGTTTCAGCTGCTACTTCAGCCAAAATTCTTCAGCTTCATATTGTCTTGAAAACCTATGATTGTCTCTGACAAACAGGCTACTTGCTAGTTAGAAATTCTTATCAATTTGACAAGCTCCTTATCAACCAGACTGATCACAGGAACTGTCATCTGATCAATGAAGGAGTAACTGATCAATGAAGCCAGCAATGCTTTTTTCTTGGCATCATGAAAGCAGACATTTAGAAGAGATGCTCGTGATAGTCATCTCTTCCTACTCAATTTTTCAAAGGCACAAACCAACCCTGGAGCAACTAAGAGGACTGTTTAAACACAGAGCTTAACAATGGCAGAATTTTATATCTCATGCTTAACAGATTTTGGTTGAACTTTACCCTAGGTCAGAGGGCAGCAAACTACTGCCTGTGGGCCAAATTTGCCCACCACCTGTATCTGTAAATAAGGTTTCATTGGAACACAGCTGTGGCCCTATATTTGTATATTGTGTGTGGCCGCTTTTGCACTAGGATGACAGAGGTGAATAGTGATAGCAGAGACTGGCTGGTCTGCAAAGCCTAAAATCTGTCCTGTGTGGCCCTTTACAGAAAAAGTTTTCTAACCCCTGCTCTAGGTTAATGAGAAAAAAAAATGGAATAATGTTCCCTGCTACTTTTAACCTGATTTTCTTTGTTACCTAAATAGGCAGCTAGAATGCTGCCTATATTTTGATAAGGATTTGGATCTCACAAAACACCTTAGGCCTTGCACAATTTGTTCAGATTCTTTGCCCCAGTTCTAATCCAGAGACAAAGGCATAGAATTCTCCTCCCACAGGAATGTATTTATATTTTCAAGGTGTTAATTCCAGTTTTGGTTTTGTCCTTTTCCCCATGCCCGATGCTTGTATCGGATGATTTCTGATAAACCCTGACTATCCCAGTAAACCCTAGGCATTTTTGAATTTAAACCTCAGTGTTTTGACTGTTAACCCCAGGGGGGCGTTATCTTGTTGGGATTTGTATATTCACTGAGGCAAAAATGGGACTGTCGCTGCAGGGAGCTGGTAGGCAGGGCCTTCCAAGCACCTTCTGGCCACCGTGCCCTGCAGCCACTATGTTGTGCCCTGTTGATCTTTGAATTTCTCTAAACATTGGAATTTAATCAAAGTCCACAAATATTTATAAGTATCCACTATGTACCAGACACTGTTCTAAGTGCTTAGGATGGGATATAGCAGTAAACAAAACAAAAATCTCCCAAGGGAAGATTATATTCTAGTGGCGGAGGCAGACAGGTAAGCAGTGAACATAAGGTGCACATTCTACAGCATGTGAGCAGGTGCTAAGAGACCGCACAAAGCAAAGATGGAGTTGTATGTGAGGGGGTTGGGCTGACAGGTTGCAGGATCCAGTTGGGTGGACCACAAACCTCGTTAAGAAGAGATTTGAGCAAACACTTCAAGGAGGTGAAGGAGGCAGCCAAAGAGGTGATCTGGGATAAGACCTTTCCAGACAGTGGGACCACCTGGAGCAGAGGCCCCTCAGTGTGGCTGGAGTGGAGTGAGGAAGAAGTCCCAGGAGAGGCGAGCAGTAAAGTAATGGAGTTGGGGGCCCTGGGGAGGGAAGATGCCCAGGCTATCTGCTGGTGGAGTTTAGAAGTCTAAGGAATTGTTAGGGAAGAGAGTTTTATAGATTGTTGTGGTTATATAGTTACCTATCTAGGGTGTGAAGAGGTCACTGCTTTGAAGTGATCGTTGACCGTGTGTGTTAGGGAGGTCTAGCGCTCTTCCTGGCTGTGCTGTCAAGGGTGAGTAGGGAAGCCCTCCTAGTCTATGCAGTCAGGGCTTAGTTGGTCTGTTCATTCAAAAAGCCACTGAAAACAAGACTAATAGAAAAGGGCACATACATACTTTAAACATTTTGATTTAAAGCATAAATGTACCTTCATTTCCTTTTTCTTTTTTTTTTTTTTTTGTTTTTGAGACAGTCTTGCTCTGTTGCCCAGGTTGGAGTGCATTGGCACAATCTCGGTTTACTGGAATCTGTGCCTCCCGGGCTCAAGCAATCCTCCCACCTAAGCCTCCCGAGTAGCTGGGATTACAGGCGTGCACCACCACACCTGGCTAATTTTTGTATTTTTAGTAGAGACGGGATTTCACCATGTTGGACAGACAGGTCTCAAACTCCTGGCCTCAAGTGATCCATCTGCCTTGGCCTCCCGAAGTGCTGGGATTAGAGGCGTGAGCCACCGCACTTGGCCTGCTTTTTTTTTTTGGAATAGAGCTAAAGGCCTTTTGTTTTGAGTAGGGATCTGGTGATTGGAGCTCACCTTTCTTACATAAATCGTATCCATAATCTTCCTCGTGTTCCCCAAATATCCCTGAAGATATGAATGACTCCAGCCCTTATTCTATTAAAAAAAAAAACAAAAACAAAAAAA
This sequence comes from Macaca nemestrina, assembly GCF_043159975.1. NCBI lineage: Eukaryota > Metazoa > Chordata > Mammalia > Primates > Cercopithecidae > Macaca > Macaca nemestrina. The sequence goes on along the minus strand of NC_092129.1, from coordinate 170,517,283 downwards.
CAGACAACCAGGAAAATCAGATCCCAAGGCCCCCCACCTAGACTTCCTGAATCAGAATTTCCAGGGGGAGATGCCTGTTTATAGCTAGCAAATGACCCAGGTGATTCTTATCAAGAAACCTTGGCAAACACTGGATTACAACTTCTGTTTTTTGATATTTGTCTGTTTTGTTTTTTTTTTTTTTCTTTTAAAGGAGAGCAAGAACTTAGGAAAAGAAACACGTGAAGCTGTCTTCCCCCGTCTTTTACACCTACACCTAATTTAACAGAATTATATTTAGTGACTCAGTATGTCTTTCCCAAGCATTCAGCTAGTTTTCCTAGAAATAACTCTCTTTTAACAGCTCTATTTTTGCAGTTTATTACATAATTTTAAATTCAGCGAGATGATTACGTTAACCAATAAAAGTGGCATGAGCAGATGTGGAACTAACACTGTAGTCTTGGTTGTCCTGCAACTGGTGGGGGCAGGCAAAGTGCACAGATGTGCTAGAAAAGAGGCTTTCAAACAATGTTCATGTATGCCTTTCACATTTTACAAGTTGACATCTAAGGATTTTTAAATCAAAAATATTACAGTTGGAGATGTCATTCCAAGTGCATTGGAAACACTATTTATTTATTTATTTATTTTTATTTATTTATTTTTGAGACAGAGTCTGGCTCTGTTGCCCAGGCTGGACTGCAGTGGCACGATCTCAACTCACTGCAACCTCTGCCTCCCTGGTTCAAGCAATTCTCCTGCCTCAGCCTCCTGAGTAGCTAGGACCATAGGCATGCGCCACCACACCCGGCTAATTTTTTGTATTTTTTTAGTAGAGATGGGTTTTTACCACGTTGCCCAGGCTGGTCTAAAACTACTGACATCAGGCAATCTGCCTAGCTCGACCTCCCAAAAGTGCTGGGATTACAGGCATGAGCCACTGCGCGTGGCCAAAACACTGACATTTTAAAATAAAAGCTACCATATCATGGTTTTAAATGTATGCAGTCCAATCTGAATGTTATAACTATCTGGTACACACCACCATCCATTTACAAAATAAATATACAGCCCTTCCTTAACAATTGGAAATTTCACATTTTTTCTTTTCTCTTTGAACTTGTATTTCCATTCTATCACTACTACAGAATTTATACTAACGTAATATGTGTTTATGCATGAAAATCTTTTACTGGCCAGGTGCAGTGGCTCATGCCTGTAATCCCAGCCCTTTGGGAGGCTGAGGCGGGAGGATCACTTGAGGCCAGGAGTTCGGGACCAGCCTGGCCAACATGGCAAAACCCCATCTCTACTAAAAATACAAAAATTAGCCAGGTGTGGTGGTCCACAACTGTAATCCCAGCTACTCGGGAGGCTGAGGTGGGAGAATCCCTAAAGCCTGGGAGGCAGAAGTTGCAGTGAGCCGAGATTGTGCCACTGCACTCCAGCGTGGATGACAGAGTGAGACTCTGTCTTTAAAAAAAAAAAAAAAAAAAAAAAAAGAAAAGAAAATATTTTACTGACTATCCTATTATACTTCTACAGCAAAATATCATATGAATTATTTACTTTTTTCAAATTCCTTAAAATGTTAAAAAATGTTTTACTAAAAAACTTCTAGATAGAATTATCACTATAGTAATCTGCAGTGCATAATTGTAAAAACAAAAACTATATATAAGTTTAGATTAATAATTCTAAACAAGTAAAATTTTTTTGGAAATTCTTTTTTTTTTTTTTTTTTTTTTTTTTTTTTTTTTTTTTTTTTTTTTAGATGGAGTTTTACTCTTGATGCCCAGGCTGGAGTGCAGGGGTGCAGTCTCAGCTCACTGCAACCTCCACCTCCTGGATTCAAGCGATTCTTCTGCCTCAGCCTCCCGAGTAGCTGGGATCACAGGTGCCTGCCACGACACCCAGCTCATTTTTGTATTTCTAATAGAGACAGGGTTTCACCATGTTGGCCAGGCTGGTCTCAAACTCCTGACCTCAAGTGATTTGCCCACCTCAGCCTCCCCAAGTGCTGGGGTTATAGGCATGAGCCACCGCACCCGGCCTGGAAATACATCCTTAATAGATGAATGGGACATAAACTTTGAATTGGTCCATGTATCTACGGCTGAGTGTTACATATTGTTGGAAGGAGACAGTTCCTCCTGTTCTAGCCCAGTCCTCCTGTACTCACCATAAACTAACCAGTATTCTGTCCAGATCAGGTTTATTGATTTAATGCCATGAGGGAGACCAGACCCCAGCAGAACTGAGAAGTGTGTTTCCCAACAAGGGAAAGGTAGAGTTATTAAAGCAATTGGTGGGAGGGTGGAGTTTAAGTGAAATTTAAATGAAGTAGTTTTTAATAGACTCAAGCAACTAGCAGGGCTGTACAGTGTAAAGAGGTCAACATCATGTCTGGCTGGAGAAGTAGGCCAGGGTCCCACTTCCCCAGAAACTGTAATACAAAGTTTAGATCAATGTGGAATGTTGTGTCCAGAAATCCCTTATCTGGAGCTCTGCACCCGGGTTGGAAATCCAGGCTGCTTCTCAGTATCAGAGTGACTTAGATCCTCAAGGCTAGAGGAATATTTCATTCTTTACTGCTATAATTTCAAATAGCAAAGTTTCCAATAGTTTATAATATTAAGGAACAAAATCCAAAAGCAGTAGTCACTCAAATAATGGAATTAAGACACTTCGCAGCTTACCCTTGGGGAAAATAGATAGTTTCCTGTGAACTTTGCAGCTGGCTTTACCTGTGTCTTTTATTCCGATCCAAAGAATCGCTGGGCAGATTTTGACCAGCCAAGCTACATTTTACTTTTTCAATGTCAGTTGTAATCCTCAATGTTTGTTTGTTATAGATGTAAGTACTGAAAGACCTGGGCCACCTAAACTCTGGGCACAAGGGAATTTTTTTTTTAAGAGATGGGGGCTCCCTCTGTCACCCAGGCTGGAGTCTGTACAGTGGTATAATCATAGCTTCAAACTCCTGGCTCAAATAATCTGCCTGTAGTCCCAGCTACTGGGGAGGCTGAGGCAGGAGAATGGTGTGAACCTAGGAGGCGGAGCTTGCAGTGAGTCAAGATCGCGCCACTGTACTCCAGCCGCCTCAAAAAAAAAAAAAAAGTATGTATATAAAATACATACATAACACATATATGTATATTTTATACTTACAATTTCAATGAGTTTGGCAGTATAGTCCCAAAATACACTTTACTTGCACAGGTTCTCAGGATTTGAAAAGAACAAACAAAATACACTTTGTAATCATGTCTCTTACGCCTTGAAATAAACTTCTTCTTTATGGCACATAAATTCTAGACATTTGCTTCTCAAAATTCCCATAGTCACAGAGGCCAGCCCATAGTGAAGTGTTGTAACTAGAGTTGTTAGAAACTAGATGAAAGAAGTGGGCATACGAATTAATACCATATTAATGAGAATTTGGGTTTTACTTTGGGTATTACTTAAGAAATAAGTGCTTGCTGAAGTAGGGCATTCATTTAGCTAACCCGTAGTTCATAACTGCTGTATTTGCTTCTTCTTTTTCAGGTTTCATTTCCAGGGACCCTGTGGAACGACTCTTCCTGAAGCCCTTGCCCGTCATGAAAATGAAACTGTTTCTTAAGTGTCCTGGGGAAGAAAGAAATTAGAGTATATCTAAGAACTAGGCCACATGCAGAGGAGAAATGGTCTTACGGGTGGTGAGCTGAATATTGAACAATCTAAAAATAGCCTCTGATTCCCTAGCTAGAATCCAACCTGTTGATAAGCGATGGGGGCGTAGAAGTAGCAAAGAGCACCCACATTCAAAAGTCACAGAACTGTAAAGTTAATGCGTATTATTTGGTCTGAACTGAAACGTAAGATATCTTGGATGTGTACGGTTGGTTATTGGGAGGGAAAAATTTTGTAAATTAGATTGTCTTAAAAAAATATAGTTATCCTGATCATATTTTTGTTATTTGGGCAAGGTAGAAGTTGAGGGGTAAAAACCCTACTATTTAATTCTGATTTTTGCACAAGTTTTAGTGGAAAATAAAATCACACTCTATAGTAGGTAATTTATTATATAAAGATGTTACCCCAGGATATGGCTTTATGGGGGACTTTTTTTTTTTTTTTGAGACAGAGTTTCACTCTTGTTGCCCAGGCTGGAGTGCAATGGGGCGATCTCAGCTCACTGCAACCTCCATCTCCCGGGTTCAAGAGACTCTCCTGCCTCAGCCTGCTGAGTAGCTGGGATTACAGGCGTGCACCACCACGCCCGGCTAATTTTGTATTTTTAGTAGAGATGGGGTTCCTCCATGTTGGTCAGGCTGGTCTTGAACTCCCAACCTCAGGTGATCCGCCCGCCTCGGCCTTCCAAAATGCTGGGATTACAGGCATGAACCACCGCGCCAGGCTTACTGGGGGCTTTTTAACCTTATTTGGCTACATTACCTCAGTGAACAAGAGGCAGCTCACAACAGGAACTCATGCAAAGAAGGAAGAGAATAGTACCAACAAGGTAGAACATCACGATGAGAAGAAAGAACGATGCAAATATGTGAACCCCCAGGATAAACACAGCTGCCTAAAATTTAGCTCTGGCTCCCTTAGAAGGGGGAAGAGTCAACAGTGGACTGTTTCTCATCGTCACAAATGCAGAAGCATATGGTTCCTGTGGGACCTGCCAACCGTTCCCAGACACTGAACTCTGTTGGGAGTTTTTTCCATGGGACTTTAAAAACTGATGCCCTTATGTTGGGCCAGACCTCTGTTAACTTCAGTAGGGATGGCACCAGGTTCAAGGGGCCAAAGAAGAGACCTGGAGCCAGTGAAGGAAACATAGGGTATATTTGGGGAACTTTACAGGGTGGTCCAGTGGCAGTGGGCTGGACAGAACTGCAACCACTTATAAAAAGCATGCAGTTTATATAGCACTTTCACTCAGCACCCTCCCCGCAGCAACCTCCAATGGCAAACCTCATTTCTTAAGTTATTGCTGTCAGATGCATCTGCCATACAGGGTCATTCTCAGGGAATGCTTAAGTTATTTCCGTCAGGTACATTTTCCATACACTTTACTACCTTGGAGTAAAGTAGCAAGAATACAGCTTTTTCCCTAACCTTTACCAGCTAACTCAGTGCTTAGGGGCCTTGGAATGCCTGCTGCCCAACAAGTGTCAGAGGCCTGACTGGGAGGCATGGCCATTATCAACAGTGTATGAAGGTCATACATGACAGGGTCCCTTGGATCCAGTGGGCTCCCTGAAGTGATTACATACTTGGACCACATCACCTCAGCCCCTTGCAGAATTGCATTTAATGTTACACCCTTGGCTTTTGTAGAAACAGGTAACAAGACACTGTCATATAAAACTTTGTACTGCATTACAAGGCATAACCTTTAATAAATCCCAATGGTACTTTTTGTGGGGAAGAGGGATGCTCATAGCCTATGGGGTGGCTGGAGAACTAGTCAGGGACCCTGAGGGCTCAATTTACACTTTACATGGGTGGGCCAAGGAGTTTACACTGAGGGCACTGGTAATACCTGTAATAGTCTTATAGTACTTATAAAGCAGTTTTGCACATAAAATACCGTCATGCGCTTATAAGAAGTTTGTTCCTGGGCTGCTCCAAGTTAACTGTATTCATTTTCCTAGTGTTAGCACAGTATCTCAGGGAGTCTGATTATATTTTTGATTTGTAATCTATCTTAGACTAAGGCCTACAGATTTCAAACTGTTCTTTGCAATTCCTCTCATAATGAACCTCTGGTTCGGCAGCTTTTTTTGTTGTTGTTGTTCTTAAGTTTTACCATTTTTGTTCCTATTTGGTTTTGTTGTTTTTAAATTGGGAACTGCTTCTAAAACAGAAGACATGAAAGGAGAATTAAAAACACAATATATGTGTGAGATAGAATTATTCAACTTAGCATTTATTAAACATCTGCCATATGATAGACATTAGAAATAAAATGACTAGCAAGACCTGGTCCTTCCCCTCAGGAGTTCACAGAACGGCTGGAGCAACTGTCATACAAACTGTTACGCAGCGCAGAAACTACATAGACATTTGTGCGGGTTCAGACCACAGCAGATAGAGATGGGCAGAGTGGGATGGGGTAGGGGGTAAGGTGCTTGAAGTTTGGGTGGGAATTTTTGAAGTATGAAAAGGACTTCTGCCTGGGGGATTGCAGCAGTAGAGGGAAGAGCACGGTCGGTACAATTGCATTGCAGGTGTGAAACGGCTTGATTTGTTCAAAGAATGATGGATCATTTAGTATTGTATAATGGATGGGAGGAGAGAAACACGGCGATCACAAAGGGCCATGTTTGCCAAGAAATAAAATATACTTGGAAAAAAAGAGTACGTATGTGTATATACGACAAAACTCGGGTGCATTCTGTAGGGACCGGCGAAGCCATTCCTTCAGGAGATTTGCTCAGCATTGCCACGGGCCAGCTGCTGTTCCAGGCCGTGGGTTAGGAACCAGGAAGGGCATCGCTCCCACAGGGCCCACATCCTAACGGGCCTCGCCGCGGCTAAGGGGCTGGGCAGGCCGAGGGCGCCGGGCTGTGCAAATTTCTTTAGAGCCGAGGTCTGTGGCCAGCGTCTTCGTCCGTCACAGGAGGGCTGACTGGCCACGGCGGCCATCTGCTAGAGCGCATTTCTTCCCATGAAACGCCATCTCCTCCGAAGGGCGGAGCGAACGCAGCCAAATCTACAAACACTGATAAGCTGGATCCACCTGACGGAACCCAGGGCCAAAAAACTGCGCGAGCAGCGCCTCGGACCCGCTATTACCGGTTTTCTAAGCACTGGACAGCGTGAGCCGTGCCAGCCCTGTCTCGCCATCCCAGCCGAGGAGGGCAGCGCGATGGCTCTTCCCTGCCTTGAAACCAGCCCCACTGCCAGCCGCTCTCGCCCGCAGAGCATTTTCCGTGGCGTCCAACCGACCCTACGGCGGCCTTGGCGAGCCATGTGGAAGAAACACACCCACTGCCCATAGGCCACGCCCTTCCTGGCTTCGCGCATGCGCCCCGCCCGTCCTGAGGACCTCCCAACCTGCAGGGGGCGATGAAAGTCCGCTTGCGCTTCGCTTGCAGTTGCTTCCGAGTCAGAGGTCAGACGGTCTAGTGCTGCGTGGGACATGGTGCAGCTGCGACCGCGCGCGTCTCGCGCCCCGGCGTCGGCGGAGGCGATGGTGGACGAGGGCCAGCCGGCCTCGGAGGAGGAGGAGGCGGAGCACGGGCTGTTGCTCGGTCAGCCCAGCAGCGGCGCGGCGGCCGAGCCGCTGGAGGAAGACGAGGAAGGGGACGATGAGTTTGACGACGAAGCCCCGGAGGAGCTGACTTTCGCCAGCGCCCAGGCGGAAGCGAGAGAAGAGGAGCGGCGAGTGCGGGAGACCGTGCGCAGGTTTGGAGCCCGCGGCCGGGCGGGGAGAACCGCCCCTTCTCGTCCCGCTTGTCCTTCCCTTTGCTGACTTGTCACCCTTCCTCCCAGGGATAAAACGCTCCTGAAGGAGAAGAGGAAGCGACGCGAGGAGCTGTTCATCGAACAGAAGGTTAGAGGATAAGGGGGAGGTGTCTTATTAAAACAACCTGGCCTGCGGATAATTCTCGTGGTGGATGTAATTTGGGTTGGTAGGATATTGAGTGGGGAAAAAGTCACCAAGATTTTCTCTGACAGTGGTAGAAAGATGCTTGGGCCGGGCGCGGCAGTACTTTAGGGGGACTAGGTGGGCGGAGCCCGGGATGTCGAGGCTGCCTTGAGCCTAGATCACACCACTGCGCTCCAGCCTGGGCGACAGAGCGAGAGACCCTGTCTCAAAAAAAAAAAAAACTCGTCTCCTTTAGTGTCCACCAACTGAAAATAAGAGGTTGCTGTGAGAATTAGGTGGTTTGTAAACTGTAAGGGCTGTACAAGACTTGGTGTATGGTTGCTTTGCTGTCTGGTACACACACTCGACACAGAGAACTGGCTCCAGGTGGACATTACTTAACGGCTTTCCGTTTGTAACAGTGACCTGAGGGTTGGAATACCGTGGGCACCTTTTCCAGTTTTCATCAAGTCTTTCAGAGAATATGGAGTTTTGTGGACCCAATCTTCCCATAACTTGGAGTGGAGGCAGTTTCCAACCTAATTCATTTCTTTGCCTAGATGTAGGGCATTCTTAGAAGTGGTAACTTCAGAAGCAACTCCGGACATACTGTGTACATGACTTTATTAATTTTAAACGTTTTCATTCCAAAAGAAAAGAAAACTCCTTCCAGACACTATTTTAGAGAAGTTAACCACAGCTTCACAGACTAAGTAAGTAATGGATCTTCTTATATTACTTGCTTATATACACTCATCTTTGAATTATATACTGGTACATTTATTTGACTCCATATAGCTGAAGGAATTGTAGAACCCAAATTTAAAAGCTACCTTGGTATATGAATTTGGTGCGAGAGGAGGAGGTAACTTTATGTTTCACTTATTTTGCCATTTTTTGAATTCCTGATCCCATTGTGTTCATTCAGTACATTTTGTTGATTGCCTGTCATTGTACTAGGGCAGAGTAGGTGGTGGTGAATACAGAGTGTTTTGAATCATTTAGTGGGGTAGCAGGCACTTATCCACAGGCTCTGAAAACTCAATTTGTCCCATACTTGCCTTACTTACCACCAACCTGTCCTTCCTCCCTGTTCCCCACTTCATTTAGCATCTTTGGTGTTTTATGGTTTAAAGCGAAAAGGTATAGTCGTCCTTGGGAATCGGTCAAACCCTACTAAATTTAGCCTTCTAAATATTTGTATTTTTTGTTTCTATCCTCTTTCTCCTTAAGGCTTTAAATTCAGAAATTTAGCCCGTTTTTGCTTAGGCCAGTGGCTCTCAAATTTTCAGTAAAAAAAACTACCAAGAGTTACTCAGATCCTGAATACATTAAACATAAGAGCAAATCTTTTTGGTGGCAAATTCCCTTTCATCTTTTAAAACCAAGCTCAAGTGTCATCTTTACCTTTTCATTTGGCCCGCCCGCCTCCCATCACTTCCGCTTTTGTGTGGCCTTTCTCCTGTGCAAATGCTTGTGTATTGTATTCTGTCCATTTACATTTCTCTCTCCATTGTTCACTGTCTCCTGTGCCTACACTATTAAATTAATCCTTTGTGATTTCTCCAAATGAAATGAGGCAGGCCTACTACCATTCACTTCATATTTCAAATACTATATAACTTGTTATTAAGTGTTTCACTTGAACTCCATTGCCCATAGCATTTTGCTGCTTTGGAAGCCTGCTAATAGGCTTTCAGATTTACATTGTGAAGATCTTCCAATGATTGAGAGTTGGTGGCAGTGTACTGGGGAGTGACTGTTGCTTTCCAAACTGAGAGCTCCTGAGTAGAAATTGAGGGTGTTGGTAATGAAAGGGAGTGTCTTGCTTGTAAAGTCAGATGAAATAATATAACATATTTTGAGTAACCTTTGCTATCTGCCATTCCAGTCAGTGCTTTTGTTTTTTCCCTTAGTGTCAAGAAATCGCCAGGAAAGGTCAAAGAAGGTATGACTATTCTAATTTAAATAACTTTTCACGTAAGTGTCAAGTGCACTTGCAGATGTTTCCAGTCAAATATGAATGGCCCTTAGAAAGCCACGGGCCTGGCCAAGGTTAGCTGGGGCCTATTCCCTGTATTTCATACAAATAAAAACTGCATCCACATGGGTGTGTAGTGGATGCTTAAAGTGAACTCCAGTAAATTTCCTGATTTATTTTTACATGAATGCTAATTAGCAAATGTAACTCCATTTTTTAGTTAATTTGCAAAAGAAAAATGAAGACTGTGAAAAAGGAAATGACTCCAAAAAAGTTAAAGTACAAAAAGTACAGTCTGTCAGGTAATGAATCTTTTGTTTCATTTGGGATATAAAGGAGACCTCTAAGAGAGTTAAAGTATTGGCTAACATGGGAAATATTTTAATTAGTAGTAATTTCAGATTGGATTCTCTGTGGAAAAATCAGTTTTGGGCTGGGCACGGTGGCTCACACTTGTAATCCCAGCACTTTGGGAGGCTGAAGCAGGTGGATTGCTTGAGTCCAGGATTTCAAGACCAGCCTGGGCAACATGGTAAAGCCCAGTCTCTACACAAAATAAAAAAAGTAACTGGGCGTGCTGGTGTGCTCTACTAAAATAAGAGTGTTAGTCTGTTTCTTGTAGTCCTGTAATTTAGTTTTATTCTATCTGTGCATATACAAAATTAGTTTCATTTATCACAGTGAGACAAATGATAAAAATATTTTAAAGCAAGCATGTAGGCCGGGTGCAGTGGCCCATGCCCGTAATCCCAGCACTTTGGGAGGCTGAGGCAGGCAAGTTGCTTGAACCTGGGAGGCAGAGGTTGCAATGAGCTGAGATCGCGCAGCCTGAGTGACAGAGTGAGACTCTGTCTCGGGCGGGGGTGGGGGGGAGAGAAAGCAAGCATGTATTAATTCTTTTTTAACCTTTTATATTGATGAACAGCCAGAATAAAAGCTACTTGGCCGTCAGGCTAAAAGACCAAGATCTGAGAGATTCAAGGCAACAAGCGGCACAAGCCTTCATACATAATTCATTATATGGGCCAGGAACCAACAGGACTACTGGTAATTTTTTTATGGACTATTTTCCTCACTTTTTACTGCAAATAAAACTATGAAATGATAAATACCTTTCATTTCTAGTAAATAAGTTCCTGTCTCTTGCCAACAAGAGGTCACCAGTGAAAAAGGCTGCTGTCCAGTTTTTGAATAATGCTTGGGGTAAGATCCAGCTTTATTCTCCTGTCTCTTAATAGCTTTATATGTTGAATCATGTTCTTTTGAAGGAGATAGTTCATAATTATATGCCCCTTATAATGGCTTATATAACTTGTGAAAAACAGGTCAATGTAGTATGTATATACATCTAATGTATAATAAGCCCACCCAGTTTTAGTAATTACATTCATGTAGAGAATTATAAAAATTTTGAATTATGTTTCTCTAATACTCTTACTGCACAACTTTCTATTCTAGGAATCCAGAAAAAACAAAATGCCAAGAGGTTTAAAAGACGGTGGATGGTCAGAAAAATGAAAACTAAGAAGTAAATCAATGCTAAATGAAGAATCTGTACTTTGTATGTATAGAATTTATCTAATAAATTATTGGTAGATAATTTTAAAGGATCATTATAAAAATCATAAACCTATTTGAGGAATTACTCAACCACATTTCATTCTTCTGGAGTAGAATTGTGCCTTGCAATCCTAGAGGAAAAAGTGGTTTAAGAAGGAATTTTCTTTTTAATGTATTTAACTGAATTCAAGCCATACTCATACCGGCAATAGCACCTCGTCTACTCTCCCCGACTGGGGGGTGGGAGGGGTGGCAAAAATGGCACGGACAAAAAGGAGAAATGGACATTCCAGAAAAGTCTCCAACTGCAGCCCTTAGACAATTTGCTGTTAAAGATTCAGTGGACAAAATATAGCTAACAGCGTTTAAATTTTTACTTTTAACCAGTCTGGGGATTTGCTTGCCTGGTGAGTCTCATATGCCATATTATGAATATGAAAAAAATGAATTTAATTTCCTGTTGCCTTTCTGTGTCACCCATAATATCAGGTTTAACCCTAATCCAGGGATGCCAGTAAACTGAAGGCAGTTTTAGGTTGTAGAACTCAGATTAATTGTAGAAACCATTAATTTTAATTGCTCTAATTTTCATATTAATCATAAAAAGTATGCAAGTACCTAATATATAAACTCAATTGACACTGTATCTGTAGAAGTAAATTTTTAATGGCTGGTTAATTATATCACTACATTTTATTGCAATATAGTACTCATTTAAGCACTTAAAAATGGAAGGTGTACAAAGATTAAATTAAGACACGGTAAATTGACTAAATATTTGGTTTTTATATAAATAAAGGTCATAACCACACCGTTGACATGTAATACTGTTATAATACAACAGTTAAACTTGTGAGTCTACAACAGAAGTCATCTGTAGTTAAACAGGAAACAAAGTTGAAAAAGACCATGTTAAAACAAAACTACTGGGACTAACAGGTTGGGATTGTAAGTAGCAACAAACATATTCACTCAGCTCCTGAGTATTTCAAGTTTTACAGTACACATTAAAAATGATTTCTTCCATCAACACTATAAATTCAAACTGTCGGATGTTTATGCATTTTGCAAGTTACACTGATTGAATGCTTATATGGGAGTGGGGGTCGGAACATCTCCCAATTTGAAGTTTACATCACCCACATGCTAACACAAACACAACTTGTTCCATTTCCTTCCCCTCTCTCCCCCCTCCCCCACAAAGAAGGCAGGATTTTTGGTTTCTTTTAGGTAATTGTTTTAAAGGATTTGTGATGATCAATTTGAACGTCTGAAATTCAGTAATATTTAACTCTTAGACAACTAAGAGGTTAAAGATGGAAAATAATTTCTCCTAACACTAAGTTAGAAAATCATTTGCATCATGCTGTAAACTAGGAAGCAATGTAAAGCGACAAAAACCTGTCCCCAGTACATAATTTAAAAAATCTAAATTTCAAATCAGCAGAGCTGGTCTACTTCCATGTTGACTATATGCCACAATATAAGTGTGAGCTCTTGAAATGCATAGCTAATGTAGGTAGTCTTCCACTGTGGCAAATGCGCAGGATCCAATTCCTGATCGAGCCATCAGTCCTAGACATTGTGTGGCCTGTCCCATTGCTAGGGCAAGTGGAGGTTGCTTTGGCAGATTGTGGGTTTCTGAAGAAAAATAATTTAAAAATGAAAACAGCAATTAGCAAGACATTTTAAAAAACATTTCAATCAGGAGAATACTGCATGACTTTAAAAACTACCACTCCCATACCACTCTGAAATATCAGCAAATGAAGGTTCCTAAGCAAAAGATGCCTTGGACATACTATTCTGACAAGGTAGTATGGGTATTGTCTATTCAGCGGTAAGATAAACTCTTGCAGAATCAGATTTTTAAAGTATCAGATACTAAAAAACTGATTTCCATATTAACTATGATGTTTTGGAAAGGTACAACTTTTTATTTGATATTTGGAGTGGAGAGTAAGGAATTATTTCCCTTCTGGTTGATCAAAGTCAGCTGATACTAAAACTAAAAAGGCACCAGGTTTTCATTACGAGTTTCCACTGATGGGTTCTTCCACCTCTGTGGATGGGACCAAACTGAGGCTGCCTAGCCATCTCCAAGGCATATATAGGTAATGTTATTTGGGCTGGTGGGGAGTAGGTGTTGGTGGTGACAGTGAGAGAACATACAGCAGAGCCACCCTGCAGTTTTGGAGGTGCTAATTTACAATGGACAGTTCAGACATTTTTTAAAAATGCCAATAAGTTTTCAGGGTCCTTTGTCAGACATTTGTAGTACAAATGCAATAATTACCAAAATTTGTTCCTTGCCAGAGATGAAAAACCATGAACTAATGGTAAAAGTAGCCAGACTCAGAAGCTGGTAGTTTCTCTTTATGAGAAGGCAGTGTCCAACTAATCAATAAAACTACTAATCAGTTCTTTATAGGCACAGTTGACAACAAAGGGCAAAAACAGTGACACATGGCTAGGAAGGCTCCATATGGTTTAACTCCACTCGTGGTTCAGAGGATGCAAATTGATGGTGGGAGAAAGAAGAGGAAATTTGCAAAAGGGAAAAAGCATAATATCAAAAAGAAGCAAATTCAGGACTTAGAAAACAAAACAAAAACAGGATTAAGAATAAAAGTGTGCAAAAAAGGCATGTAGACTGGTGAGAAAGTATGGTGTCTTAAGGGTTTACAGGGAAGACCGTGCTCAAAGGCAAGCATCTACAGGGAATATTTTTAAAATTTTATTTTGGTCAAAGGAAGCATTTGGTGATACATCTTGAACTTTTTTGGATATATGAAATTTTCATAACACTATATACAGATGGCCCTACATAAATAGCATGGTATTTATAAACATACATACCCATATATAGCAATTTAATAATTGTGTCATTAATTTTATAGGAATCACATGCATTTATATTAATAAGATTAAGCACTATTTATAGCTGATTCTACATAATATAGAACAATATGTCAGAGTACATGTGTCTATAGATAATGGTGCTCAATTAAATTCCCTTGAAGAACTCAAGAAATTAAACTTAAAGAAAACGGGTCACTTTTTCTCAAATTCTTTCCAAGATTAGTATCATCTAATAAATAGGTCTTAATGATTACCTACAATATGGTAACTTCGAAAAGACAATTATAGTAAACCATAATTTTCTGTACAATTCCAGCATTATTACTAAGTTACTTTTATCAATGGAGCTAAATGAATTTTGTAGAACCAATGAAAATATAACACATTAACCAAAGAAAATTCACATTTATATACAAATCCTAAATTTCAGAGAACTACAGCACTAAGGACACTACTCCTATTCCCAAACTGCAGTACTGATCCTTAACAAATCAATAAATTTTCTGAGGGCAAAGAAACAGACTGAGGCTCAAATATGAATGCTTTTCCTTGCTTCCTTTACATTCTTGCCATAAGAGTCCTGGCCCTCATTTGCAAGTCTCCTTATCTAAACTACTCTTTCATCTACTTTTTGTGGCACTGCCCTCATCTTCCTAAAATAATTTGAAATATGTGACTAAAAGTTTCTGAACCTTGCAGGGCCAAACAGCACAGCACAGACTTCTAAACTAGACTGGAGTCCCAATTACCTGGGAATTAAGACTCAAAGTCAAATAAAAACTCACTCTTTATGCAAATTACCTTTGATGAGAACTGCCCAAAACTCAAATTTGTTTTATGTAAACAATCGACCATACCACATTTATATAGAAATGCACAATATGTGCAGTTACACAATTCATACAAAAAGTATTTGTTCAGTATATAAATACTAGAATCATACACTCTACAGTGAGTTGCTCATAGGAATGGCAACCAAACAGGAACATCGAATTAGAGTTTCGCACTTCATGCTCACCCCTGGCTAAGCCTCACCTTTTAAATTGCTTTTCTCTTCCTCACCCACCCTTTTTATTGGGTGAGGGTATGTAGTTGAATCTGGCTAATATAAATGCAAATAGAATTTGACATCAAGGCTTGGTCCTGCAGGGTACTCACAAGTCACCTGGAAGGCCCTTGTGCTCGTATTCATAAGCATGGTGGGAGCTGTAATACCCGTGGCTTAGGCTGCCGCTACCCATTGCAAATAGCTCAAGCAAAATGGTGGGGAACAAGGTAACAGGGGAGCACCAGGTAGGAATCCTGCCCTCTACTGGATCAGTTTGAGCTTCTCTGATACTCAAGCTCTTCACTCCCTTATTTCCATTCTCATTCTCCACCAAAACCTCTATTTCTTGACTTTGATTTTCTTCAAATGTACCCTGTTCCCTTCTAGCCTAACTCTTGTGACAATTATTAATCTATGTTCTTGTTAACATTCTCCGATTCCTCCTACAACAGCCAAACTAGAGAATGCCATGCAATTGCTAGCCTAGAAATCAGTAGCAGAAAATGCCTTTCACTACAGAGGGCTGTAAGGAATGTCTCTGGTAGGGCAATAGTTTGAATTATACAAAAGAACCACCAAATCTCTCATTCAAATGAGAGTAGACATTCGTGGCTACCAGAAATGCTTACATACATGCACAAAAAAACTTCTATTTCCCAAACATCCCAAGTTGTACCCCATTTTACTGTTTTTATTCTATTTAAATCCATTTGAATCTGGAATTAAAGGAGGGGGGTTTCTGTATTTTAGGTATTTTTATATTTAAAAAATATAGAAAACATTCTCCTTATGATTTTACCAAAGTATAAATGCCAGTACAAACACCCTCTCTTAAATTTTCAGAGAATCTAGTTGAAATTGTGCCTTATTTGGCTTTACTTACCTAATATTGCACTGTTAAGAGCTGAGCACACAGGTTCTCTCTGAATCGGGTCAAGCTGATTTCCAACTGGGCTGTTCCAGGGATCTGAATATGCTAGTAAACTGAATGCATCCTGTTGAAAACACACCAATTTGGTTTTAATTCAAATAGTTCAACTCTTATGCTCACAAATGTTTCCAAGTTGGGAGGTAAAATATGGCTTCCAGGCACTAGACTAATGTAACCTTTAAACCCACTTACTCCTAGCACTGGGATGCTCTACATTTTTGAACAATTAAATTATGCAGCAAAGCCTAATTTATTTTCATTTTTCCTGTGGACAGCCATTCTCATTCATCTTCCTCCCATCCCTAAACACAAAACAGAAAAAAATAAAAAAATTCAAAGGAATGAACTAGTACAGGTGTAGGGAGAGTGGAAGGCAAAACATTCAGTTGTTTTACTTCACAATTTATTACTACTGATATGAATGTGACAGTCAAAGGAGAGGGCCTGCCTGCATTTCCTTTTTTCAACAGATTTAGGAACTGGACACATCTCACTGAATATCATCTTCTCAAATTCAGTTATGAAAAAATTGAACAGGCTGCCCTTCAGCACCTGTTTTATGCATTCAGTTATTTCCAGCTACTTTCAAGCCACTCCTCTTCAAAACTTAAAATAACTGACAGTCTTCTTTTCAAACAACTACTTTACATTTTTGTCGTCTTTCTATGAGAGGCACATACTAATGGTGGTTTCAGATACTGGCTTCAAATCCAAGCCCCACCACTAACTGGCTGTGTGGCCTTTGGCAAGTAACAATCTAAGTGCCAGTTTCATTATCTGCATAATGGGGACGATAAGAGGCCCTATTTCCTAGATTTGTATGAGAACTAAACGAAATTAGCAGTATCAGTTCATTCTAATCTTTCAATAAATGATGTCTTATTATTATGCCTAAAGTCAATACCCTAATCCAGAGCAATATTATACAGAAATTCAGAACACTCTTCCCAATTCGGAAGGCAGACATGGAGAGGTGCTGCAGAAACAGTCGATTTGTGAGCTCAGGAACATAACACTTTCAAAATGCTGACTACTGAAATTCCTAAAGAGCACCATCTCCTAGGTTCCGCTGCTCAAAAAATCAGATTCCACACCCATTTTCCATCATTTCTCTAGTTATCTTACTAGTGTTATGAAAGCAGAGGTGGGAGAGAGGCTCATGATCAACTGTACTCTTGCCCTTTCTCATCCAAATGAGCCTCTAACATTGTGGATTTAGAGAATAACAACCCATGAAGAAATGCTGTGAAGTCAGTCTGAGACCACAAGGCATGGAATGCACGTGCCTCTACGCAAACAAACATGACTCCTCCACTGTTTTATATTGCTGAATACTTCATTCTGGGTAGTTTTCTGCTCCAATTATAATAAAAGTTCTTTGAAGATAAAAATTATTTACCATACTATTTTGAATCCCCTGAAGCTACTCAGGTGCTTGGTACAGGAAGATAATTCATACGCCTGTTGATAGCAAGACCTGCTTCTTCCAGCACTGAAGATGTTTTATGCATCCCACAAAGCTACTTGGTTCTACTTCCCAACCCATGGAAGGAACATATGATCCTTTATCTTGTAAAGCTAACCCAAATCAAACACATTATTTTGTTTTTGGCCGGGTGTGGTGGCTCACACCTGTTATCCCAGCACTTTGGGAAGCAGAGGCGGGCAGCTTATTTGAGGCCAGGAGTTCAAGACCAACCTGGCCAACATGGTGAAACCCCATCTCTACTAAAAATACAAAAATTAGTCAGGCATGGTGGTGCATGCCTCTAATCCCAGCTACTCGGGAGGCTGAGGTAGGAGAATAGCTTGAACCCAGGAAGCGGAGGTTGCAGTGAGCCAAGATCGTGCCACTGCACTCCAGCCTGGATGATAGAGACTCCACTCAAAAAACAAAAAAAAAAAACACGTTATTTTTAAAGATTGAGCTTTGCTCAAGACTTATCCCACAACCATCTGATGAGGGTACCATACCCATAGTATAGAAATAAATTTAAAAAGAAATATTGAACAATTTTTCCAAGGAATACTTGGTAAACAAAAACTTCAAGTACAAAATTATATTCACAGCCTAAACCTAACATGCCACCGAAAATGTGAAATGTTGCAGTCCCAAATCTTAAGACTACACTGTCCAGCACAGCAAACCACCACGGCACACGTTTCCCTATGTAACAAACCTGCACATCCTGCAAACCACCACGGCACACGTTTCCCTGTGTAACAAACCTGCACATCCTGCAAACCACCACGGCACACGTTTCCCTATGTAACAAACCTGCACATTCTGCAAACCACCACGGCACACGCTTCCCTATGTAACAAACCTGCACATCCTGCAAACCACCACGGCACACGTTTCCCTATGTAACAAACCTGCACATCCTGCACATGTAACTTTTAAGTTCCTGTACCCTGGCACTTAAAGAAAAAAAAGACTACACTGTAGTGTTTAAAAACTCAGAGAAAAAGTTCTTTAAAATGACAATATATTGTGCACTAATATTGTATGAAGAAGTGTGTTAAGCACTAATATGGATCATCTATTTAATCCTTACAATAATCATCTAAGGTTAATATCATGTCTGTCATCTACAGAAGCAAACTGAGGCAGTGAATAGTAAGATGCAGATTCTTTTAGTTACCAATCTAAATGTTAAGAAGAAAAAAAGTCTAAAATTTTTCTCTGGTATTTCAGTTTCAGTACAATTCAACATATGTTTACGGAATACAGCTGCCAGATATTGAGGATACACTGATGACCAGGACCTAGGCACTGCTTCAAGGAACTCACAAGTCTCCTGAGGAAGGCTTACATGTAAATAAATAACACACAGTACATCACTATTGACCTAATACATGCAAACTGAGGCTGAGAGAAAGGAGAAAAAAGCATGGTTGGAAACATGGATAAGCGGTTAGATGCTAAAATACCCCAAAAAACATACTAAAAAGCTTGAAGTTTTTCCAATAAGGAAATAAGGTTTAAAATGAAGGAAACCGACACGGATTAGACTTCATTTTAGAAGGATCACACAACAACACTATAAAACATGGCTTGAAATTAGAGTGAGGCTGTAAGCAACAAAACTAACAGAGACTTAAAAAGAAAAAATGTTTTATACCATCGAACTCACAGTAGTAAACATCTAGGACTTTATTCTTTCTTCACAAAGGAAAATGAATGAAACTGGCAAAACAATACTAATGGTTTAAAGCCTGCTGTAAAAATTAACTGGTGATGATAACCAAAGAAATGCAAATAAGCAATTTTAAGATACTAACATATGTTAAACCCACTAAAGTAGCATTAATGTAGTAGTGCCATTGGTACGTTCTTTTATTACTGCTGGTAAAAGTTGGTAGAGGGTTTCTGAAAACCAGTATAGCAACACGTAGTGAGAGCCACAATAATGTTCATATTATTTGACTCAATTCTATTTCTAGAACTTTATCTCAGTGGAATAATGTGAAGAAACAAAGATGCATGTATAAAGATGTCACTAAAGCATCTGACATAAAAGCAAATGGAAAAATCCAACAACAAAGCAATGTTGAAATAAACCTATACAGCAACAATAAAATATCATGGAGCCTTTTGTGTTTTTTGAGACAGGGTCTCACTATGTCACCCAGGCTGGAGTGCAGTGGTGCAATCAGAGCTCACTGCAGCCTCGCACTCCTAGGATCAAGCAATTCTCTTGCCTCAGCCTCCCAAAGTGTTGGGATTAGAGGTGTGAGCTGCCACACCCAGCCTTGTGTAGCCATTTAAAAATAATTAGAAATAATACATAGAAAACTGGGAGGAAATAAATTCTTACAACAAAATAATACAAAAATAGTGCCACTACGGTTATTAGCTAGTTAAAATATATGCACATGGGAATTAAGGCACAAAACTGAAAATACCTGAAATATGTAGCATTATGGGTTATTTTAAAGCAAAAAACATTACCTCAGTGGAATAACTTCTGAGGGAAATATGACATCATTTAGGTAGGATTTTCAAATTGTACTCATATTTAGTTTAGAATCTGGAGCAGTTTCTAAATAGGGTGACTCTCAATGGTTCTATTGCTACTTCAGTTACTAGACTAAAGGCTCCTTGCAGGCTGGGGCTGTTCATTCATACTGGACTTTCCAGAGTCCCTACAACAATGCCTCTCCACACTGCAAAAATTCAATAAACAGCTGCTCAACAAACAATTTAAGAGTTCTTTTGGGAGCCACTGGAAAACGTAGCAGATAAGGAACAAAGACAACAGGAAAAGAGGAAAGAAGACTGAAAAAACTAAAAGGAAAAAGGTCAAGAGAAACAGTGTGCCACCTGACCTTCAACATTAATCAAATCTCTCTCTCTCGTGTGTGTGTGTGTGTCTGGATGTGCATGAACTTCTGAGTCACATGACTCAAAGTTTATGCAAACCTAAAAATGAGATTTTTTAAAAAATGCTACAATTACAAGTGAACTAAAGTGACGAATAAAAAGTGGTGGAATGATTTCTAAACCTGTTTTCTCTTCATGTTGCCCTCAAATCATCTGGCCTTGTTTTTTGGCTACTTATAAGGTGGGTCAGTTACTCACCTTATCCCTATCTAGATCAAGGTAAGTTTGGGAAATGAGATGGAAGCAGCTCAGAGTATTAAGAAAGTCTCTGAAAGTAGCTGGCATTTGCATAGAAGTTAGAGGTGCAAAATCAAAGATATCTATACTCTTTAGAAGAAGATGATACATCTTCACACCCTTCAGTTTATAACCAAGGAGTATCTTTGGGAATTGGCCATATAATGCCATCTTCTGAGCTTCATGTAAATAAGAATCAAACACAAAGTAAGCTAATGGAGTATAATCTTAAAGTTTCAAAGGTACTTCATCCTGCTCAATTAGCATGAAGTTTTAACAAGAAAGCCAAGTCAGATAGCCTAGTGTAAAAAAAAGTCTACGAATTCTTAAATTAAAAAAAAAAAAATTCTTATTTCCAAATATGCCCTAGAACAACAGTACTCAAAGTATGGTTCAGGGATACCTGGGTCCAAGGACCTTTCAGGCAGTCTGTGAAGTCAAAATTATTTTTATAATAGTACTAAGATGTTCCTTGCCCTTTTCTCTTTCATTTCCTCATGACTATACAGTGGAATTTTCCAGGGGCACATGATGTGATATCACAACAGACTAAAGGCAGTCTGGTCTTGTATGTGAATACAGCTCACCTATTAAACCAAGCAATAAAGAGACTTAACAAAAAAATATAAAGCAATGCCACTCTTCTCATTTTTCTTTTTTTTTAAGAGACAAGGTCTCACTATGTTGCACAGGCTAAACCTGAACTCCTGGGCTCAAGTGATCATCCTGCCTCAGCCTCCTGAGTAGCTGGGATTAGAGCCATGCACCACTGTGCCAGCTCTTCTTTTTGTTTGGGGAAGATAATTATTTTTCATAAAAATAACTTGCTTCTTATTTAATGGATTTATTTTAAAATGAATAGTTTTAATTTTAATAAGGTAAATATCAATAGATGTAACACATTATATAAACAAAAACTCTTCGGGGATCCTTAATTTTTTTTTTTTGAGACAGAGTTTCGCTCTTGTTGCCCAGGCTGGAGTGCAATGGGGCGATCTCGACTCACCGCAACCTCCACCTCCCCAGTTCAAGCGAGTCTCCTACCTTAGTCCCCCGAGTAGCTGGGATTACAGGCATGCGCCACCACACCCGGCTAATTTTTTGTATTTTTAGTAGAGACGGGGTTTCTCCATGTTGGTCAGCCTGGTCTTGAACTCCCGACCTTAGGTGATCCACCCGCCTCGGCCTTCCAAAGTGCTGGGATTACAGGCATGAGCCACTGTGCCTGGCCCCTTAATAATTTTTAAAGGATTCAGACATCAAGTATGTTGAAAACAACTGCCCTAAGACATCCTCAGTACCAACCAAAGTAGTACTCAGTTTCCAAATGGGTAATTTTAGACACCTAAAATAACTTAATAAAGAGCCTAAATGTTAAGTTTCTTAGCACTCCTAGTACCAGAAAAAGTTCTACCAAGTTGCATAGTAATGAAAATCCCCAATGTGGAAAAATCTATTTTACTTTTCAAATGAATTCTACTTCAATTTAATAAACACAGATTGACCAACTTGGTGCTAAACAATGGAGGCAGTCAATTAAGATAAATATTTAAAAGGGGAAGAGTTAAGCTGGACACAGTGGCTCATGCCTATAATACCAGCATTTTCAGAGGTCAAGGCAGGAGGATTGCTTGAGGCCCGGAGTCCAAGACCAGCCTTGGCAACACAGTGAGACCTCATCTCTACAAAGTTTAAAAATAAAAAAAAAATAAATACAAAAAAGAGGAGTTTTAGCAGTCTGAGTTCATGGAAATCTTAATCTCCTCAGGCAAATACGGATATTTTCCAGATATATGAATGTCTGATTTGACTTTTTTTTTTTTTTTTGAGAGGGAGTCTGGCTCTGTCATCCAGGCTGGAGTGCAGTGGCGCAATCTTGGCTCACTGCCATCTCCACCTCTCGGGTTCATGCCATTCTCCTGCCTCAGCCTCCCAAGTAACTGGGACTACAGGCGCCTGCCACCACGCCCGGCTAATTTTTTGTATTTTTAGTAGAGACGGGGTTTCACCACGTTAGCCAGGATGGTCTCGATCTCTTGACCTTGTGATCCACCCGCCTTGGCCTCCCAAAGTGCTGGGATTACAGGCATGAGCCACCATGCCCGGCCTGATTTGACTTTTTAAATTAAACTTGTTTCAATTGCATAATCCACCAATTATTTTTTATCTAGCATAAAAATAATAATTTAACTTTTTGGATAGCTCAAGGTAACCACTAGAAATAGCAGTTTTTATACTATCGAGTAGATGAAGTACGAAGTATGATAAATAAACCTGTCTTCCCATCTCTGCTAGGGAAAAATACAAGATTGCATGCCTTTAACTTGAGGTGTTATAGGTGGCTCTATAACCCATCCTAGGCCAGGCAAGCATGTTATGTCCTACACGTATGCTATGTTTCAGATTTCAGATTTTTTCAAATTTTAAAATATTTACTGACTGAGCATCTCTAATCTAAAAATCCAAAATGTTCCCATGAGCATATCCTTGTGCATCATGTTGGCACTCTAAGTATCAGATTCTGCAGCATTTCAGATTTTCAGATTAGGGATACTCAACCTGTACCAACTCTCAGTCCAGGTCAGGAAGAGAAAGCAGAAGGAATCTTTTGCCCTTTCCTACCATCCCTAAACATCAGTCCCAAGGCCATTGCATTCATCTCCCCTTTAATTTTTCAATCTTCTTCCAAAATATTCAGAAGAAAATGTTTACAATGAACCAACTGTTAAAGAGCTGTACATCTCTACAACTGCAATGCTGACTTAAGTTAGGAGAAAGCCCCTCCACCTTCAACTGGTAGACAAAACTGTGGCTACTTTACTGAATTAGATCACATCCATCCTACCAGCTCATGGACAACAATCCAGAAGAGACTTTAAAATGTATTTTAACTGTTCTGGCCATGAAAAGTGACCCAATTCTTCACTAATCCTCATCAAAATGAGAACCATGTGTTATACATCCAAATTGCTATAACCCTGAACAATATTTACTAAAATAAAATCTCAGATTTATAGTTTTATCTGCACACCCACATTTTTCCTAGTAACTGCTGATTTTACAGCTGAGAAAATAAAACTAAGAAACTAAGTTAACGAGGACACACAATGTTGATAAGCACTAGTACTGGGATTTAATCCTTTTTTTTTTTTTTTTTTTTTTTTTTTTTGCTTTAGTACAATGCTCTTTCCAGCAGATCAGAACTGAACTGCCTAACTTCTTCAAACATTTCCACTCTCAAATGGGCAAGGAGCCAGGGGGAAGGTCAGGTCCAAGTACCCTAACAAGAATTTCTAGTACACTGCTCAATGTTTCGCAAAACTACATTTTAGTTCCTTTGACACATTTATAATTTTTCAAGAAAAAATATATTCACCTTCAACATTTTTTTATTTGCAGTGTTCTTGCCACAGTCTCTCCTTAGCTGTTCACTCATCGCTTGCAGCTCTCGTCCAAAGTGGATCATTCTTTCTATGGCGGCCTGACTTCCTCCACACAACTGGCGTCTCAACTGACTTGAATCAACTTCTGTAAGAAAAACAGACAAGTATTTTACTACCTTATGGAATGGAGTATAATGAAGACAACATACATTTCTTATAACATTTTGTACATTTAGTAACTATTCCCTAATATTTCATCTAAATATGCAGATTGTTAAAAATTCATTTTTAATTTAACATGAAACTGCAGCAAAAAGATAATACTTTATTTAGCTCTCAAGAGTCTAGGATCCAGTATTCAGCATGCAGTTGAGAGGGGACAACCTTTCAGTTAGAGGGTACTTATGTCAGAAAAAAATGTTAGAAAAAGTATAATTCCCAAACTACATTAAGCAACATTTACCAAAAAAAAAAAAAGAAAGAAAAAGAAAACCGTAATAATGCCACTCGGGCTACCTTAATTGACATAGTAGAGATGTAATAAAATGTTCAAGAAAGCTAAGAAAACCTAAATGACTACAATAAAAATACAGAAGACAGCATATTATACTAATTGAAAAGATTAAATGCACTACTTTTTGAAAAATACCACTTTGAGAAAATACTTTTTTTTTTGGAGTCTCACTCAGTCGCCCAAACTGGAGTGCAGTGGTGTGATCTCAGCTCAATGCAACCTCTGCCTCCCGGGTTCAAGCAAGTCTCCTGCCTCGGCCTCCTGAGTAGCTGGGATTACAGGCATGTGCCACCATGCCTGACTAATTTTTGTATTTTTAGCAGAGTTGGGGTTTCGCTATATTGGTCAGGCTGGTCTCAAACTCCTGACCTTGTGATCCACCTGCCTCGGCCTCCCAAAGTGCTGGGATTACAGGCATGAGCCACCTTGCCCAGCCAAGAAAATAATTTTATATATCTTGATTGATAAAATAATTTATATAAATTACTAATAAATAAATCATTAATAATGAAGAAGGTAACGATGATGATGGTGGTTAATATTTCCTAAGCACTCTGTGCTATCAGCTTTTTGGATTATTCATTTACTTTTCACAATAACTTATGAGGTTATTATTATACCCATTTTACAGATGAAGAAACTGAGACGCAGAGCAGTTAAGTAATTTTTCCAAGGTCACACAGCTAGTAGGTGGCAGTTGCAGAAATCAAATCTATGTAATCTGGCTCTAGAACTCCTGCTCTTTATCACTATACTTAAATTACTCTTCAGAAACTGAGGTGGCTGATATTAAAAACAAAGCTGCATTTCTTTTTAAAAAACAATTTTAGTAATATCACTCAATCTCAAAATAATAAGAAATCTAACATTGCCATGGAATTCCAACAAATAAATGAAAAAATTTATTCCAACAAATTTTCACTCTCCATTTGATGGGATAGTTTGCTGATGGGACAGGCAATTTACTACATAAGTTGTCTACAAAATAAAATTATGCATGCTAATGTGTCTTGGAGCCACATCATTTTGTTTTTTGTGGTGGGAGTTTTTTTGGTGAGGGAGGTCATACTTAAGCATCTACTATATATCAGGGATAGTACTATGCATAGTCACACACGTTTACATTAAACCCATTTAAGAAATACTGATTAGAATTTGTAAAATTATCTACCCATTTGGCCTTACTGACTATACTGAAATAAATATAAGAAGTTTTATCATCTCTAACCTAAAATAGCCTAGAGGCTCAACACCAGTAAGTCAGTTCTGCTGCATTAGTGACAGCGCTAAACCTGAGCCTAAGCAATTCAGCAAGGAACACTGCCTGTAGCTGAAAGGTAACTATTTTCTCTAGCAGCCCACTCAAACAAGAGTTTAAGTGCTATGCATTACTGTCAAGTCCTACGGCACATACATCGTTAAATCTGGTTTATGCTCATCAGCTGTGAATCAGTACAAGTAAAAACATAACCTTGTAGCCATCATTTTTTATTAAAAATGTAAGAAATATCACTGCAGACCCATTTCGGTGTCACAATCTTCCATTTCGTGGTCATGTTTAGAGCTACCATTTAGGAAACCATTGGATGAAGTTTCTCCAACTCCATTGGAGTAGTGATCTGTTTCCATGTCTACATCATTACTGAAAACGAAAAAACAAACCTAATTTTAGAAATATCATACTTGCAGCTTAGTTTAAAATAAATCACTACTGAACTGTATAGCCTATGAATAAACTAACTTCATGAGGCAATAGAAATCTGCAAAAAAGGTATTTAGTTAAATCTTGAATGTATTCAAAGCCAAACATGTCGCTGACTTTTAACAAATTTGTACCCCTGGAGATAAGGGAGGGAAAAAAGTACATATGCTAAAATGTAGTAGTTTTATGACTTTACATCAGTATGGAGAAATCATATTTCTGCACAATCCTATTATTTTTCAAACTCAGATCTGTACGTCTTCATTGATCAACTGCGGCCCCACCAACTCCCTAGCCACCCCTCTCCCCTCTACTCCCAGCACTGATTTCCAGTATGTAAGGTGAAAACCTCACTCTCAAAACAAATACATCTCACTCCTGGAGCCCAATTCAGCTCGCACCGGACCTCATACTCAATCCACTCCTAGACTATATTTAAATAGTCGGCATTCTGGCATTTGTCCTCACTACTTAAGAATATACACTCTTTCAAGGGTAACTGATCACTTAAAAACCGACTGAGCTTCATTCTCTCATCCCTTTTCACCACATGACACTATTTCTCTCTCACAGGCTATCTTATTGGCTAAAGTATTGCTGAATCTTAATTTTTAAACTGATGTCCTAGATAGTTTCCAGTTTTCACTCATTCCACTCAGTGAATATCTATCTGCCAATAACTACATTTGGACATATTTAAGCTGTCAATGTATGTCCTTCAGAACCATCCGCACTCTTATAAGCAACAATAAATATCTAATCTTTAGGATTTATCCTATGAAGGTCTAGGTAATAATTATACAATTTAGAAGTAAACATTAGATGAAATTTTAGGTAATGCTTAGATAAAAATGACATTTCTTATTACAAAAGCAATATATATTCATTTGTAGAAAAAAAAATACAGATGAGCAAAAACCACTGTGCGTAATACCACCGGAGGTAACAAATTCTAACACCTTGGGGGCATGTGTGCATGCATACACTCCTGTTAGTAAAATTGTTAAGGTAAAAAAACACAAGAGATCTAGGGAAAAGGGGGATATGGCCCTAGGACTCCAGAGCAGACT
Organism: Macaca nemestrina; assembly: GCF_043159975.1. Lineage (NCBI taxonomy): Eukaryota > Metazoa > Chordata > Mammalia > Primates > Cercopithecidae > Macaca > Macaca nemestrina. The sequence goes on along the minus strand of NC_092129.1, from coordinate 170,490,038 downwards.
TACTCAACCAGGAAAGCTTGTTTATAATCTTGACAAACTTCGAAAATTGATACGAAAAACCAAACTTTAAAAATAAGAAAATCCTTACCATGACAGCTTTCAGTGGCCTTTTAAAAAATACTAAACTTTTTTTTTTTTTTTTGAGATAACTCAAGTTAAGTATTTGAAAGGAACTCATTCATTTAACACACATTTAAGAGCCTCTGAGGTATGATCCCTGTTAGGTGCTAAGGATACTATGAAACAGCCTCTGCCTTCCTGCAGGAAACAACCTATAAAAAGCTAATTAAGTTATTATGTTACAGAGTAATTATGATCAGTACTATGACGAAAGTTAATCACAAAACATGACACGTTTGATGGGATGGAAATCAAGGAAAACATCCTGGAAGAACTGACATCTGAACTTGCATTTTCTCAGCCTGGACAGGAGTTCTACTGGAGGTGAGGGAGGGCAGGAAGAAAAGCATTTCAGATGGTGGGCGGTATCAGGGAAAAAGCACAAGTCTGCAAGTCAAATCCTGAAAAGCAGCCTCAGCTCTGCGACTTACTAGCTACTATTAATTGACCTTAAGGAAAAAAAAAGTCATTTACTTTTCTGATATCCGGCTCTACATCTGTAAAATGGTTTAAATAGTTAACACCATCTTTGCCTACTTCACAGTAAGGAAAGTCATTACCAACTACAAAACAAGTTATAGTTTAAGGCAGTTCAAAAGTTTACTTTCTTTCCCTTTTATACTGCAGACAAAGGAGGATGTTGCGTCATCAGACCTTCCGTTAAGCTTGCGTCCCTGAACTCAGGTAATAACAGATCTGTTTAGCAACTTCCTGCTGTGAGGATAGTATTTAAGAGAAAAACTCACCAATTGACTGCAATCTTACCCTCAAACACTGGCAGAACCCTTGATCAATGATAAAGTACCAATGCATTTATTATAAAGCATGATGAAGTTAACTTTTTAAATTTCCATCTATTTTTAAACTATATTTTGATTTTATATTTTCCAATATATCATCTCTGCTGTGAAAGATGATTTTTCTGCTGTTCTCATACACTTTTGTGGTTCTCCATTATAACTTTTATCAATCACACACAACATTACTTCAGTAAATTTTTGTCGTGTGTGACAGACAACCCAGAAATTGAGATTAATCTCCAAATTTTCAAATATAGATTTTTTTTTTTACATAGACTCCTTTCTGCAAAATCATATTTCCATTAAGATTCCATGCTAAAAGTTAGGCTCTCTCTCCTTTAATAAGAAAATGTTGCACTGGTGACCATTTCCTGAAAATGCAATGTAACCAACTGGTTTGTTATAGACCAAATCAACATTAAATTGACCCAGTCCTGGATGATTTGGGCAGGGTGAATTCACAATAATTTGCAACTGCACAGTAGTATTTAATTCAAATAATTTCACTTCACGAACTTTTAGGTTTCGTAAATATTAAACCTGAGTATGTCAAGGGTCATAGTATACTGAATGAGATATCGTCTTTCAAACCTCTTCGAAGTCAGACACCCTACCTAGCAGAATGTTTGGTGCCCAACAAATCCTCAAAACTATCCTCACACTATTACTAAATGACTTAACCATCTGCTATATGCAAGCTACTTAAAGGAAGGCTTTCAAAAAAGATTCTTTGTAAAGCGAGTTTTGAACTTGGAAAACATTCTACACATTTACACCAAAAAAAACTCACACACAGAGAAAACATTAGTTGTAAATTTATCTTATGTCACCATTCAAGGTTAAACATGCTACTGTGTCTTAACTACTGTGAAAACATAACAAATGGCATTTATGTGATCATTTGTATAGCTCTGTGGTTGGCGGGAAGACAATGCATGAAGCCCTGAATTTGTCCTTATAACTTTACTAGGGGGAAGAGGGTAGTAGAGAAGAAGAAGAAACTAAAGAAAGAGCTCATGTGCATAGTAGGAGACTAAAAGGCTTTGGGGAACTGAGTCCCTACCCTTTTATTCTCTGGGGGCTTAGGAACTCCCAGAGCCCCTCGGTGGGTCACATAATTCAAGTTCTTTCAAAATTTTTACAGTGATTACACCTATAACTAGGTTGCTTATATTAATGCAAAAGTTAGTGAAATTACTTACCTGGTGAAGTTATTAACTTGCTGTGATCTTGACATATTTATACTGTTCAGTTCTGGTACATTCAAATTGGATGACTGGTGTTTATTACTATGGCAATATGATTGATGTGCTTTATTTGATATTACACCATTACTACAACTTTCAAAACCTGAAGAAAAAGATACCACATGGAAATAGAAACAAACACTAATTTATTAATACGGTTGTAAACAAGTCTCCATGTTGATTTTGTATTTAAGACTTCTAGAATGTAGGAGAGTCAATGGATGATGTAAACAGGTAATTTCTTTGAAAGGATACTAAGAATACTTAACTGTGAGATCTTAAATGTTACCTCATCTAACATTTATTGAAGGGTTACAGATCTCATTTAATCCTCAAAATCCCCCTAAGATGGCAATATTATGATCATCCCCATTTTACATATGAATACACTGAGGCTCAGAATTTGTCCAAGCCTGAAGCGACTGTATGATATTCAAGAGGAGCAGTGGCTAAGAATAGACATGAGAATCACACTTGTTTTACAGAGTGGTGATATAAATAACTGAGAGGAAGTAATGCAGAAAAGAGTATAAATTGAAGTGAGAAAAAGCAATGATGTTACTTCATGAAAGGAAAGGAGACACTATCTGACTTGTTTAAAGAATGTTAAATGTACAAATATAACATCTTGGGAAATGCAGAATTAAAGAGATGGGCAAACAGAAGACTGAGAAGCATCAGATATACATCTTTGGCTGGGCATGCAAGCCCACACCTGTAAGCCCAGCACTTTGGGAGGCTGAGGCAGGAGGAGCACTTGAGGCCAGGACTTTGAGACCAACCTCAGAAACATTGCGAGACTCCAACTCTTTAAAAGAAACAAAAACAGGCCAGGCGCAGCGGCTCACACCTGTAATCCCAGCACTTTGGGAGGCCGAGGCGGGTGGATCACGAGGTCAGGAGATCGAGACCATCCTGGCCAACATGGTGAAACCCCATCTCTACTAAAAATACAAAAAATTAGCCGGGCGTGGTGGTGGGCGCCTGTAGTCCCAGCTACTTGGCAGGCTGAGGCAGGAGAATGGTGTGAACCCAGGAGGCAGAGCTTGCAGTTAGCCCAGATAGCGCCACTGCACTCCAGCCTAGGCAACAGAGCGAGACTCCGTCTCAAAACAAAAACAAAAACAAAAACACCAAAAAAACCTGTAGAAGCGATGTCACAAAAGCCAAGAAAGGAGAGGATTTTAATTACAAGAAGGCCCAAAGTCACAGAGAGTAAGACTGACGAGTCAAAAAACAGATGGGAGAAAATGAACTAGGCAGAGCTGACTTTTGCAAGAGGCTTGGTTGGGAAAGGTTGGGGATGGGGAAAGGGGAGGGAGGCAGGGGCAGCCCAGCTAGGTGTGGTAACCAGTGGCATAAGATATCACAGCTGGATCACCTTTAAATTTATATTTTATTAAAACACACAATTACCTTTTCACTTGAATGCTTTCATTTATGAAGGTCTGCTAATAACCTACTCTCAGAAACAGCTGTTCTTCAAGTTACTTCCTGGTACTGAGAACATGTGAATCTGAACCTACAATTTTTCACCCAGAAAATCCAGAAAATCTTAAGTATACACATTTGAAAACAGCTACAAAGGAAATATACAGATTTTCTGAGACAGACGGAATGTTACTCTGTCACCCAGGCTGGAGTGCAGTGGTGTCATCTCAGCTCACTGCAACCTCTGCCTCCCAGGTTCAAGCAAGTCTCCTGCCTCAGCCTCCTGAGTAGCTGGGACTACAGGCACTTGCCACAATACCCAGCTGATTTTTGTATTTTTAGTAGAGAAAGGGTTTTTACCATGTTGGCCAGGCTGATCTTGAACTCCTGACCTCGTGATTTGCCCACCTAGGCCTCCCAAAGTGCTGGGATTACAGGCGTGAGCCACCGCGCCCGGCTGGAAATATACAGATTTTCAAAAGGAAAACAGTTTAAGATTATAAAGAGGAAAAATCTAAAAATAATGTCGTAAGTTAAATCTCACCTGAAAAATGTGCGGTGCTTCCTTTGCCTGATGCTAAATTGTGGATATTCATTCCATGGCTGGGGCTCATACTTGGACTACTAAAAGGTCGAGGACTAACAGGATAACTGTCTTGAGACTTTGGACTTCGGCCTCCCAAACATCGTACTTCACTATCTGTACCATTCACCATTTCTATAAACTGACGCACTCTAAAGGAAAAAAGAAAAATTTACTTAGACATAAACTTCAAATGGCCTTTTGTTTATTTAATAGCAACAGATTTCTAAAAATATTTTTAAAACTTTTATTTATCAGTAGGATTGGTCTTTAGATAGTAAGCTAAAAATATTAAATACGGTGTCCTATACTTTATTGCTTAGAATTTTAGAATTTCCAGAAAAATGAGAGTGTGATGTATCAGACACTATAATAATATTACCCCCCCTTTAATCAAGATTTACTAAATGGAATTTACCTATAAGAAGATATGAATCCCTTTTTTTTTTTTTTTTTTTGGCTACAAGTAATTTAATCAAAATAACATATGCACTTGGTAGCAAATCAAACTGTGCCTAAGGACAGGATTTTATGTATATATGATACATCTAAAGCATAGCCTTTCTCCCCACCCGTCCCATTTCCAACTTCTTAACCAAAATGGGCCTCATTTAAAATTCTACTTACTCTAAAGCAAAACAATTGTGTCATTTGGCTTACAAAGGATACCTGTTGCTTAACAAGTTGAAATCGAAAGCTCAGTAACATCTCATTTTTTAAGTAACAAAGATTCATAAAACCAATTAAAAGTGTCAAATCAGGATAGCTATTATTAAAAAAAATAGTTAAACACAGAATTACCATATGATCCAGAAAGTCCACTTCTGGGTATATAACCGAAAAAATCAAATGCAGGGACTCAGATATTTGTACACCTATATTCATAACAATTATTCATAATAGCCAAGAGGTAGAAGCAAACTAAGTGTCCATCAGTGGATGAATGGATAAACAAAATGCAGTATTATCCAAACAATGGAGTACAATTCAGCCTTTAAAAGGAAGAAAATTCTGATACATGCTACAATAAAGATTAACCTTAAGGCTATTACACTAATTAAAATAAGCCAGTCATGAAGAACAAATACTCTGATTCTACTTATATGAGTAGTCAAATTCATACAGGCAAAATGTAGAATGGTGGTTTCCAGGGGCTAGGGGGAGGAATGGATGGTTAATGTTTAACAGAGTTTCAGTATGGGAAGATGGAGAAGTTCTGGAGTTGGATGGTGGTGATGGTTACACAATGATGCGAATGTAACAAATGGTAAATTTTATGGGTATTTTATCACAAATTTTTAAAATGCCAGAGAGATTAAATGTAAGGTACTTTTCAGAAGGAAAAATAGACACCCATCTTCTAAATAAGATTTTCACATTTTTAAAAACATAAATAGAATGATAACAGCAAATACATAGCAAAAGACACCTTCTGCTTATGGTCCTTAACACAAAAGTATTTTTCATAACATGTTACCTTAAATGTACTACATTAGAAAATTTATATTTGAAAAAGAAAAAAAAATTACAAAAGCATGAAAATGTCTTTTATTATGTAACATATATGACAAGTACTTATAATATATAACAAATATAGCATTTTATTATGCAAACTCACTTTAATGTGAAAAGGAGATTAGGATTTCTTTCAAGTAAACTTGGGTATAACTGTTGTGTTGTTTCAATGGCTTCTCCCATTCTTCCTGCTAATACCAATTTCTGAATTCCTATTCAGTAAAAGGAAGCAAACGATTAACTTTTACAAAAGTAGATAAAACATAAACTTAGTGGATCCTCAGAAAAGAAGGCAGTTAGTAAGAAATCTTTAAATAAATTATGATTAATTTCAATTTTTTTTTCTAATATCATAGTTTCCATTCAGCAATCCAGGAAACATTTCAGACATTTATTAAAAAATTAGAGAAACAAGTACTGTCACAAATTTTTTTTAAAAAAAATCACAAACATACTAGTAATATAGTTAAAATATCTATTATGCAATATTGAAGTTTCAAACACAGATTAAAAAGACTGTTTTAAAGAGATAATAAAACGCCTTATCAAACATGATGACCTTCTGAACAAAGGACTAAAAAATGATCGCTTTTGAGTAAGATTCCAATTTAACAGAGACTCACTGAACATTCACTTGATCTGATTATTTGTTAAATTAGATGATGAGGATACAAAATGAGTGATCTCTGTTCAATAGAGCTTATTAAAATAGTAGAAAAGGACAGCACACAATTAACTACAACACAATGTAATCAGTGCTATTACAGCAATTTGACCTATGAAACAGTTGTCTTCATCCATTAATTTCACCCATCTGTTTTGTTTTCATATCTATACGCTTGTCAAGTATACCCACCCTGATGGACAAACAGCACCCATTTTAGGAGGGCTAACTATGGAGCAGTTAATGCTGACTTGCCATTGTTACATAGGACCTGTTTTATCTCTGGCCACACACGCCAGCACTAGGATCTAAATAATAAATACTTATGATCAATACTATATTAGATAGCCATTTAAATTAAAAGATATTTACATTTCTTTCACACATTATCTCCTCCAACTAATCAGACTACTTTACTATTTTTTAAATCTTTTTATTAAATGTTTATTTCCTGAAAGCTTAAGAAAACATTCCTTTAAGAAAAAAATGGTAAAGACATTCCTTACAAAAATTTCTGTAAAATCTCTCTAGAATTAGAATTCTGACAGAGTCTTATGTGAATTTTTAAACTGATCTTCAAAAATGTCAATGAAAATAAAATTCAGAGGCATCCATTTTAAATTAATATATTCGAAATTTTTTAAATTAAAAAAATAAAATTTCTAAAATTAAAGTAACCAAATCTATAATCTGAAAACAAATATTAGCCATGCACCACAGTGTCCTTACTTTGTCTATTCTTAATGGAAGCTAATTCTTCTAGAACGGTCTGGTCTGTAGATCTGGCAAAGGCCTCTGCTGTGGCACAGTACCCATGGTGGACTAAATAAGATGAAACCATTCTTAAAATAAAAAGAAAAAACATACATCTTTTAGTGAAGAGAATACATGCTTCATACTACAATTTACATAAACAAAATCTACTCTGGTGTTATAAAAACGAACCTATTTCCTTGAAACAAGGCGTTAAGAACTTCACCTTTAAAGTAAGCTTTTGAAAAACATCATTTTGTTCTATTCATGTAGTATTTTCAAAAAGATAACTGCAAATGCTATGTTGAGACTCCTCTCCCTAAAATAAATATTACTTGAGAATCAAGGACATTAAGTGACCTTTTCTTTGATTCTTGGACTCTCATTACCCCCAGGTCCCTTCCTGTCTTATTATTCAGCCCTTCTAACCATAATTTCTATTTTGACTTTATCATATGACTTAGTCCAGTAATTGCTGGCATTGTGTAAAATAACCAACTTTAAAATAAAAGATTAAATCTTAATGTTCCAGAATTCAACCATCTTCTTTATACACCAGTTATATGAAATGGGATCACACAGTATGTACAGAATACTAAGGTGAATCCAGAGAGACAATTTTCCAGAACAATGTCTATAAGTGTACTACTAATTAAAGAATCAGCCTTCTAGTCTAAATCAATTACTATGGTTTTACCCAAGAGATTTATCAAATATGACTTACATGTGAGTGACACATTTGCAATACAATAATCTTTTAAAAAGGTACCAGTTAGTCAAAACATATACTTACATCTATCCACAAAATGTGGTTAGAAAAACTGGTGATGCAACAATATCAACCCAAGTATCTGTTATCTCCAAACATTCAACTTTTAAACCTGCCTCCACTTGACACTACTAAGGGCCAGTTAAAAAATGGTGGGAAGCAGTGGTTCACCAGGAGGAGACTGAAGCGAAGTGCGGAGGAAAGCGGGGAAAATGTCTAAGAAACAGATGTGCATCTTACTTTACCCAACTGTTCAAATTAATTAAAGGGGGAGGGGACCTTTTAGAATGGACTCTTCAAGAGTTCATGGTGAGTATCAATTCAGTGAAGAAGTGGGTGGGAGGATCCTGGTTATAAGGTTAAGATAAATGTTTTCTACTATTTTGCCATGATGCTCAGTGGTAACCATTTTTAGGGCATTAAAACAATGTGGTCCCAGAACAACCCATTCTAGCTTCAGTTCATGGTGACCACCAGATTCTGCATCAGGGTTGTCTATGCTCAACTGGGCTGGACAAAAAAACTAGTGTCCAGTCTCTGTAATACAGATGATAATAGCTCTAGGGAAGAAGTGTGCTTTCAGAGTCATCATTACGTCTCCCAATCACTACCTTTTCTAAAAAATACCCCCAACATTTTATTACAATTTTAAAGTTAAGAATATTCAAGGCAATTATAAGGACATTAAAGATGAAATGTGTTGGACCAATTGTATCTGAAAGTCTGCTATTTTCTTGGCCTGGATTATAATAGTGAAGATGACTTTTTAAATTTAATGGTATTTATTTAAATTTTAAGTCTATACTTCACTACTGCTGATAGTTCAGATATTGAGAGCTTAAACACAGCCAAGTTCGTGTCCAAAATCCACAGAACCCGATTATAAAATTTAGATGATCTCTCAACTTTATCTTTTGCATTAACACTATTAAAAGTTAAATTGTATAACCTACAGAAATCATTAAATACTATTACTAAGAATAGCAAATGAATTAACCTAGCCTAGGTGACCTAACATCATTTTATTTCCTTCGTCAAATTAATTCAGACTGAAATACAATTCTGAATGTGTGTGATCAAACAGTTGTTTTTAATTTGTTTAAAGAGTGGAGTAAATTACTTTTTGTTGAGAGATTAAAATCAATAATATAATAGATATGTTAGTATATAAATTAGTGGATTAAAAAGCTTCCATGGATACCAAAAGAATAAATATCTTATAAAAAATAGATTCTGAATAACATAAATTCAAATATCTTCACTCTTACTTTTGTATCATGGTCTGCCATTCTCCTTCTCGATCTCCGATAGGAAATCGATCTATCTGTGCCTGGATTTTGGTTCTCCACTCCCGCATATAGTCTTCTATATCAAACACGAAAGGATGTTGCCCAAAATTGGCATCGACCACTTCTCCTGGTGTTTGAAGCCCCACGGTAGGATACAAATTTGGCTGTAAGATAACATATTTCATTAAACATCTATCCATTTTATGTTAGATTTAATAATTTTTTAATGTTATATTTAAAAGAACAGAACTATAAATTTACTTCAAATTTTAAAATTCCAATCAAAATATTAGTAAAAGGCTAAAACAAATGGTCTCAATTATATGTTAGATGAAAAAATACCACTTCTTGCAATTTAATCATCAAGAAAAAACAAAGCGAACGAAGATCTCTATTTTATTTATTCAGGGACAACGTTGTATTATACCATGAGGTATTATGCTACTAATAATATGTGGATGTAACTCTTGTTCTAAGATTATGTCATACAGTAGTCACAGAAATTCAAATATAAACACATAACTCAGGTTTATCCCAGATTTTATATATGATACATTTCTATAAACTGCATGTTAAAGCTAGTTATCATAAAAGTACAATCTCAGCTAGTCTGTCATTTAATAGCTTAAATTTACTATTTTCATTCTGTACATTTGGGATGCCTAACTTTACAAAGGGAAGGGGATACGACCTTAATATAAGCAAAACACAGTGCCATGAAGAGTGGGGATTCTCTGTATTAAAAAAAGAGAAAAAAAGAAAAAGAAAAAAAACTCAAATGTACGTATTTCAAGGGAGGAAAAGAATGAATCTGAATACCCAAACTAAGAAATGCATTCAGGTACACTCCATGGTTTCAAGGTTAATCAAGATGAAAAGCTGGTAACTTCAAATAAACAAAAAATAGAGGAGTCATTCTTTTGGCTGTGTCACTAATTGGTTGTTACATCTAAAGGGAGAATGAGTTTCTGAGTGGCTACAAAATGCCAGGGTTTAATCATAATTCTGTGAGGCCACTATTATTATTTCTACTACAAAGATAGAGAAAAATGAGGATTCAAGGTTAAATAACTTGCTCATGGTCGTTCTGCTAACAAATGGCAGAGATGGAACTGGAACACAAGTTTGTCTGATACCACATTCAAAACTGATTTTTCCTCTTGCAACTCCAAATCCTACCATATTTTCGTTTTCTGTGTATGTCTTATATCTTTAACAGTTATAACAAGTATTTTTAGTACAAAACAAGGTAAAGATCAAGAACAGATAATTTCTGTGTGAATATAAGATGTTAGATTTCACAGTAAAATGCAAAGAGGGTGTATTTAAAAACAACCGTTCAATCAAGCAGAACAAAATAGAAACAAAATAGTGTCAAAATATCAAAAAACATAAAGTACTAGTGGATTATGGAAATAAATGGCTAAAGCAAAGTATGCAAATGTATTGATTCTCAATAATCAACAGAGCTAACAAGTTTATAAACTTTTAAGCCAAAAACAGGTGAGATAGTACAGCCTTCTCATTTCACCAGTGAGAAAACTGAGACCTAAAGACTTTATAGAAACAGGCCAGGAGCGGCAGCTCATGCCTGTAATCCCAGCACTTTGTGAGGCTGAGGCGGGTGGATCACCTCAGGACAGGAGTACCAGACCAGCTTGACCAACATGGTGAAACCCCACCTCTACTAAAAATACAAAATTAGCTGGGTGTGGTGGTGCATGCCTGTAATCCCAGCTACTCGGGAGGCTGAGGAAGGACAACTGCTTGAACCTGGGACAGGGAGGTTTTGGTGAGCCGAGATTGCGCCATTGCACTCCAGCCTGGGCAATAAAAGTGAAACTCTGTCTAAAACAAAACAAAACAAAACACAAAAGAACAGAAAACCCACTACAGTTATGAAATACTTTAACACAAAAGCATATAAGCCAAAAACCAGAGTGAGACGATTATGTTCATTACGCAGAGTTTATAATGATATTCAGTACTGTCTAAATAAAGACACTTTTAAAACGATCTGCTCATCTAAATTTTCTTATAAATTCAGAAAAAATAATTATATCAACACTATCAAAGACAATCAACATTCATGAATTCTCTGATAAAACTATTTCATAAAAATTTAAAACTTCCCTGTGACAAAACATGCCACAAATGACAAAGATAAATGACCTTCTAGAAAAAAAATCTGCCACACATATGGCAAAATGTGTTTTCCAAATATAGAAAAAATTTAGGAGGACAAAGTTCAAATTCTTAAAAATGGCAACGAATATGAAGGCAATTTGTAGAAGAAATAAAAATGACAACACATAAAGAGAAGTTTAATCACACTCAACTTTTTAGATGAACATTTTTAATGTGCACTTAAAAATAAAATCAATTAAATTAAAAGTTCAAGATTTAAAAACTTTTGCACATCAGATTAAGACTTGAAAGGCTGAGAATACCCAATGTTGATAAGGGTTGTGGAAATAACCCTCTCATCTACTTACACAGAAATAAACTGATATAATCTTTTAATAAATAAATCAGGAAAAATCTATTAACACTGACTGAGTAATTTCACTTGGAAGAGTGTATTCTTACAGAAAAATAAGTATGTACAAAGATATGTCCTGTAGCATTATTTGTAACGCAAACAAAACTTTAAAATATTCACAGATAGGTGATACTATACCACATTCATCAAATCTCAGAATCTAATAGTATCAAATATCACTATTTTGTGTCTAGGAAAACATAATGCAAATTAAACTCTGACCAGTCATTGATTCTACAGTGCATTCTCATTTCAGAAATACTAAAATATGAAAAAAATGTACATTTTATAATTAATCGATTGTGGTAGTAAGTTAATACAATAACATAACATAAAGCAGGCAAAAAGAACAGAATGAAAAATGTTATGTATGGACATAGAAAGATGTCCTATACACATTAAAGTAAGGTATAACATATTGTATATGTTATGACCCTATCTTTCATATAAACATTTAAAAAATGAACATACTGGCTTATATGGTGTTTAGAAAGAAGTCTAAAAGGATATATACTCAAGTTAAAACAAACATTATAGCCAAAGAGACTGGGACTATGAAGAACTTCTCTTTTGTACATTTCTGTATATATAAACATTTCTCATTTAAGTATTTAATACTATACATTACTTCTGTAATCTGATACATATTTAAAATAGTTTTAGTAATATTAAGTCAGTTTTGGCTCACTGAAAAGTAACTATAATTTTTATACCATTTACTCAACCTTAAAACTGGAGAATTTGGGGGAAGAGGATTAAGGACATAATCCTTAACTTGCTATATTACAGATTTTAAAAAACAACAGCCTTCAATGTTTTTTAGTATGTTCACCTGTGCAGCTATTATAATTTAATTGTATAACAATCCCATCACCCCAGAAAGAAACCCAGTACCCATTAGCAGCCACTCCCCATTTCCCCATTCCCCCGGCAACCACTAATCTACTTTCTAACTCTATGGATTTGCCCATTCTGGACATTTTGCATAAATGGAACAACAAAATATGTGATCTTTTATGACTGGCTTTTTCTTTTTTTTTTTTTTTGAGACAGAGTCTCGCTCTGTGGCCCAGGCTGAAGTACAGTGGCATGATCTCAGTTCACTGCAACCTCTGCCTCCTGGGTTCAAGCGATTCCCCTGCCTCAGCCTCCCAAGTATGGGACTACAGCCGCATGCCACCACGCCTGGCTAATTTTTGTATTTTTAGTAGGGATGGGGTTTCACCCTGTTGGCCAGGATGGTCTCGATCTCTTGACCTCCTCATTCGCCCGCCTCGGCCTCCCAAAGTGCTGGAATTACAGGCGTGAGCCACCGCACCCAGATGACTGGCTTCTTTTATTTAGCATGTTTTCAAGGTTCATCCATGCAGCAGGTGCACCGTCACTATAGATTTATATGTAATAATGTCTTCCAGAAAAATACTCCCGCCCATGTAGAATAGTACATAGACAGAATAGGTACTTTATGAAAAGAATAGGAAAACATTTCTATTAACTTGCAAAAGGTATTTTCAATCTAGAAATTGCTTAAAAGCTAAATGTATACAATATAAATTTCTATTCTCAATAGCACAGCTTTGGTCTACATTAGATCTCTTCTAATAAAAATGACTATACAAATAATGTATCCACAAAAAGTAGATTTCAAGTCAGTGCCCAGAATTCAAAAACAACGTCATTTAAAATGAGAACAGTTACTATAACAAAAGTCTTTAAAAAGCAACAGCCTTCAATGTTTTTTAGTATGTTCACAGAACTGTGCAACTATCATAATTTAATTGTATAATTAAATCCCAAACTGAATTAGTTATATTTAATGTCATTTCTCAAACTGGTGAGGTAAGCTGAGGAAAAAGACTATTTTGAAAAAAATCTAAGGTTTTCAAAGCTGTATAAACACTTATGTTCCATAACAGGTGCAGAACAATATAGGTAAACTGGATTTTCTGCAAATATACTTTCTCTCAGGATTCAATGGTATGGGTAGCTTGTGAGAGATCCCAGGTGTAGAAGACAAATATATCAACGCTTCCTTGATGCTTCCTTTAAAAGAAAAGTGATATGAAGCCTGTGGAAGTCCCAGAAGATCTACAGTATTAAAAATGAAAACTACTATACTAAAAGGAAACCTAAAACCACCACCGTAACCACTGTTACAAGGAAGTTGCACATGATCACTGGCTACCTGAGGGAGAAAACATAACTGGTGATTCAAAAGAGGGAGAGAAAATAATCAACATGTCTACAACCAACCAAGCTTTTCCCAAATGATCACCTCTATCTATGAACAAGAAAATGAAAGCTAACAACAACAAAAGCTCACACTGACTAGTTGGTTTCACATGCTTAGTGCCGCAACAGAAAAAAATAAAAAAATAAAAAAATAAAAAAAGTCACTAAACCCTTTACCCAACTCTAAATGAAACTTACAGCATTCTCACCAGAGTCTCTTACCTGTTAAAGACCAAATCAACCCACCAACCAGAATCTGCCCCTACACACTCTGCCTGTCCCCACAATGCTCTTCTCAAAAGCCCATCCCCTCAATTACACACCTGTCTACCTCTTTCTATGCTACATCTACTTTTTTTCTATGTTACATCAACATTTTCGTCAGCATGCTCAATCTCCTAATTTTTTTTTTCTGCTGCCCCCACTTCCACCACCAGCTACTACTCCATTTCTTTACTCCTCCAGAGTTATCCACTGTCTACAATTCACCTCTTCCTAAAATCCATTCCAATCAGGATGTCTCCATCCCACAGCTGCAACTTTCTTGTCCAGGTCACCAGTGACCTCTACTCTGCTACGTACAATGGTCAATCCTCAGACCTTACATAATTTTCAGATCCAATCCATTAGCCAATTCTCTTGGTTTTCAGTTGGATTTTTAAAAGAATCATATTTTTTGTTATTATTATTTTGGGATTTTTAAAAATTTAACTCTTTAATCCATCTAGAACTTACTTTACACTCTGTCCTAACAATATCTACATATTTTAAAAAATAATAATAAAGACTTATTCCATCACTATTTACTAAATAATGTGGCAGGGTTTTTTTTGTTGTTTTTTGTTTTTTTGGTAGAGGTGAGATCTCATTATATTGCCCAAAGTGGTGTTGAACTCCTGGCCTCAAGCAGTCCTCCCACCTCAGACTCCCAGATCTAAACAATGCTTCTTCATGAGTACTTTTGATTGGTAGGGTTCAAATATTCCTTGGCTTAAAATTATTTTCTATTATAATTTTGGTTTGTTTTTTCCTAGGATTTTCTTAACGGATATAATCTACAGATTTGGTATCTATTCTCTACCTCTGAATCTTCCACCATCTCTCTCAAAACATCTCTGAAAATTGGAATGCGTTTTATAATTGATGACACCTTACTATGGTCAGGCAGCTGTCACAATACAGCTGTCACTGCCTGCACAGGAGCAATTTGTTAAGGAATGAGCTCACTGAAAAGTTCTTGGGACTGAATTGCTTTTCCTGATGAAATTTTCATTTTCGTGATATTGATTAATATCATGAAAGTGACAGCATCAAATGTGCACGATGGAATAATCCGCAGCTTGGAGATTAATCCCAGAGACATAACACGGAAATCTTAAAAAATGTTCTCGATGACAGAGAAGATAGTATCACAAAGAAAATCATGGGCATCAGCCTGGGCAACCTGGCGAAACCCCATCTCTACCCAGCATACCAGTCGGGCATGCTGGTGTGCGCTGGTGGTCCCAGCTACTTGGGAGTCTGAAATAGGAGGATCCCTCAAGCCTGGGAGGCAGAGGTTGCAGTGAGCCAAGATCACATCACTGCGCTCCAACCTGGGTGACAGAGTGAGATCAAAGAAAATCATGGCATCCACTCTAAAAAAAAAACTGATTTAAAAGGTTAGAGTCTGAATATGAAATTTTAGGAATACCTTAATCAATTTATATTGCTTATTTCATCCTTTTTTAGGTATGCAACACCTAAAAACAGACACGGATTAAAAATCTACATTTAAATAAACCTAAGAGATCATTGAGTATAAGATAAAAATGCTAAGTGATAAGGGAGGCATTATGTCACAGTTAGCTTTTTCCCCCTTGGTGTCATAGATGATGCAGATTACAACAGACAGTGACTTGGGTTTGGTAAATAAGATCTGTGAAATCAAACCACTACTGAAGAGAGTTACTGTCATCCCTTGCTTAAATTTCTGCAATAGTCTTCTCACAGGTCCCCTTGCTTCTACCCTTACTCCCATATAACTTTTTTTATTTTTTTATTTTTTTTTGAGGCAGAGTCTCGCTCTGTCGTCACCCAGGCTGGAGTGCAGTGGCACAATCTTGGCTCACTGCTAGCTCCGCCTCCCAGGTTTATGCCATTCTCCTGCCTCAGCCTCCTGAGTAGCTGGGACTATAGGCGCCAACCACCATGCCCAGCTAATTTTTTGGTTTTTTTTGTTTTTTTAGTAGAGACGGGGTTTCATGGTGTTAGCCAGGATGGTCTCGATCTCCTGACCTCATTATCAGTCCACCTCGGCCTCCCAAAGTGCTGGGATTACAGGCGTGAGCCACTGCGCCCAGCCTAGTCTATTTTTCAACTAAGCAATCACAGTGATCCTGTAAAAACTGAAGTCATATCATGACAAATACAAGTCTGCAATGTCTTTGTATTTCACTCAGAGTAAATGTCCAAGCCCTCCCAATGGCTTGCCCAGGTCTAGATGGTCTATTAATAGCTTACCCCCACCCCATCATTATCTCTGATCATCTACTACTACACATGCTCTGCCCTCCTCACTCCTCTCTCCCACACTTCAGACCCTTCTTCAAACAAGCCATGTGTGCTCCTGCCTAAGCACCTTTTCCCTAACTTCTCTCTGCCTGGAAAGCTCTTGCTCTACATATACACTTGGCAGACTCCCTCACTCCTCCAAAGCCTTAGCTCAAGTCTCACCTTGAGCAAAGGGGAGCAACTTGAACAACCTTATGTCCTACCATTGGTATTCCCATTCTCTTTTTTTCCCCTTTCTTTCCAAAGTATACTTAACACCCTTAAAATATGTTCTACTTTATTTGTTTTTCATGTACTGCTTATTCTCTAACTTTCACAGCTTGAATACTATAAAGTCCAAGAGGGCAGAGACCTTTACTACCTGTTTTGTTGAATAATATATTCCAAGCACTTAACCTGCCACACGGTAGGCCTCTATATAGCTTGGATGAATAAATAATTAGAACTGCTATACAGCTTTCTGCTGAAAAGTCCAAGGAAATACATTTCAAATGAATGAATGGTGACATTTAAAAAGATACTTGAGAATCAATTCTGATTTATTTTCCTTTATACAATGAATCCAGCGCAAGTTGGAGCTTAATTTCTGAGGGTCTACACCCAAGGTGGTTAGAGAAAAGATCTCTTCTTTGCATGTCATATAAACTTAATAAATATCAATAAGACTCTATTTTAAACTTTCTAAATATGCCCAGTATCAGTTTCTTTATACTTCCTTTAATTAAAAATAGAAAATTGCCTTTAAAAAAAGTCTTACCGGTAGGTCAGTGAAAGCAATACCTAAAAAGAAAAAAAAAAGTGGCATTAGAAACTGTTTTTCAAAGCAGACTATACTGACAAGCTGAACTTCTAACTAAAAGGAAACAAATGGCAAAAGAAAAAACATTAAAGCCTAAATAAAAAATAACAACACTAATTTTTCATCAGTAACACTACCATATGTCTGGGTGAATGAATGCTGTTCCCCTTCAAGATAATCAGCCTTGCTAGTCATACACAAATTTTATTTCTGAGATGTTGCCATTGTCTCCAGGATTTTTGAAATACTTTTAGATATATCTTCAAAGCTACATTAGAAAACACATTAAGAAAGTTGGTTGCAAAACAGTCACAGTTTATTTTTTACCCCCAAGTTGCCATTTGTAGCCTCATCGTTTAATAATTATCATCTAGATTTAGCTTTTAAGTAATTTTAGGTGGAAGGAAAGGAGTTTTTCTGTTATAAAAGGCAAACAAGGGAAAATACAGTATATTTTTGCTTCTTTAAAAAATGTTTCTTATGAAAGTAAATTCTTTAACTTATGATTTACTCGTGGGAAAAATCAATTCCTCCTTCAAAGGATAAAGGATTTTTGCACAGTTGAGAATTTCTCTTGAATACCTTTTCACAGTAATTACAACAGTCACGGTTCTAGATACAACTTGAGCAATGGCAATATCATTGTAACAAGTCTACTGTCAACCCAACCTGACAATTTAACGACCTCCTTTCAAATATTCAAATACACAACTTAGCTGAAAATAAGATAATAAAGTATTTCTGTAGATATATTTTTAAAGATTTAGCGCTAGAATAATGGGAGAGCAGTATTGGTGAGTCAGTCAGTTGATCTCAATTCTTCCAGTCTAAAACAAAATCAAAACCAAACCAGCACCACTGTTTCTACAGTCTTGATTACTATCTTAAAACCAAGGGAATTTCCATTAAATCATTTTTAAGGTCTCTTCCTACTTGACATTTTATTCTTCTATGATTGTGCTGTACTAACAGAAACCATCTATTTATTAAGATAATAAAGTTAAAAGACAAACTGAATATAAATTTTACACTTTTAAAATAATGTGTAAAAATAATGTTTTGTAGTTAGTAGAGCCCTGTTTTCACGATTTTTAAAAACTAGTAAATTCATGGTGGCTTCTTAAAAGGAAAGCAAAGTTAGGGTTCCTGTTTCCCCCATATAAAACATTATCATTACATTTAACTTCATTAATAACACAGACAGCAAAGTACTATCAGCCCAAATAAAAAATTTACCCCCAAAATTTCACAAAAGTAAAAAGAATACAGAAAGCAACAGAGAATAAATATTTTAATATACTATATACATATTTCTAATATTTTTTCATAAGCTAATCAATTATTTTTCTCAAAGATGTCTAGTTATAATGAAGACTGTATATTCTATCCTTAGCAAAAATCCTTTGTGTCTGTAATTACTGAAATCTTCACTTTACCAAAAACTCTAATGAAAAATTCAAAATTAATTCCAAAGGTTAACATTTTTTAACACTGCCAAATAAAGTTACCACACGTTTTTGCTCAGACCATGAAAAGATGCCACTTTAACAAGATGATGTAACTATTTGAATTTTACACAGAAAGCAATTTTCTATATTCATAATTTCCTGATTTGTCAGGTTTTTTGAAAAGTGATCTTCAATTGGTGAATGTTATTCAATAAAACAAAGTAAAAAATTATCAAATTAAGTTAACCTATATACTGCAATGTTTTTCTCTTATTTTCTTAAATAAAACCTTTCTATTTTTCTTTATATAGTAAGCAAATATATATTCTGAAAGTCTTCCATGAGACAGAAACTAAAGATGTATCAGGTTTTGGGTACAGATTATCCATTTAGGAAGTACAAGGGAATAGTAACTAAATATTTAACAGTATTTTATCTTCTAAGATGTCAAATCCAGACCAGAGGTAGGCAAAGCTTTCCTACAAAGGACTACTAATATGTTCTGCTTTCCAGGCCATATGGTCTTTAACACAAATACCCAACTCTCCCATTGTAACAGGAAAGCAATCATGAACAATATATGTAAGTGGGTGTGGCTGGTTTCTAATGAAATTTTATTTTAAAATACACAGGAGGCTAACTTGGCCATAGCTTGTAGACTCCTATTCTAGAGAAGTCATTTCCGCTCATCAATGTTTTACCAGTGGATCCCAGGAACCTAGCTCAGGGCTGACAAACAATGATACTAAATAACATTTAATGATTATTCACTAGATGCCAGAACTGTGCACATACTAAGCAGTTTACTCTAACAACCTTAGTGAGATAGGTATTACAGTGATCCTAATTGACAAAGTGAGAAAACTAAGGCAAAGAAATGTTAAGTACTTTACATATGGTTACATGGCATAAGCCAGGAGTCAAACCCATGCAAGTCTGACTAAAGAACTGTTATTAACCACTGTTATACCACCTCTCTATGTGTTTAATATTTATTAAATTTAAGAATGAATAATGCCAAACATTCAGGTTTACTTAAAATGTGGTCTGGGCGCAGTGGCTCACGCCTGTAATGCCAACACTTTGGAAGGCTGAGGCGGGTGTATCACTTGAGGTCAGAAGTTCAAGACCAACCTAGACAACATGGTGAAACCCCATTTCCACTAAAAATACAAACATTAGCTAGGGGTGATGGTGCGCCTATAATCTCAGCTATTCAGGAGGTTGGGGAAGGAGAATTGCTTGAAACTAGGAGGTGGAGGTTCTGAGCTGAGATCGCATCACTGTACTCCTGCCTTGGCGACAGAAGGAGACTGTCTCAAAACTAAATTAATTAATTAATTAATTAAAATTTATAATGTGACTCCATTATTAGGTGCATCTTTTTAAAGACACATCACACATTTCAAAAAATAGCTTTCTCAGCCAAGAGAAAAATTTAATTTAAATCTTTGTGAAAACAGGGAACAAATAAAATCGTATCACCTGTGATTGTCTTATCTCCCAAAATGAAATTTCTTCTCTGGAAAGTTTTCAAAGTTTATGTTAAAGAGATTGTGGTTTTTTAAAAGTGTATTCTTTGGTTTTTGAGCCAAAGATCATACCTAAAACCAGATTTCTCCGGATTCAAAACTTCAAACATCTTAAGCAGTCAAGCCAACTAAGATTATATGATCAGTCAGAATAGCAACAACAAATAAATTCAAGAGGACTGTATTGTTCTTGGAAACCAGGTGGCTACAACAATGAAATCACACACAAATATACATAATTTGCTTGGGGTCCTTAACATTATTGTACTAGTGAGAAAAGGATCTGTTGTGGACTTGAGAAAAACTTTCAAGTCAGATAATACAGAAGGACTTCAGAATTAAAATCAGTAATCAGAAATAGAAATGTTAAGCTAAATATGAAAAACGTTAACTTTATATCAGAAATATATTGAAACACTTTGAAAAGAGTACTGCCAGTGCAGCCAGAAATTCAGAATTTTCTATTATACTGTGAAATAACAGAAAAAACAGCTTTTGTGTTAAAGAACATCTATTATATGTCTAAGCATACTACTTTAAGTCTAATTTCTAAATACTATTTATAAGCAGAGTTTCTGACTTCTAGGGTTACTTAGTTTATGCTTCTTTTCGTTTTACCTCATTAAAAATAATTTGAGTCAAAGATTTTTCCAGCAGTAAAATGTGAAATCCTTTTTTATGAAACAAAAAGCATCAGTGTTACTATCCTTTATACTTTCTATAGTTAAAAAAAAAAAAAAAAAAAATTCTAAGAAAAAGGAATATAATGACCACATACAACTTCAAATTTGAAGTGCTATGAGTAAATGAATATTCCACTGAAAATCTTAATTTACTATTAGTCTTACAATGTATGGGTTTCAAGTTGTCCATAACCTATTTTATTTTCAGAAGTTTTTTTATTCTCAGAAGTTTTGTCACTGTTTGCTTAATTCTGCTCCCTTCCATAGAACAAACTTGTATTTACCAACTTAGCCATCTTTGTTAGCAGATCTGACCTTTGAGTGTGTTGATGCCCTTCATATGCTTGTGGCATCAAGCTTTCCCTTCCTTTGTTACTATTCCCCACACTATCCTAACAACTGACTGCTCCTTTTTCTTAGCACCTGTTACTTAGAAAATTAGATTATACTGTGTAGCGTTTTTTTTAAAGCAGAAAACTCGTGGCATTTCTATTTCCAGAATAAATATCTCAGTGTAGGGATTATTTCTACAGTAACTCCTATACATATATGTATCATATAGATGGCCTTCACAGAATATAAATATTCACCATTTCCTCAGCTTTTATCTGGGGAAAAAGGAAGAAACCATTTTCAGAGGCATCTATCTATAAAAGAGAATCACATAATAAATACAACCACCATCCTGGAAGTATAATAATCTCAGTATTTGGTTATTTTGCATGCAACATATTATCTCAGTACCTAAACTATGTCCATTCTTGGTGTAAAAGCAGGTATTGTTGATAAGATTAACACAACAGCCAATGACATCACCAGTAGTGAAAGTTGGTCCATAAGGTTGTCCAGTTCCGGAAGAACAAAACGAATGTCCATCATCCCCATGGTAACCATATGAATGTTTATCCCAACCTATGGAGAAAGTTCCGGCATATTTACAATGAAAAGTAAGGTTCCTCTGTACTAGGTTTATTCACTAAGATTATGATAAATCAGAACAGTACAAGATAATATAAAAGTGAAATTTCCAATGTACATTTAAATTCTTAACAATTACAAAATTTATTCTATATTAAAATACTGTTTACAAATTTAAGAAAAATAGCTACACAGAACACTAAAATATTAAACAGAGAGAATCCCTACCAGAAAAAACCAACATAAATGCTAACCCACAGGAGGACATATTTTCTGTGCATATTCGTTTTGCTAATATACTAAAAATAATTTTGCTTTGATTTAAAGAAACACACACACGTTTCATATAACATAAAGAGATTACATCCTATTCAACCACTGCAAGTTTCTCAAGGCTGTGATCCAAATATAAAAGCCAAACAAGGCGTGGTCTTACCAAACTACAAATATGTTTATATCATCATTAAGAGATTTTTACCTGATCAGTTACTTCTATAAGGAGTTTTCAAATAATAAAAACCTCAAACCCTCTTTCAAGTATAATTTTAAGCAAAAGGGTACAAAGAAAGTATGTCAAGGTAACATATCTGATTACAATCAGATGCAACTACATTGTCTTGGTTTGTTTCTTTCAGGCACTTCATGTAGTTTTACAATGATAGTTTTGCCTTGTACTTCAAAAAGTCTTGCCAAAATTAATTTTTAACTTTGGCAAAGAGAGTATTAAAAGACACAATTTAAGAATCACTTCCCTCTGATAAGTGGTGCTGGGAAACAGGTCTGCCATCTCTATTCATCTCTTCCTGAGTTTACTTTAAGTATTAGTCGATATTCCCAGAACATTAAACAACTGAAGATGGGTTAAAAGTAAAAAATGTGATGGGTAGCCAATATAACCAGCCACATTAAAATATTTAAAGTAGTTGATATTACTATGTACTAAAACTTAAAAATATCAAAATACAAAAAAAGCATGACATATATACTATATGTTTTACTAAACAGTGTGAAATTTAAATTTATTAAAAACCACTCACAGGCCGGACACGGTGGCTCATGCCTGTAATCCTAACGGTTTGGGAGGCGGAGGCAGGTGGATCACCTGAGGTCAGGGGCTCCAGACCAGCCTGGCCAACATGATGAAACCCCATCTCTACTAAAAATCCAAAAATTAGCTGGGGCTGGTGACGCATGCCTGTAATCCCAGCTACTTGGGAGGCTGAGGCAGGAAAACTGCCTGATCCCAGGACGCAGAGGTTGCAGTGGGCCAAAACTGCACCACCGCCATCCAACCTGGGTGACACAGTGAGACTCTGTCTTAAAAAAAAAAAACAAAAAAAAAATTCCACACAGCTTTCACTTAAAATTCATGATATTGATGATTAAAAACACAGAAAATCAGTATCTTTAAATATTATAATTTCTTACTTGAAAATTTTAACCAGAAAGAGCTACTCATAAGACATAATACTGTAATTCAATTACAAGTGTACCTGGTAGTCTATTCATGTTCACACCTTGAGCAGAAAGACCAATTCCCATGTAACTGTTGGCGGGGGTGAGGGGAGAGAAGAAAAGGACATTATTATAGTCATATATGTATAAATTACCAAACACTCTGAAACAATATCAGAACCAAGCCCAAGGTCGAACTCCTAAGGTAGCTACAAAAATTTTATTACAATTTATTACGTAACAACAATGGGCAATATTAAGTACCAATAATACTCAGACTTCACAGCAAACTCATACGGTAATAATTCATAAATACACAAAGCATTAATACACAGCTATGCACTCTACTGACACCTATAAAAAATATCTCCAATTTATTTACAGATAAATGTTTGGGATTAAGATTTCTCACAAAAAAGCACAGAGGCATTGTGGAAAGAAAAAAAATGTTAAGGAAACAAATATGTTTCCCAAGGGGCACAGTAAAAATTTAGACCGTGCGCGCGTGCGCGCGCGCACACACACACACACACACACACACACACACACACAGAAATATGGATTCTCATTTGGAAAAAATTTCAAACTCACATAAAAATATCTTAATAAAATTACCCCAAGGTATGTATTTTCTATACTGGCTTTCTAAAACTGAGCAAATTGACAAAATCTACCTAAACAGAGGGTTCTTTATTATCAATTTATAAAATTAGAACAAAATAATCTCCACACAATACACAAGGAAAGATTATTAAGGTATTCAGTCATTTTTCAAATGCTTATAAAACATTAACAACAAAACCTGATAAAGATAGTTCAAAGGAAGAAAACATAACACAATACACTTGTAAATATGAACACAAAAAGAAAAACAAAATAAAAAGCAAACTGAATCCAGTTTGTTAAAAGGATAATTGACCATTATTGTTATCAAGGTTTTAAATGGCATTTGATAAAATTCAGCCACCATTCCTAATAAGAACTCCAATAAAATAAGAATAAAAGGAAATTATTTAACTATGAGACTTTTCCCCCAAATACAGCAAGCAAGATATTCAACAGTAAAACACACTGAAGGCATTTCCACTAAAATCAAGAGATGCCTATAATTGTTAAATACTGTTTTAGGGGCTTTAGAAAACTTAATAAAAAGAAAACTAAATGATATTAAAAGTAAAAGATACAAAAGTACCTTTATTTGTAGTGGGTATGATTACATACATAGAAAACCACAGAATCTACCAAAACCTTTTACAATTATTCAGGCATTTTGGCAAAGTGACTACATATAAGAGGAACATTTTAATATTTCTTCTAGTACAGCCAGCTGGACAGCCACAATAACTACAGAAAACATAAAACAGGAATAAGGTTCTCAAGGAAGGCTCAAAATTACATATTAAAAGCTGTATATAAATGGATATAGTAAAGATCTGGATAACTTGAGAGCATAAAAATGGCAGTCTTTCAGATAGGCACACAGGCTCACAGCTGGAATCCCAGCACTTTCAGAGACTGAAGCAGGAGGATCTTTTGAGCCCAAGAATTGAAGACCAGCCTGGGCAACACTGGGAGACCTTGTCTCAAAAAAAAAAAAAAACAAAACCATCAGTTGTGTGTGGTGGTGCGCACCTGTGGTCCTAGCTATGTGTGAGGCTGAAGTGGGAGGATTGCTTGACCCCAGGAGGTTGAGGCTGCAGTGAGCCGTGAATAATCACACTACTGCATTCCACCCTGAGTGACAGACCAGGACTCTGTCACTCAGACTGGAGTGCAAAAACAAAAAAAGGAGGACAACCTTTCTAAAATGATGTATACATACATTTATACATTTCAATACCTATTCCAACAGAAGTTTTAAAACTGAGCAAAATTATTTCAAAGTTCATATGGAAAAACACATAATTTTGATCAAAAGACAAAATTTTAAAAAAGAAAACTCAGTTTTCCCTACTAGAAATTAAAACACATAGTTAATTAGATTCAGAAGAGCAATATTACTACTACGAGCATATGCCAAGTGAGACACGAGTGACAAAACATTAGGAAACAACATATAGATGTCTAGTCAAGAAGGCTCATTACGTTTGTATTCTGATTCAGCCCCTTTGCTACAAGTACAATATAAAATGTAAGTATTATATTTTATTTAAAAAGTCTAAGTCATAAGACAATGAGAAGAAACACAAGGCTGTGAATGGGGATATAAGCTATGGACCTGCAAAGCTCTGAGTCCATGAGCACTTAACAGTGGCTCAAAGTTCCCCCTCCTCTGGGTAAACAAGGACTAAAAATGTTCCATAAGAGGAGTATTAACTATGTTTACTGCTTAAAGCCCAAGGTTGGAACAGGCTTCTCCTCTTGAAAGGAGGCTAAGAATATACTGATATCACCTGCTGCCTAAGCTAGAGCTTATTTGACATTGTGGTGTAGTTAAGGGGAAAGAGAGAGGAGAAACCTCTTAATCAGGATCTAAACCAGTTAGTTATTGAATGGATCCATTACAGAATCTGCAATACTCTCAACATCATGCTGAAGCAAGAACCTGGAAACTCTAATACAAACCTAGTTTTGGATTAGGAGGAATGAACTAAAAAGCAAGTACAAACTGTAAGAAAGAAAATAAACAAGAGAAAAAGACAGATGAGCAAAAGGAAGAAAAATGTTAAACTTCCCAATCAAAATAAGGTTGCAAGGGCAAAATTCTAAAATATAAGATCAACAAATCTGACACAACAGGCATGTAGAAAAAAATGAGAAAAAAGAAAAAGACCAATAAAATAAATGACTGGAACATGAATTCATTCTAGATGATATCACTCAATGGATAGTATGATTTTAAAAAAACATAAAAATAAGTATACTTAGGAATATACTAAAAGAAAAAAAAAACATAATCACTAAGATGTAAGGACAGTGGTGTACCAGTATTTGTTGAAATAATTTAGATAATAATTTTCCAGAACTGAAAAACATGTTGCTGAATTGAAAATATACACAACATACTGAGGAAGATAAAAATTAAGTCACACATAAGACATGCTGTAGAACATCAATCACGGTCATAATCTTAAAAGCTACCAGAAAGAAAAGTAGATTACCTAGCAAGGAATGGCAATTAGACTGACTGCAGACTTCTCCCCAGCAACAACTGATGACAAAAAACAATGACACAGTATGTTCAAAGTATTGAAAGTAAAGTAACTGTCTACCTAGAACTTAGTTCCCAGGTAATGCAGCAAGAATGAGGGAAAAATAAGATATTTTAAAACACATAAAAGCTAATGGTTTACTATACACAGACTGTCCCAAAAGAACTATCTGAGGACATACTTTAGCAGCAGGGAGACAAGTGAAAATAGAAGAAAGGCATGGACAAGGAAACGATCAGCACAGAAAATGACAAAATATATCACTAAAAGTCATTATTGATTTAAAAAACACTATTCAGAGTTTTAAAATCAATCATCATACATAATGTGCTAGGACACAATTACCTGACACATAAACAAAAAATATCCATGTTCAAAAGAAAGGACAAACAGGGAATGACCCTGAGACAATCCAGATGTGAGAATCAGCAGACAAAAAAATTTAAACCAGGTACTGTTACAATGCACAAGATGTAGGGAGAAATACTCTTGCTTTGAATGAAAGGAAATTCCAGAAAAGAAAAAGAATCAATAAAAAGGAACTACTATGGTCTGAATGTGTGTGTCCCCCAAAATTCTTATGTTGAAACCCAGTCCCTAATGTGGTGGTATTATGTGGTGGGACCTCTGGGAGGTCATGAGGGCTGCACCCTCAGGAATGGGATTTTTGCCCTTATAAGAGAGGCACGAGAAGGCCTGTTTGCCCCTTCTGCCATGTAAGGACACACAGATGTCACATAGGTGTTTTCTATGAAGCAGAGATTTCTCACCAGAAACGGAATCTGCTGGAGCCTTTTAATCTTGGACTTCCCAGTCTCCAGAACTGTGAGCAATAAATGTATGCTGTTTATATAATAAATTACCCAGCCTAAGGTGTTTTGTTACAGGCGCCCAAACAAAAACAAGAACCAAATAGAAATCCTGGAGCTGAAAACTGTATGGAATAAATATTTACTGATGTACTTAATGGTGGACTGAAGATGGCAAAATAAATAGTAACATGAAAACAGATCTTATCTGAAGGACAGAGAAAAAAAGATAAGGGTACTGGGGGTAAGAGTCCTTGGAACAGTACCAAAATACATGTAACCAATCCCAAGGAGAAACAGAATAGGACAGAAAAAAAATTGAAAATAATTCCCCAAATTTGGTAAAAGAAAAAAACGTATAGATTCAAGAAGCTCAGCAAACATTAATTAAATAAAAAGAAAAACACACTTAGGCACAAATCACGACTGAACTGCTGAAAACTAACAAAAAAGAAAAAAAAATGCAGAAAACAGCTAGAGAAAAATGACGTATTACTTTCACAGGAACAATGAGTTGAATTTCCACTGACTTATTAGAAAATATGAAGGCCAGAAGACAGTGGAATGAAATCTTTAAAAGTGCTAAAAAGAAAAAAAAAACCCAAAAGCCTGCCATATGCAAAATGTCTTTCAAGAGAAATATTCTTAATAAAAATGAAACAAAAACATTCTCAGATAAAAACATAATGTGTTGCCAGCAAACCTACACTTAAAAAAATGCTCTTAATTTGCCTAAAACATGACTCTTTAAAGCAAAAGTGGTAACACGTATTGTGTAGTTTATAACATATATAGATGTAATACATACGACAATTACAGCAAGGAGGACAGGAGGAAGTGACAAATGTAGAAATGCAAGTTTCTATATTTTACATAAAATGGGTCACTATTAATTCGCAACAGGTTATGAAAAAATATATATTAAAATCTAGAATAATCGCTAAAAAGAGCAGAGACATAGTTTAAAGGTCAGTAAATAAAAAGAAATTGTAATCATGTATCAAAATAACATATGATTACTAGACAGTGTTTAACCCAAGAACACAAGATTGGTTTAACATTCAAAACCAATCAATGTATTTTACTATATGAGGGGAAAACTCCTATCATGAAATAGCTGCAGTAAAAACACCTGATACAATTTAACACCATTCAAAATAAATACTCTTAGCAAACTAACAAGGGAACTTCCCCAACCTGTATCTATAAAAACCCTACAATTAACATGCTTAATAGTGAAATACTCAACACTATTCTCCGAAAACCAACAAAAAAGCAAGAAGGCCAGTGCTCACTACTCCTACTCAACACTATACTACAAATCCTAGCCATTTCAACACGGCAAAAAAAGAGAAATAAAATGCATAAAAATTAAAAAGAAATAAAGCTGGCTCTATGTACAGATGATTGTTTATAAAGAAAATCCTAAGGAATCTACAAAATAACTGGAATAAGTGAATTTAAGAAGGTTGCAGGATACAAAGTTAATTACAAAGTCCACTGTATTTGGCAAGAAATACTAGAAAAACAAAATATTGAAAACCAATTCTATCTAAAACAGCATCAGAAAACATAAAACACTGAACAAAAGACATGCAGGCCTCTCTACTCAAAATTACCAAACATCATTTTGGGAAATTTTAAAAGACATAAATAAATGGCAAAACATATCATGTCTACATACTGGGCACCTCAGCTACTATTCTCTTTAAACTGATCACAGACTCAACGCAATGTAAAGCATAACCACAATAGGCTTTTCTTTTATTTTTTTAATCGGAAAAGCTGATTCTAAAGTGTATATAGAAGCTGATTAATGAATGTAAATATACAGCTTAATAGAAGAAACAAGACCTAGTATTAGATAGATCAGTAAGATGACTATAGTTGACAATATTCTATTGCACATTTCAAAATAGCTAGAAGAGAATACGCCAAATGTTTCCAGCATAAAGACAAATATTTAAGGTAATAGATACCCCCAATACTCCGATTTTATCTTTACAATTATATGAATGTATTAAATTATCACTGTACGCCCAACACATGGACACCTATTAGGCAGCTATAAAAAATTAAAATTAAATAAGTAAAATTTACATGGAAATGTGAAGGATCTAAAACATTCTGAAAAACTTGGAAAGTTGTAGAATTTACACAATCTGACTTCAAAACATAGCATGGGCTGAGTAATCTACACAGTATGGTACTGACTTAAGGATCAACAAACAGATCAATGCAACAGATTAAGGAGTCTAGAAAGAGACCCACATTCATAGTTATTTAATATTTTACAAAAGTGCCTAGACAGTCCAAAGGAGGAAGGAAAGTCATGTGAACAAATAATAATAAGATAACTGACATCCACGTGGAAAAAAGTGAGCCTTAATCTCTATCTCACACAATACACAAAAATCAAATGAAGAGGCCAGGCGCAGTGCTCACGCCTGTAATCCCAGCACTTTGGGAGGCTGAGACGGGCAGATCACGAGGTCAGGAGATCAAGACCATCCTGGTTAACACAGTGAAACCCCATCTCTACTAAAAATACAAAAATAAGCCGGGCGTGGTGGCGGGCGCCTGTAGTCCCAGCTACTCGGGAGGCTGAGGCAGGAGAATGGCGTGAACCCAGGAGGCAGAGCTTGCAGTGAGCGGAGATCGCGCCACTGCACTCCAGCCTGGGTGACGAGCAAGAAAGACTCCATCTCTTAAAAAAAAAAAAAAAAAAAAATCAAATAAAAATGAATCACAGTCCTAAATATAAATGTTAAAAACTATAAAGCTTCTACAAGAAAACATGTAAAACTATCTTAATGACTTGAGGATAAGGCAAAGATTTATTAGGACACAAAAAGGAAGACCCATAAAAGAGTAAACTCATAAATAAAACTTTAGCAAAATTTAAAACTTCTCAACAAAAGACATAGATGATTCAATTTTCAAAAATGAACAAAAGATCTGAATAGATATTTCACAAAATAAGATACTGCAAATAGCCAACAAGCACATGAAAAAGTGCTCCAAATTGTCAGTCATCAGGAAAATGCAAATTAAAACCACACTGAGATACAACTGCATACCTGCCAGAATAGGTAAAATTTATAAAACCAACACGTCAGTTGCCAAGCATATGGCACAATAGGAATTTTCATATATTTTTGGTAGGAATTTAAAACAATAAAACCTCTTTGAAACAAAGACTGGCAGTTACTCATAGGACTCAACACCTGCCTACCTTATGACCCAGCAATACCACTCATAAGAAAAATGAAGATTTGTCTACCAAAAAAATTCGTACAAATAGGTTCACGGCAGATTTCTTCACAATAGTGAAAAACGTGAAACAGCCTGGGTATCCATCAACAAGTGAACAGATACACAAATTATGGTATATTCTACTCAACAACAAAAACAAAAACAATTACTGATAAACACAAATGAATCAATCTCAAAAATGTCATGTTGACTCAAGGAAGCTTTACATACAAGAAGAGCATATGCCATATAATTCCTTTTATATGAAATTTTGCAACAGGAAAAACCAATCTATGGTAGCAAACAAGTCAAAACAATGGCTGCCTCTGAAAGGGTGGGTCAAGGGCCTAACTAGGAAGGAGCATGAGGGAACATTTCTGGGAATGATCATGTTCTATACTTTATGATAGAGTTTTGCATTTCATAGGCGTACCCATCTGCAAAACTTATCAAAGAGTACACTTAAGATATGTGCATTTCACCAAATGTAAACTGTACCACACACACACACACAGAAAGAGAAGTAAGCTGACATCAAACTCAAGTTAATGATATACAGGCTGTAGTGATTGGGGGGAAGTATACCTACACTGAAATGCATCAAAGGTTAAGATGGATCAACTGATGAAAAGAGGAATAAAGAGATACCGTATAAAACAATTATAGTCAGGTCTGCTATATCATGACATACGAGTTTCAAAAAAATCACCACATTATACAAAATCATGCAATAAAAGCTGCAAGATTTACAAAGAAAATGGGGTTAGGAGCACAGCATGCAAAAACGTTGTCAATAACACATTTTTGAAAAGATAAGAACACAATAAAAACAATTTTACACCTATTCAATTATTAAGGACTAGACCAGGCACAGTGGCTCATGCCTGTAATCCTAGCACTTTGGGAGGCCATGGTGAGAGGAGCGCTCGAGTCCAGGAGTTCAAGACCAGCCTGGGCAACACAGTGGAACTTCATCTCTCCAAAAAAAAAAAAAAAAAAAGATTGGCACGGTGGTGCACTGCCTATAGTCCCAGCTACTTGGGAGGATCACTTGAGCCTGAGAGGTCGAGGCTGCAGTAAGATGTGATGGCACTGGGTGACACAGACCTTGTCTCAAAACAACAACAAAATTGTTACAGAAGAGATACTACAAGAAAGTGAGTATTTTACCTTGAAAAACACCTAAGTTTATACTTGGGAAATGGGTGTCATAAGAGTTACCACTTGTGAGTTATAGTAAAGTGATGAAAGGAGGGTTATCTGACAGAGGGAAATTTGTAACGCCAGGTGTGGCTGGGTGTGGCTCGTAACTCACAGTAAACTGAATATGAAGGCTGTCTGACATACAAAAACAAACTCAACCCAATAATAACAGACAGGCAAAATTTATGTGAACAAGAAATTTATTACTGTGGTACTATGTGTTTACAAAGAGCAATGAACATGAAGATTTTTCAGACCAATATGTCAACGTAGATCATCACAAATTATATATTTATTACGTTATGTAAGTAACATTTGTGCCTAACATACAATGGAGACTAACAGCATTCTAGTTTAATTCCTATTATCGATAGGCTTAAGCCTACTATCTTGCTATTTGTCCATCTGTTCTCTCCATCTTTTTCTGTGTTCTTTTTAATACTTATTTTTGTTTTATGGCCATTATTAGTTTTCTGCTATGCCTTTTGGCAGTATATTAATGAGTACCTTATTAAGTTTTTAATGCATCTTTGATCTATTATATCCCTGATTAAGTTAGTATATGTATCACATGCTGGCAATGCAAGAAACACTTTTAAAAACCCATTTACAGTCATGTTCCAGTCAACAACAGACCACATGTACAACAATGGTCCTGTAAGATTATAATGGAGCTGTTCTATACAAGTGTACCATTTTAAATCTTTTATACCACATATTTTTACTGTATCTTTTCTATGTGATGTATTTAGATACACAAAACAATTGTGTTACAATTCCCTACAGTATTCAGTACAATAACAAGCTATTCAGTTTTGTAGCCGAGGAGCAATAGACCACACCACATGGCCTAGGTGGTAATAGGCCATGTGGTATGGTCTATACCATTTAGGTCTGTACAGTCTATGATGTTCCTACAATGACAAAATCACCTAACAACACATTCTTCAGAATGTATCCCCATTCTTATGCAACGCATTTTTTGTTACTGTTGTCAAAAATTAAAATTAAATAAAAAAGAAAGATCTCTAATTAGTAATCCAATTTCTACCGTTAAGAATGAACTAAACCCAAAGCAGGTAGCAGAAAAGGAATTTTAAAGATTAGGGCAGAAATAAGTGACATAGAGACTAGAAAAACAACAGAATCAACAAATTCAAAAGTAGGTGCTAATAAGTAAGAAAAATAAAAGACTCAAATTACTAAACATTCGGAATTAAAGGAGTATTACTACTAAACTAAAAAGGATCGTAAGAAAACAAATATTAAATGCTATGAACAATGAATTACACAACCTCCTTTAAACGGACAAATTCCTAGAAAGACACAAACTACTGAAAATGCAGAGTAATTTTAAAACACAAAGACAAGCCCGTGCTCAGATGGCTTCACTGGGGAAATCTACCAAACATAAAAATTAACATTAATCTTTCCCAGACTCTTCCAAAAAAGCTAGAAATACTTCCTAACTCATTCTACAAAGCCAGTACTACCTTGTTACCAAAACTAGATAAAGGAATCACAAAAAAACTACAGAAAAAAAATCCTTCATTAAATACAGATGCAAAAATCCTCAACAAATTACTAGGAAATCAAATCCAGCAACACATAAAAAAGATTATAAATCATAACCGAATGGGATTTATCCCAAAAACATGAAGTTTGTTTAACAAACAAAAATCAATCAATGTAATATATTAAGAAAAATAAAGAACAAAATCCATATAATCATCTCAACAGGCACAGAAAAATAATTTCACAAAACCCATCACCCTTTCATGATTTAAAACAAATTATGAAAAATCATGACTCAGCAAGCTTGAAATAGAAAACTTCCTCAAACTGATAAAGAACATCTATGAAAAATCCCCAGCTAATAGCATACTTAGTGGTAAAAGACTGAATACTTTGACTTTAAGATTAGGGACGAAAAAAAGGATGTCTTCTCTCACCACTTCGATTCAACATAGTACTGAAGTTTCTATCCTGGGCAAGGGGGCAAGAAAAAAGACATAAAAGCCATCAGATCAGAAAGCAAGAAATAAACATCCTCTACAGACAGATGGGACAATCTTGTATATAGAAAATCCTGAAGAATCTCCTCCCCCAAAATTATTAAAAGTAATCAAGTTCCACAAGACTACAAGATACAAGATTAACATGCAAAAATCAGTCGTATTTCTATACACTAGAAATAATTTGAAAATGAATTTAAGAAAATACTTTCATTTGGGACAGAATACAAAAAAAGAACACCTAGGAATAAATATAACAAAAGAAGTACGAAACCTGAACACTAAAAACGACATTGTTGAAAAAATGAAAGAACTCCTAAATAGATGAAAAGACTCCCCATGCCATATTCATGGATTTGAAGACTAAATATTGTTAAAATAGCAATACTCCCCAAATTAATCTAGAGATTCAATACAAACCCTATAAAAATCCTAACTTGCTTTGCTGCAGAAATTGACAAATTGATCCTGAAATCATACACAAATGCAAGGGCCCAGTAGAGCCAAAATCATCTTGAAAAAGAACAAAGTTGGAAGCCTCACATATTCCAATTTTAAAACTCAATAAAAAGCTACAGTAACCAAGAGAGTGTGCTGCTGGCTTAAAAACAGACATGGAGATCAATGCCATATAATTGAGAGTCCAGAAACTAACCCTTATATTTATGATCAATTAATTTTATTGTTGTTGTCATTTTGCGACAAGTAAGGTCTCACTCTGTTACCCAGGCTGGAGTGCAATGCCATGATCGCAGCTCACTGCAGCCTCTTTTCTCCCCTGATTAGGTGATCCTCACACCTCAGCACCCCAGTAGCTGGAACTACAGTTGCATGCCACTATGCCTGGCTAACTTTTTTTTTGCACTTTTTGTGGAGACAGGGTTTCTCCATGTTGCCCAGGCTAGTCTCAAACTCCCTAGGCTCAAGCAATACTGCCCACCTCAGCTTCCCAAAATGTTGGGATTACAGGCATGAGCCACAGCATCTGGTAGATCAACTGATTTTTGACAAGGAGGAAAAATCCAGCAGGGAAAGAACTGGTTTTTTTCAACAAATTGTACTGGGAAAACATATACATGCAAATGAATGCAGCTGAGGTTGGGCACAGTGGCTCAAGCCTATAATCCCCGCACTTTGAAAGGCCAAAGTGGTGGGTGATCATTTGAGGTCAGGAGTTCAAGACCAGCCTACCCAACATAGCAAAAGCCCATCTCTATTAAAAATACAAAAATTAGCCCTTCTCGGGAGGCTGCGGCATTAGAATTGCTTGAGCCTGGCAGGTGAAGGTTGCAGTGAACTGAGATTGTGCCACTGTACTCTGGCCTGGGCGACAGAGCAAGATTCTGTCTCAAAAATTAAAAAAAAAAAAAATTCAAAAAGAATGCAGCTGGATCCCTATCTCACACCATATACAAAAATTAACACAAAATGGATTAGAGAGCCAACTGAAGAGCTAAAACTATGAAACTCTTAAATGAAAACACTGATTTAAGTCTTTGTGATAGTGGTTTAAGACAATGGTCTCTTAGATATGACATCAGAAGCAGAAGAAACATAAGATTATAGGCATGGTGGCTCATGCCTATAATCTCAGCACTTTGGGAGGCCGAGGCGGGAGGATCATGAGGTCAGAAGATCGAGACCATCCTGGCTAACATGGTGAAACCCCATCTCCACTAAAAACACAAAAATAAAATTAGCCGGGTATGGTGGCAGGCGCCTGTAGTCCCAGCTACTTGGGAGGCTGAGGTGGGAGAATGGTGTGAACCTGGGAGGCGGAGCTTGCAGTGAGCCAAGATCACGCCACTGTACTCCAGCCTGGGAGACAGAGCGAGACTCCATCTCAAAAAAAAAGAAAGAAAGAAAAAGAAAAATTAGACAAACTAGACTTCATAAAATTTAAAATTTTTGTGCTTTAAAGGATACTGTCAAGGAAACTAAAAGACAATCCACAGAATGGCAGAAAATATATGCAACTCATATATCTGATAGGGTACCTTTTTCCAGCATACATAAAGAACTCTTACAGCTCAATAAAAAGAAAACCCTACTACAACAATGGGCAAAGGATCTGAATAGACATTTCTTCAAAGACATATAAATGTCCAATAAGCAAGTAAAACTACGCTAATCATTAGTAATTAAAGATGCAAATCAAAAGACACAATGAGCTCTCATTTTACATACACTAGGATGGCCAGAATCAAGAAGATATGTGTCGGCAAGAATGTGGAGAAACTGAAACTATCATAGCTGGTAGTAAGTAAAATGGTATAGCCACTTTGGAAAACAGTCTGGCAGCTCCTCAAAAAGTTAATCATAGGGTATCTATGACCCAGAAATTACACTCCCATTTTCTGCAATAAAAATGAAAACATACAGCCATACTATAATGTTACACAATTGTTCATAACAGCAATATTCATAACAGTCAGAAAGTGTTTCTACCAACTAATGGATAAACAGAATGTGATATATGAATACAATGGAATATTATTTGGCAACAAAAAGGAATGGAGTGTTGATGCATGATACAGCATAAATAAACCTTTAAAACATTATGTTAAGATAAAGAAGTCAGAAACAAGAGGTCACATTTTGTATAATTCCATTTATATGAAATGTCCAGAATACGTAAATCCATGAAAACAAAATAGTTAGTTGCTGCCTGGAACTGGGAGGAGTGTTTTGGGGTTCCTTTTCCAGGTGACAGAAATGTTTAAAAATTAAATAGTAAGGGCTGCATAACTCTGTGAATACAGTAAAAATTACCAAATTGTGCATTTTTAAAGGGTGAATATGTACATGAATTATACATCTCAAAAAAACTCTCATTAAAAAAATAACGACATCGATGTTCAGCTCTATTATGTAAACAGCTTGGAAGTCATTACTCCCATCCTCACAAGAAAAAAGCAGAACAACTGAAAATCAACTACTCTTAGATGCATTGGAAAACTGAGTTCACAGGTCACAACACCTCCGGAAAAACTGAAGAAACGTGAATATAGACATATGGAGCTATATTTACTCTGGAGCCAATAACTGGAAGGAACACTTTAAAGGTAATTAGCAAACTGCTTGAGACTGAGAGTGAACTAACCTGAGCTTTAACTCGTGAGGGCTCAGTCTTCAGGGAGAGAATATAGGTGAGAAAAGGAGCTCCACGGGGTTTTTATTAGAGGAAAATCCCCTCCATTTTGGGTAGGGAAAAGGGAAAAGTAACCATTTTGAAATCTGACCTAGAGGAAGAGCAGTAATTCCAGCCCCTTCTAACCTTCCTGAGACAAGAAGAGGGAAAAAAAGGCTTAAGAAATTCTTTTGAAGGTCTGTTCAGCAACTCTAGTCCACTAAAAAACCCAACAGATTTCATCATATGATTACAGAACACTTCTCCTCTCTACTACCTTATGACCACATAAACAGGGTTCCAATATAACAGACTACAACTGAGAAAATTACAAGAAACAGACTTTTTTTATTAATAAAAGTTTCTAAGGACACCCAAAACAACAAGACAAAAACCAGGAAAGTAGAGGAAAATGAAACATCTTATACCTACAAACAATACAAACACCTAGTGAACATTAAACACAGCCTAACTCCTAGCCAGATAAACCTAAAATCGCACATTAAACACATGTTTACCTGAGTTTCTACTACTCAGTAAGTCATGTCCAGATTTCAGCAAAAAATTGCAAGGCATGTAACAGGCAAGGAAAAGGTCTGAAGAGACAAAGCAAGCATCAAAACCAAACTCAGATAAGGTAGATTTTGAATGATCAAACTAGAAATTTTAAATAACTCATTAAAATGCTAAGGGCTATAAGAAAGAATCAAAACCAAATGCTAGAAATAAAAAACATTAACACAAAGAATGCCTTTGATGGGCAATCAGCAGACTGAAACAAAAAAAAAAAGAATCAGTGAGCTTAAAAAAAACTGGAACATGATATTTTAGAATGTAGGACAACTATAAAAGGTGAAAAATATTCATAATAGTAATGCTAGAATGAGAAGAAACAAAGAAAATGAAGTATTTGAAGTAATAATAGTTGATACTTTTCCAAAATTAATGACAGATACCCCAAATGGCAAATCCAGAAAGCTCAGAGAACACTAAACAGGATAAACATCAAAACATTAACACCTCATCTTCAAACCTAGGTCAAACAAAGAGTAAGTCTTGAAAGAAATCAGGGGAAAAAAAATACCCTATATGAAAGAAGAATAAGAATTTTATCAGATTTCTCTTCAGAAATCATGTAAGCAAGAGTGGAGTGAAATATTTAAGCGTTGGGAAAAAAAACCCCACCAAGCTAGGATTTAGCATCCCGAGAAAGTATCCCTCAAAAGTAAAAGAAAAATAAAGACTTTCTCAGACCTGGGGAACTTGTCGCCAACAAACTTGCCTTGCAAGATTTGTTAACAGTTCTTCAGAGAAAAGGAAAATAATATAGGTGAGAAAAGAGAATCCTTATGAAGAAAGGAAGAGTCCAAGAAGGAATAAATGAAGATACACTCTTTTATTTTTCTTAAGCTTAACTGATCACATAGATAAGTATTTAAAATAGTAACAATATCTTGGGTAACTGTTGTTTATGGATAAGTGAAATGAATAACAGCAATGCTATAAGGGTCAGGAGGGAGGAATTGGTTATATTCTGTATTAAGGTACCTGCACTATCTGTGAAGTAGAGTAAGTGGTATTTAAAAATGAAATTAGATGAGCTCTAAGGGAAACTACTAAAAAATCTTTTTAAAGAAGTACAATTGGTATCTTAAATAGAAAAGAAAAATGGAATCATATACAATGTTCAATTAAAATCAGACAATGGGCTAGGCACAGTAGCTCATGCCTGTAATCCCTTTGGGAGGCCGAGCCGCGAGGATCACTTGAGCCCAGGAGTTCAACACCAGCCTGGCCTACATGGCAAAATCCCATCTCCATAAAGAATACAAAAATTAGCCAGGTGTGGTGGTGTGCCCTTGTAGTTCCAGCCACTTGGGAACCTGAAGCGGGAGAATCACTTGAGTCCAGGAAGTCAAGGTTGCAGTGAGCCAACATCACGCCACTGCACTCCAGCCTGGGTGACAGAGGGAGACCTTGTCTCAAAAAAAAAAAAAAGAAAAGAAAAAAAGTAAATTTTAAAATAAGCAACAAGGAACAAGTATAATGAGAAAGAAACACATGGTAGACACTAAAATCCAACTTTAACTATACTTTCAATGTGAATGGTCTAAATATACCAATTAAAAGACAACTGACAAGAGTGAATAAAAAGTAAGACCCAAATATATGTTGTCTACAAGAAACTCACTCTAAATATAAAGACACAGGTTAAAGTGATGGAGAAATACACACAATGCCAACACTGATCAAAAGGCAGCTGGACTCGTTATATTAATTTCTAACAAAGCAGAATTCAGAACAAGAAAAATTATCAGAGAAAAACAGGAGCATTACATAATGATCAAGGATCAATTATCAAATAAGATGTAACAATCCTTAATTGTTGAGGGCCATGATCAACTCAGTATATTACTGGAGGCTATATAATTAAATAGCAAAGTGTTTCTCATAAAAGCAGGATGTTGGCAAACTGACAAACTGTGTCTGCTGCCCAGAAGAAAGGCTGAGGGCAGCCACCACCCAGGCACAAGTGTTTCTTGTGATTAGGCACAACTGAAGCCTGTTAGCAATAATGTGAACCTGTGATCAATCAAGCAGCTGACCAATCACTACCTCCTCCTCCCTGCTCTTTCTACCCAATAAATACTAACGGCTGTAGAGTCTCAGGCAGTTGCCTTTGCTCACTAGAAGCAGGGAGCCCTTGTCTTCTCTTCTCTCTTCTTCTTCCCCATGTTACCCTTACTTTGAAATAGTTACTTTTGTCTTAAGTTTTCATTTCTACTTCTGTCCCCTTGATTCAGTCTCATAATGATGGTCTCAAGTAGTAACAGTAGTAACTATCTTAGTGATGGTCTCAAGTGGTAACTGTGGCAGTCAGCCACACTTAATGTGTCTGAGCCTCACAACAAAGTGTCAAAGGAGGTGAGACAAAAACGATAGCGCTACAAGAAGCAGCAGTTAACTCCACAGCTATAACTGAAGACATCAACACCCCTATATCAGAACTGGCAGACACAGCAGGCAGAAAACCAGTGAAGATATAGTCAAACTGAAAAGTATCATCAATCAACTGGATTTCATTGACATTTAGAGTATACTTTATCCAGTAACCACAGAATACATATTCTTCTTAATCTCACAAAAACATTCACCAAAACAGACCACATTCTGGGACATAAAAAAGACACACCTTAATTAAAGTCACACAAACTATGCTTTCAGACTTTAATGGAATTAAGCTAGAAATCAATAAAAGAAAGATAGCTGGAAAATCCCCAAATATCTGGAGATTAAACAACACATTTTAAAATAACATACCAGTCAAAGAAGTCTGAAGAGAAATTTTAAAATATTTTGAATTAAATGAAAACAACGTATCAAAATTTGTGGGATGCAGTGAAAGCAATGCCTATAGAGAAATGTATAGCACTGAATGTAATAGTGATCTAAAATCAATGATTTACCTTTCCACCTTAGGAAACTGGAGCAATAAATATAAACCAAGAGAAAGAGGAAGAAATGAGAAATAGAGGAGACAGCAGTGAAATTTAAAAGAATAAAATAAAATAAAAAATCAACAAAATTAAAAGCCATTTCTTTGAAAAGATCAGTAAAATTGATAAACCTCTAGCCAGGATAACCAAGAGAAAAAACACAAATTATTAATACCAAAATCAAAGACATAAGAAACTATCATTATCAGTAATAATATCAATACTGATCCCACAGACATTAAAAAAGTATTAAAGAAACATTTATAACTAACTTTATTCCCACAAATTTGACTATTTGGATGAAATGGATTTCAAGGCAATTCCTTGAAAGATATAACTTATCAAAACTCACACAAGGAGAAATTGAAAATCCGAATATGCCTCTATAGATTAAAAAAATTACATCAATAATTAATAACCTTTACAGAAATGAGAAAGAAGAGGAAGAACTCTGGTAACCAGATTGAATTGTAGTGTCAAAATAAACTCCATCCACTGAAAGAGCCTAGAAGCAATGATACCCAGTAGTAGCAAGCACACCCATAATAAATCTATTAAATAAAATTCAAGAATATTTGTTGCATGTTTGTCCTCAGAATATATCCAATCAGGGTGTATGATACATTGTGTTCAAAAGTTATCTGCATTCATTCTTTTTTTTTAATTGTGGTTACTGTTTGTAAAAGCTAAATAAACATATATACTCAGAAAAAAATAATAGTAACAATAAATAACCTTCCCAAAAAAACCAAACACTGGACCCAGATGGCTTCAGGGTAATTCCAACTAAACACGTAAGGTAGAAATGACACAACTGTCTCCAATCTTTTCCAGAAATTACACTCAGAGGGTACAATTCCTAAGTCATTCTGAGTCTAGCATTACCCTAATGCCAAAACCAAATAAAGACATTACAAGAAGGGAAAACTACAGGCAAATATCTCTCATGAACACAGATGCAAATATCCTCAATAAAGTATTAGCAAATCAAATCCAGCAATGTACAAAAAGAACTATATCTCCTTGAAGTCTGGGTATTAAAATAAATACATCAAATTAAAAATTTTTTTAAAAGAACTATACACCAAGATTAAGTGGGATTTACCCCAGATATGCAAAGCTGGCTCAACATTCAAAGAAAACAATGTAATCAATCACATCAAGAAGCTAAAGAAGAAAAATCACATGATCAGACCAACAGATGCAGAAAATGTATCTGACAAAATCCAACACTATTCTTGATAAAAACCCTCAGCAAACTAGGAATAGAGGGGCAGCTTCCTCAACTTCATAAAGAACATCTACAAAAAACCTACAGCTAGTCTCATACTTAATGGCTAGAAACCAGACACTTTCTCTTTAAGACCAGAAAAAAGGCAAAGATGTTTCCTTTTACAGCTCATATTCAACATCATAGGGGAAGTCCTAGCTAATGCAATGAGACAAGAAAAGGAAATAAAAGGTATATAGATTGAGAAAGAAAAAATAAACCTACTTTTGTAGCTTAAAAGATTGTTTATGTAGACAGTATCAAAGAATGGAGAAAAAAGCCTCTTGGGGAAAAAAAGCAACCATAGCAAGGTGGCAGAATACAAGGTTAATATGCAGAAGTCGATTTCCTATGCACCAGCAATGAACTGGAATTTTAAACACACAATATCACTTATATTAGCACCAACAAAAAAGGAAATACTTAGGCATAAATCTAACAAATGTGAACAAAATTGATTCCATGAGAACTATAAAACTGCTGAAATAATCAAAGAAAATCTAAATGAATAGAAAAATAGCCTATGTTCATGGACAAGAAGACTCAGTACTGTTAAGATGTCACTTCTTTCCAACTTGATTCACAGATCTGGCATAATTCCACTCAAAATCCCCGCAAGTTATTTTATGAATATTAAGAAACTGATTCTAAAGTTTCGATAGAAAGGCAAAGATCCAGAATAGAAAACACAATGCTAAAGAACAGTTAGAGAATTTTACTTCAAGTCTACTCAACCTCAAGACCTACTGTAAAGCTACAGTATCAAGAGAGCATGGTATTGGCAAAAGTGTGCATACAGATCAATGAAACAGAACAGAGTACAAAAATAGACCTACAAAATTACTGATCTTGTAGTTGTCAACTGATCTTTGACAAAACAGCAAAAGCAGTACAACAGGGAAAATGTATCTAGATTTTACGCCTTTCAGAAAAAATCCACTCAAAATGGACCACAGACCCAAAAGTAAAATACAAAACTATAAACATAGGAAAACATAGGAGAAATACAAACACAGAAAATTTAGGTGACCTTTGGTTCAGCAATGACTTTTTACATACAAAACCAAAAGCAAGGACTATGAAAAGAAAGAAAGAGCAAATAGGGCTCATTATAATTAAAAACTACTGCTCTGTGAAAGACACTATTAAGAGAACAAAAAGATAAGCCACACACTGGGAGAAAAGTATTTGCAAAACAAATATCTGATAAACGACCTTTGTATATTCAAAATATAAAAAGAATTCTTAAAACTCAACAAGAAAAACAACCAATTAAAAACTGGGCAAAAGCTCTGGATAGACATTTCACCAAAGATGATCTACAAATGACAAATACACATATGAAAAGATGCTTAGCATATATTACTGGGGAAATGCAAATTAAAACAATAATGAGATACCCCTACACACCTATTATAATGGCTAAAATTCAAACAACTGACATACCAATTGCTGGTGAGGATGGATGTGGTGTAATAGGAATTTCATTCATTGTTGGTGGGAATGCAAAATGGTATAGCCACTTTGGAAGATGGTTTGCCAGTTTCTTACAAAGGTAAACACAGTCTTACCATATGATTCAGCAATCACACTCCTAGACATTTACTCAAACAAGCTGGAAATTTACGACCACACAAAAACTTGCACACAAATGTCTGTGGCAACTTATTCATAAATAACAAAATCTGGAAGGAACCAAGAAGTCCCTCAACAGGTGACTGGATTATCAAACTATGGTACATCCATACAATGGAGTATTATTTAGTGACAAAAAGTGATGAACCATTAGGCCATGAAAAAACACATATGGGTCTTAGACGTACACTGCTAAGTGAAAGAAGCCAGTCTGAAAAGACCGTGTACTGTATGATTCCAAAATATGACACTCTTTAAAGGAAAAGCAAAACTATGGAGACAGCAAAAAGATCAGTGGGTGTCATCAGTCTGCAGGTAGGGGGAGAGGAGAGAAGGGAAAAGGGTGAATAAATAGAGCACAGGGGATTTTCAGTCAGTCAAACTGTTCTATGTGACAATTTGGATATGTGACATTATGCATTTGCCAAAACTCACAGAAATGTACAACAAAAGAGTGAACCCTTATATAATCTAATAGACTTTTGTTAATAATAGTGTAACAATATTGGTTCACCAACTGTAACAAATGTACCACACTAATGCAAGATGTTCTTAAGAGAAACTGTGT
Organism: Macaca nemestrina; assembly: GCF_043159975.1. Taxonomy (NCBI): domain Eukaryota; kingdom Metazoa; phylum Chordata; class Mammalia; order Primates; family Cercopithecidae; genus Macaca; species Macaca nemestrina. Next base: position 170,446,171 of record NC_092129.1, on the reverse strand, counting down.
GTGGAAGATGGGCACATATGGGAGGGAACTATCTTACTGTTTTCTTTCTCTGTAAACCTAAAACTAAAAACCAAAGCTTGTTAATTAGGGGAATAAAAACAAAATGAACAAATATAAAGGGAAAACAAGTTAGGAGAAATATTCCAACATATATAACAAAAAAATATATCTTTAATATACAGTATGCTTAAAAATATTAAGAAAATAAGTTCTCACAAAAACCTGTGAAAGTTTACAGCAGTTACATTCATAATTACATAAACTGCAAAAAACCCAAAGTCTTCTGCTGGGAAGAGATGAATAAACTTACACCCTGACAAGTGGAATACTACTCAGTAATAAAAAGTAATGAACTATTGGTACAAGCATCAATATGGATTAATCTAACAGGTATTATGCTAACTGAAAGAAGTCAGTCTCGAAAGGTTACATCCTGGCTGGGCACAGTGGCTCACGCCTGTAATCCCAGCATTTCAGGAGGCCAAGGTGGGAGGATCACTTAAAGGCAGGAGTTTGAGACCAGCCTGGCTAACATGGTGAAACTCCGTCTCCACTAAATATACAAAAATTAGCTGGGCATGGTGGTGCATGCCAGTAATCCCAACTACCTTGGAAGCTGTGGCAGGAGAATCGCTTGAACCCGAGAGGCGGAGGTTGCAGTGAGCCAAAATCACACCACACCGCACTCCAGCCTGGGCAACAGAGCGAGACTTATCCCCTCTCCCCACCAAAAAAAGGTTACATACTCAATGATTCCATTTACATGCCATTTTGGAAAAAGAAACTCTATAGAAAAAGAGAGTCATTCAGTGGCTGTCAGGAGTTAAAAGTAGAGGGAGGATTAATGAAGGGGCATAAAAGGGAAGTTTGGAGAGCGATGGAATTGTTCTGTATCTCAATTGTGGTAGTGGTTACAGGACCCTATGCATTTGTCAAAACTCACAAAACTGTACAAACGAAAAAAAAAGTTAACTTTACTGCATGTTAATTAAAAATAAAGTTTTTAAAAAGTAAATATTCCAATAAAACATGAGTAATAATTGAACAGGCGCTTCAGGAAAACACACACAGGCACATGAAAAGAAACATAAAAAATATTAGATCTCACTAGTCCTCAAAGAAAGTATCCTTAAAATGGCAAATCCTTTTTACCTAATATATTCTAAAGAAAATAATCATTGACATATCCACAGGTAGACACAAGAATGTTCAATAAACATTCTTTTCATTCTAAATGAAACTGAGACTAACCTTTATGTGCAACAAAAAAGGACAGGTAATAAATCACTATATATGCATACATTAAAAGTACGTGGTACTTTTGCCTCCATCTTAAAATAGTCCCACCCAGGCCCTGTCCACTATACAAACTCAATGGCTCAATGGAGGAAGACATGGCCCTGCAACTGAGAAGCCCTCAAACTCTGGCCAGGTCCTGCTAGAATCCTCAAAGTCTTAAAATCAAAACAAGCCTATGAGGTCATTATAAATCCTGCTATAAAAATAGTTTTTAATAAAACAAAAAGATATAACACAATAATGGGCTAGAAAGCATGTTATAAAACAGCTTGTACAGTGCTAATTTTTATTGAAAATGTAAAGTAACAATGTTTTCCAAAAAGGTAGATAATGACCCTTTTGAGTGAAATAATTCCATTTTTAGCAGTTTCAAAAAGATTGGTAAGCTAAAGACATTTTTGTCCTGTAGGATTGGAGTTAGTTGACCAGTGCCTTATTTGAAACTCAAAAGCATTTTTATAAATGTAATTTCTTTACTCAAGTGTTTATTAATTTCAGAAGAAAATTCTAATTATACTAAATCATTAATCTAATGGGTCTAATGGTATCTATCAAATTCCCTGCTTGATGTTTAAAATTTCAAATTCTGAATAGTTTATTCACATATATAAGTTACTGACATGGTAAGAGGGATCTTTTTTTTTTTTAATCTTACAAGACCTAAAAATTACTTAATACCTTTGAAATAAAATGCTTTTATTTCTGACAAATGTCATTATGAATATAATAAGACTTAAGAGCACCAAAAGTTAATTACTACAGCAAGATGCACTAGCATATGTATATGTATCTATCTCTATTAAGAAACTCAGGGCACTTGTCTATAACTCACAAGTTACCAATCTTAAATATTTAAACTTATGAACACATACCTATTTTTTTCTCATGTAAAAGAACAAACTTTAACATCTATCTTTCAACCATCAAAAGTGAAATAATATTAAAAGTGATACATACCAACTGGTGATGCACATAGTAGTGCTATAAAATTAAACCAAAAACATTCCATCAACAATTGCAGGCCAGGTATGGTGGCTCAAGACTATAATCCCAGCACTTTAGGAGACTGAGGTGGGCGGATCACGTGAGCCCAGTAGCTCGAAAACTAGCCTGGATTGGACAACGTGGCAAAACCCCATCTCTATAAAAAATATAAAAAATTAGCCAGGCATAGTGGTACACGCCTGTAGTGCCAGCTACTCAAGAAGCTGAGGTGAGAGGATCATCTAAGCCCAGGAGTTCAAGGCTGCAGTGAACACTGACCACGTCACTGCACTCCAGCCTGGGCAACAGAGACGTTATCTCAAAAAACAAACAAAAAACAATTACAGATGCTCCTGTGAAAATATTTCAATCAGGTTACATACCTGATATGTATTTCAGGGTTTAAAAAAGGCAATTACTATCTAAAAGAAATGAGAACTCATAAAAAATAATAAAGAACCAAAAAGAAAGCAATTGTTGAGAAAGTTATGGTTCTCAAAGATTATTAACACAGAAATTATTTGACAGGGTAAACAGAACTTCAGATGGCCATTGTATTTAAATCATGTTTTTTATTTACTATATTATGTTTTGGCTTCTTAAAAAGCTTGCTGACCAGGGCTAGCACTTTCTTACAGATAAGAGAGCTCACAGGAGCATGTCTTCCATATACAAACCAACCAATCCTGAGTCTACAGCCAAACCCACCTCCTTATCTAACGCTCACATACGAAGCCAGTATTTCCTGCCCTAAATCATTCCAGAGTCAGGTATCAGGCAATTAGAGACACCTCTACAGCTCAAAGCTTGCAGGAATCATCCAAACTCATCAATCCTTAACTATTTACTCTGCCCTCCCTTGCCTTTCCCAGGAAATACCAATAAAGACTCTGGCCGACTTTTCCGTGGCTCCTGTCTTCTGCTTCCTGACTAAAACCTGGTGCTTCCTCTGTGTGGCATGCAGTGACCCTCCCTGAGACCTGTGAGTATAATAAAATTCTTCCTTCTAAGCCTTATTCGCGCATCCCCCTGCAGCTGCACAGACTTTACCACACCGTATCCAACACCTACATTCTTAGAATAGCCGCTATTAATATACAAAAGAAATTTAAGTATATGCATGCTCAAAATACTGCAAAGTGAAATATTAATCACCAGATGATTATCTGCACCAATGGAACTGAGGTAAGAAACTTTAAAGTAACAGAAGTCCTTTTTCAAGATTACTATTTCAACCTAGAACATTTCGCTTTATCATCCGTGATTTAAAAAATTTGTTCCAATTCTAATTCTATGCTGACAGTAAAGCTGCTACTTATCTCTCTCTCTACACTGCACCTTCTCCACCACATTCTTCCCAAAGCATAAAGAATCATGGATAACAGAAATTATTTCTTGCCTTCGGAAAGTTCACAATAATATACAGCAAGCTGCATCTTTCTTCAGCTGCATCTTTCTCCCATTACCTCTCAAAGAGCTATAAAAATATAAATATACAATACCTTAAATTAAGGCCTGGCTACATTTACTAAGATGGACTTCAAGGACCTATTCATTTATCCTGCCTTTTAATAACTACGACAATAAGGCTCTATAAACAAGAAAAGCCTATTAGTTTGAGAGTTCCTCTGACAATTCTTTGTCAAATAATTCCATCTGTAGTTAACTCCTATGACAACAACAAAACACAAAATAACTTGGTTTCCTGATTTGCTAAACTGTTACAGTGTTAAATGTAAAGGAAAATAATCTATCATACGCATAAAACAACAAATTCTACTTTTTACCCAATAGACATGAAATTGTTTATGTTTCTAATAAACTGACATTTTTGGTTAATAAAATTATTTATATTGTAATCCATATTTAAAATCTTGTTTTTCAACATATCCCTATAAGATTAATAAACAATAAAAAGTAGCAACTTTAAATCACACAAATAAGTTCAGAAGAAAGTGATTTACATTTCAATTTTATAAGCATTACAGGTTCTACTTGTACCAAATGAGGTGTACCTATAAAACTATGGAGACTGAGATGCATTTTACTGTTTAGTTTTTCAACAATATTTCTTTTCACAAGTGCTATAACTTAACATTTACACTGGATGTTCGAGACTTTTTCATAGGAAGTCTCCAATTTTTAATATAAATTGATCAAAAAAGTGTTCTTATTAACATAAGAATTAGAAGAAAAAAAAAAGAAAATTATTTCAGAAATAAAGACAAGCCAAATGGAACACAAAATAACAGACCCCACAAGAAAAGAGGAAAGAGAATGGAGGAAATTTTCAAAATAACAAAGTTAGTCAAGTGTTACAGCCCTTTTTAGATTTTCTCTAGCAGGCTTTCCAGTTTTTATCAAAAAACCCTTCAAAAAAATAAAATAATAAAAGAAGTTAGTCAAATAGATCCAACATACATTCATAATTAGAGTCCCTAAAAAACAAACCCATGTAATAGAACAGAACAAATATTGAAAACCATCACACAAAATAACTTTTCTGAAATAAAATACTTGAACCTACTACTTAAGGCCATAGCAAGATCAACACCAAGACATATTCAAGTAACGGCTCTTCAAAGAAAAAGAAACATCTTTCAGGTATCCAGGCAAATGACCAAATTTCTTGGAAGAATAAAATGGCAGAAGACTTTGAAAATACCCACGGAGCTCATTAAAAAAACATAGCTGGGTGCAGTGGCTCATGCATGTAATCCCAGCACTTTGGGAAGCTGAGGTGGGAAGATCATCACTTGAGCCCGAGAGTTCAAGACCAGCCTGAGCAACACAATGGGACCCTGTCCCAGCAAAAAATAAAAATAAAAAATAAAGTTAGCTGAGCATAGTGGTGTGCACCTGCAGTCCCAGCTACTCAGGAGGCTGAGGCAGGAGGATCGCTTGGCCCCAGGAGGTTGAGGCTGCAGTGAGCCATGATTGTGCCACAACCCTCCAACCTGGGCAACTAAGTGAGAGTCTGTCTTGGAAAAAAAAAAAAAAAAGAAAGAAAGAAAGAAAGAAAACATGTGCCAGGGATTTTACATCCAACCAAAGCTTCAAATATAATGAGTATAATGGTCACATACAAATAGTCTGAACCGAAAGGACTTAAAAGAATATTGTTCCCATGAGCTCACTTGTAGAATGTGAGCTTCAAACAACCAAAAAATCCTAAAAGTATCTTTGGGTTAAGGTCTGGTGAAGAGTATTGAATATAATTTAAAATTAACACTACCTGATCAGAATAAAGATAACAGCATAGTATATGCAAATGTTATATGCTCATAAAACATAGATATAAAACAATTCACAAAGAAGAGAATTTACAGAAAAAGTAATCACCTATTGATACACTCAACTACCTGGATGAGTATCACATGCATCATGCTAAGTAAATACAAAATAGCCATTCTCAAAAGGTTACATTTATATAACATTCTGGCTTCAAAAGGCAAAGCTATAGGGACAGAAGACAGATCAATGGTTGTGAGAAGTTAGGGGTGGGAGAAGGGTTTCAGATAAAGGGGCAACAAGAGAAAGTTTGGGGAGGTGAGAGAACTGTTCTTTATCTTGATTGTGGTGGTTGTTATGTAATTCTAGTTGTGGTGGTTGTTAGGTAATTCTATTTGTCAAAACTCACAACTGTATACTGAAAAACATGTATTTTACTGCATGTTAATCAATAATAAATTTTAAATGCAAAAAACCCAGAGACACTGGGGAAAGGGAAGAAAAGGTACAGAAGAGTTTATTAGCTAATTTCATTATTGCTCACAATACAAGAGTACCTTAAAAGGAGTGGACTATAGGTAGTAGTATAAATGTACCTCTCTCAATGTAAAAATATATTAAACCTCTCAAAGAGAGCAAAGAAAATAGGTAAAATAAAAATATTCAAAAGCAACAAAAATGTTGTTTCCTTTCACTCCCATCCCCATTTAACCACTTCCTCTACCTACAGTCAACTAGTGTCATCAGCTACTTGTGATACCTCTTCAAAGTTTTCGATGGCATATTTGCTTATATTTTCAAAAGGAAATAATAAAAGGATAAACCAAGAACTAATGAAAATGGTTACCTGGGGTGGGGGGGGAGAGAAGGATGATGTGAACCTTCTGTTTAGTGCCTTAATTCCTTTTTTTTTTTTTTGAGAGTCACGCTGTCACCCAGGCCAGAATGCGTGGAACAATCTTGGCTCACTGCAACCTCCATCTCCCAGGTTCAAGTGGTTCTCCTGCCTCAGCCTCCTGAGTAGTAAGTAGCTGGGATTACGGGCACGTGCCACCACACCTGGTTAATTTTTGTATTTTTAGTAGAGATGGGGTTTCACCATGTTGGCCAGGCTGGTCTCGAACTCCTGACCTCAGGTGATCCTCCCACCTCAGCCTCCCAAAGTGCTGGGATTACAGGTGTGAGCCACCGTGCCTGGGCCAAGTGCCTTCTTTTTTTTTTTTTTTTTTTTTTTTTGAGATGGAGTCTCGCTCTGTCGCCCAGGCTGAAGTGCAGTGGCCGGATCTCAGCTCACTGCAAGCTCCGCCTCCCGGGTCACGCCATTCTACTGCCTCAGCCTCCCGAGTAGCTGGGACTACAGGCGCCCGCCACCGCGCCCAGCTAGTTTTTTATTTTTGTATTTTTAGTAGAGACGGGGTTTCACCGTGTTAGCCAGGATGGTCTCGATCTCCTGACCTCGTGATCCACCCATCTCGGCCTCCCAAAGTGCTGGGATTACAGGCTTGAGCCACCGCGCCCAGCCGCCAAGTGCCTTCTTAAACAGTCTTACTTTGGAACAATGTAAATGTTTTACATAGTTAAAACAAAAATTTAAAAATCAGTCCCTATGAATGGAAGATAATTTTAAATAAGTGAAACTAGCATATATCAAGTTGGTGGCAGAAATACAGAAAAAAGAATTACTTCAAGTGACTTTAAAACATAGTATTTTGAATATCCATCCCTAATGGGATATATTTTAAAAACCAAAGCACAATAAATAAATAAATGCAAAAAATCATACAGTATTTAATGTTCTTGTTAATACTGATTTTTTTTTTTTTTAAATTGACAGAGTTTTCCTCTTGTTGCCCAGGTTGGAGTGTAATGGCGCGATCTCGGCTCACTGCAACCTCCACCTCCTGGGTTCAAGCAATTCTCCAGCCTCAGCCTCCCGAGTCACTGGGATTACAGGCACCCGCTACTGGGCCCAGCTAATTTTTGTTACTTTTAGTAGAGACAGGGTTTCACCATGTTGGCCAGGCTGGTCTTAAATTCCTGACCTCAGGTGATCCACCCGCCTTGGTCTCCCAAATTACTGGTATTTTAATTTGAAAATGTATCAAAATATCCTAGGCTAAGGCAAATAAATATGTTAATATCACTAGAATCAAAGATTCTCAGAGTAAGAAAAAAGAAAGAAGTATAAAATGAAAGATTTTAAAACTGATTTGAAAACTCTGCAACTCACTTTGAAATGCATTTTAAAAAGGTGGGGTGTGGATGAACAGATCTGCAACAAAGTAAATACAGCAAAATCCTAATTCTAAAATCTAGGTGGTGTGTACAAGGGTATTCACTGTATTAACTCTTCTATATGTCTGCAAATGTTGGGAAGGAAAACTCCTTAGATTCTGTATTATACAAATCACGAAGAAGCACTGGCATGAATCTCAACTCTTAACCAATCTGTTTTTCCATCTGACAACAATTAGTTCTCAACGACCATTTTTAAAACATTTCAACTACTCCTCCAAAAACACTATCCAGACTACCAAATCATCCACAACGCCAAAAAGTCTAGGACCAACAGATCATTTCTCCTTATCCTGGAATGTTAATCAACCTAAGTGATTCCAGCAATAGGCAAAGAGCAAGAACTCAATATATCTGAGATAAACATAAATAGAATGGTTATAAACTGTTTTCCTGCTTGACTTTCAAGTAATATATTCATCAGGACAAAACTATACAATCTTAAAGTTATATGACATGGGTGTCTTTAAGACATTAAAATGAAATTTTCTCCCTGAATTTTTAATTAAATTTACATTGAAGTGAAAGTAAAAGTACTGGTACCCATGAGAATATTTTTTTTAACCTCTCATGTGACTCGAATACATCTTAAACCAATTTTTCTTTCTTAGACTAATGTTGAAAGCAGTCTGAATAGAGGAAAAAAGCTGGAGAGAATATACTCCAAAATGTCAACTGCCATTAATCTGGGTGGTAGTATTGCATATCCTTTTAAAAATATACATGCTTTTTTCTATTTCACAGGATTTGTCTGTTTGATTTTCCCTTTTGCATTAAGAATGCATTACCTTGTAACTGGAAAAAAAAATTCTTGGAGGAGAAAAAAAAGTACCTACACTTGTTAAGTATAAAATAACTGACAGAGTAAGAGGTAAGGGTGATTTGGGATTTAAACCGCACTAAAGATAACCAACTCAAGAATAATTTGAGAAACATGATGGTTATATATCTTTAGGTCACTTTTCCCATGTTTCACACCTTCTTAAATAACCAATTTTCCCTTCCACCAAAAATGCGGCTCCTACCATTCCTGATGGTTTCAAAATGTAGGTAAAGAACATATCCAAAATCCAAGACTCATATTCTGTTCATTCCATAAATATTGAATATCTGTACTCTGTACTACGCACAGTAAGCACTAGAGGTTTACAAAAGAAAAGATGTTATTATCCCTACCCACCTCTACTCAGTTAACATATTTATGCAGCACCTATTTTGCGTCTGGCATTGTTCGACGCACCATGGATATAGCAGTAAACAAAACAGACCAAAAAAGCCTCTCTGATAAAGCTTTGCTCCTCTTCATTTAAGTTGTCTTTCATTGTTATGCCCTACACTTAGCCAATGCAGCAAATCCACCTCAGAAATCCCTCCGCATCTCCTTAAAACTCACTAAAAACACCAATATATAAATCTCTCATTCTGAGTATTATCAGCTCCATGCTGATTTCATTTTTTCCTTACCCAGCCTGAACTAAAATGGTCCATTTAGATATTCCCTCACCAGTAACCTCAATTACTACGATTGTTCTTCCAACTTACCTAACCTATAGTTTCCCATTTTGCATCAATCATACAATTCAACTTTCCTCTCTAACCAGCTGAGTATATAGTGAAAAATTTTAAGTATATAAACCGCTGTCTCAAATTCGTGGTTTTCAATCTCATAGTTCCTCAATACTTCCACTTCTCTGATCAATGAACATTTACTAAATATCTCTGTGTATAAAGCTGTGGCAAAGACAAAAGTCTGTGCCCTCCCTACAGGGGATCCTCTAACAGGCAGGACAGATCTTAAATAATTAATTATGAATGTGATTAAATGCTATGAAGGGGAAGTACAAGGTGCCGTGAAAGGGCATTAACAGAGGAGCCTAATCTCGTTTGGAAGTGAAATGGTTGTCAAGACAGGCTTCCAGAAGTAGTGATAAGTGCCAACAAATAAATTCCATATAGCATCCCACATTCCTAATTTATACTTAAATCCCCGTATCCCATCTGCTGGACAAAGAAACTTGCCTCATTCGCCTCCTCAGTCTTCTCCTGGACTCACTAGTGATTCCTTCTCCTCAGCATATACATACAACAAAGTCTCTCCCACCCAAACATAAATTGGAATAATTTTTCTGGAGAGTAATTTGGCCATGCGTATCGTAAGCCTTAAAAATGTGCATATCCCTTCTTGTGATCCACAATTCAACTTCAAGAAATCTTTCCTAAGGAAATAAAGACAAGTTTCATGCAAAAAAGATTATTTAGGATAGTGAAAGAATTAAAACAATCTAAATAACTGGCAACAGGAGAAGAGCTATGGATGTGCCTTAATAAACTTATAACAGACTATGCCACAGCTAAAAATAAAAAGATATTCAGAGCTTTTAATCTCATAGAAAAATGCTTATAATTATGTAAGAAATACACTGTAACTGTTACACAGAAATAAATCAATAATAATCCTCTACAAAAAAATTTAAAAATAGGCCAGGCATGGTGACACATCTCTGTAGTCCTAGCTACTTGAGTGGCTGAGGCAGGAGGATCACTTGAACCCAACAGTTTGAGGTTAAAGTGAGCTATGATTGTGCCACTGCACTACAGCCTGGGCAACAGAGTAATACCCTGTCTCCCAAAAAATATTAAATAAATGATAAACATAGGATGTAAAAACCTGTATAAAGAGGATAACTAGGCCGGGCGCGGTGGCTCACGCCTGTAATCCCAACACTTTGGGAGGCCGAGGTGGGCGGATCACGTGGTCAAGAGATAGAGACCATCCTGGCCAACATGGTGCGACCTTGTGTCTACTGAAAATACAAAAATTAGCTGGGTGTGGTGGCGTGAGCCTGTAGTACCAGCTACTGGGGTGGGGTGGGGGGGCGCGGTGGGCTGAGGTGGCAGAATCACTTGAACCTGGGAGGCAGAGATTGCAGTGAACTGAAATTGCACCACTGCACTCCAGCCTGGCAACAGAGCAAGACCGTCTCAAAAAAAAAAAAAAAAAAAGGAGTACAACTAAGCTTAAAACATAAGTGTATATACAAAATTTGGAAAGAAATGAGCAGAAGTATTGATAGCAATTAATCATACAAAATTATGGTTTAGTTTTCCCCCTTACATTTTTCTGTACCTTTTTTTTTTCTTGAATTTCCAAAATTTCTTTTCCCCTCCCCTCCCCAAAATAGTGTCTCACTCTGTAGCCTAGGCTAGAGTGTAGTGGCAGAAACACAGTTCACTGCAGCCTTGACCTCCTGGGCTCAGGCGATCTTCCTGGCTCAGCCTCTCATATAGCTGGGACCACAGGCGCATACTACTACACCTAGCTAATTTTATTATTTTTATTATTTACTTATTTATTCAGTTAGTTAGTTAGTTAGTTGAGATGGAGTCTGGCTCTGTTGCCCAAGCTGGAGTGCAGCAGTGCGATCTTGGCTCACTGCTGCCTCTGCCTCCCAGGTTCCAGGGATTCTCCTGCCTCAGCCTCCCGAGTAGCTGCGATTACAGGAATGTGCCACCACGCCCAGCTATTTTTTTGTACTTGGTAAAGACAGGGTTTCACCATGTTGGCCAGGCTGGTCTCGAACTCCTGACCTCAGGTGATCCACCCACCTTGGCCTCCCAAAGTGCTGGAATTACAGGCGTGAGCCACCATGCCCAGTCTAATAAACAGGGTCTCGCTTTGTTGCCCAAGCTGGTCACAAACTACTGGGCTCAGGCAATCCTCCCACCTCAGCCTCCAAAAGTGCTGGGATTACAGGCATGAGCCACCACGCCTGGCCTTACATTATCAAATTGGCAGTGTATTACTTTTCTAAATGGGTTGTAAATTACTGTTCCTCACAACAGCAACACAGCTACTAAGTCCACTAGCACATTATCTCCATTCCTTACCTCTAACTCTCCGACACACTGCACCTGCTATCACCCCAATCCCAAATGACAAACCAGTGGAGACTTAGCAGTCCTCCTTTGAACTGACTTCCAGGGCTTCTGAAACCATCTAGGATCTGCCTTCTAATTCTCTGACCATTCTTTTATAGAATCTTAGATGATTATGTAACAAGGAAAACATTTTTTAAAAAAATTCGTAAGTACATGAAAAGAATCTCAGATAAATTCTCTCCTTCTATACGTCCTTTAAATATGGTGTTTCAGGTGTCCGCCTTAGCCACCTTCTTTTTTTTACACTACACGCTTGGGTGATCCTATCAATTCCCATGGCTTTAACAACTTACCTTCTGACAACTCCAAAATCTACCTTCAGCCCTACTCTCCTAAATCCCATTTATTTTTAGTCAAAGTCTTTGCTATTAATTTTCTGGGAGTCCCCTAACAGTTCAAACACTGTTCTCATCATCGTCTTCTTTAAAGATCCACTTCCTGGCCAGTTGTGATGGCTCACAACTGTAATCCCAGCACTTTGGGAGGCTGAGGCAGGAGGATCCCTTGATCCCAGGAGTTTGAGGCTGCACTGAGCTATGATCACACAACTGCACTCCAGCCTGGGCAACAAAGTTAGGCCCTATCTCTTTAAAAAAAAAAAAAAAAAAAAAAAAACCTTCTGGTATTTTCTGATGTGTTTAGTCACACCACTATCCATTTAATCTTCTAAGCTAAAAGCCAGGGAGTCATCCTTAACACTCTCTCAACAACTATCTTTACCTACTTACCACTCCTACTTCCTAATCAAGGAAATAAAGACAGATTTCTTGTAAAAAAAATTAAGTCCTAATTAGTTAACAAATCTGTCTACCTTCCTCTCCAACCCCACTACACAGATTAAACCCTCAATTTATTATTACAATAACCCAACTGATCTCTGGAAGTCAGTCTCAGATCTATTTTCTATATTACCCTCAGATAACCTACCTAAAAAGCAAATCCAACCATATAATTCCCTTGCTTAAAAACTACCACCTGAGGCCGGGCGCGGTGGCTCAAGCCTGTAATCCCAGCACTTTGGGAGGCCGAGACGGGCGGATCACAAGGTCAGGAGATCGAGACCATCCTGGCTAACACGGCGAAACCCCGTCTCTACTAAAAACACAAAAAATTAGCCGGGCGAGGTGGCGGCGCCTGTGGTCCCAGCTACTCGGGAGGCTGAGGCAGGAGAATGGCGTGAACCCGGGAGGCGGAGCTTGCAGTGAGCTGAGATCTGGCCACTGCACTCCAGCCTGGGCGACAGAGCGAGACTCCGTCTCAAAAAAAAAAAAAAAAAAAAAATTACCACCTGAAAGATAAAAGGTAACACCCACTAGCATGAGAAGTCCCTTCATGATCATCTCCAGACACATTCCTCCCACAAAACTTTATGCTGAGCTTCCTCCAGCAGCAGCAAGCAGCAGCAAGCAGCGGTAAGACATGAGTTTTCTGTGCACCAGGCATCGTTTTTCAGAGCAGCATCAAGCTATCTTGAGTTTGCTTCACACCAGGTACTCTAATAAGTGCTTTAAGTGAATTACGTAATGTAGTCTTATGAGGTTGGCACTATTATTTCCTTTTCACAGATAAGACTGAGTCTGTCAAAAAATACAAAATCACAGAACTAGTTAAGTAGCAGAGCCAAGATTTATATCTCCACTATATTTCTCGACAAAAGTAACTAGTCAGCTTCTAAAACTGCTACTAATCTTCAAAATCTGTTCATATCCTATCTTGTGAAGGATACCTGAGCAACTGAAGGACAGAGAGGCTTATGTTTAACTGTATTCCTCTTCTGTAATTTTATGTAAGCTTCCTAGACAGACTTCCCTGATCACCACCGTCTTCCAACAGCGTTGGTTACTTCCTCCAATATACTTCTCTAATTTGTTTATAGGTCTACTGCTGTGTATCTCATACTGGATTTTATTTTATTTTTTTATTTTTATTTTTTTTGAGACGGAGTCTCACTCTGTCCCCTAGGCTGGAGAGAAGTGGCGCAATCTCAGCTCACTGCAGGCTCCGCCTCCAGGGTTCATGCCATTCTCCTGCCTCAGCCTCCCAAGTATCTGGGACTGCAGGCACACGCCACCCCACCTGACTGACTTTTTGTATTTTTAATAGAGACGGGGTTTCACCATATTAGCCAGCATGGTCTCGATCTCCTGACCTCGTGATCCACCTGCCTCAGCCTCCCAAAGTGCTGGGATTACAGGCGTGAGCCACTACACCCGGCCGGATTTTATTATTTATTTACATGTTCATTTCCCTTTTTACCTGCAAACTTCTACAGAGTAGGTACCATTTCTCAGCCATGTTTACAGCGCTGTCTCCATCTTTGTCAATCCTAGGTTCTTAGCAGAGTGTCTGGCACATAACAGGTACTCGACAAATTAAATCTCCTCTTCTGTTATTTTCCTCCTGTTTTGATTTTTTTTTTTTTTTTTTTTTTAAATCTCTTATCACACTCTCTATCCTCAGGCAACAGCCTCACAACCTAACTCCTAGCTGTAGCCCCTACACTCTCCAGCAATCTTGCAGACTGCCATCACACTTCATCCTCTCCCCACTTTGTATCATCTTTCTAAAACAGGCATCATATATCTTCCCTACTCAAAAAGATTGAAGGCAGTCTGGGTGCAGTGACTCATGCCTGTAATCCCAACACTTAGGGAGGCAGGAGGATAGCTTGAGGCTAGGAGTTCAAGACCAGCCTATGCAACATACTGAGACCCATCTCTACAAAAAAAAAAAAAAAAAAAAAGAAGCTGGGCATGCTGATGCACACCTATAGTCCCAGCTATTTGGGAAGCTGAGCTGAAGCAGGAAGATCACTTAAGCAAGGGAAGTCAAGGCTACAGAGAGCCATGATTGTGCCACTGAACTCCAGCCTGGGTGACAGACAAGACTGTGCCACAAAAACAAAAACAAAAACAAAAACTGAAAGCTCCCTTCTACCTATAGAGTATATTTCACCCTATAACTATCACTAACGCTCTATAATATCTGATTCCATTCTTACTTTTTTCTTTTTTTCTGAGAGATGAAATCTCACTCTGTCACCAGGCTGGAGTACAGTGGTGCAATCTCGGCTCACTACAACCTTTGTATCCCGGGTTCAAGCAATTCTTCTGCCTTGACTTCCCAAGTAGATGGGACTACAGGCGTGTGCCACCACACCCAGCTAATTTTTGTACTTTTTAGTAGAGATGGGGTTTCACTATATGTTGGTCAGGCTGGTCTGGAACTCTTTATCTCAGGTGATCCACCTGCTTCGGGCTCCCAAAGTATTGGGATTCCAGGCATGAACCACCGCATTCGGCCTATTCTCACTTTTATAACTCTTCCTTATAATCCAAGTCCCCAACAACACTGAACCATGTATCTCTGCCAAAGACCACAAAGTTGCACTCTTCCTGTGAGACTATTCTGGCCATTTACCATAGTCTGTACTGTTCTTCCCCAAAAAGGCCTCTCAAATTCTTACTCATTTTGTAAGGTCTACCAACTACTACTTCCTGTATAAATCTGTTTCCTTGAGCCAAAATTAACTACTCTCTCCTCAGTTTTCCCATATATGGTCTCATTCTTAAGTACTTAGTATATTATGTCTTAGAGTTGCATATTTCTGCTTCCTGCCTTGT
This sequence comes from Macaca nemestrina, assembly GCF_043159975.1. NCBI lineage: Eukaryota > Metazoa > Chordata > Mammalia > Primates > Cercopithecidae > Macaca > Macaca nemestrina. The sequence goes on along the minus strand of NC_092129.1, from coordinate 170,430,800 downwards.
CCCACTATATCTTCCAAACACCATATACCAAGAAAGGACTATATATACAATGGTACAGCCAGGTATGTAGTAGGCTATACCACCTAGGTTTACATAAATATCCTTTACGTTCATAAGAAAACATCGCCCAATGACTCATGTCTTAGAACATGTTTCTATAGTTAAGCGACATATGACTATACTAAATTTGATCTTCCTCAAGGGCAGGGACCATATTCAGTTCACTTACTGTATTAATTGAGTTTCTACTAAATGTCAGGTCCTCTAGTAAGAACTATGAATAAGACAAATGAATAAAATAATTTCTTATCTTCACTCAGCTGCTGACAATGTGATATATCATAGGTGTTCAACATATATTTATTAAATAAATATATTGCTTACTTATAATAATATACTGTTTATTCTTTGTTCACATTTACCTTGTGCTTCCATTTGCTGCTTACAACCAATCAAACCTAGTAAGAAAGATCCTTCTAGTTTTCAAAGCCTTTTAAGGCTAGACAGGAAGAAAGACCTTTGTTCTCCTCTTCCCCCCAAGAAATAATCTAGAAAGTCAGCAAGCATAGAATGAACATTCTGGAAGAGTGCACGTTATTCTCAGCAGAAGAATTTAGGAACAGAACAGAGAGACTGCATTACTTGCCAGTTCTCACTGAAACACTGTCAAAGAGTGGCATCAATATTTTGTTTGAAGAGCTAAAAATACCATTCATAATAAATTATAATTCTAAAAGCTTTCAAATAAAAATTTTATCTCTCACATTTAGAATTAACTGTATCTCCACTGCCTCTATTAATATGCATAACTTAAAATTTGAATGAAATCCCTGAACTGAAAGTACATAAGATACAGACTCCTTAAAGAAATTCACCTCAATGATCACTAAAAAGAAGGGAAAGTAAATACATACCCATTAAATATATGCCCTAAAGAAGTTATGCAGGGCCAGGCATGGTGGCTCACATCTGTAATCCCAGCACTTTGGGAGGCCAAGGTGGGTGGATCATTTGAGGTCAGGAGTTCAAGACTGGCCTGGCCAAGATGGGGAAACCCCATCTCTACTGAAAATACAAAAATTAGCTGAGTGTGGTGTGGCGTACCTGTAATCCCAGCTACTAGGACAGACTAAGACAAGAGAATTCCTTGAACCCAGGAGACAGAGGTTGCAGTGAGCCAAGATTACGCCACTGAACTCCAGTCTGGGTGACAGACAGAGACTCCATCTCAAAAAAAAAAAAAAAAAAAAGTCATGTAGATAAAGTGATTTAATTTTTTGTTGTGAAATACATTAGAATTTATTTTTAAATTAATAATATTTAAAGACTATTTTGTCCTAATAAATTTATTTAGCTGCATATGTACAAAAATTAGGTTCACTTTAAATGAAAACTCAGGGCAGAAAATGAAATGTTCTTTCACTCAATAAAAGGAACTTTCTTCAAGTCTCATTTTCTAGGCAATAAGGAAATACAAGTAACAATCATGACAGTCATATTCCTAATTTTCCAAGGCAGACCTAGAAATAACGTACACCACAGGAGAAATTAAAAGTCTTTACAAGCACATAATACATTAACACCAGTTCTTTCTACTCTATTGAAAGAGGCAATTCACGCCCAACTCTTGCATTTCATGAGAAAATTTGCTGCCAAGGACAATTTATTTTAAAAACTGAGATCTTGGATAAACACTTTAAAAGAAAACTCAGTGTTTTGTTTGTTTGTTTGTTTTTGAGACTGAGTCTCGCACAGTCACCTGGGCTGGAGTACAGAGGTGCGAAATCGGCTCACTGCAACCTGTGCCTCCCGTGTTAAGTGATTCTCCTGCCCCAGTCCAGCAAGTAGCTGGGATTACAGGTGCCTGCCACCATGCCCGGCTAATTTTTTGTATTTTTAGTAGAGACGGGGTTTCACTATGTTGGCCAGGCTGGTCTCGAACTCCTGACCTCGTGATCTACCGGCATCGGCCTCCCAAAGTGCTAGGATTACAGGCTAGAGCCACCGTGCCCGGCGAAAATTCAGTTTTAAATTAAGTGAAATAAACTCTCAGATGGGCACACATCATTGCAAACAAAAGGTGACTAACGGCTGCTCTTTCTGGTCCATGCTTTACAAAGATGTTGGGATTTCAGGAAAGCATCTTTTCTCCAGAAAAACATCACTTGGCAAAAATTAGCAATAGGAGTTGCTTTTTTTCATAAATGAATTGTTCTTTGCTTCCAAAAACAATGGGTTGGGCCTAGAACTTTGTTTGACACGTTTACCAGAGAGAGAAATGAATGTGACCAAAGAAATACAATAGTTTGGTGGCGCAGTGGCTCGTATCTATAATCCCAGCACTTTGAGGAGGGTGGATCACCTGAGGTCAGGGGTTCGAAACTAGCCTGGCCAACATGGCAAAAACCCGTCTCTACTAAAAGCACAAAATCAGCTGGGCATGGTGGCACATGCCTGTAATCCAGCTACTCGGTAGGCAGAGGCAGGAGAATCACTTGAGCCTGGGAAGCAGAAGTTACAGTGAGCTGAAATCATGCCATCACACTCCAGCCTGGACAACAAGAGCCAAACTCCGTCTCAAAAAAAAAAAAAAAAGGCTGGGCGCAGTAGCTTACACCTGTAATCCCAGCACTTTGGGTGGCGGAGGCAGATGGATCCCTGAGGTCAGGAGTTTGACACCAGCCTGGGCAACATGGTGAAACCCCATCTCTACTAAAAATACAAAACTTAGCCAGGCATGGTGGTACGCGCCTGTAATCCCAGCTACTTGGGAGGCTGAGATAGGCAGAGTTGCTTGAACCCAAGAGTTGGAGGTTGCAGTGAGTCCAGATCGTGCCACTGCACTCCAGCCTGGGCGACAGAGCAAGACTCCGTCTCAAAACAAACAAACAAACAAACAAACAGTTTTCTCCAAGAACATACAAGAAATAGTACTTCTAATCCATTCATTTATTCATACCTTTAAAAGCTAGCTATAAATTAAGCACTAGAGTTACAAAATTAAAATAAAATAGTCCCTTACGCTTAAATCTGTAGGGTCATGTTGGCAGTAAGCAGACAATTGAAACAATATAAATATCATAATTACAGTCTGGCCAAAATGTAAAGGAGGCATAGAAAAGGCATATTCCTACTTTAGGAAGAAAATGCCGTAAGAAAGGTACTCCTACACTAGGACTTGAAGACTAATTAATTAGCTAGGCAAACAGAGAAAAGGGTAAGAGAAGGTGAAGGAAGGACATGCATAAGGAACTAGAAATATAAGCCAGTGTGCGTAGTCAGAGAACTCCAAATGGTACCTTATAGGTGAAGAGCAGGTGAGGATTAGGGATTCTTCAACATCATAAGTCATTAGGGAAATATAAATTAAAACTACAGCAAGAAATCACTAGAAACCTATTATAATGGCTAAAAATTAAAAAAAAAAAAATGACAATACCTAGTGCTAAGATCAACAGGAACTCTCATACATTGCTGGGAGAAATGCAAACTAGTGGGCCGGGCAGGGTGGCTCACACCTGTAATCCCAGAACTTTCGGAGGCTGAGGCGGGCAGATCGCCTGAGCTCAGGAATTCGACAACAGCCTGGGCAACACGGTGAAACCCCGTCTCTACTAAAAATACAAAAGATTAGCCGGGGGTGGCAGTGGATATCATATCCCTCCACAGTATTGCTGGTTTCTATCACTCAACAAGCACATGGAACACACGAAGTATATCTGTAAGGAACTTACTATCTAGCTCAGGAGAAAAAAAATGTATATATGAAAAACGTATATATGAAAAAGCTAGAGGCCAGGTGTTGTGGCTCATGCCTGCAATGCCAGCACTTTGGGAGGCTGACACAGGTGGATCATTTGAGGTCAGGCACTCGAGACCAGCCTGGCCAACATAGTGAAACCCCGTCTCTACTAAAAATTCAAAAATTAGCCAGGCATGGTGGTGGGCGCCTGTAATTCCAGCTACTTGGGAGGCTGAGGCAGGAGAACTGCCTGAACCCACGAAGCGGAGGTTGCAGTGAGCCAAGATCATGCCACTGCACTCCAGCCTGGGCAGCAGAGCGAGACTCTGGCTCAAGAAAAAAAAAAAAAACAAAAAACGCAAACTAGTATAGCCACTTTGTGAAACAATTTGGCAGTTTCTTATAAAGTTAAAAATACACTTAACTACAATCCAGCAATTCCACTCCTAGATACTTACTCGTGAAAAGAAAACTTATGTTTACACAAAAACCTGTATATACATGTTTACAGTTCCAGCCAAAAAACTAGAAACAACTGAGAAGTTCTTCAACTGGGGAGTGGGTAAGCAAACTTTGGTTCACTCATCTACACAATTAGATTAAAAAGGACTGTTCTATGAATATATACAACAGGGAGGAATCTCCAATGTGTTATGCTAAGTGAAAGATACCAGACTTAAAAGGCTACAAACTATATGATTCCATTTATATGCCATTCTTGAAATGGCCAAACTAGAGTGACAGAAAACCAGTCAACAGTCACCAGGAGCTAGAGATGGGGAAGGGTTTTCTGCAAAAGGGTATGGCGGAATTTTGGGGGGTGACTGAGCTGTTCTATATGCAGCAGTCCACACTTACCTGTGGTTTTGCTTTCCTCAGTGTTTCAGTTACCCACAGTCAACTGAGGTGCAAAAATATTAATTGGACAATTCCAGAAATAAGCAATTCATAAGTTTTAAATTGTGTGCCATTCTGAGTAACATGATAAAATCTCATGCCATTGGACTCAGTCCCGCCCTGTCCCCACCTGGTAATCATTCCTTTGTCTAGCATATCCACGCTGTATATACCACATGCCCTTCAGTCACTGACTAGCCCTCTCAATTATCAGACTGAAAAAAAACATAGTATATATAGAGTTCAGTACTACCTGTAGTTTCAGGCATCCACAAAGGGTCTTGGAATGTATCCCCCACAGATAACGGGAGACTCCCATATCAACTGTGATGGTGGTTTTATGACTATACATGTTTCTCAAAACTCACAGAACCATATACTAAAAAGAATAAAGTTTACTATATGTAAAATATACCTAAATTTAAAAACAAAAGAAAAAGGATAAGGGATCCTAGCTACAAAGAGACTGAAAAATGATGTAAGAGCTAGTCATATCTGAGGGGTCCTGTTAAGAAGCTCTACAATGAAGCAACAGATGTCCCAAATGATCTCAAAAAATGGGTAGTGGCAATTCAGTTCCACATTATTAAGAACCCTGACAACAGTTATAGACTAGAATAAGAGCAAAACAGGGAGCAACTGGAGGCCCATCAACCAACTACCTCAGAGTAATTCAGCAGATAAATAATTGAGATCTGACTAAGGGAGAAGCAGTAGAGATGAACAGAAAAGTTAAAAGCAAGAAATTCTCAAGTTTCTAGCAATAGTGAAACCACCAACCAAATGGTTTTTTTTTAGAAAAAGATTTTAAACAAGCTAAATTTAAATGCCTGCGGGACATTCAAATGCAAACATTTGGTTAGACACGTTGTCTGGAGCTCAAGGGAATAAACCAAGATGTAGCACTAGATTCAAGAACCATCAAGGTATTCGCAGGCAAATATGAGGTCAAGTTCATATAATTTGAAGTATAAAAAGAATCAGCTTACTGATTATACAGCTTGTAAAGTGAGAAATGGTGACAGTCGTGTGCCTATTTCAATGATGGGGCCTCTCTCAACCACTCTATCCTTGGCATCTCTGATTTTCTCTTTGGCTTGATTACCCTGAGAAAACTGAGGCAGTTACATAAAAAGCTGTCACTGAATTCCAAGTTTTTATTTTCTGTTGTTCATACTGTTGACATCGAGAATATTCAGTCGATAAAGGAGTAATCTACTGAATACACTTAACTGGTTAATTAAACACAGGAGGACTACTAAGAGGGGTTTGATCTGAGGTCCATCTGACCGACCTCACGGAGCAACTTACCCACACAGCCCAATAGCTTTGTCTTGGTAACTCAACTAACAACCCTATGGCTGCTTTAAGAGACCTCTGATATGCAATAAAGTTATGAGGAAATACTATAGGATAGATCCAATGACTGTAGGTAATTAGTGCTTAACCAGGGATAGGCACCAAAATTCAGTGTGGTGCTTTCTCAAAATGCCTATCTTGCCCAGAGCTCTACTTCCGAAAATTCTAATTTAGGAACTTTTGGGGTAAGGCCCAAAAATTACTATATTTTTAATAGTCTCATAAGTGATTCTGATATCCACACAAACCACACACCAATCCCAAGCTGAAAAGCAATGATATTAAATTTGGTTCCAGGCCCTACCATGGAATTCTCATTTGGAACTTTCTAAACCACATCCTAAACCTTGAAAATCTCCTCTGGTTGACAGCATACAAATACATATTTCTCAGCTAAAACCTAAAATTCTAAGCCCAACATCTGTAAAATACCCATGAATCACCAACTGACTATGATTACTGGCTTTGAGAGGGTTTAACTTCTTAGCAGAATTCAGGAAAAAGCAGTGTAAGAAAAGTCATGGAAAATGAGTCACTGTCCCTCTATTCCTTAATTTCAATTCTCCATTTTAATAATAAACCTACCAGAAAAGCTCAGTTAATATTACTAACTCAAGCTTTAACTTCAACTAGTATTTAAGCATAACCAGATCCAGTCTGTTATACTGAAATATTCAGATTCCACTTTTCCAATTACCAAAATTTCCAGGATTCCAACTTTCCAATTACATCATAAACATTATGAAATCAAAACAAAAAAACAAATGATTTTTCTCACCAAAATTTACACTTACCCATCTCTTCCCTTACTGACAATTTTTACTTCAAAATAATAAATCCCACAGGCTGCTGGTATTGGATGCGTGGCTCGAACTGACGCTGCATCTTTTGGGGTTTTGCCATGACCTGCACATGAAACAGGAAGGAAAAAAGAAGTCACGTGAGATATTCACTGAAAAATGAAAACCTTAAACAATTCAGGAAGATACAGGTTTTTGGAATGATGTATAATTTCTGCTATCAGTTCAAATACTCAATAAAATGTTTATCATCACCATGAACCCAATATGCAAAATAGCCCAAGTTAACCACAGAACTCTTCACACTATTATTAGTTTTATTAAGATTGCAGAATCCGAATATGTAAATTGAACCTAGCAGCCTTTTATGCAAATTAAATAAAAGATGTTATAGAGTACACTATATTTTTAAGAGGAAAAAGGCTGTATGAAGAACGTAAGATCTTAATTTTATCAAGTCTAAATTTGTATATAACTTATATAATTTCTGTACACTCTTGCCAAAGGCCTGCTCTTTAAACCAGAAGCATCTATATCGTATATTTCTTAAGTTAAACCTTACACAATCAGATTGAATTGGCAAAACAGCTTTCTTAAGAATTTACAATTTTGTTCTTTGGTATAGTCTTATTAATTAAAGCTGATTCATAAAATCTCTTGGGCCAATAACAGCCTATTGAGAAATACATCTAATTTCTAAACGTATTTTTTTTTTCTTTTTAAACAACAGAAATAACACCATGCCACTGCTGACATTTTAGAAAATCTGTTAGATAATGCCTTTTAAACTTTTTAAACCAGCTATTCCTCAATTCTAATCCCATAAGGTTTGCTAAACTCACAATCACTTCCCCTGCCTCTTGCCCAAGACACAAACTACCTTGAAAGCTAGCATGTGGACAATATTAAGAGAAAATATGTCCATAAAACCATGGGAGAATAAAGACAGAAGTTGAAGTAGCATGTCAGAAGTACTCAAAGAGCATGAGTGAGACAAGTCTCCATAATCCCCAAAAGGACTGCATGAGACACAATACTCTAAATCATTATTTGGGTGTTCTAGTTAAATATGCTCCACGCAATACAAACTTCGCATTAATCTTTCAGTCATACTATAAAATTATCTTCATGGGTAGCAGAATTCTCCTCAAATTTATTGTGATTGTTTTAAAACTAAATGCCTTAAGTCAAAAATTGCATCTTAAGATACACAACCATCACACATGAATGAGATCATATCCTCCCTTACCATACATTTCACCAAATTTCCAACACATGCCTTATTATTATTAAACACTTAAGTTTACACTTGCAATGCAAATTAGTGCATGTTCACACCCCCCAATCCCCTACAAAAAAAAGAATGAATTCTGCCACTCCTTCCATTACCATGAAAACTTGGATTATGGGCAGAAGTTCTTTTAGCCTGGTGACCATAAGGAGTCAACAAGCTTGGCTAGGAAGACAAAAATGGAAGCAACAATATTTACATGCATCAAAACTTTAACATATGATGCAGGTAATAGATTTACACTGAGCTAAGCAGCAGAAAAGAAACAACTGCACAAATCTGTGCCCTAGTCACTTTTTAATAAAATTTAATTATGGTGGCAGTAAAACACATTTTTCAGTCAAAATATGTTCCAATAAGTTACCTGAGAAAAGGCTATGGAAACTACATATTTAAAAATTAGAGAGTTACAAATAAATCTATAGAAAACTAAACAGAATCTAACTGCAGTCCTAAATCCACTAATTTTTTTTAAGGGGAGTGACCCAAACTTTTAGGGATAAAGTAATCCCAAAGTATTCTTAATAACAAATAATAGTTACATATATTTAATACTGTGTGAAAGGCACTGTTCTAACGCATTAAGTTTATTAACTCATTCAATATCCAAAACAACCCCATGAGGTAGGTACCATGTATTATCATTTCATAGTTAAATCTAAGATAAGGAAACTCGCCCAAAGTCATACTGCTTAATGAGAATTCCAAAGCAGGATTTATGCTGGGATTTAAATTCAAGAAACCTGATCTAGTGGGAGCTCTGAACCCACATGAAGGATTTAGTTACAATGAACTTTCGGGGATCACCTCACATATCCCCATGTTCTATTCTGGCTACTTCTATGGGAAAAGAGAAAGAAACTAATATTTGAAAGTAAACAGTCTCTCAAAGACTTAGGTGCTTTTGTATGGATTTTTCTCATTCAACATTTATGAAATAGATATTATTTAACCTCACTTTTTGAAATGAAGAAATTTTTAATCTGTCATGGGCCTACAGAAAAAAATAATAAAAATTTTTACACATTATACACCCTGCCCCAAACTGGAAGAAACGTATATTAAATCCATGCATGAATTAAAATCCCATTTTTCCATTATGCAAAAATTACTATAAAGTACCAGTTATAAATCTTCAAGTATCCATTGTATTTGTTATGATTCACTGCAGATAAATTCTGTAAATGTTAAAACTAAAAAGATTTGTTTCATAAAGTTAAATTAGATGTAAAAGGTATAAGGAAAAGTTTAAATGTAAGATTAAAAGGTTTCATACTATTTCTTAAATGAGACCAGTACAAGTTGAGTATCCCTTATCTGACATGCTTGGGACCACAAGTGTTTTAGATTTTTTCAGATTTTACAATATTTGCACATACTTACCAGTTGAGCATCCTAAATCCAAAAATCCAAAATCTAAAATGTTTCAATGAGCATTTCCTTTGAGCCGGGCGTGGTGGCTCATGCCTGTAATTCCAGCACTTTGGGAGGCTGAGGCGGGCGGATCACTTGAGGTCAGGAGTTCAAGACCAGCTTGGCCAACATGGTGAAACCCTGTCTGTACTAAAAATACAAAAATTAGCCTGGCATGGTAGTGTGCGCCTGTAATCCCAGCTACTCAGGAGGCTGAGACACAAGAATCACTTGAACTTGGGAGGCAGAGCTTGCAGTGACCCAACAGTGCCACTGCACTCCAGCCTGGGCAACAGAGTGAGACTCTGTCTCAAAAATAAAAATACAAAAAATCAAGTTTTGAATTCTGAAAGCATTTTGAATTTAAGATTTGGGATGCTCAAACTTGTAATATCAGCAGCAAAGGGCCTATCTCTAACAATGCTTATCACCTGGAAGTTTATTACCTTAAATTCTGTGGTAACCAAAAGACAACCTCATACTACCAAAGTTTCAACTTTTAAAACTACAAAGTCCTCGGTATTGTTTTCTATGTGGCTTTAGAAGAAAACATATGTAATACGTCCTAATTCTAAGGCTAGCAAGTTTAGCTCTTTTTATTCAAACAATCTGATGGAAAGAGTTTGAATAAACCATTCTACCCCATTCCCACTCCCATCCCTTCTCCAACATGCAGCCAGCCAGTGCCCTTCTGGAAACATAAATCAGTCGTCCTTCTATATCACCAGCTCTCAATACAATGAAGATTCCTTCCAAAGCCTCCCCTTTGGCCTAAGAAAAAGACACGCTTCCTGAACGCCTTGTCTGACCTTGCTCTCCACCTGCACTTTCCACTTCCTTTCTGCTCTAGTCACATCAGCACTATTTCGATTCTTCACATTGATCAGGCCAGAGTCTGTACACATGCTATACCCTCCACCTTTCCTTCTTAGCCTGAGTAGGTCCTACTCACACTTTAAATCTTAGCTCAAGCTTTACTTCCTCAAATATTCTTTCTCTAATCTCTCCAACTTGGTTGAAGCTCCTTTTTACAAGCCCTCAAACATTTATCTCTCCTGTACATTCACACACTTAACACTCATGTGTAATTAGTTTTTCCCTGCGTTTTAATTCCTGAACCTCTTTATTCCCACTAACTTCCACTCTAACTACAATCATTCCTTCTTGAAGAAGCAAAAGCCCAAGACCCAGAGTCTAAAGCTGCAATGGACCAAGCCACCTGTAATATCGGGCACAGTGAAAATTTAACTGCGCTTTTATTTTATTAGGACTGTAATTTTTGTGGTGTTCTGATTAGTGCTTACAAAGTTCCCAAGGTTTTAAGTGGTTGCTCCAGCTTTATTATAGTTCACGTAAGTCCTGTTACTTTTAGCGCACTGATTTTGTGGAAAACATGGTTTTCCAGCCACGCATTCATGACATTATTGCAGAAACACCGGTATCTTCCTCCAGAATACACCATCCTGTTCTATCCTCTTTCTAAAGCCTTCACATCTATACTTCCTCTTCAACATCATGGGACCTCTAATTCGTCAAACTCTTCGTGTTTTTTTCTCCCTTTTTCCTCTTCCAGGACAGGCTACATGGTAATCACTTAAAGCTCTCAAATATCCTTGATTTCCCTCATATGCCCATCCTTCTATCATATCCAACCAGCAAAACAACACTCTCAATATTATAATCTACCTTCACTACTTCCTCACTGGACAGTTGACTTCCACTGAATAAAGTTCAAAATCTTACAAACAGTCACTGCTATGAACTAATGATGTCAACTGAGCACTCTCAGTGCTACCAACAATATTTTTAGAAATGTTCAGTCAGTTCATTCCCTATTCCTCTCAATGGCTAGTCGACGTTTTCATCATTACTTTAAGCTTTACATCCTCTACTCAAATTCATAAGCAAAGTACCTTACCTCTTATCAAGAAAACAGGAGTCCAGTTGGGTGCAGTGGCTCACACCTGTAATCCCAGCACTCTGGGAGGTGAAGGCAGGTGGATCACTTGAGGTCAGGAGTTTGAGACCAGCCTGGCCAACGTAAAACCCCATCTCCACTAAAAATACAAAAAGTAGCCAGGCATGGTAGTGCCCACCTGTATTCCCAGCTACTTGGGAGGCTGAGGCAGAAGAATGGCTTGAACCCTGGAGGCAGACGTTGCAGTGAGCCGAGATTGTACCACTGCACTCCAGCCTGGGCGACAAGAGCGAGGCTCCATCTCAAAAAAACAAACAAACAAACAAAAAAATCCCCAGGAGAGGCCAATGTGGGTGGATCATTTGAGGTCAGGAGTTCGAGACCAGCCTAGCCAACATGGCGAAACCCCATCTCTACTAAAAACATAAAAATTAGCCAGGCATCGTGGTGGGTGCATGTAATCTCAGCTACTCAGGAGGCTGAGGCAGGAGAATTGCTTCAACCTGGGATCCGGCCTGGGCAACAAAGCGGGACTGTCTCAAGAAAAAAAAATAATAATAATAACCAGGTAGGCTAATCAATTTTATTTGTTAAAATGTTAAATTTTGTATACATTTACTGGAACACCATACCTTGGACTAATATAGTATTTTCATTTAATTTATGTCGCTTCGGTTTTACCTACAAAACCAATAAAACAAGATTGACTAAGAAATGACACAATGGTCTCTAACACAATACTCTCCAAAGAAATTTTTAAAGATAATTTTGGTTATGTGTAATTTTCATCTTCTATACTGACATTAGAAGCTAAACTCCAGGTAAAATGTAACTCCGCTATCAGCTATTAAAAATTAGAGGGAAAAAAAAAATTCCACCTTAACCTCTATCCTCCTCTAGGAAATGCCTAATCTCTTCCTTCATCTATATTTCTCAAGGATAATCTCTATCCACTATCCTCTCTACTTGGTCCTTTCATTTACTCTTTCAACCCACTGAAATCTGGTTTTTGCCCCATCACTCAATTCAAACTGCTCTCCCTAAAGTCACAATGATCTAATTTCCAAATGTAGTGGAAAACTATCTGTGCCTATCCTACTAAACCTATCTGTTGCAATACACACTATCACTTCCTCGTTTCTACTAGGAAGGGTGGGGAGGCTGTCTGAGACAGTGTCTCATTCTGTTGCCCAGGTTAGAATGCAGTGGCATGATCACCGCTTGCTGCAGCCTCAACTTCCCGGGTTCAAGCAGTCCTCCCACTCGACTTCCCAAAGTGCTGGGATTACAGGTGTGAGCCACTGCACCTTCCCACGCTCAGCTTCTGTGATACCAATCTCCTTGATGTCTAGGGACCTACCATTTCTTTTGGGCTCCCTCCAGTCTTTCAACGTTGGTGTTTTTCAGGGTCCCATCTTTGGTCCACTGCTTTTTCTCACTCTATTACATATTCTCCCTCTCTCTCTCAAATACTCTGAGTTTCAACTACCACCTACAAGTGACTCCTAAATCAGTCATGACCTAGACTTCTCTCCCAAGCTTCAGGTCAATTATAGTTAACTATCAACCCTTCCTAGGAGAAACTGTCTCACACATTGTCCCTACTGAAAGAAGTAAGACCCAGACTATCCTTGTACCAGAAGGGTATTTTGTATTTTATAATTACCACCACTCCTACAGCTGATTCAACACAGGTTAGCACCTGACTTGAAGGCCGCCAATTCACAACATAGTCTGTAACGAAAAACTCTGCCCAACTAACAATCATAGCAATTAGCCAGGCCAATCTGTTAAGTCTCTCAGGAATTTGACATGGGAAGGAAAGGATAAGCCAGTCAGTGGGGAAAAAGAAATAAGAAAACAACCGGAAACTAGTGATTGGAGCTGAGTCAGTTTAATAGAATAGAACGAAGTCATGAAATCCAACTGTTAAGACCATTTAGAGCCTCCTTAACTTCAAAAGACCTGTTCCTGTTCTTTCTGTAAGGCTTGTTCCTTTGGCTTCTTCAGGTTTCCCTGAAGTCAGATCACAGGGCTGAGATTCCCATTCTTACTTATCTCCAACTATACTGTAATACAGTCTTCTTCACAATCATTATTTTATTCATGGTTCACTGCAAGAGCCTAACAGCTAAAAACCCAAACATCATCCTAACAGAGGTAGAAACCCATTTTCCTTGAGTTCTCTCACCATCATTCCTCATATCCTCTCAGTATTACTTTTAAATATCTCACAAATATATCTGCCTTTCTCTGTCCCTACCACTGACCCAGCTGAGGTCATTTCTTTTTTTTTTTTTTTTTTTTTTTTTGAGGCAGAGTCTTGCTCTGTCGCCCAGGCTGGAGTGCAGTGACGCAATCTCGGCTCACTGCAAGCTCTGCCTCCCGGGTTCCCGCCATTCTCCTGCCTCAGCCTCCTGAGTAGCTGGGACTACAGGCGCCCGCTACCACGCCCGGCTAATTTTTTGTAATTTTAGTAGAGACAGGGTTTCACCGTGGTCTCGATCTCCTGACCTTGTGATCCGCCCGCCTCGGCCTCCCAAAGTGCTGGGATTACAGGTGTGAGCCACCACGCCTGGCCGCTGAGGTCATTTCTAACATGGTCTACTGCAACAGTCTTTCTAAATGAGTTTGCTATTTCCACTCTTGTGTAACCTCTTGAATCTATCTTCCAATCAGCTGTGTAATCTGACAAAAATGAAGATATGAGCCAGTCCCTTCCCATTTAAAATCCTTTGATGATTCTCCATCTCCTACAGAATAAGATCTAAACTCAACAAAATATTCCATAGGGCTCCTAACTGGGCCAGGTACACTGGCTCCTGCCTATAATCCTAGCACTTTGGAAGGCTAAGGCAGGCAGATGGCTTGAGCTCAGGAATTCGAGACCAGCCTGAGCAACATGGCAAAATCCCCATCTCTACAAAAAAAATACAAAAAATTAGCTGGGTGTGGTGGCGCATGCCTGTAGTTGCAGCTATTCAGGATGCTGAGGTAGAAGGATCACCTGAGCCCAGGAGGCAGAGGTGGCAGTGGGCCTAGATCGCACCACTGCATTCCAGCCTGGACGATGGAGTCAGACCCCGTCCCAAAAAAATAAAAAATAAAAAAATCTCCTAATTGATCTTTTCGCAGATGCTCCTTGTCACATACTCTAAATGCTAACCCAAAATTGTAAAACCAGACGCATAAAGTAATTCTCTGTTTTTGCTCTTCCTTCATTTGCAACACCGAGCCTCCCTTTCTCCTATATCCTACTCATCTTTTAAGACTGACCACTAGCCTCGACTCCTCCAAGAAGCTATCCCTGATACCTGAACTTCCTTCATTCTTTCCAGTGTCAGCCTGGGTTAGACGCTCCTCCTATCTTCACAGTACTCTTTATAATATTTCCCTTACTACTCTATTTTATGTCCTCCGAGCTCTCTGAATTCAATGACAGTATCTTCTTCATCTTTGCGTGTCAGAACCTAGCACAAAGTAAACATTCACTAAAACCTTATTAAATAAATGAAGAAATGAACAGTGAGAAACACAAATAAATTGTCTACTCTAGCAGAATATACATCATCAGGCCGGGTGGTGGCTCACGCCTATAATCCCAGCACTTTGGGAAGCCGAGGCAGGCAGATCACTTGAGGTCAGGAGTTTCAGACCAGCCTGGCCAATAGGGCAAAACCCCGTCTCTACTAAATATACAAAAATTAGCCAGGCATGGTAGCAGGCGTTTGTAATCCCGGCTACTTGGGAGGCTGAGGCTGGAAAGTCACTTGAATCCAGGAGATGGAGGCTGCAGTGAGCCGAGACAGCACCACCACTGTACTTCGGCCTGGGCAACAGAGCAAGATTCCGTCTCAAAAAAAAAAAAGAATATACATCATTATTGTCTACCATTCTGCATGATTATTAGATTTACTTGATTCTTGCAGTTACCAACTGGCATTTTTAAACCTAATTTCCCAAAATTTGGCAAGTAATAATTCAATTCCTTCATTTTAAAGAACATTTTTAGGCCAGGCACAGTGGCTCACGCCTGTAATCCCAGAACTTTGGGAGGCGGAGGTGGGCAGATCACAAGGTCAGGAGATCAAGACCATCCTGACTAATGGAGAAATCCTGTCTCTACTAAAAATACAAAAAATAAGCCAGGCGTAGTAGCGGGCGCCTGTAGTCCCAGCTACTCAGGAGGATGAGGCAGGAGAACAGTGTGAACCCAGGAGGCGGAGCCTGCAGTGAGTGGAGATCGCACCACTGCCCTCCAGCCTGGGCGACAGGACAAAACTCCGACTCAAAAAAAAAAAAACACACACAAAAGAAACATTTTTTGTATCGACCCCATAATGCTTAACAGACATTTGTACTTGTAAGCTTGTAAGCAAGCATGTTGAAATATTTGTTCAACCTTAAAAAGTGCAGGAAATTAGATAAGCAATTATATTTAGGAAATGTTCAAGGACTAATGACTGGGGGTACAGGTGGGAAAGACAGAGTAAGTATAACAAAAGTTCAACCTATTTGGTTAGATGTTGTTCAAAACATTTCAATTAAAAAGCGCAATTCTGGCCGGGCACAGTGGCTCACGCCTGTAATCCCAGCACTTTGGGAAGCCGAGGCGGGTGGATCACGAGGTCAAGAGATCGAGACCATCCTGGCCAACATGTTGAAACCTCCTCTCTACTAAAAATACAAAAATTAGCTAGGTGTGGTAGCGCAAGCCTGTAGTCCCAGATACTCAGGAAGCTAAGGCAGAAGAATTGCTTGAACCCGGGAGGCTGAGGTTGCAGCGAGCCGAGATGGCGCCACCGTACTCCAGCCTAGCAACAGCAGAGCGAGACTCCATCTTAAAAAAAAAAAAAAAAAAAAAGTACAGTTCAGGCCAGGTGCAGTGGCTCATGCCTGTAATCCCAGCACTTTGGGCGGTGAGGCGGGCGGATCATCTGAGGTCAGGAGTTCAAGACCAGCCTGGCCAACATGGTGAAACCCTGTCTCTACTAAAAATGTAAGAATTAGCCAGGCATGGTGGTGAGTGCCTGTAATCCCAGCTACTCAGGAGGCTGAGGCAGGAGAACTGCATGAACCCAGGAGAGGTTGCAATGAGCAGAGATTGTGCCACTGCACTCCAGCCTGGGCGATAGAGTAAGACTCTGTCTCAAAAAAAAAAAAAAAATGCAATTCACTATTTTTTCTTTGGGTCTCACTCTGCCACCCAGGCCATCATGGCTCACTGAAGCCTCAACCTCCTGGGCTCAACCAATCCTCCTCCCTGAGCTTACTAATACTAAGTAGCTGGGATTTCAGGTATGTGCCACTTAGTCCGGCTTTTAGGGGTAGAGATGGGGTACCACTATGTTGCCCAGGCTGGTCCAGAACTCCTGGGCTCAAGCGATCCTTCTACTTTGGCCTCCCAAAGTGCTGGGATTACAAGTGTAAGCCACCACACTCACTGAAATTCACTATTTCATTGCTTCTTATAATTCCCAACTTTCATTTATCTTGCATATCTCCTAAACTGTCCTAAATCAGTAAAATCAAGGTGTCTGGACTTTTTTGAAGCACTGTGTTCCAGTTACCTTTTTCCCCCAGAGTAAGCATTTTCAATCTCAACTATTCTTTAAAAGTTCTAAATGTAATCACAGGATTTTATCTACTTGAGATAATTAAGTCTCATATGAACTAAAACAGGCAATACTATGGTCTTGTGAAAAGAACACTAGATCTGAAGTTAGTGAAAATTTTCAATCCTGACTTACTTATGACTGGGAAGATCTAACCTCCAGGTTCTACCGCTCTCTAAAATTTAAAATGAAAATTCCAGGATCTTGTCCAGATCCACTAGTGTGTGTATATCTAAAACACTCTATAAAATATCCAAATAGTGGTAATCACTAAAAAAATATAAAAATGCAATCTGTTGTTGAAACATTTAGACTAAATTCATTGTCATATTCATTAAAATTATTTAAAGTAAAATAAAGTTATCATCGTAACTAAGTCTAAACTTGTCACATTTGTACTTATCCAATACTGACAACAATTTCAAAAATAAGAGGGGCTATCCCTGGGTTTTTCAACAGTTGTGTGACTGCGAAGCAAAAGGCCTTCCAAAAAATTTCAGATATACTACACATATCCTGTAGTTATTCCTCTGCAATCCAATCAACCTTATCTGCATGTCCAGCATTATTCAACATTAATCTCCTCAAATCATTTAAGGAACAATACTGCTTCCAAAAGCAGTAATTTCAATTTAGAATATCTTAAAAACAGAATACAGGCTGGACACAGTGGCTCAGGCTTGTAATTCCGGTACTTTGGGAAGCCAAGGTGGGAGGATCACTTGAGCCCAGACGTTCAACACCAGCCTGGGCAACACAGTAAGACCCCATCTCCACAGGAAAAAATTACAACTTAGCCCAGCATAGTGACAGGAGCTTGTGGTCCCCGCTACTTGGGCAACTGAGGCAGGGGGATGCCTTGAGCCTAGGAGGTCAAGACTGCAGTGAGCCATGATCGCACCACTGCACTCCAACAAGGCAACAGAGTTGAAACCCTATCAAAAAAAAAAAAAAAAAAAAAAAAAAACACCAGAACAACCACAAAAAAACCAGAATACCTTTGGAGCAAAAGAAAGCAAAATACTTCTATTTCAAGATAAGGAAAATTCTCATCACTCTGGAAAATAAAATCACTCTTTTGAAATTCTGTAATACATGAATATATGAATAACAGCTTTTAATGTTAAAAGTATCTTATAATACTTAGATAAAATCAATGCAGCACAATGATAGGTTAAATAAAAATTCACCCTTCTTATTCTGTGACTTTAAAGTATTATCCACTATCTATGATACTTCTTTGCTACTGCTACTGGGACAGAGTTGCCCACTACAACCGGTGTGGTTCTCTCAGATAACACACAGAAAATCAACAGTAACAACAGAAAAAACACACACACACACACACACACACACACACACACACACACAATCTACAGTAACAAGACAAGAGGAAGAGGCAGTAGAAAGAGAAAAAGACTGTTTCTGACAAGGGGTAAGGGAAAGACAAAAGGAAGACAGAAGAGAGGGAAAGAAAATAAAAAGGATAACAAAATTTCTGGAAGAACAAAATCTGTTCTGGAAGAAATAATGATTTATGTTTATAAAAGTTATGTTCCCAGAAAGTGAATCTTAGTATTACACAACAGAAAGTAATAAAGAGGCCAAGAATAAAAACAATTGAGACAGCAGTGTCAGGAATGTAGCAGTGTCAGAAATATTTCAAACTCCAACTAATTTCACATAAACATATATTTTTCTCTGACCTAAATCATGAATCTTATGTAAAAGACTAAAACTAATCAAGACACCTTACAGTACTAAATAAACAGTAATCACGAATCGTAGACATCACGGAAATTCAGAGCTGTAAATTTCCCTACCAATCTTCCAGCTCAACTTACACATCACTCAGAGGAAGAAACTGAGGCCCAGTCTTGTAAAATATCCACAACCACAAACGACTGCAGAACTCAGGAAATCTAGGATTCTTTGTTCATCTATACTGGCTCTGATTTTATGAGCAAATTACTGTCAACCACAAATTTAAAATTATAAAATTCTGTCACATCTAACAATAGCTTTCTGGCAGCCAGATCAGAAGTAAACGCTTCATAACATAGCACCGTTCACACAAATTAAAACATAAAAGTAGAAATATTTCACAAGGAAATTAACAAAATGTCCTAACTTAAGATAAAACAAAGATTTGATATTGTGAATGAAATGTTTAGACGTTTAGATTAAGGAAGATAACACTTAGAAGTACTTCTTTGGATGTATGCAAGAATTAAAAAATGTTCAAGGCCTATTTTTGTGCGTGATTCTTTGCAGCCAAATCATTTGGTAGATTTGTATTGCCATTCGCCTTTCTGGTTAAATAGTAACTTACTTATCAAGCTTCTTCTTAAATTTTAGTCCCATATAAGAATTTAACCACAAGGTTGTTTATCCCCTCTACATACATGTCACTAGGATCTGAGCAGACCCCTTTGTAGCCAATCAAAGTGAGGCTGCCGTGAATGTAAAAAGCTCCTGCTTTAGATTTGGGGCCTAAAACCCTGGATTTGTTTCCAGACAGACTGATACGTTAGATTGATTTTTTTTTTCTTCCACACAAGTAAACTTGATACACGCTATTAAATTGGGCCACATTTCAATAGTTCCCATAGCAATTCATAATTTTATATACAACTGATTTGCTTCAAGCTTTGTTTTAACCTAGGAGAGGTAGGTGAGGGAGGGAGGGGGCAAGCACAAACCTAAGGTTGTTGTTTTTAACTGCAGGTGGAAAACATAAGCCAATTTTCTTCAAAATACTAAGCTGCATTTTGTTCCATCTTCGTTTTCAACAAGGCTTCATATAACATCAACACCTAAGGACCTGTATAGAGTACTTCCAATCGGGAGAGGTAGGTTTCTGCTCCCCTAAGAAAAATGGTGCTCCTGGGGTTCCCTTCTCTTACCCTCCCGGTTGCTTTCACTAAGATATACTGATGGCAAACTTGGGTCCCTTGTCCTTTAGTCCCCCTAGACAATCTCTGGCCTAATTTTGATTACTCCTCCCCCTGCGTATCCCTGCTCTCTCTTAATTAGAAATCATACCTCAGAATCGTGCCTCTCTTCCCTCCTTGTAAGAGGAGAACGCCTGACCCACCACCTGGAGAACAATGTAACCCAACTCCGAGTCCATGGATTCCTCTACCCAAGCCCCAAGATTTATCTCCCAGGGAAATCAGAAAGCCAGTTCTGTCCTGTCATCCCGGATTCCCTCAAGGTGTCCTGCTCCTGGCCTAAGATTACCAGCTCCTTCCTACCCTGGAGCATTCTACTCACCCTCCTCTTCCAAGAATCTCGCCCCTCACCCTCGGATCCTTCACCGCGACCCCCGCGCCCACCCGGAGCAGCACAACAAGCGGCGAGTGGCCTCCGAGGGCAGAGCCCGCGAGGGCGGGGGTCGGGGAAGGTCGGGGGCGGGTCGAGAGCGGCGCAGCGGTGGCCGGCCACGTCGGGTCAGTGCCCCACTCCCACGGCAGGACACACGCCCAGTACCTTTGTAGTGCACCCGCAGGTTGTTCTGAGAGAGGCCGATGTAGCTGAACTTGTCCTTCGGGCTCCAGGACCGAGGCAGCGGCGTCTCCTGCTCGTCCACGGCTGGGTAGAGGCGCTTCAGCCGCCGCTGCAGCTCCTTCTCCTGCTCGTTCAGGGTCGAGTCCCCGTGCGGGAAGGGGGCCGCGGCGCTGCTGCCCGCCACCAGAGCTGGGGCCGGGGCGCCTCCGGCCGGGCCGGGGCCCGCGGCGAGGCCCGGAGGCGCTGGGGGCCCGCTGGCGGGGGCGGCCGCTGAGGCAGGTGGCGGCGGGGGCGGCGGCGGGGCCGCGGTGGCCGGGGGCGGCGGCGGCGGGGGGTGGAGGAGCAGGGCGGCCGCCGCGGCCCCTAAGCCGTCGCCGCCCGCGCCGCCGCCGGGCGAGCCGGCTGGAGAGGAGCCGGCGCTGACGGCCGGGGGCGCCGGCAGGACGACTCCGGACACTGGAGCCAAGGCCGCCGGCGGTGGCGGCGACAACTGCTGCTGCTGTTGTTGCTGCTGCTGCTGCGGCGGCGGCGGCGGCGGCGGCGGCGGCTGCCCGGACATCCCGGCCGCGACTCAGCCTGCGGCCACCTCCACCTCTTCTCTCCTTCCTCCTCTGCTTCCCGGGGGCGCTGTCGCTGCGGCCGCCGGCACCAGGCGCCCAGTCCGCCCGCCCCGGAAGCAGGCGGCGGGCCGCGCGCCCAGGGAGACCGCGGCGGTTGAGGGGCTCGGAGACGCGGGAGTGGGCGGCGGGCCCGGGAGGCCGGGAGAGAACGTTGGCCGGAGCGCGGGCGCGCGGCCCGGGGACGAGGGGCCGAGGGCGGGGGCGACGCGGGAGCGCGGGAGGGGAAGGCGCGCTGGCGGCCGCCGCGGCCGCTGCTCTCGCGGCTGTTTCCCGGCGGGCGGGCCCGGCCGGCGCGAGACGCTGCGCGCGGGCGGTGCTAGGCGAGGGGGCGGGACGGAGGCGCGAGAGAGGCGCGAGCGGCGCGAGGGGCGGGCCGCGGGGCTCCCGGCTGCACGCCGCGAGGCGCCCTCCCGGACCCGCCAGTCGCTCGTGGGCAGGATCGCTGGGCTCCCGGCGCCGCAGGTCCCTTCGGAGATGTCTGCCTCCTCCCGCTAGGCGGCCGCCGTCTCCCCGCTCGCCGGCGAATCCCCTCCCACTTGACTTCTTTTTGTTGTCGCCCCACCTCCCCACCGTAGGGCTCCTCCGAGCCGAGACGCCGCTTCTCGCCCAGGCGAGAGTAATCGAGCCCCGCTGGGGCCGCCGCGAGCCCGGGCCCCGGGTCGCTCTAGGACCCGTCGGCTCGGGGCGTGCGGAGCGGCTCAGGCTCCCCGCGCACTGCTGCTAGCTCTCTTCTCAGTCCGGTTCCCGTTTGCCGCCTCCCTCCAAAGAGGAACGCACTGCCTTTGGTACTTCACAGTGTTTAATTTCGTAACATTGACCATATGGGCAGGGGAAACCACTTCTGAAGGCAGTCTCCCAGTTAAAATAGTGGCTATTTCATTAATTAATTTTACGAGGACTCACAGTGAACTTAGTGGTAGAAGGTGTCATTAATAAAAACCGGCATATCTTCAAATACCAGGAGCAGGCACTGTATGAATACACAATTATAGTGTGTGTTTAGGAAGGGCTTCTAGAGACGTCAGAACATTTTATAGACTCGTTAATTTTCATAACTGTTCTTAGGTAACAGAAAATTATGCCCATTTTTAAAACAAGGAAATATTTACTGAGGTCAGCAGAGTCAAAAATAGGACTTCCTACTTTGCAATTCCCAATAGAGTGCTTCGTCGACTAATTTGGCACAACTTGCCAAGTGTTGCTCTCTGACCCATCATAGCATTACTACTTTGTTTTCACCACTTCCCTTTGTTTAGCGTATCCCTCCCTAGCTGGCAAAATCGGGCTTTGCATGTGTAAATTATATGATGTAAATTCTGATATTTTGTTTGCTTCCAAAGATATGATGGTAATCATTTGGTCAAATAAATGTTTTGCCGAAGAGAAAATTATTTCGTTTTGAAGAAGGTAGGCCAAAGGTGATTTAATTTAAGGCCAACATTATCTGGCCAGAACAAATAACAGTCATTCGGCCTAATTTCTCCCTCAGTTACCCAGACAACTAGATGTTCTGTTGTACTTTATTATTATTATTATTGTTTTTGAGAGAGAGTCTCGCTCTGTTGCCCAGGCTGGAGTGCAGTGGCGTGGTCTCAGCTCACTACAACCTCCGCCTCCCGGGTTCAAGCGATTCTCCCGCCTCAGCCTCCCAAGTAGCTGGGCCTACAGGCCTGTGCTCACACCTGGCTAATTTTTGTACTTTTAGTGGAGACGGGGTTTCACCATGTTGGTCAGGCTGGTCTCGAACTCCTGACCTCAAGTGATCTACCGACCTCCGCCTCCCAAAGTGCTGGGATTATAGGTGTGAACCACCACGCCTGGCCTCTGTTGTACTTTAATAGAAATATCCATTAATTTTAACCTGTTTGATGACTTTTTTAAAACCACTGCACTTTAAATCACATGATGTCACTGTATTTACAGTGTTCTAACACTTTCATTTATATTACAGTCACAATGAGTTCAATGTAAGCCAAGCTCTATTTGAATGTACGATAGCCATGGTAGAATAAATGGGCTCCAGGCCTCATTAAACTTACTTGAAACATTTATGAAGATGTACTTTTTTTCTCTCAGTACACTTAGGAACTATCTAGAACTTTCCGTATCTTAGGAACAGCTCAAGGAATAGAATTGTCTAACATTTTGTTGGAAGCATTTTATAAGGGGGACTGGTTGTTCTCCATCAAGAAATTAATGATTTCAGTTGTGGGGGAGGATGCTGTGAAATGGGTACTTTCTCACTCAGAAGGAGATAGAGAACATTGATAATGTCCTTTTAGAAAGCTATATACTTGGTTATATTTATAAGGAGACATAAAGGAATTCATACCTTTTGACTTATCTATCAAAAACAAAAAAAAAAAGCCAAACAACACAATCTAAATATGAAAATACTTCAGGCCAAAAAATGTTCAACAAGAAATATTAATGGCAGATTAAATATAGAAGTAAATCAAATGCCCAACCTGAAGGGACTCGAAGAAATTATCACATACCCTATTCAGTGGAGTTATGCTACAGGAGCACATATAGCACATTCGTGCCAATTTTTTTTTTTTTTTTTAAGGTATCCCTTCTGGGCAGTGGAAGTGTAAAAAGAGGCCAACCAATTAGAAAAAGGCACCCCTTCCTCTTGACTTAGTGGATCTCGGGCCCAATTTCAGACCTACTCTCTGAAACAAATATTTTATGGCCTCTTAAAAATATGTTATTGAAGACATAGAAAAATGATTATGATGTGCTAAATGAAAAGAGGCAATACAATAATTACAGCACTGCCAAAATCATTACCAAAAAGACATGAAGGACAAATTGTAAAATGTTTCCATAATGGACAATTATAATGCATTATTAAAAGTAATGTACTTTTATTATAATGCATAATAAAAGTAAATTTTATTATGAAAATAATAGAATTGTACATAGAGATGTAAATGGTGAAAATCCATTAGCCATGAACATATCCATGCCCTTCTTGAACCTATGTTTTCAGTCTTTACCATGTATTGCTCTAATATTACTCAGTATCTGTATCTGCTGGGTTTCTCAGTATCGAACAATAGGAACCAATTCTGGCTCTCTTAAGCAAAAAAGGAACTTACTGGAAAGATATTAGATGGTTCTCAGAATTGACCAGAAGGCTGGACAAGCAGGCCTGAAAACAAAGGCCAAAGGAGGAGAGGCTGCATAAATAGACTGGCCTGGACCCCAGCACTGATCATAGAAATCACTGCCAGATGTCACCTTCACCACCTAGACTCTCATCTCTCTGACCTCCAGCCTTTACACCACTCACTCAAGTTTCAGAGTCACCAAGCCTAGATTGTGTGCCCATGCCAGAGTACACCAGCAAGCAGAGATTCCCAGCTTATCCAGTGACTGGGTTACAGAGATGCTATGTTACTGATAACTTCAGCTCAGGGTGGGCCTTGAGTAGCTACAGCCTCCAGAACTGGTCCCTTCCAACAGTGAGCAGTCTTGTGCATTCACATCTTATTTTCTGTGCATGGCATAACATGAAAATGTTTAGGACACATTGCCCTAGTGGAAAAGGGCCACTGGTGCCCACGGTAGAGGATTTTCCATACTAAGAAAGATACCAGGAAAGAGGTAAGATGCTGGCCAGCCTGTTTCAGTCAATGCCCATGACAGTATCCTTCTGGGTACTGGAAAATGTTATGGCAATGTGTGCCAAGATCCATAGTATGATTTTAGGGTCTGGATTAGTTATCTATTGCTGCAGAATAAATAATCCCCAAACTTAGTGGCTTAAAATAACGTTTATCATCAGACATTTCCTTTGGGTCAGGAATCTGGCACAACTTTACTGGATCCTCTGCTTCAGGGTCTCTCATGGGCATTCAAGGTGTCAGTTGGGGCTGCAGTCATCTCAAGACTTGACTGGGGAAGAATCCACTTTCGCACTCACTGATGTGGTTATTGCACTCATTGATGCAGTTCCTTGAGGGCTACTGGACTAAGGGGTTCAGTTTCTTGTTGGCTATTGGCCAGAAGTGGCCCATGATGCCTTGCCACGTGGGCCCCTTCAACATGGCAGCTTGCTTAATGAAAGCATGCAAGCCAAGGCGGCAATCGTGGCAAGACAAAAGTTACAGTGTTTTGTAACCCAACCATGGAAGTGACATCCCATCACTTTTGCCCTATGTTTGTTAGAAGTGAGTCATTAGTTTCATCTCATATTACACAAGGCCACGAACACGAGAGGGTGAGGATCATTGAAGGCCATCTTTGGAATCTGACTCATACGGGGTCATTATAACTTCCAGTGACCCTGGGGAACTGCACTTTCCACATTCACATCAAACATGGATTTTAGACCAGGGATCAGCAAACTTTTTCTGTAACAGGTTAGATAGTGAATATTTTAGGCTCTGCCGAACATAGTTACCTGTCACAACTACTCAATTTTGCCATTGTAGCTGAAAGTAACCATAGATGATACATAAACAAATGGGCATGGCTGTGATCCAGTAAAACTTTGTTATAAACACAGGGAGCAGCCTGGATTTGGCCTACAGGCTTCAGTTTGTGATCCCTGTTCTAGACTACTATATCAACATTCCTTATAAACCATTCTCAACACTAAAAAGCAAGGCCAAGTCACTAGCAATGAAATCCTAGGAGTCAACAAATTCATTTTATTACCCACAATGCTGCTGCACTCCAGTGTCCTGGGCAGCCTGATGCCACACATGAGTGGAGTCAGGATATTTCTGCAGCTAGAGTGTGGCAAATTGAAATGGATGGCAAATGGCTGAACAATGTTAGGAAACTATAGCAGTAAAGGGTCCAAATTTGGGAAAGTTCTCAGTCAGCATCTATTAAGCACCTGTTATGTTGGAACCGTGGGTCCTGTCTTCTCCTCTGGGCAGGGAGTAAGGAAAAGAGGCAAGACGGATTACAAAGAAAAACAGCAGTATGGAATCTACTCCTTCAATGAACAGAGTCTAGTTGGAGGGTGATAAGATTTCACTGTGTCCCCACCCACATCTCATCTTGAATTATAGTTCCCATGATCCCCACGTGTCATGGGAAGGACCCAGTGGGAGGTAATTGACTCATGGGGGCAGCTACCTTCATGCTGTTGTCATGATAGTGAGTGAGTTCTCACCAGATCTGATGCTTTTATAAGGGTCTTCCCTTGCCCTTTGTTCTGCACCTTTCTTTGCTGCTGCCATGTGAAGAAGGACTTGCTTGCGTCCCCTTCCACCATGATTGTCAGTTTCCTGAGGCCTCCTCAGCCATACTGAACTGTGAGTCAAATAAACCTCTTTCCTTTATAAATTACCCAGTCTCAGGTATGTTTTTATTAGCAGCGTGAGAACAGACTAATACAGAGTGGCAAGATTAATACAGTAGTCCCTAGGGTATCCATAGGGCATTGGTTCCAAGAACTGTAGATAACAAAATCCACAGATGCTCAAGTCTCTTATATAACAGATGTTATATAAGAATTTGGATAATAAAATGAATTTGCATGTAACTTACCCACATCCTCCTGTATACTGAAATCACCTCTAAATTACTTACGATATTGAATATAATGTGATCCTGTGTAGTTGTGATACTGTATTGTTTAGGGAATCATGGCAAGGACAAAAAGTCTGTTCAGGACAGACAGAACAATCATAGGTCTAACTACATCTTTGGTCTTCAGTTGAATCCAAGGTTGCAAACCTTCAGACACGGGAGGGCCGACTGCACACATGAATTAAAGATCAGTGCTTTTCAGACTTGAAGGTGGAGATTTGCCAAATGGGACCTAAGACTCTGCATTTCTAACAAGCTTCCAGGGGCTTCTGCCGCTCCTGATCCATGGATTAGCCCCTGAATAGTAAGGACTGGGAGAACCGGTCCTGCAGGCTGGAGTGGCCCGATTGTAGCTCACTGCAGTCTCCAAAGCCTGGGCTCAAGGGATCATCCCACGTCAGCTGCTGAAGTAGCTAGGACTACAGGCACATGCTACAGTGCTCAGCTACTTTTTTTTTTTTTAATTTGTAAGACAGGGGTCTCACAATGTTGCCCAGGCTGGTCTCGAAATCCTGGACTCAAGGGAGCCTCCTGCCTTGGTCTCCCAAAGTGCTGGGATTATGGGCAGGAGCCACCACACCCAGCCTCAGTTGATGCTCTTTAGAAACAAGTGTTCCAGAGTCCATGGGCAGATAGAAAAAGGTCTAGTGAGGGAGGACTCTGCATCAGAATTTGCGTGCTGTCTTGAAGAGAACACGAAGCGGGTGCTGGCTGTTTTACCACAAACCAAGAGACTGCATCCCTGGGGTTTGGGGTTCAGGGTGAAAAGGTTCTGCAGGACCACATGGAATAACATAAATACACTATTTCATATTCATGTGTGAATAAAAGTGGTTACAATTCAGTGTTCATTAAGTAAAATCTATGTGAAAAACCAAAAGTTAAATTTAGAGGAAACTGTTTTTATCATCTGTTCTGGAAGAATTTGTACAAAAATTACAATTTGGGCTGAAATAACCTATGTTAATGACTTTTTGACAAATTAATAGGCTCTCAAACTCCTTCTGATTTTCCTCCTCATTTTTCCTTCTGCTTGTTCTAGTCCACGGTAGTCCTTCCTCATTTGCCAGAACTCACATCCTTCCATCCATACTGATCTCTATGTCTCCTCTTGTTTTCTTGAGACAGAGTCTCACTTTGTCACCCAGGCTGGAATGTAGTGCCACAATCATGGCTCACTGCAGCCTTGGCCTCCTGGGCTCAAGTGATCCTCCCACCTCAGCCTCCCAAGTAGCTGCAACTACAGGCATGCACCACCACACCTGGCTGACTTTTTTTGTAATTTTTTTTGTAGAGACAGGGTCTCCCTATGTTGCCCAGGCTGCTGTCAAACTCCTGGCCTCAAGTGATCCTCCTGCCTTGGCCTTCCAAAGTGCTGAGATTACAGGCATGAGCCACCAGCCTGATCCTCTTTCTCATTTCTTGATGGTTGACATTAAAAGTGCATTCAAAATGCAGTAATGGCAGGGCATGGTGGCTCACACCTGTAATCCTGGTACTTTGGGAGGCTGAGGTGGGAGGATCATTTGAGGCCAGGAGTTTGAGACCAGCCTGGGCAACACAGGGAGACCTCATCTCTACTATAAATAAATAAATAAATAAATAAATAAATAAATAAATAAATAACTAGTAAAAGTAGAGGCTGGGCGCGGTGGCTCATGCCTGTAATCCCAGCATTTTGGGAGGCTGAGGCGGGCAGATCACAAGGTCAGGAGTTCGAGACCAGTCTGACCAACATGGTGAAACCCTGTCTCTACTAAAAATATAAAAATTAGCTGGGCGTGGTGGCACACACCTGTAATTCCAGGTACTCAGGAGGCTGAAGCAGGAGAACTGCTTAAACCTGGAAGGTGGGGGTTGCAGTGAGCCGAGATTGTACCACTGCACTGCAGCCTGGGCTACAGAGCAAAACTCCATCCAAAAAAAAAAAGTAAAAATAGAGTAACTATAGGGAACAGATAGCAGGAATTCATTTCCTCCCTTGGTGCTATAGTGATCAAGTTCTTGATGGAATCATGGGATGGGAAGCCCCAGAATGTCTCTGAACTCTGGGGAATGCCATCTGCAGGCCTAGGAAATGCCTATGGGTGCAGTGGCTGAAATATCATGCAGGCAGCCAAAGGCATAGTTTGGAGGGAAGAAACAGGAAGAAAGGAAGACGAAAGATAAAAATAGAAAGCATAGAAAAAATAAAAAAGAAGAAAATGATCATTCTGTAAGAAAATGATAAATAGCTCCCCAAGGTGCCAGATATTGAGGAGAATAACCCACTGTGGGTTAGCCTCCTAGTTCCCCATGATGCAGGCTACATTCCGTTCATTATCTACTGAGTGCCTACTATGTGCCTATTGCGTGTACACAGTGCTAGGAAGCATAGGGGAAAACATTTTTTAAAGGACACTAACTTCTTTACCCTCAACTGGTTTATAGTTTTGTAGGAAATTTACTCACACAACCAGTTTTTCAAGGTAGAATATGAAAAGTGTTATAAGAGAGACAAAAAGTGCCGTAGGTTTTTTTTCTTGTCGCCCAGGCTGGAGTTCAATGGCATGATCTCAGCTCACTACAGCCTCCACCTCCTGGCTTCAAGGGATTCTCCTGCCTCAGCCTCCAGAGTAGCTGGGACTATAGGCGCCGGCCACACACCCGTCTAATTTTTGTATTTTTAGTAGAGATGTGGTTTGACCATGTTGGCCAGGCTGGTCTATAATTCCTGACTTCAGGTGATCCGCCCACCTTGGCCTCCCAAAGTGCGGGCATAAGCCACCAGGCCTGGTCAGGTTTTTTTCTAATATTCTAGGAAAAGTAATTGTCCAGCCTATTGCAAGAATGTAACCCATTCTTACCAGTAAAATGAATTCTTCAATCTAAGTTTCTTTCTATCTAGGTTACAGCTTGGAGATAATTGATACAAATATTTTCTTATCATCATGGTCCTCAAAGAAAGTACAAGGCCTAATTTGCAATCTAAGTAAACATAAAAAGAAAGTTGTTTAGTAAAGCAATTTATTTCATAAATCACTATTTCTTTCACCATGGCCATATATTATCTTATGCCTGGTAATTAATTCTTAAAAAACATTTTAATTTGTTTTCCTTAAGTGCCTCCAAAGATATGCCAGGAAAAATATGCTCAGCAATATGTGAGACTTTCCAAAATTGCAGTATTTCAAAGATGTCAGAACATCTGTCTCTTAAAAAGCAGCATAGACTGGGCACAGTGGCTCACTCCTGTAATCCCAGCTCTTTGGGAAGCTGAGGCAGGCGGATCATGAGGTCAGGAGTTTGAGACTGGCCTGGCCAACATGGTGAAACCTCATATCTACTAAAAATACAAAAAATAGCTAAGCATGGTGGTGGGTGCCTGTAATCCAAGCTACTCGGGATGCTGAGGCAGGAGAGTCATTTGAAACCGGGAGGCAGAGGTTCCAATGAGCTGAGATCCCGCCATTGCACTCCAGCCTGGGTGACAGGGTGAGACTCAGTCTCAAAAAAATAAAAAAATAAAGGAAGCATAAAGAATAAAATGGCTTCAAAAGACTTTTTTCATATTTTTCTGCTTCAGCTCCAGTTAGTCTATCTTGCAAATATTTAACTTTGAAACAAGCATCTATTATTTAGAGAGAGGTAGCACTGTCTGTGGAATTACCAGTCTGGCTCTAATATCACCAACAGTCCCTCTTATGTGCCTTATGCCATTGTCCATATGAAAACTTCTCATAGATAATAGATCTTTGACATTCTTAAGAGGCCCAGATCTTTCTGAATCGTTAAACTCTAAATCTCATGAAACAATACTATATCATCCCATAAAATTCAGTGAGGATAATTTGAATAGTCTACATGATTGCAGAACAACAAAGCCACACTGACATGTGGATTTTGAGTGGTTGGCTAGGCTACATGTTTCCATGCAGTGCACTAACCTTAACACACGTGGGATGCTATTAGCGCTTGGTAAAATTATGGCAAAATGGCCTTCTGCATTGCTTCTAAAGAGTCAAGACTGGCTGGGCGCTGTAGCTCATGCCTGTAATCCCAGCACTTAGGGAGGCTGAGGTGGGCAGATCACTTGAGGTCAGGAGTTTGTAACCTGGCCAACATGGTGAAAACCCATCTCTACTAAAAATACAAAAAATTAGCTGGGCATGGTGCCAGGTGCCTGTAATCCCAGCTACTTGGTAGGCCGAGGCAGGAGAATCGCTTGAACCCGGGAAGCAGAGGTTGCAGTGAGCCCAGATCGCTCCACTGCAGTCAAGCCTGGGCAACAGAGTGAGACTGCAGATGTTCAATGTGAGTCTAAATGTACAAGTACTGCTCTGATCAGGTTCTTCAAATGCATACACTCATCTTGATCTTCCTGTGGTTGTGCACACCGATATTTATAAACACTGTGGTAGATCGGAAAATAGCACCCTAAAAAGCTGTCCACCTCAAATCCCTAGAATCTGTGACTGTGACTTTATTTGATAAAAGGGTCCTTGCAAATGTCATTAAGTTAAGGATCTTGAATAAGATCATCCTGGATTATCCTTGCAGGCCCTAAATCCAATGACAAGTGTCCTTATAAGAGAGAGGCAGAGGAAGATTTGAGACAGACAGAAAAGACACGCAGAGAAGGGAAGACCGTGTGAAAATGGAGCCGAGAGAGATGCTGCCACAAGTCAAGGAATGCTACCAGCCACCAGAACCTGGAAGAGGCAAAGAATGGACCCTCCCCTGTGGAGCTGGAGGAAATATAGCCCTATGACACTTTGACTGCAGACTTCTGGCCTCCAGTGTGTCAGAGCATAAACTTCCATTGTTGTAAGCCACCAAATTTGTGGCCGTTTGTTACAGCAGCCCTTGGAAATGAATCCACACATACACACACTTCAAACTTTTTAGGTTTTGGGGAAAACGTTGCACAAAGTTGTGAAGAAAATGAGGTATACCGTGCATTGTAGAAGCCAGAGTGATATAACAATCACAGTTCTCCCGTCAAAATCAAAGCACTTTCTATTTGAAAGTATTTTTCTGTAAGATATGGAGCTTGGTTATATAAATTATGTACGTCAATAAGGCATCTAGGCTCACTGCTTGTCTTCATAATTTTATAGCGCTCTCTCTCTCTCTCTCTCTCTCTCTGGGTTCTGGTCACATTTCAGTAAAGGAAGGGGTTATATAAGCACTCTGGTTTAATGGAAAAGTAATTTTATGATTGAAGTATGAACTGAAATGGCTCTTCCACTGGGCAGAGGCATTAATGCCATAAAACTGCCTTCAAGGGACTATTAGAGGGTCACCATGACTGCTACAGCTCAGGGCTGTTACTATCTAACTATTACATGCCTAATGTCATGTGTATTATGCTTTAATAACCATTTAAAAATTTGACCCCATAATGGACAATTTTGTAGGATAGGTTAGGTGTCCCAGATCAGGTTTCCTAGAAACGGAGGCTGAGATGGGGTTTCTGGTACATGTGATCTTTAGAGAGCGTGCTCTCAAGTGAAATGTGTAGGGGAATAAGGGAAGTAGACTAGCACAGGGGAAGAAGCCAGGCGAAGATGTAGGCTCAGTGAGGTCTGGCTCCAGCCTAACCCCACAGGAAGCTCTGGAGTGTGTGTGCATCACACAATCATCCCACCTTAAGGCAAGAGTCCAGGGCTTTTAAAGCCTATATTAACCACTCATTAGTTGCAGACCACGTTCTTCCCTGGGGTGGTATAACATCCCAGGGATCTCTGGGTAAGGAGGTGAGGGTATGGCTATGAGTCACTGGCAACATTCCCAGTGGCCTGAGATGGGTGCACCAGCAGGTGACAGGAAGTGCTCAGGGCACCGAGAGCATCCAAGGATGCCTTTTTTATTTTATTATTATTATTATTATTTTAGATGGAATCTCACTGTGTCACCCAGGCTGGCGTGCAGTGGTGCCATCTCAGCTCACTGCAACCTTTGCCTCCCAGATACAGATGATTTTAATGCCTCAGCCTCCTGAGTAGCTGGGATTACAGGCTCCTGCCACCACACCAGCCTAATTTTTGTATTTTTAATGGAGATGGGGTTTGCCATGGCTAGGCTAGTCTCAAACTTCTGACCTCAGGTGATCCACCTGCCTCGACCTCCCAAAGTGCTGGGATTACAGGCGTGAGCCACCGTGCTTGGCCTTCAAGTCACATTTCTAATCACACACCTAATCATTTCAATGACTACATCTGCCTTAAGAGAACTCTCTGAATGTTGGCATTACTGAGCAATGTTGGAATGTCACAAGTCCTGCAAATGTGTTCATCAAATACGTTCACATTTTAATGGGTTTAATCTGGGAAGAGGGTCTTTCATAAAGAAACCATTTTTAGAATACGTGTGTAAGTAGGAACACAAGCCCGTAGGTTTGGCTGTTGCCACCATGCTCAGTACTGACCTTCATCATGTTTATTTTCATGGTCCATATGCCTTTTTCTATTCTCTGTTGACCATGTGAAAGTCTATCTGTGTCAGCATGGTTTACCTTAGTTTATAAGGTCCTCATAGGTACAGGTCACAACTATTTATTGTTCTCTATGTAGCATGTTGCACAATTATGGGTTTAACAACTGCTTCTTGTTGACGTAGGGATGTAACTCTGCTTTTTTATTAGGGCAATGATATTCTATTTGATAATTGCCCAGGCCTTAAACATATGACTAAGGCATCATCCTGAGCAGGACTTGCAAATTCAAATACCTCCATGAGCCAGGCAGATAATGTAAAAGAGTGAACCAGGTCAGGTATAAAATAATAACAGAGTGGAGAGCATAAAGGAATTTCAAATCAAAATGTTCCAAACACTTCACAGGCCAAATGAAACACCTCTGTGGGTCAGATCTGGCCAATGGTTCACCAGTTAGTGGCCTAAAGGCTAGGTCTGAACTCAAAGCCGGAAACTCAGGCCAATTACTGGTGTCCTGGATCTGTCCTATGTTTGCCAAAAGCTATCATTACTTGTCCCTGCCTACCGTGGGTGATCTGAAATACCAGATTTTTCAGTCATGCTGCCCTGCCTGTAGAACCAGACCTGGAGATTTTGAGATACTTCCTGGCTTGCCAGGGAAATCTGAGTCATAGGTGCCCATTTTACTTAATACAACCACAAAAAACACCTTCAAAGAACCCATTTCCTATTGTAGTGCCCTATGTCTAGGAGGCACTCCTTAAATACTTCTTGATGACACAAGCAAGCTACTTTCCTAATGCTTGATTTCAAGTCTTTATAACCCATCCGACAGTCTTCATTCTAAGAATTAAGTGTTCGCAGTTTACTTATGATGCAAAGATTACATATACTCTACCAACTGTTGACAAGGATGTGGAGAAATCAAAGCCCTGATACGCTCAGACACTGCAGGTGTGAAAACAGTATGGCAGTTCCTCCAAGCTTAAACTTAGATTTCCCATATGACCCAGCAATTCTGCTCCTAGGTATATACCCAACAGAAAGGAAAACATATGTTCACATAAAAACTTGCACACAAATGTTCATAGCAGCATTATTCATAATAGTAAAAAAGTGGAAATAATCCAAATATCCATCAATGGATGAATGGATAAATAAAATGTTGCCCAGGCACAGTGGCTCACACCTGTAATCTCAGCACTTTGGGAGGCCGGATCTCTTGAGTCCAAGGGTTTGAGAACAGCCTGGGAAGAAACTCTGTCTCTAGAAAAAATAGAAAAGTTAGCCAGTTATGATGGTGCACACCTGTAGTCCCAGCTACTCGGAAGGCTGCGGTGGAAGGATCTCTGGAGCCTGTGAGGTCAAGGCTGCAGTGGGCTGTGATCCTGCCATTGCTCTCCAGTCTTGGTGACAGAGGGAGACCCTGTCTCAAGAATTTTTTAATTAAATTAAATTAAACATTTAAAAATAAAATGTTGTCTATTCATATAGTGGAACATTATTCAGCAGTATAAAGGAATGGAGTTCTGGTTCTGATAAATGCTACAACACGGATGAGCCTTGATAATATTATGCTAATTGAAGGGTGCCAATCACAAAAGACCACATATTTTTTATGTTTCATTTTATATGAAATGTTCAGGAGAAGCAAATCCATAGACACAGAAAGTAGATTAGTGGTTGCCAGGAGTTGGGGGGAGGAGAGAGTGAGGAGTGACTGCTAGTGGGTAGAAAATTTATTTTGGGGGTGGTGAAATGTTCTAAAAGGTATGATGGTGATGGTTACACAACTTTCTGAATATACTAAAAACCACTGAATTGTACATATTAAATGGATAAATTATGTGGTATGTGAATTATATCTCAATAAAGCTCTTATTTTAAAAAAGATTACGTGCACTATGAAGGTTTTTGTCATAAGCACCAAATACCATGTACATGAATTTACTGCATACAACTTTCAATGCTTTGCTCACTCCTGGCACATAGTAGGCCGTCAATAGATTTTTGTTGAAGGAATGGTGAATGGGTTTCAGCTGGAGGATTCTGATTTAAATTTCTGGAGGCTATCCTGAAAATCCATGGATTTACTTTCCTACAAGAAAGAAACTAGCATGAAGCTTGGCATATGGCATGCTCTCAATAAATACCAGTTCCTTCCCTCTTTTTTCAAAACAGTTCTAAAATGTATTATTCTACTTTATTAGTATCAAACTTTTCAACTTTATAATGAATTATCAATGGAAACAGGAGTAGAAATTTGAAAAGACCAATCTTATTTGTGTCCAGCAGTGAGAGTCACACTCAGCTAAGAAATGGTTTTTCGATGTTAAAATTTGAATAAATGGGCTAGTACAGTGGTTCTCAGTGCATCAGAATCACCTGAGGAATTGATCTGGGGTGGGGCTCAAGAAGCTACATTTCCAACAAGTTCTGAGGGAGACCAGCATTTCTTCCTTTGAAATTTTTTTTTTTTAAATTTTTGAAACAATCACAAAATTACAGGGAAATCAGAGATACAATTCAAAGAACTCTTTCTACTGAGCCATTTGAGAGCAAATTGCTGACATCACCTTTGTGGAATTTCTACAAACAAGATATTCTACATAACCAAAATACAACCATCAGAATCAGGAAAGAAACACTGATGCGTTAGTACTATCTAATCTTCACACCCCATTCAAACTTTACCAATTGCCCCAATAACATTGTTTACAGCCTAATGATCCAGTTCAAAACCATGCATTGCAGTTACTTGTCATATGTCTCTAGCCATGAAACAGTTCCTCAGTATCTCCTTGACTTTCCTGACCCCGACACTTTTGAATATTACAGGCCAGTTATTTTTCAGTGTCCCTTAATTTGGGCTTGTCTATTTCCTCATGAGTAGATTCAGGTTATGAATCTTGGGCAGGAATATCATAGAAATGCCTCTGTGTTCTTCTCAGTGTATCGGGTGCCACATAATATTAATGTGTTGCATTTCTGATGATGCTAACTTTTATCATTTAATAAAGGTGCTATCTGTCAGTCTTCTCAACTATAAACTTATTCTTTTCCTCTTTGCAATTAATAAATATTTTGTGGAGAGATGCTTTGAAATAATCCAAATATTCCATTCCTCATCAAACTTTCATTTATTTATTTTTACCTCTATGGATGTGATTTCCAATTTTATTCAATAGGGTTGGAATTCATCATTGCTATTATTTATTTTGATACTCAGAATGTCCATCAGTAGGCTAGTAGGAGCCCCTCTACCTGGCCTCCATGCCTTTTGACATGTCCCCAACACTTTCTGAGCACTTCCTGACTTTCAGTCACAGCAAGATGTTCCAGACTCATCTTGTACTTTCCATGCTGCAGCCCTGGAATCAGCCATTTCTCCAAGGAGCCATAATTCCTTTTAATTGCAAATGGTGTTTGAGGCCAAAATCTAGGTGCTCAGTGTGCTTATTGCTATCGGAGTGTCGTTCTTCTAGGCCTTTTCAGCGAAAGCTAAGTAATATACATACATATGTATGTTAGGCATTGATTGCTGTATAACAAATCACCACAAATTTAGCATCTTAAAACAACACACATTCATTACCTCACAGTTTTTGTGGCTCAGGAGTCCTGGCATGGCTTAGTGGAATCCTCTGCTTTAAAGTCTCACAAAACGTCAGCTGACACTATGGGCTTATCTCAGGGTTCATGTGAGGAAAGACGCACTTTCAAGCTCATGTGGTGGCAAGATTCAGGTCTTTCTGGGTGTGCTAAACTCTTACTGGTTATTGGCTGAAGGCTACCCTCAGTTCCTTGCCACATGGGCCTCTCCATAGGGCGATTCATCACCTAGCAACTTGCTTCATCAAAGTCAGCAAGAAGGCCAGATGAGCTGGCTCACGCCTGTAATCCCAGCACTTCGGGAAGCCAAGGCAGGAGGATGACTTGAGCCCAAGAGTTTGAGACCAGCCTGGGCAACATGGCAAAATCCTATCTCTACGAAAAATACAAAAAAATTAGCTGGGCATGGTGGCATATGCCTGTAGTCCCAGCTAATTGGGAGGCTAAGGCAGGAGGATCACTTGAGCCCAGAAGGCAGAGGTTGCAGTGAACTATGATGGCGCCATTGCACTCCAGGCTGGGCTACAGAGCAAGACTTTGTCTCAAAAAAAAAAAAAAAAAGAAAAAAGCAGAGGCCAGGCACAGTGAATCATGCCTGTAATCCCAGCACTTTGGGAGGCTGAGGCAAGCGGATCACCTGAGGTCAGGACTTCGAGACCAGCCTGGCCAACATGGTGAAACCCCATCTCTACTAAAAATACAAATATTAGCCAGACTTGGTGGTGCGTGCCTGTAATCCCAGCTACTCAGGAGGCTGGGGCAGGAGAATCACTTGAACTCGGGAGGGGAGGTTGCAGTTAGTTGAGATCGCACCACTGCACTCCAGACTGGGCAACAGAGTGAGACTCCATCTCAAAAGAGAAAAAAAAAAAAGCAAAAGAGAGTCTCCAAGCAAGATGGACATCATAATCTTATGTAACATACTCACAGAAATGACATTCCATTCTATTTGCTATATTCTCTTGGCTAGAAGTGAGTCATAGGCTCTGCCCACACTCAAGGGGAAGGCATGAATACTGGGGGTGAATATAGGGGGTGCGGATCATTCTGGGCCATCTCAGGAGCATCTTTAACACATGGTAGATGCAAGAGGAGACTCAGGCCTCCCAAAGTGAATAATTGGGGGCCATCTTAGAGTATACCCACCACAATACAGATATATGGATGTTCATTTATGTTTATAAGTCTATCTATTCATCTATCTATCTTGAAAACTCTGATTCATACTAATGCACCCAATTCTAAACCAAAACCACAATATTCATCTTAGTTTTCTTCCTTTCCATAATTTTAACTTCCCTTTCTGAAAGTGAGAAACCTTTATATATATAAAGAGAGAAACTTTTTTTTTTTTTTTTTTTTTGAGATAGTCTCACTCTGTCGCCCAGGCTGGAGTGCAATGATGCGATCTCGGCTCACTGCAACCTCTGCCTCCTGGGTTCAAGCAATTCTCCTTTCTCAGCCTCCCGAGTAGCTGGGACTGAAGGCACCCGCCACCACACCCAACTAACTTTTGTATTTTTAGTAGAGGTGGGTTTCACTATATTGATCAGGCTGGTCACGAACAGAAACCTTAATACATTTCTTATTGCATCAATCTCCAAACTCCACAGTTGTCTTTTCTCCCTTATGGATGCTTTTCTTTCTCCGCTCAGGCTCTGATGCCCCATGTCAGGCTGCCCCCAGGTAAGGATGCTCGGATACACACATCAAGCACACCTGTGAGTGGATGCCCCTCATCGTGTAGGCTCTGACTCCCCGGGCAGACTCCCCGCTTGCATGGAGACCCCTCTACCTGGTGTGGCTCTGACACACCGCAGCCCTGCCTCTCCTCTCTCTGTGAATGCCCACCTCATTCTGCCCCATCTATTACGTCAGGACTCAATCATTCAGGAAGAAAGGGTAGGGATAAGAAAGGAAGAAACACATTTCCCTTTAATGTTTCCATTTTTCCTTATTAAATACAGTTCTCCTGCCCTCCCCCAAAAGATGAGAGAGAAGGTACAAAACATTCCCTGAACAGATGGTGTAAAGTACCAGTGGCTATTCTATAAATTCGCAGCTTATTAGCTGGAGTTGAAGGAAGTCTCCTGTGTGAGGCAGCAGGGAAAAATATAAAGGAGGGACAAATGTAAACAGTCATGCACAGTGTTTTCATTTCACCTCCATGCTCTGCTCTAGCTCAGCTACTTTCCAGTCTGAGATGCCCACTCTTTCTCCTTTGCGTTAGTTCAGTTCCTCATTCCATTCAAGGGCCAGCTCTCAAGGTTCCTTCCACAGAAATCCCTCACTAACCTGAGCCCAGCTATTTTCCCCTCTTTTGAAATTCCAACCCATTCTCAGTCTTTGCCACTCACATTCTAGTACTTGATTCTATATGAACTTGCACTGGTCTCTAGCTTTTTCTTTTCCTTTTTTTTTTTTTTTTTTTTTTTTTTGAGACAGAGTCTTATTCTTGTCACTCAGGGTAGAGTACAGTGGCGCAATCTCGGCTCACTGCAACCTCCACCTCCCGGGTTGAAGTG
Organism: Macaca nemestrina; assembly: GCF_043159975.1. NCBI lineage: Eukaryota > Metazoa > Chordata > Mammalia > Primates > Cercopithecidae > Macaca > Macaca nemestrina. Next base: position 170,391,527 of record NC_092129.1, on the reverse strand, counting down.
ATTCTCCTGCCTCAGCCTCCCGAATAGCTGGGATTTCAGGCGCGCACCACCGCACCTGGCTAATTTTTGTATTTTTAGTAGAGACGGGGTTTCACAATGTTGGCCAGGCTGGTCTCTAATGCCTGAACTCAAATGATCTGCCTGCCTTGGCCTCCCAAAGTGCTGCGATTACAGGCATGAGCCACCACACCCAGCCTCTAGCTTTTTCATATATACATTTTTTTCTCCTAAGCTAGACAGTAAGTTCCTTACAAATACACTCCATTGTGTGTTTCACGTGCTTGTTGAGTGATGAAAACTACCCTTGTTGCAGAGTGATATGATATTGACAGGAAGAGGGGAAGATGGAAACCCTTTCAGAACGGTGGCCACTAGCTATTTCATCTGTTTCTTTGCTTAGCTCACTCTCTTCACTTGAGAGCAAGCACAGCACTGAGACGTTCAATAAATACATGCTGAATTATAATTTAACATGTACAGTAACCACGATTTCTCCAGAACACATGGACCCCAGAATACATGTGCAACATATTTCAGTGACCCCGAATAGATAATCAGTGACATGCACATAAAACTAGAGGGATGGCTTTATTTATATCCCTGTTTTTCTGAACCCTGTGCATCATACTAGCCCCGTAATTTTGAGGATCTTGCTGAATGTGAATGCACAGTTATTCCCACAAAGCATTGAAACAGGGATCAAAGATTAAGATTATGTTCTGATACAGCATCAAACTTTAAAAGGGCAGCAACCTTCACTGCAATAAGAAAATAGTACGACCGATTTCCTAGTGTGCTCAGTAGCCTCAATCCCTTACTGTATCACAGCCAGGGTGTTTGAGGGGATTGTTTCTCACAAATCCTTCAAAGGTATCCAGTGTATGGAGCTACATGTGATTTGAATTTCAGACTTATTTAAATAACAACTTAGAAGTTTGTCTAATTACAAAATCCCTAGTAACTATGTAGGGGTTGGATACCAATCATTGTCACAGAAATGTTAAATATTGGCCAGGCACGGTGACTCATGCCTATAATCCCAGCACTTTGGGAGGCTGAGGCGGGCAGATCATCTGAGGTCAGGAGTTCGAGACCCATCTGACCACCATGGAAAGCCCCACCTCTACTAAAAATACAAAAATTAGCTGAGTGTGGTGGCGCATGCCTGTAATCCCAGGTACTCGGGAGTGTGGGGCAGAAGAATCGCTCGAACCCGGGAGGCAGAGGTTGCGGTGAGCTGAGATGGCGCCACTGCACTCCAGCCTGGGTGACAGAGGAAGACTACGTCTCAAAAAAAATGTTAAAAAAGCATCAGATCTGGAAAATCTTGACCTTTTGACCAATATCTCTTTCTGAAGTCATTGGGGATATTACCATTTTGGGTTTTTTTGTCTTGTTGGTGTTCACAATGAATAATAAGACAGTGGCTTCAGCTTGCAAGTTGCATTCAGGTGATGTTATCAAGCCTTCCCTAATCACCCCAATCTAATATCCAGCTAGTTAAAACAGACCTAGAGCATAACATCACACAATCACAACACACATTACATCCAGTCAGCAGCCGTTGGGAGGACAGTCGCAGTTCCTCTTGGCTGAATGTGGCTCCTTTAAGGGGCGGCCGCAGGAAAGAATGCATGTGTGCTGCCAAAACAGCATGTGAGCCAGTGAAGATGATCCTGAACTTGAGCACGTGAAGAGGGTGATGCAAAACATAGACCGCGCTCTTTCTTTTTGGCAAAAACAAGAGACAAAAGACACCCTGCAGGAAAGAGGAAGGGAATTTTTAGATGTAATAGTAATAGCCATGTTTAAGGATTTTCCCATCAAGTGGAATATTTGAGTCTAGTTCCATAAGTAACTGGATACACGTGTACACACACACACACAAATGCGTGCTCATTTAGTTGCCCAGGAAGTATCTTTAGAAATCAAACTAGCATTTTGACTTTTGTTCCGTATGTCAGGGATCACTCAGAGGTTGCCTCAGCATTCTTGTTACTCGTGGAGCACTGAGGGGAATGGCTGCTTCAGGACAGAGCTTTTTTTTGGCGGGGGGATAGGGCTAGCTCCATAAAGAACTGTTTGTGAAGTCCTTTGTTTGCTTAACTGCCATCCTGAATCAACATACTCTTGTGATGAGGATGAGACTCTGTTAAAACGAGACTGGACAATAGCAGGCAGTGTAAATCTACTCTCAAACACACAAGCAGTTGAAAATGCCCCCATCTGAGAAACTAAGTAACAAATGAGAAGCTTTTGTGCTCAAGAGAGGTTCTGTGATGAATTCTTTTGCTTAGCAAATACCTCAGTTATTTTGGCTATGGATCTGCATTTTCCATTTTCAGGGTGCTTAGTTTAAGTTCTACCTGTACTAATCAGAATGTTGTTTTTAAAAAAATACTGGAAATGATTGCATTTTCCTTTGCCAGACTACTAGGTAGTGAAACAGCAGGGGCTTTGGAGTCAGACCTAACTAGAACCCACCTCTGTCCCTAACTAATAAAAGCAAAAAGGTCATTTTGCCTCTCGATTTTCAGTGTCTGTATCTGTAAAATGGGGGCCATTTTTCCAAGTTCACAGGGCAGTGTGCAGTACAGTGCTGGCCTGCAGCAGGCGCACAGGGAATGAAAGTGATGATTGCTTTTGTTAATTACACAGTCAGAAGCCTACAGAGCTTGCATGTCATAAAAGGCCACCACCTCAGACCTAATTCCTGTCCGGGCCAAGGAGAGGGATAACAGCCAGCTCCTCAGAGACTTCAAAATTCAGAGCATGGATTCTACAGGAAGGCAGATTGAGAAAACACGTCCTTCAAAAATCCATCAGAGGCACAAAAGGACAAATACTGTATGATTCCACTTATATGAGGAACTTAGACTAGGAAAATTTATAGGGACACAAAATTGAATAAAGTGTCCCAAAGGCTGGGAGAATGAGAAGGCATTGTTTATAGCGTACAGAGTTTGTGTCTGGGATGGTGAAAAAGTTCTAGAGATAGTGATGATGGTTTTATAACCATGCCAATGTACTTAATGCCACTGAACTGTACACTTAAAAATGTTTAAAATGGCAAATTTGGGGCTGGTCATGGTGGTTCATGCCTGTAATTCCAGCATTTTGGGAGGCTGAGGCAAGAGGATTACTTGAGCCCAGGAGTTCAATGACAGTCTGGGCAATATAGTGAGAACCTGTCTCTACAAAAAAATTTAAAGAACTAGCCAGGTGTGGTGGCGTGCACCTGTGGTCCCAACTACACAGGAGGCTGAGGCAGGAGGATGGCTTGAGCCCAGGAGGTCAAGGCTGCAGTGACCCATGTTCACACCACTACACTCCAGCCTGATGGACAGAGTGAGACCCTATCTCAAATAAAATAAAACAATAAAATTTTATGTCATGTATGTTTTACCACAATTTTTAAAAAGAGAAAAAAAGTCATTGGAATGAGGCAAATTAAGATACATCCACTTGTGGAATTCTATGTAGCTATTAGAGGGAATGGGGTAAATTTTATTCTACTGACATGGAAAGATGCCCAGGATATACAGCTAAATGAAAAAAGCAAGTTGCAATCGTATGTATAGTATAACACCAGTTTTCTTTTTTTTCTGCTTGAATTTCTTTACATTCATTAACTAATTTAATCTTCACAACACACCTATGATGTACATATTGTTACCATGACTCCATTTTGCAGATGAGGAAACTAAGCACAGAGAGGTTAAGTACCTTGCCCCAGGTCACAGATCTAAACTGCAGTAGAGCTACAGTTTTTTTGTTGTTGTTGTTCTTTTTTTGAGATGAAGTGTCACTCTGTCACCCAGGCTGGAGTGCAGTGAGGTGATCTCGGCTGAGTAGCTGAGATTACAGGCACCTGCCACCACGCCCAGCTGTTTTCGTATTTTTATTAGAGACGGGGTTTCACCACATTGGCCAGGCTGGTCTCAAACTCCTGACCTCATGATCCTTCCGCCTCAGCCTCCCAAAGTGCTGGGAATATAGGCGTGGGCCACCGCACCCGACCGAGCTACAATTTTGATGCAGATCCAACTATCTGGCCCCGAAAATCTGAGTTCCAAACCCTTCAGCATCAGCTTCCCTGGGAGCATTTTAGAGATGTGGATTCTCTGGCTCTGCCCCAGACCTACTGAATAAGAATCTGCAAGGTAACTATCCCCAGATGATTCTTGTTCACATTAAAGTCTGGGAAGACTGAAGCCTAAAGCACCATGCAACACAATGCCAGTTTTATAATAAGTATTAATACATGCATAAAATAATTTACTTGGAATTCTGTGGCCTTTTAAGTTTTTTAACTGAGAAATATATTCTAGAAACTAGACCCAAAAATCTGTATTAAATTGGCCATGAACCAGGTTCACATCCTGTGTCATCATTGGCTTACGAGTTATTCTGTCAGCGTTTAGAAATGTTTTTCTCTCGGAGCTCCTGCCTACAGCTTTCCTAATGTAGTCCTTTACAATATAATATAACCTTATTAAGTTGAACTCAATTCTTTTTTTGTTTGTTTGTTTTTGTTTTTGAGAGGGAGTCTTACTCTGTCGCCCAGGCTGGAGTGCAGTGGCACGATCTCCGCTCACTGCAAGCTCCACCTTCTGGGTTCACGCCATTCTCCTGCCTCAGCCTCCCAACTAGTTGGGACTACAGGCGCCCGCCACCACACCCGGCTAATTTTTTGTATTTTTAGTAGAGACGAGGTTTCACCGTGTTAGCCAGGATGGTCTCGATCTCCTGACCTCGTGATCCTCCCGCCTCAGCCTCCCAAAGTGCTGGGATGACAGACGTGAGCCACCGCACCCGGCCAAGTTGAACTCAATTCTGAATTGCAATGCATTCATTTTGAACATGGCGAAGGCTTTGACTAATTTAAGAAATTGTTCAGTAAATAAATTGTTATGCTAGCTAATAGACTTGTAAGAGGGCACATTTAACTGCTTAAATAAAGCCAGATCCTTTTTTAATTTGAAGGATTTTAGTACCTTCATTATTAGTGATTGTAAGTGAGATGTCAACATTTATTAAAGGAACATGACAGTGTTTCTCCATAGACAGTCCGGAAGTACTTAACTAATTGGTTAAATGTAGTTTAACCTACTAGAACAAATTTTCTAAGAAATAATTCTGTAATTCATACACTTTAAATAGTGAAGTCTACTACCCTTCCACACCCATTCTTGCAACTGAGCTGGATTAATGAGGTTTTATTTTACCAAGGTTTGAATAATAATTATGTAGTGATCATGAGGCTGATTAAACTCTGAAGTAAGAATGTTTTACTTAATACCTCCATGCCTCAGTTTCTCCATCTGTAAAATGAGCATATTAAGGGGCACAAGCAGGGTCACCACATGTGGTTGTACAGGTTGAGAACTGCACAACTCTAGGGGGCACCATTTATAAACTGCATGGTTGTGGGCTGCTCCTCTGCTTGGAGGGTTCCTGAGAGGATTAAATGAGTTAATACATACTGCCCAAATGAAATTGTGCCTGGAACAGAATAAGCACTGTTTAAGTTTTTAATAATTTTAACAGAATAGGTGTTGATTCAAGGAGTTTTTGCTTTCACATAAACATTGTAATAAACGTCAAGAGAAATGAATTTGGAGGGTATCATGCATTTTCCTCAATCAAAATCAATTAATATGATTAGGAATTACCATATTATATTCATATTCTTCCATTTAAACATTCAGAAAAGCAACCTATAAAATATAAGGACAAAATGAACATTTCTGCCTTCAAGGGCCCCATAATCTAGTAATAGACACACAAGAACAAATTGCCGGGGAGACCAGGCACGGTGGCTCATGCCTGTAATCCCAGCACTTTGGGATGCCAAGGAGACAGATCACCCGAAGTCAGGAGTTTGAGACCAGCCTGGCCAACATGGTGAAATCCCCTCTCTACTAAAAATACAAAAAAAATTAGCCAAGCGTGGTGGTGAATGCCTGTAGTCCCAGCTATTCGGGAGGCTGATGCAGGAGAATGGCGTGAACCCAGGAGGCAGAGCTTGCAGCGAGCCAAGATCGCGCCACTGCACTCCAGTCTGGGCAGCAGAGAGATTCCATCTCAAAAAAAAAAAAAAAAGAAAAGAAAGCGGTAGTTAAGAGTGTGGGCTCTGGAGCCACACAGACTCCAAATCCCAGCTCTGCCATCATCAGCTGGAAGACTTCACCTTAACTTCAGCTTTACCTCTTTAAACCCAATTTCTTTATCCATATAATGGGGAGAATGATAATACATCACAGAACTTTCACGAGGGTAAAAAGAAACAATGCACGCAAAGCCCATCCCCACTGCTTTGAGCACTAGTAAACTCTAACACATGCTGTTGCTCGTTTATCATCTCATGAGCATCATTATGACTGCATAGGCAACTGTCTTCTGCTTCACCCTCCATTTCCCAACATCCCTACTTTTTTTCAGACCCTGCTCTTACCACTATGATGTCCACATGTCTCTCCTCCTTGGCCTTTGCTCTTTAGCATTTATTCTAAACCCTTAGCTTGGCCTAATCCAAGACTCACTTTCTTGAGCCAAGGCCTAAAGGGAAGACCAAAAGAGACGGAAGCCCATTCAGATTACTTACCAACAATTAGCATCTGCTCCTATCCCTTAGGAATACCAAAATGACAATGGTTTTGTCCTTATAATGATATAATATAAATGTTCTCAAATGTAAAAAAATATATACGCCCTGCATTTTTTTTTTTTTTTTTTTTTTTGAGACAGAGTCTTGCTCTGTCACCCAGGCTGGAGTGCAGTGGCACGGTCTTGGCTTACTGCAACTTCTGCTTCCTGGGTTCAAGTGATTCTCCTGCCTCAGCCTCCTCTGAAGCTGGGATTACAGGTGCCCACCACCACATCCGGCTAATTTTTGTATTTTTAGTAGAGACAGCGTTTTGCCATGTTGGCCAGGCTGGTCTCAAACTCCCTACCTCAGGTGATCCACCTGCCTCGACCTCCCAAAGTGCTAGGATTATAGGCGTGAGCCACCGTGCCCAGCTTGTCCTGCAGTTTTTTGCTTTTTTTTTTTTTTTTTAGACGAAGTTTCATTCATGTTGCCCAGGTTGGAGTGCGATGGCACGATCTCGACTCACCGCAACCTCCACCTCCCAAGTTCAAGCAATTCTTCTGCCTCAGCCTCCCAAGTAGCTGGGATTACAGGCATGTGTCACCACCCCTGGCTAATTTTGTATTTTTGGTAGAGATGGGGTTTCTCCATGTTGGTCAGGCTGGTCTCAAACTCCCGACCTCAGGTGATCCACCTGCTGCCTCGGCCTCCCAAAGTGCTGGGATTACAAGCATGAGCCACTGTGCCCGGCCTGCCCTGCAGTTTTATCTGTTTCATGTTTAGCTCTTCATTTTAAAGTATAAGCATTAATTATTGCCACACTTAGTAATTTTTTAAAGTTGAATTTGTAAAAAAAACAAAACAAAACAAAAAGGGCTCATTTGTCCGTTAAATGAGACTCCTGGACCACCCACCAGCTGCATAGCAAACACTGCACTGGGTAAGATATACACAGAAATAAGGTAGAGACTGACTGGTTCTCCAGAAATTTATAGATTTGTATAAGAAACCCCAGGTGATGACAGTAACATAGAAAGTGCTATGTCCTGCAACACAGATAAGCTCAGAATGTTTGGGTGTGTTTGATTCATTAGGCACCACTGGCAGGAGCTTAAGGCCTGCAAGCTTTATCAGGAACTATATATATATATATAAAAATGTATATACACACATATATGTGTATTTTATATAGATACTAAATCCTTAATGGAGAGAATGATAGATGTATAAATGATATACAAATATCATATCCAAAATATAAAAAGAAATGAATTATATATAAAAATGATATATAAATATCATATCCAAAATATAAAAATATGAAAACATCAAATAAACCTTTAATTGAATGTCTACATTATGTAAAAATGCAACACTATGTCAACCGCATCCAAATTCATTTAGTATTTATTTATTTATTTTTTTGAGATGGAGTCTCCTTCTGTCGCCAAGGCTGGAGTAAAGTGGCGTGATCTTGGCTCACTGCAACCTCTGTCTTCTGGGTTCTAGTGATTCTCCTGCCTCAGCCTCCCAAGTAGCTGAAATTACAGGTGCCTGCCACCATGCCTGGCTAATTTTTGTATTTTTAATAGAGACGGGGTTTTACCATGTTGGCCAGTCTGGTCTTGAACTCCTCACCTCAGGTGATCCACCAGCCTTGGCCTCCTAAGTGCTGGGATTACAGGCGTGAGCCACTGAGCCCAGCCGCAGTTAGTATTTATAAAAGTTATTACATCTGAAAACAATTTGTAAACTAGATTATTAAAAGATTTCTGCTGGGCATGGTGGCTCATGCCTGTAATCCCAGCACTTTGAGAGGCTGAGGCGGGTGGATCACATGAGGTCAGAAGTTTAAGACCAGCCTGGCCAACATGGTGAAACCCTGTCTCTATTGAAAATATAAAAATTAGCCAGGCATGGTGGCAGATGCCTGTAATTCCAGCTACTCAGGAGGCTGAGGCAGGAGAATCACTTGAACCTGGAGGCAGAGGTTACAGTTAGCCAAGATCACACCATCACACTCCAGCCTGGGCGACAAGAGTGAAACTCCATCTCAAAAAAAAAAAAAAAAAAAAAAAAAAGATTTCTACAGGCCATGATGGCTTACACCTGTAATCTCAGTCTTAGGGAGGTTGAGGCAGGACAATCACTTGAGCCCAGGAGTTCAAGACCAGCCTGGGCAACAAAGGGAGACTTGTCTCTACAAAAGAATAATAAAAAATTAGCCAGGCATGGTGGCATGCACCAATAGTTCCAGGTACTCAGGAGTCTGAGGTGGGAGAATTGCTTGAACCCGGGAGGTTGAGGCTTCAGTGAGCCGTGATCGCACCACTACACTCCAACCTGAGCAACAGAGCAAGACCTTGTCTCAAAAAAACACAAAATCAAAAACCAAAACCAAAAAAACCCAAAGATTTTTACAATTGCCAGACATGTAGAATTATTGCTGATATAAACAATTATAAATTTAAAATAATTACTCATAGTCCATTCCCAAAGCAATGTTAAAAAGCAAATTCTTTCAAAACTATTGACACCATGAAATTATATTTATTTTGCATTTGGACACATTTTAATATGTCTAATATGATGTGGGGTGTCCACAGGCAGTATTATAGGCCCACCTGAAGTCTTAGAAGAGCTTGGTTTCTGTGTGAGCCCCTGGGAAAGATGAACAATCAGCCAGGCACGGTGGCTCACGCCTGTAATCCCAGCACTTTGGGAGGCGGAGTCAGGTGGATCACAAGGTCAAAAGATTGAGACCATCCTGGCCAACATAGTGATACCCCGTCTCTACTAAAAATATATATATATACTTTTATAAGGATATAAAAATACTACATATATATATATATATATATATATATATATATATATATATATATATTAGCTGAGTGTGGTGGTGCACACCTGTAGTCCCAGCTACTCTGGAGGCTGAGGCAGGAGAATCACTTGAATGCGGGAGGCAGAGGTTGTATTGAGCTGAGATTGTGCCACTGCACTCCAGTCTGGGAGACAGTGTGAGATTCCATCTCAAAAAAAAGAAAGAAAGAAAGAAAGAAAGAAAGAAAGAAAGAAAGATGAACAATCCAGACTTGGAGAGCCAAGAAAGGCCTCTGGGTAATGCCTGAGGGAAGCTGTGAAGAGGAGTTAGGTGAGTAAGTTAGTTTGTTAGAGCTGCCTTAACAAGTTACCACAGACTGGGTGGTTTAAACCACATAAATATATTGTCTCACAGTTCTGGAGGCTGGAAGTCCAAGACTAAGGTGTTGGCAGGGTTGGTTTCTTCTGTGGGTGCAAGTGCGAATCTGTTCTACGCCTCTCCCCTAGCGTCTGGTGGTTTGCCAGCAATCCTTGGCACTCTTTGGCTTGCAGCAACAAAATTTCAGTCTTTACGTGGCATTCTCTACATTTCAATCTGTGTCCAAATTTCCCCTTTTCATAAAGACAGTGGTCATATTGGATTAGAGGTCGCCCTGCTTCTGTATGACCTCGTCCTAACTAATTATACCTGCAATGACCCTAGTTCCAAATAAGGTCACATTCTGAGGTCCCGAGGGTTAGGACTTCAACATAAAGGTTTTTTTAGGGACATATTTCTGCCTATAACAGTGGGTAAAGAAGTGATGGGGGGAAGGCCAGGGAAGGAGGCCAGTGTAACACATGCAAAGTTCTCACAGGGAAGAGAGAACACAGGACCTGTCTAAAAACAGAATCAAGAGAGGTGAGATAAGGGATCAGATCACAAAGCACTTTGTAAACTAAATAAGGGTTTAAGGTTTAATCAAAAAGGCAGGATTTTTCAGGGTGACTTTTTATTGTTGTTGTTGTGGTTGAGACGCAGTCTCACTCTGTCACCCAGGCTAGAGTACAGTGGCAGGATCTCACCTCACTACAACCTCCTTCTACAGGGTTCAAGCGATTCTCCTGCCTCAGTCTCCTGAGTAGTTGAGACTACAGGCTTGCACCACCACGCCCAGGTAATTTTTATATGTTTTAGTAGAGATGGAGTTTTGCCATGTTGGCCGGGTTGGTCTTGAACTCCTGACCTCAAATGATCTGCCCCCTCTTGGCCTCCCAAAATGCTGGAATTACAGGCATGAGCCAGGGGGCCTTCAGTGTGACATTTAAAAATCAAAATGAAACAACAGAACAATCCTTATGCATCTCTTCTCTCCCATGCCCTCTCCTTACCAAACTCCCCCTATCCCAAGATCCTGAAAGCCAACTAGGAAAGAACGAAGGCCAGAGGTCTAGGGAGTACTTTGGGTCACATGGCTTGTACCCGACACAACCCATGTTAGAATCCAAGGAACTGACTCCTGCGCAAGTCTCTGCTTTCTACACACCATGCTATTTTTATTTGTCTCAGTAGGTAATTCTTTGGTTGTTATGGAATCATAGATCATAATATTTTGGAGCAATTTTTAAAAACTGGAGTTCTGTAATTGAGTCAATATCTCTACTTTTATTTAAAAAAAAAATTTTTTTTTTTTGGAGGTGGAGTTTCGCTCTTGTTACCCAGGCTGGAGTGCAATGGTATGATCTCGGCTTAAGTGCAATGGTACGATCTTGACTTACTGCAAACTCTGCCTCCCGGGTTCAAGAGATTCTCCTGCCTCAGCCTCCCGAGTAGCTGAGATTACAGGCGCCTGCCACCACACCCAGCTAATTTTTGTATTTTTAGTAGAGACAGGATTTTGCCATGTTGGCCAGGCTGGTCTCGAACTCCTGACGTCAGGTGATCCGCCTGCCTCAGCCTCCTAACGTGCTGGGACTACAGGTGTGAGCCACTGGGCCCAGCCTATTTAAATGCTTTATGAGATTAGACTGTTAATCAGTCATAGTAGGAAAACTGAAATGGTCTGTTTATGTATCTGTCTCCTTCGCCTACTCATTCCTAAACCCCACTGCCGAGTACTGCACTCTGTAAATGCTAAACTAACCAAAGGCCAAAGATGCTCCCTTCCTCAGCTCTGGAGACCTGTTCTCAGCTGGATGCGCCTAGGATGCGGCACTGCAGACACAGTTCAAGACCTAGGCTGGGCCCTATAAGCCTTTTCAGTCTTTAGTAACATCTAGGAGTCCCAGGCTACTCTGAACAAAAATCTCATGGTAAGCACCAAACCCAGAAGTGACCCCGCTCTAACAGAAAAGCCAAATGCACATCAGAAATCCTGAAAGAAAAAAAAAAAAAAAAGATCACAGAAGAGGTCTAAAGAAAAAAAAAGAAATCCTAAACAAAAACTTTTCTAAAAAAGACACAACCCAGAAGCCATAAGAAAAACATGGACAGACTACATTAAAAAAAAAAAAATTCAACAAAAGACATGGTTAATCATTAAAAGACATATGACAGTCTATAATAAAATATTTACATCATATATTTTAACTATGGTTTAATATCCTAAATGCACACAAAGAGCCAGAAGAAGAAAAACTCAAAAGGAAAAGGCAAAAGAGATGAATATGAAATTTGTGTAGTGGCAATACAGAGGGCTGATAAACAATAAAAAAAGTCTTATTGGCTGGGTGCGGTGGCTCACACCTGTAATCCCAGGACTTTGGGAGGCCAAGGTGGGTAGATCACTTGAGGTAAGATGTTCGAGACTAGCCTGGCTAACATGTTGAAACCCCATCTCTACTAAAAATACAAAATTAGCCAGATGTGGTGGTGCACACCTGTAATCCCAGCTACTTGGGAGGCTGAGGCAGGAGAATTGCTTGAACCCAGGAGGCAGACGTTGCAGTGAGTTGAGATCGCACCACTGCACTCCAATCTGGGCAACAGAGTAAGACTTTGTCTCAAAAAAAAAAAAAAAAAAATAGCAGGGCATGGTGGCACCTGCCTGTAGTCCCAGCTATTCGGGAGGCTGAGGCAAGAGGATCGCTTGAGCCTGAGAGGTCAAGGCTGCAGTGAGCTGAAGTTACGGCACTGCAGTCTAGGCTGGCTGACAGAGCAAGACTCTGTCTCAAAATAAAAGAAGAGTATTTTTTTTCTAAAAAGCCATATTGCTTCATCGAGTTCAAATGATTCAGATGAACTACCTGCATCAAGGGTGTCATCTAAGAGAGGTGGTGGGACGTAGAGAGACAAGTGCTGGACTGGGAGTTAGGAGGCCTGGAATCAAGTTTCACTTCTGCTAGTAACAGCAAGATCTTGGGAATACCACAGAACTGTCTAGAGCTCAATTTCCTCATCAGCAAATATTGGTCTTGGATTGGACAACTTTTAAGATCCCTTCTACTTCAACTATTCCTCTCTTTTTGTTTATAAGATTCTATGTATGTATGTATGTATGTATGTATGTATGTATGTATATATCTATCCATCCATCCATCCATCCTTCTGTCTACTTAGCTAACTACCTATCCATTCATTTATGTTAACAATTTCAGCCAGGTGTGGTGGCTCACTCCTGTACTCCCAGCACTTTGGGAGGCCGAGGCAGGTGGATCACCTGACATCAGGAGTTCAAGACCAGCCTGGCCAACATGGTGAAACCCCATCTCTACTAAAAATACAAAAAATTAGCTGGGCAAGGTGGTGGGCACCTATAATCCCAGCTACTTGGGAGGCTGAGGCAGGAGAATTGCTTGAACCCGGGAGGCAGAGGTTGCAGTGAGCGGAGATCGCACCATTGCACTCCAGCCTGGGTAACAAGAGTGAAATTGCATCTCAAAAAAAAAAAAATAAAGGGGTGGGTGGAGCAAGTAAAAATACAATATGATAAGAAAAACATTCTAACAATACAAAAATACACACAGTGAAAAAGTAGGTTTCTCTCTCACCCATGACACACAGCACTCTAGTTTCTACCCCATTTTAGCCACTCGACACTCTATTTTATATGCAGATAATTCTCCATCCTTCCTTTTTTCATATAACTATCTAGAAATGGACCTGCTAGGTGAGAAGATATGTGTATCTTACGGTGTTTGTTTGCTTTTTGAGACAGAGTCTTGCTCTGTCACCAGGCTGGAGTGCAGTGGTGCCATCTCAGCTCACTGCAACCTCCGCCTCCTGGATTCAAGTGATTCCCCTGACGCAGCCTCCCAAGTAGCTGGAATTACAGGCACACACCACCACGCCCGGCTAATTTTTTGTATTTTAGTAGAGACAGGGTTTCACCATGTTGGTCAAGATGGTTTCAATCTCCTGACCTCATGATTCACCCGCTTCGGCCTCCCAAAGTGCTGGGATTACAGGCGTGAGCCCCCACGACAGCCGTATCTTACGTTTTGGTAGATGTTGCTAAACTGCACACCAAAGAGGACCATGCTTATTTTTGCAATTCTTCATCTACACCTTATGTTATCAGACTCTCGTTTTTGTTATTCTGCAAGATGGAAAAACCACATCTGTTGGTTTTACCTTACCTTTCATTTATTGTGTATGAGGTAGAGAATCTTTCAATATGCTTAAAAGCCATTGACATTCATTATTTTATGAATCATCTATTCATGTACGTGGCCCTTTCTTTTTGTACAACCAGAATTTTTCCTGGAATGCAGAAAATGGGACACCCTTAACACCCCTGTCATGGAGAGATGGAAATTAAAGGACATCGCTGTTAGGGCCTGGATTACAGGTGGGTGTTTGAGGGCAGCAGTTGGTGGAATGGGCCAGGAAGGACTGGCAGAGTGTAAAGGGAGGGCTCCCACTGGCCAGCTAAGAATGGCTTTTACATTCCAAAGGGTTTAAAACAACAACAATAAACAAAAAACAAAGAAGAATCTGCTATTTTAGGGGATCACATGACCCACAAAACCTAAAATATTTACTATCTGGCTCCTTGCAAAGAACTTTTGGGTTGAAAAGAAAAGGAAGAGGCTGAGATGGAGTCATCTGGGAGGAGGGAGGAGACTCAGCTAGAACAGCATCTCAGAATTGAAGAGTTACAAATTCTCTGAGATTGGAGGTGTTAACAGTGTTGAGTGTGGCCCAGAATTCAGGTAAGATGGAGATTTAAGAGTGTATTGGAATTGACATTTAGGAAGTAGGTCACTGTGACCCCTGAGCAGTTTGGGTGGTGTGTTAATACAGTCTTTTGAGTCACAAGAAATAAAAACAAAGAAAGGGAGGGAGGGTGGAGGTGGGGAGGTCGGGGAGACACCTATAAAAAATGAGGGCTTAGTAAAAGTTAATTGAAAAAAACTGGCATGATTTCTTGAAGACAGTTACAATTGCAAATGCGAATATGTTCATTTCTTTAAAGCACACCTTTGCAAAAATGTTCATTTCTTTTTTTTTTTTTTTTTTTTTTTTTTTGAGACAGAGTCTTGCTCTGTTGCCCAGTCGACTCTCAGCTCACTGCAACCTCTGCCTTCCAGGCTCAAGGGATTCTCCCGCCTCAGCCTCCCGAGTAGCTGGGACTACAGGTGAGCGTCACCACGCCTGGCTAATTTTTTGTATATTTAGTAGAAACGGGGTTTTGCCATGTTGGCCAGACTGGTCATGAGCTCCTAACCTCAGGTGAACCACCTGCTTCTGCCTCCCAAAGTGCTGGGATTACAGGCCTGAGTCACCACGCCCTGCCAAATATGTTCATTGCTTTAAAGCACAACGTAGATCTGTCTGACTTAAGCTATGTATCTTTCCATTTCTAATCTCTCAGTCTATAAAGAAGCAAATACCTAATGGACTTAGAATATCAGCACTGGGTGCAAGCCAGCCCATCTTCCTCATGTTATTGGTGAGGCAGCCGAGGCCCATGGAGAAGTGACCTGACTAGGTCACACGGCCACTGTGCAGGAGCCACAGTTCTGGCTTTCAATTCCAACTCTTTTTCACTCTATTGCTGCCATTTTATCTTTTTTTTTTTTTTTTTTAGACAGAGTCTCGCTCTGTCGCCCAGGCTGGAGTGCAGTGTCGCCATCTTGGCCCACTCCAAGCTCCGCCTCCCGGGTTCACGCCATTCTCACGCCTCAGGTTCCTTAGGCTGAGGAGTAGCTGGGACTACAGGCGCCCGCTGCCACGCCCGGCTAATTTTTTGAATTTTTTAGTAGAGACGGAGTTTCACCGTGTTAGCCAGTATGGTCTTGATTTCCTGACCTCGTGATCCGCCCGCCTCCGCCTCCCAAAGTGCTGGGATTACAGGCGTCAGCCCCTGCGCCCGGCCCATTTTATCTTCTTTAACACTCCAGGACCATCTAACATCTTGCTCGCATCTAGTATATCCTCCATAAATATTTTAAATAATTATCTATTTCATTTCTAGACATTGCATTTTTTTCAACCTTCTATTTTCAATACCTTCTTTCAGTTTTGTAAAACTCATCATTGTAGTATAATTTACATACAATCAAATGACCCATTTTAAAAATGCGGTTTGTTGGATTTTGACAAGTGTAGACTCTTACGTAATCACCATCATAATATTTACAACATTTCTGTCTTGGCAAAATAATTCTCTGCTATCACTTTTCCACCTTTACCTCCCATCCCAGGTAACCACGAATCTGCTTTCTGTTGTCACAGATGATTTTCCCCTTTTCTGAAGTTTCATATAAATGGGATCATACATTACTCTTTGGTGTTTGCTTCTTTGATCTCACATAATGTTTTTGAAATAAAAATATATTCAGGGCTGGGCATGGTGGCTCACGCCTGTAATCTCAGCACTTTGGGAGGCCGAGGCAGGCGGATCACCTGAAGTCAGGAGTTCGAGACCAGCCTGGCCAATGTGGTGAAACCCCATCTCTACTAAAAATACAAAAATTAACTGGGCGTGGTGGTGCACGCCTGTGATCCCAGCTACCTAGGAGACTGAGGCAGGAGAATTGCTTGAGCCTCAGAGGAGGAGGTTGCAGTGAGTGGAGATTGTGCCACTTCACCTCAGCCTGGGCAACAGAGTAAGACTCTGTCTCAAAAACAAAAATAAATAAAATAAACAAATAAAAATATATTCAATGTTTTGCATTTATTCAGGTTGTGTATATCAGTAGCTTATTCCTTTTTATTGCTGACTAGTTCCATTTTGTCAATATATATACATACACCATCATTGTATATTTACTTGCTAATAGATATTTTGGTTATTTTGTTCTGTTTTCACTATTATAAATAAAGCTGCTGTAAGCATTTATGTACAAGTCTTCTTGTGGACATGTTTTCATTTCTCTTCGGTAAACAACTAGGAGTGAAATTTCTGGATCGTATGGTTAGTGCAACCTTATAAGGAACTGCCGAACTACTTTCCAAATTGGTTGTGCTGTTTTGTACATCTATCAGCCAGTACTACCTGGCCAGTACTTGGAATTGTCAGTTTAAAAAGTTTTAGCCATTCTGGTGGCTGTGGAGTGGTATTTTATTGTAGTTTTAATTTGCATTTCTCTGATAAATGAAAATGTTAAGCATTTTTCATGTACTTATTGGACAATTATATATCTTTTACCCATAAAAAAATTGGAATTTTGTCTTATTATTTATAAGAGTTGTTTATATATTCTGGATAGAAGTCCTTTGTCCGTCCTTTCTGATGTATATGAAGATTAGAAGTTAAACATTTGATGGAGTTCAATTTCTCAATTTCTTCTTTCCATGCTTTTGTGTCCCATCTAAGGAATCTGCCTAACCCAAACTTGTGAAGATTTTTTCCTATTTTTTCTTATAGCAGTGTTATAATTTTAGCCCGTAGAAGTAGGTCTTTGATTATTTCAAGTTAATTTTTGCATATGGTGTGAAGCAAAAGTTAAGACTCATGTTTTTTCATATGGATATCCAGTTTTTCCAGCACGGTTGTTCAAAAGATACCGTTTGCTCAATGAGTTACCTTGGCACTTCTGTCTAAAGTCACTTGACTATATATGTGAGGATCTACTTCTGAACTCTCTGTTCCATTAATCTATTTGTCTATTCTTACACTAATATTATACTATCTTAATTACTATAACTTTATAGTTAGTATTGAAATCAGTTAGTGTAATTCCTCCACCTTCATTCTTCTTTTTAAAAAAGTTCTTGACCGGGCGCGGTAGCTCACTCATGTAATCCCAGCACTTTGGGAGGGTGAGGCGGGCGAATCACCTGAGGTTGGGAGTTCAAGACCAGTTTGACCAACATGGAGAAACCCCGTCTCTACTAATAATACAAAATAACTGGGTGTGGTGGTGCATGCCTGTAATCCCAGCTACTCAGGAGCCTGAGGCAGAAGAATCGCTTGAACCTGGGAAGCAGAGGTTGCCATGAGCCAAGCCATTGCACTCCAGCCTGCGCAACAAGTGCAAAAACTCCACCTAAAAAAAAAAAAAAAAACAACAACAAAAAAACAAAGTGCTTAAATTTTGATAGAGATTGCACTGAATGTATTGTCAATACTTTTTCATTAAAAAGTATCATTCAGGGTTTGCTGACTTTCATGCATGATGGCTTATTTCTTGTATGTTCTGAGATAATTTTATTGTGAGCTCATATTCCTTGGAAATCTATCTCTTATAATTTGTTGAGGCCTGAATTTAAAATCTGTTTTCCAGAGAAGATTGGTGTATATATTTCCCAGGCATAATTTACTACCTTGGCCTATTCTAAACAAAAATTTTAAACAAAAATAGTTTCTCTTTTTGTTGTTTTAGAATGACGGTGCCTGTTTCTAATATTTTTTCCCCTTTTCCCATGGATATATGGGCAGGGAAGATTGACCAGTTTATGTCACTATATATATGAGTAAAATAAATATGTTAAAATAGTGTATTTTCTTCATATAATGTTAACCACTTAGCAGAGTTTGATTAGACCAACTCAGAGAGGACAATCCTAATGAACTAAAATGGGAATTTCTCTAGAATGACAGAGCAACTGAACTCATTTCCTTCATTATGAAATTGGAGTCAATCAGCAACAGATTTATTTGAATCCATGTTTATTACAAATTAACCACACAGATATAAAAATAGGTAAGTAGATTCACAATAGTCACTGCTGATGGTGTGTGTAGGTGTGTTTCTGTGTGGCATTGTTAGACCAGGAGCATGTAAAGGTGCAGGGAGGGGCTTGACAGTGTTCACAAGTTTGAGGGGCAACAGAAATGAGCAGGAAAATGGGGGTTCACCTGTAGGAATTTTACCTGCATCTATCTGCCCTCTCTAATTTTTTTTTTTTTTTAGATGGAGTCTCACTCTGTTGCCCAGTGGTATAATCTTAGCTCACTGCAACCTCGGCCTCCAGGGTTCACGCGATACTCCTGCCTCAGCCTCCCGAGCTGGGATCACAGGCACGTGCCACCACAGCTGGCTGATTTTTGTATTTTCAGTAGAGACAGGGTTTCACCATGTTGGCCAGGCTGGTCTCGAACTCCTGACCTCGAGTGATCCCCCCCCCCCCCCCCCCCGCCTTGGCCTCCCAAAGTGCTGGGGTTACAGGCGTGAGCCACCGCACCCGGACCGCTCTCTCCAATTTCTAATAGCACATTTTCCACGTAGATTGGGTGGCCAATTCCAATATCTTGTGCTTCCCTAGACCAGTACTTCTCCAATTCACCTGGGGATCTTGTCAAAATACACATTCTGATTTAGTAGGTCTGGGGTGCAGGCCTGAGATTCTGCATTTCCATTAAGCCCCACAGGGGATCTCAATGCTGCTGGTCCACGCGCCAAATTTTAAACAGTAAAGTGTGGCCGTAGCTCATGCCTGTAATCCCAGCCCTTTGGGAGGCGGAGGTGGGTGGACCACTTGAGGTCAGGAGTTCAAGGCCAGCCTGGCCAACATAGTGAGAACCATCTCTACTAAAAATACAGAACAAATTAGCCAGGCCTGATGGCACATGCCTCTAATCCCAGCTACTTGGGAAGCTGAGGCAGGAGAATCGCTTGCACTCAGTAGACAGAGATTGTAGTGAGCTGAGATGGTGCCACTGTACTCCAGCCTGGGTGACAGAGCAAGACTGTTTCAAAAATAAAGTAAAATAAGATAAACAGTAAACTCCTACAAAAATATCTACCCTACAGTTTACACTTGCCTACCCAAAGCTCTACCATTAACACTTTTTTTTTTTTTTGAGACAGAGGCTGACTCTGTCACCCAGGTTAGAGCGCAGTGGCACAATCTCGGCTCACTGCAACCTCCGCCTCCCAGGTTCAAGCGATTCACCTGCCTCAGCCTCCCAAGTAGCTAGGATTACAGGCACGTGCCACCACACCTGGCTAATTTTTGGTATTAAGAGATTCAGGGATTCCACCATGTTAGCCAGGATGGTCTTGATGTCCTGACCTCAGGATCTGCCCGCCTCGGCCTCCCAAAGTGCTGGGATTACAGGCGTGAGCCACTGTGCCCGGCTAGAATAGGTCATTCTTATGAAGGTACATGGACTGCATATTGTGTTCATTATGGTGGGGTATACAAATAGCACTGACAGTGCAGCCTCAGATGGAACACCCTCACCTCCTGTTTTCTTTTTCTTGTTCTTCCCCTCCCCAGTTGAATATTTAACACCGTAAATGACGTGGGACCTCGTGAAGTCTTCTTGCATCTTCGTTGTTGCTTTGCTCAAAACCTCATCTAAATATGGCAGCTAAAATCCTACCCAGGAACGTCACCATGAAGCAATGGGGAGTTTTAGTTGTGACCTTTATAAAACTCAAAGTGCTGCTTCTTCCAGATTCTGGGGATATAATAGTGAACAAGATAAACTATTTCCTTTACGGAAAGGAGAGAGTCGGCCCAATAAACAAGTAAAAATGTCTCAAAAGACTGGAAAAAAATAAGCAAAGTTAAGAAAATAGAGACCACGGGTCCTGGGTGGATTTGCTTTCATAGAGCGCTCAGGAAAGGCGTCTCCAGTAATGGCGAGCAGTACCGAGGGGACAGGAGCAGGCTCTGCGTCCTCTATTCAGGCAGAAACACTAGCCCTTAGTCACAGAGGAGCTGGAAGGGCCCCATGAACTTTCTATTACCAATGGGCTTTAGTATCCACACCTTTGGCCTAGCTCACGAAATATTTATAATGGCCTCGGCGACAGGATACTTACTTTGTTTTAGAAATTTTTATTCTAAGGGTATTTCAGAATATTTGTGAGTTTCTAATAGACCCCACAATTGAGTTAAGATAGAATGAGGCAGCCTGGGGTTTCAGAAAAAACTCAGAAAACATTCCACCAAGTGAAACTGTGTCCAGCATTGGTGGGTTCTCAATCTCATCTACTTCCAGAATGAAGTCACAGACACTCACGGTGAGTGTCACACTTCTTAAACATGTCGTGTCTGGAGTTTGTTCCTTCAGACATTCAGATACGTTGGAAAATCTTTCCTTCTGGTGGATACGTAGTCTCGCTATCAAAAGTAGAAACTGCAGACCTTCGCGGTGACTGACACTGTTTCTAAAAGCAGTGCGTTTAGAAGTTCGTTCTTCCCCGTTCGTGGTTTTAAGACCAAAACTACAACCCTTCACGGTGAATATTACATCTCCTAAACACCCCACACATTTAGAGTGGGCAAGTCAGATTTATTGCAAAGACCAAAAGAACTAACCTCCCAAAACATGATAAACGAACCCTAACAAACTTCTGCCTGGCTCGGGCAGCCTGTTTTTATTCCCTAATCTGACCCCACCCACATCCTGCTGATTGGTCCATTTTACAGAGAGCTGGTTAGTCTATTTTACAGAGAGCTGATTGGTGTGTTTACAAACCCTGAGCTAGACACAGAGTGCTAGACAGAAAAGTTCTCCACTTCCCCACTAGGTTAGCTAGAGACAGAGTTAGCTAGATACAGAGTACCAATTGGTGTATTCACAAACCTTGAGCTAGACACAGAGTACTGATTGGTGTATTTACAAACCCTGAGCTAGACACAGAGTGCTGATTGGTGCGTTTGCAATCCTTGAGCTAGACACAGTGCTAGACGGAAAAGTTCTTCAAGTCCCCACTAGGTTAGCTAGACACAGAGTTAGCTAGATACAGAGTACCAATTGGTGTATTCACAAACCTTGAGCTAGACACAGAGTACTGATTGGTGTATTTACAAACCTTGAGCTAGACACAGAGTGCTGATTGGTGTATTTACGATTCTCTAGCTAGACACAAAAGTTCTCCAAGTCCCCACCAGATTAGCTAGATACAGAGTGATGATTGGTGCACATACAATCCTCTGGCTAGATATAAATGTTCTCCAAGTCCCCATCCGGTTCATGAACCCAGCTGGCTTTTATCTAGTGGATCTTCGTCTGGGGCAGCGAGCAGAGCTGCCTGTTAGTCCCAAGCCGTGCTTGCAATTCTCAGTTCTTGTACTGTAGATGGGACCGGGCGCCACGAAAGGGGGGATAGCGCCCGTCAGGGAGGCTCCAGCCCTGCGGGAGCCCACCGCAGGCGGGGAACTCAGACATGGTGGGCTGCAGGTCTCAAGCCCTGCCCCGCGGGGAGGCAGCTAAGACTCCGCGACAATTTGAGCGCAGCGCCGGCGGGCAGGCACTGTTGGGGGATCCGGCGCAACCTCCACAGCTGTTGGCCCTGGAGCTAATCCCCTCACTGCCCTAGGCCGGCGGCGCCGGCCCGTAGCTCGGTGTGCGAGGCCCCGCTGAGCCCGCGCCCGCGCCCGCGCCCGCCGGAACTCGCACAGGCCCACTAGCTCCGCGGGCAGCCCTAGTTTCCGGCCGCGCCTCTCTCTCCATACCTCCCCGCAAGCAGAGGGAGGCAGCGCTTCTCCCTCCATACCTCCCCGCAAGCAGAGGGAGGCAGCTCCGGCCTCAGCCAGCCCAGAGAGGGGCTCCCAGGGTGCTGTGGCGGGCTGAAGGGCTCCTAAAGCGCCACCGGAGTGGATGCTGAGGCCGAGGCGGCGCTGAGAGTGAGGGCTGTTAGCACATTGTCACCTCTCAAAATTTCAGGTGAGACCTGAAGGTTGAGTGAAATTTAGTTGGGGTGCCTCAGAGGAAACAGTATGTGCAAAGGCCCTAGGCTGGCTTGCTTTTCCTGAAGATGTCATTTTCAAGATGACACCGTGCAGCCTTGAATCTCCAAGCTCAGGAAGGATACCTTGTCCTCAGTGTAAGCCAAAGCTGTTACGCACCATCCTCTGCAGGCATTTTGGTGTGTGCCCGTCCTCTCTTCCCTGCCCCATGGTGCTATTTGTGTGTTGGAGATCTTGTTTATGTTAGATTTTGATTCTTTAATTTCTTAAAGCCCTCGCCAGAGCCTTGAAACAATTTTTTATGGCGCCTGACGTGTATCTCCCTTGAGTCCTGAGGGTGACAGGCCTTCTGGCCCTGAATTCCTGTTCTCTTGGTTCATTGCCAGGCTTGGCTGGGCACTTAGTGGCATCTGAAAAATAACTTTCCTGCTCCGTGTTTTAGCTTTTTAAAATTAAAACCATGCCATTTTATAATCTCTCAGTCATATTTGATGTCTCCATTAAAAAAAAGTTTACAATGATTTGAAGAAAATCTTATATATTTAGTTTTGTACTAGATGGAATAGAGAACTAAAATATGTACTTATAAGTGTACTCAGGTTTTGGAAAAACTGATACATGGAAATTCTTACAGCATAATTCTATTTGGAGAGTATTTTTTTCACCTTAAAAATCACTAGTAGTTTCCTTTAAATAATTTTCCCAGTGTAGTTAAAATCAGATCAAATTTTCAAAAAACTCAGTTCCTGTTCAGCCTTTCAGCATCTGTAGGGAGATATTCATTGGATAAGGAGAAGCACATCTGTATTGCTCTTTTGCCCTCCTCTACCCACCACACCAGGACTTGCTAGGCCTCTCCTCCTGGAACCCTCTAATTTCTAACCTTCAGGTGGACCCCTTTGTGCCCACCCATAGATTCCATTTGGCCAGATTCTGGAATCAGAGCTGCCCTTGGAATACTCTGGGCTCACTGGTCTTCTCTTGGTCCTAAATCTATGTTAGCTGCTGCACCATCTCTTCACTCCTTTTCCCAACAAAACTCTTCAGAAAGTAGTCTCCACTGATTGTCTCCAATCCTTCCCCTCCCAATGTATCTTGAGCCTTTTTTTTTTTTTTTGAGACTGAGTCTTGCTCTGTTGCCCAGGCTGGAGTGCAGTGGCACTATCTTGGTTCACTGCAAGCTCCGCCTTCTGAGTTCAAGGGATTCTCCTGCCTCAGCCTCCCGAGTAGCTGGGATTACAGGTGTGCACAACCATACCCGGCTAACTTTTTTTCTTTTTCTTTTTCTTTTTTTTTTTTTTTTTTTTGAGACAGAGTCTCACTCTGTTGCCAGGCTGGAGTGAAGTGGTGCAATCTCAGCTCACTGCAACCTCTGCCTCCCAGGTTCAAGCGATTCTCCTGCCTCAGCTTCCTGAGTAGCTGGGACTACAAGCATGTGCCACCACGCCCAGCTAATTTTTGTAGTTTTAGTAGAGACGGGGTTTCACCATGTTGGCCAGGCTGGTCTCAAACTCCTGGCCTCAAATGATTCACCTGTCTCGGCCTCCCAACGTGCTGGAATTGCATCAGCCACAGCACCTGGACTTGAGCCCATTTTAATCAGGCTATCACCCCTCTTCCTCTTCTCAAACAGGAGATCTAGTGCCTTTGTCAAGGTCACCAGCCAAATCCAGTGGGCACTGCTCAGTCCTCCTGTTCCTTAGGAGCTTGTTACTGTCTCTGCTGTTCCCCATCCTTGGCCTCTGAACCGGCATTTTCTCATCTTCTCCCTGCTCCCTCACACTCTTTCCTGGTTCCTTCTCGCCCTAATCCCCAACCATTGGAATATTCCAGGGCCCAATTTTCAGACTTCTCATTGTATAGCAGCTCCTTAGGTGGCATCATTTAGCCATGTGGCTTTAAATACAGCAGTTCCCTCTTCTCCACAGTTTTACTTTTCTTGGTTCCAGTTACCCATGGTCATCTGTGGTCCCAAACAAGATATTTTGGGGCCAGGTGCAGTGGCTCATGCCTGTAATCCCAGCACGTTGGGAGGCCGAGGTGGGTGGATCAGTTAAAGTCAGGAGTTCGAGACCAGCCTCGCCAACATGGCGAAACCCCATGTCTACTAAAAATACAAAAATTAGGCTGGGCGCGGTGGCTCACACCTATAATCCCAGAACTTTGGGAGGCCGAGGTAGACGTATCACCAAGTCAGGAGTTTGAGACCAGCCTGGCCAAGATGGTGAAACCCCATGTCTACTAAAACTACAAAAATTAGACAGGTGTGGTGGCGGGCGCGTGTAATCCCAGCTACTCGAGTGGCTGAGGCAGGAGAATCGCTTGAAACCAGGAGGCGGATGTTGCAGTGAGCGGCTCCGCACATTGCACTCCAGCCTGGGTGACAGAGCGAGACTATCTTGAAAGAGGAAAAAAAGAAAAAGAAAAAATTAGCCAGGCATGGTGGCATGCGCCTGTAGTCCCAGCTACTCAGGAGGCTGAGGCAGGAGAATCGCTTGAACCTGAGAGGTCCAGGTTGCAGCGAGCCGAAATGGTGCCACTGCATTCCAGCCTGGGTGACAGAGCAAGACTAGATCTCAAAAAAAAACAAGATATTTTGGGGGAGAGAGAGGGAGGGAGGATGAAAGAGACTACATTCACAAACTTTTATTACAGTATACTGTTTTAATTGTTCTAGTTTATTACTAGTTACTGTTAATCTCTTACTGTGCCTAATTTGTAAATTAAACTATATCATGACTGTGTGTGTATGGGAAAAAAGAGTATATAGGGCTTGGTAATATCTGAGGTTTCAGGCCCACAGACCCACTGAGGGTCTTGGAAAGTATCCCCTACAGATAAGAGAACACTTCTGTATATTGCGAAAACTACAAAATTCATATTTCAGCTGGGACTGCTCTTCTGAATGCCAAACTCATATCATATCCAACTGCTGACTTGACGTCTCCAACTGAACATTAAACAAGGCATCTCGAATTTAACATGTCCACAATCAAAGTCAGATTCTACCTTGCAAAACAGGCACTTTCCAAAAGTGTGAATAATGGCTCCCCAAAGATGTCCAAATCCGAATCCCCAGAACCTGTGCATGCTACCATACGGGGCAAAAGGGACTTTAGAGATGTGATTAAAGATCTTGAGAATGAAGAGATGCTGCTGGATTATGTGGGAGGGACCAATGTCATCACAAAGGTCCTTATAAGAGAGAGGGAGGAGGATCAGCGTCAAAAAGAAAGGAGATGTGACAGTAGAACCAGAGGCTGGAATGAGGTACTCTGAAGATGGAGAAGAGGCCATGAGCCAAGAGATGCAGGCAGCCTTTAGATGCTGGAACAGACAAGGAAATGGATTCTCCCTTGAAGCTTCCAGAAGGAACACAGCCCTGCCAACCCCTTGACTTTATTATTATTTATTATTTATTTTTTTTGAGACAGAGTCTCGCTCTGCCCAGGCTGGAGTGCACTGGCATGATCTCAGCTCACTGCAGCCTCCACCTCCTGGGTTCAATTATAGGCCTGCTCCACCACGCCCAGCTAATTTTTTTTGTTTGTTTGTTTTTTGTAGAGACAGGGTTTCACCATGTTGGCCAGGCTCGTCTAGAACTCCTGACCTCAGGTGATCCACTCGCCTCGGCCTCCTGAAGTGCTGGGATTACAGGCACAAGCCAAGCCACCACGCCCAGACTCAACCCTTGACTATAGACTTCTGACCTCCAGGACTGTAAGAGAACATACTAGTGGTGTTTTTAGCCACTAAGGTTGTGGTATTTGTTATGGCGGCAATAGGAAACCTATACACAAGCTTCCCCATGCCAGTAAATGGTGACACCAGCCTTTTAGTTACTCCAGAGAGACACTGGTGTTGTCCTCATTTTTTCCTCTTTCTCACACTCCACATCCAATTCATCAGCAAATCCTGTCAGCTCTGTCTTCAAAATATATCCAGAATCCAACAAGCGTTCATACCCGCCACCAGCACCACAGTGGTCTCCTTTTTCCTGGAGGACTACAGGCACCCCCTAGTGAGCCTGCCTGCTTCCGGCTCGCCCATCTGCAGTCTATTCCACACAGCTGCCAGCGTGATCAGGTTAACCCAGAAGCCAGACTTTAGCATTCCTCTCTCAAACCCTTCGATGGCTCCCCACCTCAGGAGGAAGAGAAGCCCATGTCTTTACCATGGTCCACAGTGGCTCCCCCAGTCTGGCTCCTGGACACCTCCCTGAGCTCATCTTCTGTCCCTGCCCCCCTGGCTCAAGCTCCAATCCCACCAGCAGGTGCTGCCTAGAGCGTCCTTCAGGAGCTGAGGTGTGCTCCTGGCTGCCACACGTTGGATGCTGAGGTGGCCTTGGCTGGGGAGCACTGTCCCCCTCATACCCCATCTCACTCCCTTCTCAATGTAGCCAGCATCCAGTGGCTGAATGGTTTGGAGGTACAAGGGCCTGTCCCCTCTCCCCAGCTCAGAGCAGCTCTGAAGGGCCATCCTATCTTCAACATCCCCAAGGGGTTGTCTGGGGCTTTGGTTGGGACTGCATCACAGTTCATCTCCCTCTGCCCAGTCTTGCTTTCTTCCCCTCTTTCCCTTCCATGGTTTGATCCCAAGAGCATTTCCTAGTAAGCATCATATGTGTGCCAGCCATCATCTCAAACAATGCTTTCCCTGACCTGTGAACCTGATCTCTCTTTGCTATACCAAAACACCCCAAGTACCCTTGATCTCAAAGCTTCTGTAGTGACTGTTCCTTCTGCCCACAAAACTCTTCTCCCAGGTATTCAGGAAGTTCACCCTCTCCCTTCAAGTCTCTGCTCAAATGTCCCATGGCCTGTGACCTTCCCTGACTACCTTATGTAAAATAGCAAACACCACCACCGTCACCAGCACAACGAACTCCATTAGGCAGCTTTTTTTTCTATAGTATTTAACCTCATTAGATACATATTTCCTTGTTTATTCATCTTCTCTCACTATACTCCAGTTTTACGAAGGCAGAGACTTGATTTACTTTGTTCATGGCTATTTCCATAATAACTAGAATAGTGCCTGCCACATAGTAGAGGCTTAGTACCGAGTCAGGCTGGTGCTGGTCTTGCTGTGACCTGATTCCAGTAATTGGCTCACCACCATAGCCCCTGTGATGAAAGTTTTGCCTTGAGGCTTTTCATCTTGACCCCTTTGATACCTTTGATTCTGTGTCAATGCCGTCATGGCTTCCTTTATATCCTCCACAACTAAAGGCCCGCCTGTTTCTTCCTCAGTCTTTCTAGAGTTTTAAATCCTGCCCTGTGGCTTAGTCCCTACATACCTGCCCTTAGGCTGGAGGAACCCCACCTCTCAGGCTCCAGGTGCACTTGTGTGGTGGATTACCGAAACTCCTACTCTAAGTCCCCATTCTTATCAATGTCCCTCCAGGGTCTGGCCAGGCTCCCTAAAATCCTGTCCAAACTGTGAGCCACACCTTGACCTTCAGCATCAAAGAGGTCATTGCTACAGCAGAGGAAGCTCCCATAAGAGCCCCAACGACCTGGGTGTGAGTCCCAGCTCTGTCATGTACCAGTGGGGCAGCCTTGGCAGGTCACTCGCTTCCCTGAGCAATGGCTTACTCCCTGGTAAAGCTAAGTCAATGATATCAGCCTCGTAGAGTGGCTGTGCAACAAGACATGAACACGTATGAAAACAGTCAGTAAATTTCTCCTGACTGAACTGAAATCCTCTGAAGCACCTGCCCTGTTGTGTTAAATGGAAAAGTGCGATGTCCTTAGGAAGAAACTCTGAGACTAGGTAGCTCTATGTGCAAAAGAATTTGCTGTGGGAAACCTTTCAGTATGACATGAAGTTCCAAGATAATTCCAAACATATGTGAACAATATAATAAGCCATACAGCAAAATCATATTGTCAGCCAAGTATACTAGGTCTAGGCATGATCTTAAGGATGGGAAAAGCTTGGCTTGACCTCTGAAAGGTAACCTTCAACCAAGAGGTAGTATAAAAGCATGATCAGTGGATGGGTTTCCCTCCCCCATCCACGCCTTGCCCAGATTTAATGGAAACATTTATACTAAACCTTGCCAAATTCACAGAAGCTTTTCCAGTTCCCATTACTTTGCTATTCAAAAGGAAGGGAGTAATCGCTTTAGAGGTAGGGTGTGGTACAGTACTCTTAGCAGAGTGCTGAAAGCAAGTTCAACACAGATGACCAATGTTGGCAGATTGCACAATTCTTGAGTTATTTTTGTGATGGGCAATGTTTTTCCTTTTTATTCCGTTTTCCTCCCTCTGGAGTTGGCTAATGATTTCCAATGAATAGAACTCTGTCCAGTACAATCCAGTTAGCCCACAATGAATAGAGTGTCAATGAGAGATGCTGCATTGACAGTCTTTATTTTAGTGGATTCCCTGTCTAGTAAAGATGGAAAAGGAACTGCTGTTGGGGGCGTTCATTTGTAATTTGTGCTCTTGGTCTGGAAGTGGGCCATCAGCTCAGCAAAGAGAATACAGAAACTTACAATAAGGTCACCACTCTTTCTGAAGCCTGAGCCATCATCTCTTGGAGAATCAAAACACGTATAGACATGTTATGAATGTGTTTAGTCTTTTCCTACGTGACCAAGTGGGAAACTTCCTGGTCCAACCTGGGTGAGTGTTTCATGTTGGCTTGGCAGGTAGTGTCAGGCATCTGGAGATGTGATATACATGTTTAGCTCCCTGCAGTCAGCAGGCTGGTACATTCACTACCAGCTGCATTTTCTCTGTGATACTGCCAGAAAGAATGTGCTTAAAGTCATTATTGATTACTCTTTAATCCACACTATGTTAGGAGCAAAATTGAATCCGACAAGACATGGTACCTCTTTTCCACATACTTTGTGCATTCCAATAGATAGAGCTGTCCTTGAGGGTATGAAGTGTGCATCCAAGAAGCCAGGCAGATTCCTTTGTATTCAGCTCATGGATTGTTCAGAGATTCCCAATTTCCTCCTGGGGAGCTGGGTGCAGGAGTCAAGAGGGATATTTGAGTCAGGGAATACTTCCCAAGAGGAGCCTTAGTATTTAAGCATCAGTTTTCCTTAGTATTGAAGCATCAGTTTTCTTTCTGTTTTTTTGAGACAGAGCTTCACTCTTGTTCCCAGGCTGAAGTGCAATGGGCATGATCTCAGCTTACTGCAACCTCCACCTCCTGGGTTCAAGCGATTCTCCTGTCTCAGCCTCCCAAGTAGCTGGGATTACAGGCGCCCGACACCAGGCCTAGCTAACTTTTGTATTTTTAATAGAGACGGGGTTTCACCATGTTGGTCAGGCTGGTCTTGAACTCCTGACCTCAGGTGATCCGCCTGCCTCAGCCCCCCAAAGTGCTGGGATTACAGGCGTGAGCCACCACGCCCAGCCCAGTTTTCATTTTTTAAAAATCTATTACATGATCATGATAAAAAAAATTAAACAGTGCACAGTGAAGAGTATACCCCCCTCACAGCATTGCCCCCCTGCAGTTCCCATTCCCCAAGGCAACTACTGTTATGAATTTTTTTGTGTATCCTTCCAGAAAGAGTCTGTGCATATAAGAGGAGCTTTGATTTTTTGAGATGCATTTTTGTATGTTCAGTTCAAGTGGTTCACAAGATGCCTTTTCCAAATAACTCCATGGCAACGCAACTCTGGAACTCACACGCACACGGACGTATACATGGACACACACAGTCGTTCTTTTGAGCATAAAATGGAGGGGAAATGATGCAACAGAGAGTGAATAGAAGGCATATTCCAGTAAACCGCAGTGGTTAGTGGCTTCTCAGATGGTTCCAGACAGCTTTTTATACAGAAATAGCTCAGTGAGAACACCCCAGCCTACTCAGACTGCAGAACAAATCCCAGGAACTTGCCTTTGTGCAATCTTCCCCTTGAAGCTCAAGTCTAAACAGATCAGAGCTTGGCAGGGCTGCATGGGTATGTTAGCGAACAGACAGAACACCCTGGCTCCTCAGGCGCTCCTTGTTTTTTTCCCTCTGGACCAGCAGATTTTTCTTATAGCTTACACCTGCTCCTCCCCCACCCCCAACAATATGCAGAAATGGAAAGCCCCTCAAGTTTTTCTTGATCACGAGGTTAAATAAAAAACCAACTCTCTCTCACACTCTAAGGGAAAGGAAAATAAAAACCACCAGTAGGTATAAAGCTAAGACACACACACACACACACACACACACACGTTTGGCAGAAATAAATTAAGAAAAAGCTTTCTATCTATGAGGCCATTCTGAAACTAAGTGATACATGATATTATTCAAATTTGCAAGGTATATTTGTCCTCAGAATAGAGATGGCTGAATGGGAGTGATAGTGTCTTAATAAATTGTTGTTCTAGAGATTTTCTAGAACTGAAATATGCAACAGGACATTTGAGAACTGTCTTTTATCTAAGTACTGATGTACTTATCTAAGTACTAAGTAATAATATAGCAGTATTAAAAGCACTGCCATAATTATTAGTAAAATTAGTTCATCTACAAGAGTCTGAATAAAAATGTCTCATCAAAAGCCAAATTCTAATATAGGAGCCACATGGAAACCAATAGAAAAGAAACATTTCCACTGCATAGGCTGATATACTTGAAAATACAGGTCTTACTCCTGGCCAAAGAAATAGTTGTTTATACAGTTTGGAGGACACTGACAAGATCACTCTTAAGAAAATACTGCCTCACCTTCTGGCTAGTGCCTAAAAATCCTTTTCTGGTTGAGAAAACCTTAAATTCCTCAATAACAGATAAAGTATAATAGGCAAACTCCCCTGAAAAGAACAGCAATAATAATAATAATGCTAATTTCCTGAGCACACACTTGTGGTAAATGCATTACTTTCATTCTTACTCAGGACTCCACATGAATGATCTCCTTTAAGCCCTGTGGAAGCTAGTCTCCAAGATGGCTCCCCATAGCCCTTGCCTCTGCATATTCATGCCCTTCTGTGGGGGCTTTCCCTTCAATCTGGATGGGCTCTGTGACTCTTTTATAACCAACAGAATGGGGCAGAAGTGGTGCCGTGTGGCCTTTCCAAGGCTAAATCAGGCCTTACAGCTTCTGCCTTGGCCCCTTAGGATGCTCATTCTGAGAAAGTCAACTGCCATATACAAAATCCAATTATCCTGAAACCACCATGTTGTAAGGAAGCCCAAGCTAGCCATGTGGAGTAGCTGAGTGGAGAAAGAGATGCCTGGCCAGCCCTCAGCTATTCTAGCCAGATGTGTGAATGTAGAAGCCACCTTGGACATCCAGCTCCTTGTAGCTTGTGGATGGTTTGGGGCCAATGCAACTTCTGAATATAGCTGCACATGAGACCCCAAGTGAAAACAGCCCAACTGGGCCCAGCCAACACACAGAATCATCAGAATAGTAACAAATTGCTATTTTAAGTCACTAAGTTGTGGGGTATTTTGTTACACAGCAATGTGCAACTGAAACAATCCCATATTTACGCTACAAGGTTTTTGTTGTTGTTTTGTTTTCCAAGACATAGTCTTGCTCTGTCACCCATCTGGAGTACAGTGGCACAATCTCTGCTCACTGCAACGTCTGCCTCCTGGGTTCAGGCAATTCTCCTGCCTCAGTACAGGTGCGCACCACCATGTCCAGCTAATTTTTGTATTTTTAGTCGAGACGGGGTTTCACCATGTTGGCAAGGCTGGTCTGGAATTCCTGACCTCATGATCTGCCAGCCTTGGCCTCCCAAAGTGCTGGGATTACAGGTGTGAGCCACCTTGTCTGGCCTGTTTTTTTGTTTTTTGGGGTTTTTTTTGTTGTTGTTGTTGAGACAGAGTCTTGCTGTGTTTCCCAGGCTAGAGCATAGTGGCATGATCTTAGCTCACTGCAACCTCTGCCTCCCGAGTTTAAGCGATTATCCTGCCTTGGCCTCCCGAGTAGCTGGGATTACAGGTGTGCACTGCCATACCTGGCTAATTTTTTTTTTTTTGTATTTTTAGTAGAGCCAGGGTTTCACCATGTTGGCCAGACTGGTCTTGAACTCCTGACCTCAAGTGATCTGCCTGCCTTGGCCTCCCAGTGTGCTGGGATTACAGGCATAAGCCACCATGCCTGGCCTGCTACAAGGTTTTGAAGCTCACAATTAACTCTCCAACATCAATTTTACAGCTTCCTCACTGTGCCATTTGAGGAACTGACCCCAGTTTACAGGTTCCCCTGATTAGTTTGTGCTAGTAGCTCTCAAAGTGTGGTAGCATCATTGTCACCTGAGAACTTATTGGACAAATTCTCAGGCCCTTCTCTGGACCTACTGAATTCAAAACTCCGGCCGGCTGGGCACGGTGGCTCACGCCTGTAATCCTAGCACTTTGGGAGGTCGAGGCTGGCAGATCACAAGATCAGGAGATTGAGATCATCCTGGCTCACACGGTGAAACCCCATCTGTACTTAAAAAAATACAAAAATAAAAAATGAAAAAATAGCCAGGCATGGTGGCATGCACCTGTAATCCCAGCTACTCGGGAGGCTGAGGCAGGAGAATGGCTTGAACCTGGGAGGTGGAGGTTGCAGTGAGCCAAGATCATGCCACTGTACTCCAGCCTAGGTGAAGAGCAAGACTCTGCCTAAAAAAAAAAAAAAAAAAAAAAAAATTGGCTGAGGCCCAGTCATCTGTGGGGTCTGGTATGTCCTTCAGGTTATTCTGATGCATGCTCATGTTTGGGAACCACAGGTGTCTGTATCAGTCACGGTAATCCTATCCCTCCTTGCTAGTGACAACCAAAATGAGTGATGGAGGCATAAGTCTCGAATCATCACGATTTAGCAAGCCAGCTTAAAGGGAGTGCCCAGGAAAAAGGCGAGGCACAGAAGCATCTGTGGCTGTTTTTTCCAAAGAGGGTCTCAGGAGGTTTAGCATTTATACATTTTCCTGAAGAAAGGGGGGCGGGGCATGAGATAAATGATTACATACTTGTGAGACTTTAGTTGGTGCTCATTTTTCCTAAGATATGGTGAACATTTGAAGAAAAAGGGAATACAGGAAAATGATGTCTGAGGAGGGGTGAAGGTGTCTTTGTTCTGTACCTGGGAAGATAAACTAGTAGTCTTTTGAAAGGGCTGGTTTCTGTTTAGCCCTGAGGGAAGAAAACCTAATAGCTTTTATGAGGGGGGTATAATGAGGCATGTCCAATTTCCCATCCCCTCACGGCAGTGAATTCAACTTGCAAGGTTCCCTTGGCCAAGAAGGTGTCTGTTCAGTCAGTTAGGGGCTTGGAATTTCATTTTTATTTCTTACTCGTGATTGACTTAGGAACCCAGGCTCAAGCCAATCAGCACATAGCATTCCCTTGATGTCAGTTATTTGTTTGTGGTTAAGGGAGTGGCCCTGTGTCTTTGTGGCAGCCATATTGACTATGAAAGGAGCCAGACTTAAAAGGCAGCTGACACTGAGGATGGAAAGCAGAGATGCAGAATGAGAACCTAGGTCCCTGACACCAGGGTTCAGTCAGCCTGTCCCATCTTTGAACTTCCAGTTACATAGGTCAATACATTTCCTTTTTGGTTAAACTCATTTGAGTTGGCTTTTCCATTAGTTGCCACTGAAAGCACACTACCAGAGACAGTAAGCATTATAATCCCTACTTTTACATAGAAGAGGTTAGTTCAGACAACTAGGAAGCAGATGCGCTAGGATTCTTTTTTTCTTTTTTTGAGACAGAGTCTTGCGCTGTTGCCCAGGCTGCAGTGCAGTGGCATGATCTCGACTCACTGCAACCTCCACCTCCGGGGTTCAAGCGATTCTTCCGCTTCAGCCACCTGAGCAGCTGGGACTACAGGTGTACACCACCACACCCGGCTAATTTTTTGTATTTTTAGTAGAGACAGGGTTTCACCATGTTGGCCAGGCTAGTCTGGAACTCCGGACCTCAAGTGATCCTCCCACCTCAGCCTTCCAAAGTGCTGGGATTACAGGCATGAGCCACTGCGCCCAGCTCACACTAGGATTTGAACCCAGGTCTCTGTTGTTAAATCCCACTTTTATAATGAAGCCATCAATGGAGAGATTTGTTCCTTTCTGCAAAGTAGAGGGTTTTGGTGGGTTAGGGTACTAAGAATACAGGTGGGCAGTGGGCATCAGACAGAATAAGGGATACCACGGAATGAGAAAAAGGTTGGGAGAAAGGAGGGAGGATGCATACAAGACAAATCACTCCTGTTGAAGTCTTTTCTGGGCCGGCCCCAGGCTCTGGTATTTATGTCCTTAAATCAAATGACGTCCTTTCTCTTTTCCTTTTCCCCAAAACAGATTGACATAATATGTTGTTTTGCAAGACCAACACTGGAAGAGTGGAAAACCAGTGTTCCTTTGAGGAGGAGGCTGATTGGTCCAAGTAGTTCTATAAACTGCATCCACCCACACCACTCTACTCCAAAGACACTTTATAATCACAAAAGAAACAATCCGGAAGATTCTAGTTGTCAATGCAGCTTGAATTGTAGCAGCAGCAGACCTTGCCCGAAAACATGTAACATGGCATAAAGTCAGGATTGTTATAACCTTGGGGATCCCAAGGCTGTGTGCTCCCTCCATGGATGCCAATGTTTGCGGGGGCTCGTGTCTCTGTTCTGCTACACCGCTGCCTCCAACGCAGGTCTGCTTTATCCCTTCTACCACGTTCCTGCCTCGTCTGGTGCCCCCCCTCTGAGAGTCATGTGGCTAATTTTAAACTGTAATCTGAAGCCCAGAACCGGGAAAGTCCCATGGTCTGAGGGTGGCCACAGCTAAAGGACACTCGGGAAACATGACAAAAGGCTTTGGAGAAACAAGGCAAACAGGAAGGGGACAACTTTCTCTCCAGTGAGGATCAAGAGTTTAAAATAAGAGCAGATCATTCTTGTTAAAAAATATGACAAAGGGCTTTGTGCTAACTTGAAATTGATTGCTAAGGGAAGCAGACAGTAAGCATTTATTGCAGATTCCTGTGTGTGGAGCACTATTTTAGTACTGGGAAGGGACACCAGTAAGAGGACAGTCCTTCTGATGAGGTTTAATTACATGAACTAATTTCTTTTCTTTCTTTTTTCTTTTCTTTTTTTTTTTTGAGACAGTGTCTTGCTCTGTTGCCCAGGCTGGAGTGCAGTGGCCCGATCTCGGCTCACTGCAACCTCCACCTCCCAGATTAAAGTGATTCTGGTGCCTCAGCTTCCTGAGTAGCTAGGACTACAGGTGCCTGCCACCATGTCTGACTAATTTTTGTATTCTTAGTAGAGACGTGTTTTCTATGTTGGCCAGGCTGGTCTCAAACTCCTGACCTCAGGTGATCTGCCCGCCTCGGCCTCCCAATGTGCTAGGATTACAGGTGTGAGCCACATCGCCTGGCCTATGTAAACTAATTTCATCCTCCTAAGGATCACATGAGATAGGTACTGCTATTAACCCTATGTCACTGAGGAGGAGACTGAGGCACTGAGAGGTTAAGTCATCTGCCCACCGTCATACAGAGTTCAAACCAAGGCAGCCTGGCTCTGGAGGGCACACTCCTTGCCAGGACACAGCATGTTAGCAGGGGTAAGCACGGAGAAGAATGAGTGGGTCCAGACACCTCAGAGGAAGTCAGTTTTGATAAAAAATGAAGATTGGCTGAGCGCAGTGACTCATGCCTGTAATCTCAGCACTTTGGGAGGCCGAAGCAGGAGGACTGCTTGAGTCCAGGAAGTTGAAGGTGCAGTGAGCCTTGATGGCCCCATTGCACTCCAGCCGGAACTACAGGAGACCTGTCTCAAAAAAGATAAAAGGAAAAAAAAGAAAGATGGAAATTCAGGGCAATGTTGAGAGTGAATGAGAATGAGTTATATTCGTCCCGCCTCGGCCTCCAGGGTTTGGGTTACCGGCGCTAGTCCCCCGCCTGGCCTCGGCGGCTTGCAATGGCTGCGGGGAGATGCGAATTTGCTCACGGAAAGCCCCTGTCCTTGTGCGCTTTGGTATGAGCGCTCCTGGATGCTGGTCCCAGAGCCTGCGTGCCCCGAGCTCCAGGCTCCACGCACCTTGGGATCAGAGTTGCGGGGCTCAGAGGACGGCGGAATCGCTGGGCTCGCCATCCTTATGAGAGGTGACAATGTGCTAGCAGCCCTCACTCTCAGCGCCTCCTTGGCCTCGGCGTCCACTTTGGCGGTGGTTGAGGAGCCCTTCAGCCCGCCACCGCACCGTGGGAGCCCCTCTCTGGGCTGCCTGAGGCCGAAGCCGGCTCCCTCTGCTTTGCGGGGAGGTGTGGAGAGAGAAGGGCTGGTGGGAACCGGGGCTGCGCCCGGCGCGCGTCCAAGCCAGCGCGAGTTCCGGCGGGCTCGGCGGGCCCCGCACTCAGAGCGGCCGGCTGGCGCCGGTGGCCCAGGGAAGTGAGGGACTTAGAATCCGGGCCAGCAGCTGCGGAGGTTGCACCGGGTCCCCCAGCAGTGCCGGCCCGCCGGCGCTGCACTCAAATTCTCGACGGGTTTAGCTGTCTCCCCGCGGGGCAGGGCTCGGGACCTGCAGCCCACCATGTCGGAGCTCCCCCACTGTGGTGGACTGCCGCGCGGCCCGAGCCTCCCCGATGGGCGCCGCCCCCTGCTCGGTGGTGCTTGGTCCCATCCACAGTCCAAAGTCTGAGGAGTACAGGCGCGGCTCGCGACCGGCGGGTAGTCCCGCCTGCAGCCCAAGCGCAGGATCTACTAGGTGAAACCAGCTGGGCTTCTGAGGCGAATGGGGACTTGGAAAACTTTAATATCTAGCCAGAGGATTGTATGTGCACCCATCAGCACTCTGTATCTAGCTAATCAGGTGGGGACTTAGAGAAATTTTGAAGTCTTGCTAGAGGATTGTAAATGCACTAATCAGCACCCTGTCAAAACGGTCCAATCAGCCCTCTGTAAAATGGACCAATCAGCAGGATGTGGGTGGGGCCAAATAAGGGAAGAAAAGCAGGCTGCCCGAGGTAGCCCACAGTAGTCTCCTCGGGTACTGTTTCGGAAGGTGGAAGGTTTGTGCTTTCGCTTTTTGCAATCGCTCTTACTTGTTGCTCATTTTTTGGGTTTACTCTATGTTTATGAGCTGTTAAAACTTACTGTGAAGGTCTGTAGCTTCACTTTTGAAGCCAATGAAACCACGAACCCACCGAGAAAAACGAACAACTCCAGACGTTCTGCCTTTATAGAGCTGTAACCCCACGAAGGTCTGCAGTTTCACTCCTGACAGCGATACCACGAAGCTGCCACCAGAAGGAATGAAGCTCCAAATACTTCTGAACATCTAAAATAACAAATTCTGGATACACCATTTTTAAGAACTGTAACACTTTCTGTGAGAGTTCGCGGCTTCATTTTTGAAGTCAGCAAGACTCCAATTACGGACACTTAGTTTTTACCGATGAGGTACCTGAGAGTCGTGGAGATTTTGTAGGGCCTAGACCAGAATCTCCAGGCGCCGTAGTCTCAAGGCCTACGGCCACCCCACGGCTCCCTTAACGACCCGGCGCAACGGCTTGTGGGCCAGGCCTGCGACAGCAAGTCCGCGGAGAGGCGAGCAGGCCCCTTTAATCACGGGGTTCTGAGCACACTTGTCTTGCAGGTCTGGGTCTATCTAGAGTTTGGGGGAGGAGAGGAGATTGCCAGGGTTTTTCTCTGGCGCGGATGTCTTGCGGTCCCCGGCTGGCCAAGCGCGAAACCTTCTGCCTGGGGCGACGAAGCTGTTGGGGGCCCTTCTGGCCCTCATGCAGAGTTGTTCCCTGGAAGAAGCCTTCCCGTGGACAAGGAGCTCCTGCTCGCCACGCGCGGCCGCCAACCCCAGCCACCCGCAGGAGTCAGTGAGCAGGCCTTGCCCTGCGTTCGGAACCGCAGTACAGCTGGGGATAAGCTCATACATGGATGATTGCATTTTATTTTTATTTTTAAGACAGTGGCTCGCTTTGCTGCCCAGGCAGGAGTGTCGTGGCGCAATCTCTGCTCATTGCAGCACCCAACACCCAGGTTCAAGTGATTCTGCGTCAGCCTCTTGAGTAGCTGGGACCACATGCCTGGCTGATTAAAAAAAAAAAAAAATGTAAGAGATGGGGTGTGGTTGTGTTGCCCAGGCTATAAATGTATGATCTCAGTTTCTCTCATCGTGCTGATCAGAAGTAGACTTTGCCCCTCGTTAAACATTTTAAATGTAGGGATGATGACTAGATTGTTGAATTTCGTTATCACTAATTTTTTTTTTTTTGAGAATAAGTTTTGCTCTTGCTAAGGGTGGAGTACAATGGCAAAATCTGCTCACTGCAACTTCCGCCTGCCACGTTCAATTATTTCTCCTGCCTCAGCCTCCGGAGTAGCTGGGATTACAGGTGCCCACCCCCACACATCAACCAATTTTTTGTTTTTAGTAGAGACGGGGTTTGACCACGTTGGCCAGACTGGTCTCGAACTTCTGACCTCAGGTGATCCACCTGCTTCTGCTTCCCAAAATGCTGGGATTACAGGCATAAGCCATTGCGCCCAGCCTACTAAATCCTAATAAAAAGTGATTTGGGTTTTAACAACCACCCAAAGCATCTTCTAAGGGAGAGCAGTCAGGAGTCATGGAAGGGGATCCACCAAGGTGTCATTTGGACCCCAGGCTGGGCATTCCAGCCACCGTCTGTGAGCGCTGCAGTGAAGCACAACATTCTCTGGCTTGGGTTTTTCCTCTGTATATTGAAGGTGTAGATGGATAGATGATTTCGGACGTTCCTTTTAGTGTTACTACTTGCTCTTTTTCTTTTTTAAAAGAATGGTGCGCTTTCTGAAGTATTTTTTTAATGTCAGCTTTATTGAGACATTTCAACATACCATTTACCCATTCAAAATGTGCAATTTCATGGTTTTTAGTATATTTACTGAGCTGTGCAACTATCACTATGATTGATTTTAGAACAGTTTTATCACCTCAAAAACAAATCCTACCTGATCAGCAGTCACTATTTTGCCTGAAGTCCTTCAGTTTCAGGCAACCATAAATCTACTTTTTATCTCTATGGATTGGCCTATTCTGGTGGCACTGTCTCATACACACAGAAACACACCATCGGCCAGGTGAGGTGGCTCAAGCCTATAATCTCAGCACTTTGGGAGGCCAAGGCAGGTGGATCACTTGAGCTCAGGAGTTCAAGACGAGCCTGGCCAACATGGCGAAACCCCTGACTACTAAAAATACAAAAATTAGCCAGGTGTGATGGTGCATGCCTGTAATCCCAGCTAGTCTGGAGGCTGGGGCAGGAGAATCTCTTGAACCTAGGAGGTGGAGGTTGCAGTGAGCCAAGACCGCCACTGCACTCCAGCCCGGGCAACAGAGCAAGACTCTGTTTCAAAAATCAAAAAAAAAAAAAAAAAGGAAACACACCACCACCAGCATAGGCAAATATACATTACATTTTTAACTCACAAGAAGTTGAGGTGAAAAGATGGTGTGCCCTGCAAATGTCCCCGTTATTCCTGTGCTTTTTTGGGACCTGAAGCCCTGCTTTGCTTGAGAAGAGTGGGAGACACTCTTCTGGACTCCATTGATAGCTGAGAGCAAGCAAGAAGGGTTTTATGCAAATAAAGCACAGATGCTGGATGAGATGTGAATGCTCACAAGGGCGTGGTCAGGATTTGGGTAGCCCAACTTTCTGGGGAAGTTTTAAAAAGCTGCTGAAATTTGTTTTACTTCTTCATGAAGTGTTGCAGATGGTCAACTTGGATGATTAAGAATGAAATATCCCAGGCCGGGCAAAGTGGCTCGCCTGTAATCCCAGCACTTCAGGAGGCCGAGGCGGGCGGATCACGAGGTCAGGAGGTCGAGACCAGCCTGGCCAACATGGTGAAACCCCGTCTCTAATAAAAATACAAAAATTAGCCAGGCATGGTGGCGGTCACTTGTAGTCCCAGCTACTTAGAAGGCTAAGGCAGGAGAATCGCTTGAAACTGGAAGGCAGAGGTTACAGTGAGCAGAGATCGTGCCACTGCACTCTAGCCTGGGCGAAAGAGCAAAACTCCATCTCAAAAAAAGAAAATAAAAATAATGAAATATCCCAGTTAATGATCATGTCACAAAAGAAGGATACTGAAAGCTGGGCATGGTGGCTCATGCCTGTAATCCTAGCACTTTGGGAGGCCAAGGCGGGTGGATTTCTTGAGTTCAGGAGTTCGAGACCAGCCTGGGCAACGTGGCAAAACTGTATCTACAAAAAATACAAAAATTAGACATGGTAGTGCATGCCTGTAATCCCAGCTACATGAAGGGCTGTGGTAGGAGGATGGCTTGAGCATGGGAGGCAGAGGTTGCAGTGAGCCGAGATTGCACCACTGCACTCTGGCCTGAGTGACAGAGTGAGACCCGGTCTCAGAAAAAAGGGTACTGAATCAAACAGTAAGAAGTATTTAAGGTCTAAACTTTGGGTGAATCTAATACCCAAACAGTGGGCTCAGCCCCTTTATATGAAGATTCCCCAATAAAAATGTAAACATTCACAGTCACTCTGGGATCTGTATGAAAGATTGATGTGGTGTAACACTCGAGAGCTCACAGATATGTCCATGGGTTATCTACATTCTTCTAATATCTACTACAGTCTGTGCCCTAGATACTCAAAGAAGAATGTTCTTTTACTAGGGTACTGCATCTTTCTCAGTATATTCGTCTTAGTACCCTGGGGTGGTTGCCAGGGAGGGTACTAACAGAAGTTTGCTTGTTTGGTGGTTGGGCAAGTAATATTATTAGTAATTACTAGCCAATGATTCCAGTTATTGCATGCAGACTACACATTTTTTTTTTTTTTTTTTGAGACGGAGTCTTGCTCTGCCGCCCAGGCTGGAGTGCAGTGGCCGGAACTCAGCTCACTGCAAGCTTCGCCTCCCGGGTTCACGCCATTCTCCTGCCTCAGCCTCCGGAGTAGCTGGGACTACAGGCGCCCGCCACCGCGCCCGGCTAGTTTTTTGTATTTTTTAGTAGAGACGGGGTTTCACCGTGTTAGCCAGGATGGTCTCGATCTCCTGACCTCGTGATCCGCCCATCTCGGCCTCCCAAAGTGCTGGGATTACAGGCTTGAGCCACCGCGCCCGGCCTCAGACTACACATTTTATATGTAGGTATGGGGTTTTACTATTTATTTATTTACTTATTTATTTTGAGATGGAGTCTCACTCCATTGCCTAGGCTGGAGTGCAGTGGCATGATCTCGTCTCATGGCAACCTTCACCTCCCAGGTTCAGGTTGTTCTCCTGCCTCAGCCTCCCGAGTAGCTGAGATTACAGGGGCCTGCCACCATGCCCGACTAATTTTTTTTGAATTTTTAGTAGAGACGGGGTTTCACCATCTTGTCCAGGTTGGTCTTGAACTCCTGACCTGTGATCCACCCACCTCAGCCTCCCAAAGTGCCAGGATTACAGGTGCGAGTCACTGTGCCCAGCCAGGGTTTTATTGTTTAGAAAATATTTTCATGTATTTGACCTCATTTGATCCTTACCACATGTGATCACCCAGGTAAGGTATCTATTCCCTGGAATCAGAATGCTTAGGTTCGACTCTGAAGTCACCATTTATTAGCTATGTGTTCTCGGGCAAGTTACTTCAACTTTATTACTTTTTTTTTTTTTTTTTTTTTTTTTTTGAGCCAAAGTCTCACTCTGTCTCCCAGGCTGGAGTGCAGTGGCACAATTTCAGTTCACTGCAACCTCCACCTCCCGGATTCAGGTGATTCTCCTGCCTCAGCCTCCTGAGTAGCTGGGATTAAAGGTGCATACCACTATGCCTGGCTAATTTTTGTATTTTTAATAGAGACAGGGTTTTGCCATGTTAGCCAGACTGGTCTTGAACTCCTGACTTCAGATGATCCACCTGCCTCAGCTTCCCAAAGTATTGGATTACAGGCATGAGCCATCATGCCCAGCCCACTTTTTTTTTTTTTTTTTTTAAATAAATAGACATGGAGTTTCCCTATGTTGCCCAGGCTGGTCTCAAACTTCTGGGATCAAGGGATCCTCCCACCTCAGCCTCCCAAAATGTTGGGATTATAGGTGTGAGCCACCTCATCCAGTCTACTTAAACTTTCTATGCCTCAGTATCCTCATCTGCAAAATAGAGATCGCTGTGGTACTTACTTCATAGGAATGTGATGACGATTAAATGAGATTGTGATGACTTTAAAACTATGCCTGGGCCAGGTGCAGTGGCTCACGCCTGTAATCCCAGCACTTTGGGAGGTAAGAGGCAGGTGGATCACAACATCAGTAGTTTGAGACCAGCCTGGCCAACATGGTGAAACCCTGTCTGTACTAAAAATAAAAAAATAAAATAAAATAAAATTAGCTGGGCATCGTGGCAGGCACCTGTAATTCCAGCTACTCAGGAGGCTAAGGTAGAAGAATTGCCTGAACCCGGGAGGCAGAGATTGCAGTGAACTGAGATCGGCCACTGCATTCCAGTCTGGGTGACAGAGCAAGACTCTGTCTCAGAAAAACAAACACAAACAAACAAAAACCACATCTGGAGGCCGGGTGTGGTGACTCATGCTTGTAATCCCAGTACTTTGAGAGGCCGAGGCGGGCAGATAGCTTGAGCTAAGGAGTTTGAGACCAGCCCCGGCAACATGGCGAAATTCCTTGTCCACCAAAAAACAGAAAAAATTCGCTGGGTGTGGTGGTACATGCCTATAGTCCCAGCTACTCGGGAGGCTGAGGTGGGAGGATTGCTTGAGCCTGGGAGAGGTGGAGGCTGCAGTGACCTGAGATCTCTCCACTCCAGCCTGGGTGACAAAGGGAGACCCCATCCCCCACCAAAACAAAAAACAAACTATGACTGGAATGCAGGAAATAAATGCTTTATAAGCATTCCTATTGTAATTATTGTTGTTGTTGTTTTCGAAATGTAAGGACTAAGGTGCTCTGGACTGAATTTGTGTTCC
Organism: Macaca nemestrina; assembly: GCF_043159975.1. NCBI lineage: Eukaryota > Metazoa > Chordata > Mammalia > Primates > Cercopithecidae > Macaca > Macaca nemestrina. The sequence continues at coordinate 170,348,198 of NC_092129.1, read as the reverse complement.
TCCAAATTCCTGTGTTGAAACCCTATTCCCCAGTGTGATGGTCACAGGCATGGAGTCCTTATGATGGGATTAGTGCCTTTATAAGAAGAGACTCTAGGCCGGGCGCGGTGGCTCATGCCTGTAATCCAAGCACTTTGGGAGGTCGAGGCAGGAGGATCACAAGGTCAGGGAATCGAGACCATCCTGGCTAACATGGTGAAACCCTGTCTCTACTAAAAATACAAAAAATTAGCCCGGCGTGGTGGCAGGTGCCTGTAGTCCCAGCTACTCGGGAGGCTGAGACAGGAGAATGGCGTGAACCCGGGAGGCAGAGCTATAAGTGAGCCGAGATCGCACCACTGCGCTATAGCCTGGGCGCCAGAGCGAGACTCCATCTCAAAAAAAAAAAAAAAAGAAGAGACTCTAGAGAGCTTGTTTCCTCTGTCTCTCCACTCCACGTGAGGACACAGCAAGAAGAGAGCCATTTGTGAACCAGGAAGTGGGCTCTCACCAGACACCAGACCTGCCAGCCAGTACCATGATTCCAGACTTCCCAGCCTCCAGAATTGTGAGAAATGTTTGTTGTTGAAGCCACCCAGTCTATGGTATTCTGTAATAGCAGCCTGGACTGACTAAAACATAGGCTTGGCAAGGTCAAATGGTTTTCCCAAGAGTGCAACAAGTGGCAAGGCAGGGAGCTACGGCCAGGGCTCCTGACTCATTGTATTCATAGCGGTAAATATCTGCCTGCAAAAACCGGTTTTTAGCAACCGTAACAAGATATTGTGCTGCTAAAACAAAATAATCATGGTTTTGTTAAGTCTCAGGAAAACGGTAATAGGTACATTTTTCTCCATCTTAAATGTTTTCGAATGGAGTTCTAAGCTTTGGAAATTTGCTACTGCTTGCCTACTAGCACTTGCTGGTGCTTACAACCAAGCAAAGGCATTCACATACATTTTTTCTTTTTCTGTCTTTCGTTTTTTTTTTTTTTGAGATGGAGTTTCATTTTTGTTGCCCAGGCTGGAATGCAATGGTACAACCTCAGCTCACTGCAACCTCCACCTCCTGGGTTCAAGCGATCTCCTGCCCTAGCCTCCCAAGTAGCTGGGATTACAGGCATCCACCATCACACCCAGCTAATTTTTGTACTTTTAGTAGAGACGGGGTTTCACCATGTTGGCCAGGCTAGTCTCGAACTCCTGACCTCAGGTGATCCACCCGCCTCGGCCTCCCAAAGTGCTGGGATTATAGGCGTGAGTCACTGCGCCCAGCCCACATACACTTTTTTCTTTCCTTCTGTTTTTTTGTTTGTTTTGAGACAGGGTCCTGTTCTGTCACCCAGGCTGGAGTGCAGTGGCATTATCAGAGCTCACTGTAGCCTTGACCTCCTGGGCTTGAGTGATCCTCCTGCCTGAGCCTCCTGCATGTGTCATCACACCCAGCTAATTTTTGTATTTTTTAGAGATGGGGTTTCACCATGTTGTCCAGGCTCATTCATGTAAATATTAATAGGGAAAGCTCAAAAAATTAATTTATGACTGCCTATAACCTCTGCCTCGCTGCCTTAAAAACCCTTACCTATAAGCCTCAGATCTTAAGCATAAGCTGCCTGATTCTCCTTGCTTGGCACCCTACAAATAAACACCCCCCTTTCTCCCACCACAAGCCTGGATATAGATATTTGACCTTGCTACACTGGGCAAGTAGACCCCAGTTCAGCTCAGTAACACTCCCTTCCCTTTAAAAGGGGCAGGAGTAGTTCAACTGCTTTTTTATTTTCATAAGTATCCAACTTTGTGGTTTAATTGCATACTTGTATCATAGCTGTATTTTCTGTTCCTAGGTTGGATGAAGGAATTGGATAAATAAGTAATTTGCAGCATTCCACAACTTCAGTAGAGGACACAATGACTTCTAGGTCTACCACCCTATGAATAAGGCGGAGGGCCCTTACCAACCACGAATAAGCCACAGTCATCCCTTACCAACCACGAATTCTACCAAATATAGATGGATTTTAGTACTCTTTTCCCATAATCATGCAAATTTCAGACCAAGTATATATGATCTGAATTATTCTTGTAGGTGACAGAAAAGATGGAAACAGGAAGCTGGAAAGAGGAGAGGGGTGGTGTGCAGGAGTACATACTTTTGCCATGCACCCACCCTAAGGCAACTGAAGCAAAAGCAGCTTAGGTGTTGGAATTATACTCCTGCCCCCTTTAAAGGGAAGGGGGTGTTATTGAGCTGAACTAGGGTCTACTTGCCTGGTGTAGTAAGATCAAATATCTATATTGAGGCTTGTAGTGGGAGAAAGCGGGGAGCGTTTATTTATTTATTTATGACAGATTTTTGCTGTCTCCCAGGCTGGAGTGCAATGGCGCGATCTCTGCTCACTGCAACCTCCGCCTCCCAGGTCCAAGCGATTCTCCTGCCTCAGTCACCCAAGTAGCTGGGATTCCAGGCGCGCGCCACCACGCCGGGCTAATTTTTTGTATTTCTAGTAGAGACGGGGTTTCACCATGTTGGCCAGGCTGGTCTCAAACTCCTGACCTCGGGTGATCTGGGGGTGTTTATCTGTAGGGTGTCAAGCAAGGAGAATCAGGCAGCTCATGCTTAAGACCCAAGACTTACACGTCAGGGTTTTTTGTTTGTTTGTTTGTTTGTTTGTTTGTTTTTTTGAGACGGAGTCTCGCTCTCTAACCCAGGCTGGAGTGCAGTGGCCGGATCTCAGCTCACTGCAAGCTTCGCCTCCCGGGTTCACGCCATTTTCCTGCCTCAGCCTCCCGAGTAGCTGGGACTACAGGCGCCCCGCCACCTCGCCCGGCTAGTTTTTTTGTATTTTTTAGTAGAAACGGGGTTTCACCGTGTTAGCCAGGATGGTCTCGATCTCCTGACCTCGTGATCCGCCCGTCTCAGCTTCCCAAAGTGCTGGGATTACAGGCTTGAGCCACCGCGCCCGGCCCACGTCAGGGTTTTTAAAGGCGGGAAGGCAGAGGTTATAGGCAGTCATAAATTAATATATGGAGGATACAGGCTGGCTTCTCATATAGAGGACATCTCGATGTGGGGACCCATAGGTCGTAGGTGGATTTAAAGATTTTTTTATTTGTAATTGGTTAAAAAAGAGCTTTGTTTAAATATTTGGGGTCAGTAAAAAAGAATGGCAGCTCTGGCTCGAGGGTGTGACTTTTTGTAGGCTGCTCAGGAAGAAGAAATTTAGAACAAACAGTGGTTAGAGTTTAGCCCCCAGTTTCCCCTTATTTGAGGTTTATGTGCCAGTGGATCCATTCAGTGGGGATCTGGGTTTCTGAAAAACAACTGAGGGACATATGCTCAGATGTTATCTTTAGTTTTTTGTTGTTGTTGTTTTGTTTTTGTTTTTGTTTTGAGACAGTCTCGCTCTGTCGCCCAGGCTGGAGTGCAGTGGCGCGATCTCAGCTCACTGCAACCTCTGCCTTCCCGGTTCAAGTGATTCTCCTGCCTCAACCTCCCGAGTAGCTGGGTTTACAGGCGTCTGCCACCACGCTTGGCTAATTTTTGTATTTTTAGTAGAGACAGGGTTTTACCATATTGGTCAGGCTGGTCTCAAACTCCTGACCTCAGGTGATCCACCCACTTTGGCCTTCCAAAGTGGTGGGATTATAGGCATGCACCCCTACACCAGGCCGTTATCATTAGTTTTTATAGGGAACCAAATATCTCACGACTTTAACTTTCTTGGCTATTGTTTCTTTAAGTAATTTCTTGCTTATAGTTCATTTTTAGGGCTAGTTGGGTGCCTGGAAATTTTTTTTTTTTTTCTTTTTGAGAAGGGGTGTTGCTCTGTCACCCAGGTTGGAGTGCAGTGGCTCGATCTTTCCTCACTGCAACCTCCGCCACCCGGGTTCAAGCAATTCTGCCTCAGCCTCCCAAGTAGCGGGGACTACAGGCGCATGCCACCACGACTGGATAATTTTTGTATTTCTGGTAGAGACGGGGTTTCACCATCTTGGTCAGGCTGGTCTCAAACTCCTGACCTCAGGTGATCCACTTGCCTCGGCCTCCCAAAGTGCAAGATTACAGGCATGAGCCACCATGCCCAGCTTGGAATTTTTTTTAAGTAACTGAATACTTTAAATGTTTTTATTTTATGGGGGGGGGTTGGTAGGCTTCTAAGGATTCCTGCTCTGTCTTAGGAGTTGTACCTAGGTTATGCTACTTTTATTTAAAACAATATGGAAAAGCCACTACTATACAAGGGGACTTCAAAAAGGTCATGCAAAATGCATATTATGAAAAAATTTATGTATGGATTTTAAAATGTTTTTGCACCAAATAAACGCACACTAACTTGCTATAACATGTCTGAACAGAACCTAGTTTGAGGCAGGAAGAAGAATATTATATCAGTTTGAAAACAGGCTGGGCATGCCTGGTGTGGTGGCTCACGCCTGTAATCCTAGCACTTTGGGAGGCTGAGGTGTGTGGATCACGAGGTCAGGAGTTTGAGACCAGCCTGGCCAATATGGTGAAACCTTGTCTCTACTAAAAATACAAAAATTAGCCAGGTGTGGTGGCGCGTGCCTGTAATCCCAGCTACTTGGGAGGCTAAGGCAGAAGAACTGCTTGAACCCAGGAGGCAGAGGTTGCAGTGAGCCGAGATCGTACCACTGCACTCCAGCCTGGGCAACAGAGTGACACTCTGCCTCAAAAAGAAAAAAAAAAATTAAAAAATTAGCCAGGCATGGTGGTGCATACCTGTAGTCCCAGCTACTCAGGAGGCTGATATGGGAGGATCGCTTGAGCTAAGAAGGTCGAGGCTGCAGTGAGCCAAAATCTCAACACTGCACTCCAGCCTGGGTGACAGAGCTAGACCATGTCTCAAAAAAATCCAAAAAAAAAAACAAAAAAACAGAGGCCGGACACAGTAGCTCACTCCTGTAAATCCTAAAACTTTAGGAGGCTGAGGCGGGAGGATTACTTGAGGCCAGGAGTTCAAGACCAACCTGGCCAAGAAAGCAAGACCCTGTCTCAATTTATTTTAAATGAAAATATTAATTTTTTTAAAAAAGAAAATAAGCTGGGCACAGTGGCTCACTCCTATAATTGCTTTTGGGAGGCCAAGGCAGGAGGATTGCTTGAGCTCAGGAATTTGAGACCAGCCTGGGCAACATGACAAAATCCCATCTGTACCAAAAATACAAAAATTAGCCGGGTGTGGTGGCACGCCTGTAGTCTCAGCCACCTCGGAGGCTGAGGTGGGAGGATGGCTTGAGCCTGGAAGGCAGAGGCTGCAGTGAGCTGAGATTGCGCCACTGCACTCTAGCCTGGGCAAAGGGGCAAATCCCTGTCTCAAAAACAAACAAATAAACAAACAAACAAACAAAAAACCTGTAAAGGGCACCCAGTTTTCTTCAGTTAATAGTATAAAAAAGACTGCATTGATATGGTTAAGTTCCCAGGACCCTCAGTTCCTTAAGGATGGACTACATGGCTGGTATCATTGCTTACAAGACTGTTGACCTTGATGAAGCTTATATTGAGAAATAAAGTTTATACTTTTAATTTTTATCTTCTAATTCTATTTTTCCACAAAACTTTTTGAAGTCCCTTCGTATAAATCAGTGAGTTTTGAGAAATGCCCAAATGTGTACATGGATTTTTTTTTTTTTTTTTTGAGAGAGGGTTTCACTCTGTCATCCAGGTTGGAGTGCAGTGGCACAATCATGGCTTATTGCAGCCTTGACCTCCCAGGCTCAAGTGATCCTCCTACCTCAGCCTCCTGAGTAGCTGGGACTATAGGTGTATGCCACCATACCTGGCTAATTTTTGTTTATTGTGTAGAGACAGTGTTTCACCATGTTGCCCAGGCTGGTCTCAAATTCCTGAGCAAAAGCCATCCACCCACCTTGGCCTCCCAAAGTGCTATAGGCGTGAGCCACCGCGCCCAGCCTACGTGGATTTTTTTTTTTTTTTTTTTTTTTTTTGAGATAGAGTCTTGCTCTTTCGCCCAGCCTGGAATGCAGTGGCACGATCTCGGCTCACTGTAACCTCCGCCCCCTGGCTTCAAGTGATTCTTTTGCCTCAGCCCCCCCAAGTAGCTGGGATTACAGGTGCACACTACCATGCCTGGCTAATTTTTGTATTTTTAGTAGAGATGGAGTTTCTCCATGTTGAACAGGCTGGTGTCGAACTCCTGACCTCAGGTGATCCACGCACCTTGGCCTCCCAAAGTGCTGGGATTACAGTCGTGAGCCACTGCGCCAGCCATGGATTTTTTGGTTAACTTTTTTTTTTTCCCCTCAAGCATCTGAGTTAATCCAGAATTATAGTGGGATCCTAGAAACTAGTCATCACATTTAAAAAAAAAAAGTAATTTAAGATTCGGTAGAGAGCTGGTAAAATTATGTGAAACACAATGAACTGAAATTACCACATGACACTGGAAATCAAAGGAGGGGACATTCTGCAGTATTTCCAGCTACTAAGCGATGGCAACTTAACACTCGCTGTATGGTTCTCTTTAGTGTGCAGCCTGTGTTTTATTTTCGTGAACACTAACCAATGCTGATGAATGCCAATCCAAAAACCACTTTCAACTTTCTTCTCCCTTGTCCACCTCCTACGAGAGGAGTGGAAAAAGCTAAAATTCTATTTTGCAACCAGTCTGTGTGACCCAATCCTGGTCTATGAGACACGTGGGGGTTTCTGTGGCAAGGAAGATTCTGGAAAATATCTTTCTCCCTGATTTAAAGGAGAGACACATGACAAGGGCCCTTTCACACCTCCCTCCCTTCTTGATAGCACCCTCCTCTGGGTGCTATCATGTGAGGATGTGATGCCTGGAGAGGCATCTTAGCCCCCTTGAGATCAGATAAACCCCCAGCCTGAAGCTCAAAGATGACATATGTAGGAAGGTAAGAATGGAAAGATGAAAGGAGCTCCAATCCTTGTAGGCACTGTTGAGCTGCCAATCCAACCCTGAGGATCACCCATTTTAGACTTAAGAAACAGAAGTCCTTAGGTGTAAGCCACTGCTCATTTTATACTAACTGCAGTTGAGAGCATCATGGGATACAAATGTCAACAAAATATATGTAAGTGTTTTCATGGGGTCACTGTGTTGATTCTCCAGGCCTCCATCTTTTCCTCACGAAGTCTATAGTCTATTCAAATTTTTTTTTTTTTTTTTTTTTTTGAGACAGTCTCACACTATTGCCCGGGCTGGAGTACAATGGCATAATCGGCTCACTGCAACCTCCACCTCCCAGGTTCAAGCGATTCTCCTGCCTCAGCCTCCTGAGTAGCTGGGATTACAGACACCCACCACCATGCCTGGCTTATTTTTTATATTTTTTTGGTAGAGACAGGGTTTCACTATGTTGGCCAGGCTGGTCTTGAACTCCTGACCATGTGATCTGCCCACCTAGACCTCCCAAAGTGCTGGGATTACAGGCGTGAGCCACTGCACCTCACACAGATTATTGAGGTTAGAGAGCGACACTGCCTATTACGCGCCCCTCAGAAGGCTGTGAGGTTCATGCACTCCATAAAATACTATACAAATGTAAACGACAAATAGTAACAAAATACTTCTGTGTTAGGAAACGACACTGACTTTCATGCCACAGGGGACAAGGTGCTATGAAGCAACTGTGTCTTTTCCCCTGGGGGAATGAATGAGCCTGTTGAGCCTGAGGTGGTGGAGTAGGAAGTATTTTTAAAACCTTTGTTGTAAGACATTAACTGCAAACATGCCACACTAAGCTGAAACTGGGAGTGCCGCTTCCTGGCTTTAACATTAAGCTGACCTGAACCTTCAGATCATGGAAACTAATCAGAGTTTACCGAAACATAGAGTATGTGAAAAAAAAAAAATAAATTACTTTAAACTGAAAGGGCAAGTTGGGACCTTATAAAACACCTACATGTTTCAACTACTCCTTGGAGAAGGTGTTGCTTAAAAATACTTATCTGCATATTTGTGATATGTAAACAAAGACCAAAATTTCACTGATCTTTACTGAAGGATGCTGATGCTTACACCTTGGTGGCTGGCAGTGGCCACCCCAGCTGCTCTTCAGTGTCCCGAAGGCCACCCGCTTTGGGTCCTTGGCAAGAACCTCCTACGGAAGCTGCCGAATTAAGGTGGAGACAAGATGGGCAGCAGAACAACTGGTGAAGTTCTGCTGTGGAATGCCAGAGAGAAAGCTGTTTCTAGAAAATGCCTTTAAGACAATTTTCTTAAAGAAATCAGCCAGGCATGGTGGCTCATGCCTGTAATCCCAGCACTTTGGGAGGCCTGGAGGTGAGATCACCTGAGGTCAGGAGTTTGAGACCAGCCTGGCCAACATGGTGAAACCCCTGTCTTTACTAAAAATACAAAAAAATTAGTTGGTCGTGGTGGCGGGCACTTGTAATCCCAGCTACTCAGGGGGCAGAGGCGGGAGAATCACTTAAATGCAGGAGGCGGAGGTTGCAGTCAAGCCATTCTACTCCAGCCTGGGTGACAGAGCGAGACTCTGTTTCAAAAGAAAAGAAAAAGAAATCATGGCTCTGAGTGGTGGCTCCTGCCTATAATCCCAGCACTTTAGGAGGCGGAGGTGGGTGGATGACTTGAGGTCAGGAGTTCATGACCAGTCTGGCCAAAATGGTGAAACCCCGTCTCTACTAAAAATACAAAAATTAGCTGGGTGTGGTGGCAGGCGCCTGTAATCCCAGCTACTTGGGAGACTGAGGCAGGAGAATTGCTTGAACCTGGGAGGCAGAGGTTACAGTGAGCTGGGATCGCAACACCTTACTCCAGCCTGGGCAATAAGAGCAAAAAATTCCATCTCAAAAAAAAGAAAGAAAAAGCAATAAAAAACTCAAGGCAAAGAAAAGGTTTTCAGTTTGTTCCCCTAACATTGATGTGAAATGGGGATCTAGGGGAGATGTGGAAGGATGACTAAAATCTAACACATTGCCCACCATTTTTGAACTTGAAGGTTGAGTTTGGAAATCATTTACCGCCTTTGCCTACCTGATCTGCTGGTTGCCTTCGTGAAACTTTGCAGTTCCCCCTCAAGTCTAGTTTGACTCTAACTTTGGTACAAGATTTCTGGTTGGAGAAAATGAGATGTACCTGAAATTAATTTCCAGGCTACCATTCATTCACTCACTTTAGATGCAGGGTTTTGCTTTGTGGTCCAGGCTAGTCTCGAACTCCTGGCCTCAAGTGATCTCCTGCCTTGGCCTCCCAAAGAGCTGGGATTACAGATGTGATCACCGATGTGAGCCACCTGTGTTTCATTTACCCTCTTTTCCCAGGTGTTCCTTTCCTCTCCTCCTGAGCAGGTATTCATTACACTGAAGATCAACCCGCACAGGCTGACCCAAGAAGAGCTCAATTTTTTGGAAGTGGGGAATTTGCTCAACAGGCCCTCAGGGAAGGTTAAGTATGCATCCCTCTGAGGACCCTTCTGCTTCCTGTGACCCCAGCTGCTTGCTTTAGATACTTCCTTCCCAAGCTTTTTCGGGGTGGAGCTCGCTACTCATTAAACTGTAAGGGGATGTACTCGGTGTTTCCTGCAGACACACAGACTCTCTGTGCTTGAAGAAGTAGGTCTGGGAGGATTATGGCCTCCAGAGAAAAAGCGAAGGTAAGAGGTGCAGAGGGGAGATCTCACAATGGCATTTTTTTGGTCCTTCCTGACCCAACACAAGCCAAAAAAGGATATTCTTGGCCAGGCGCGGTGGCTCACGCCTGTAATTCCAGCACTTTGGGAGGCCGAGACGGGCAGATCACGAGGTCAGGAGATCAAGACCATCCTGGCTAACACAGTGAAACCCTGTCTCTACTAAAAATACAAAAAAATAGCCAGGCGAGGTAGCATGTGCCTGTAGTCCCAGCTACTTGGGAGGCTGAGGCAGGAGAATGGCGTGAACCCAGGAAGTGGAGCTTACAGTGAGCCGAGATCGCGCCACTGTACTCCAGCCTGGGCAACAGAGCGAGACTCTGTCTCAAAAAAAAAAAAAAAAAGACATTCCTTTTTGTTTTGCTCAAGCTAGCCTGATTAGGATATCCATGAATCCTTATAGCTATTTTTATTTTATTTTGAGACAGGGTCTGGCTCTGTCACCCAGGCTAGAGTGCACAACCACAGCTCACTGCAGCCTCTACCACCTGGGCTCAAGCCATCCTCCCACCTCAGCCTCCTGAGTAGCTGGGACTACAGGTGTGCCACCACATCCAGCTAATTTTTCTGTTTAATGTAGAGACAGGGTTTCACCATGTTGGCCAGGCTGGTCTTGAACTCCAGGGCTCAAGTGACCCACCCGCCTTGGCCTCCCATACTACTGGGATTACAGACACGGCCAACCGTGCCCGGCCAGGTGTTTTTAAAAATTGTGTATTTCTCAGCCAGATGTGGTGGCTCATGCCTGTAGTAGCAGCACTTGGGAGGCTGAGGCAGGAGGATGGCTTCAGCTTAGAAGTTTGAGACCAGCCTGGGCAACATAGTGAGACACCATCTCTACAAAGAAGAGAAGAAAATTGGCTGGGTGTGGTGGCGCATGCCCATGGTCCCAGCTGCTCGGGTCCCAGGCTGAGGTGGGAGGATTGCTTGAGCCTGGGAGGTCGAGGCTGCCATGAGCAGTGACTGCACCACTGCACTCCATCCAGCCTAGGCAATGGAGTAGTATCTCATCTCAAAAAAAAAAAGAAAAAATTGTCTATTTCTAAAAAGCTGTGTTTAAACCTCGTCATTTCCCCTCAAACAAGTAGCTTGTATAAAACTACTCATAACATGAACATGCTAAAGAAATTATTTTGAATGATGAAAATTTGTTTTGTACATTATATTAAAATTTATTTTCTATGTATACCCAAATTTTCAAGTATTAGATTTACTTATACAATTGGCTGGAATTAACAGTTGCAATACAGTTATTCTAGCTTTTCATATTCAATTTGAATGATCAGGAAAGTGTATGAGTCACACAGAATTAAATATTTTAGATAGTAAGAATCTTACACTTTATTAGATAATAAAACATAATTAAATATCTGCTTAAGTAACAAAACAGTTAAGAAACTGTTTGGGTTATAAGCGAAGGAATGTAAGTGTAAAATGTGTAGAAAGATAAGTATTTTCCAAATAAAATTCTAATAAAAGGCTAAACATTCTCAAATATTTTACATACATGAAGAATAAATTATTTCAGGTTAACATGTTTTTGCCTTAATGCCAAAAAAGCCACAACCAATTTGATGAACTTAAAGTTTTCTAGACATGAATTCTATTATAACATCTCTATATTTGTTTAGAATTTTGCAAAATTCTTAGATCACATGTTAAGGTGGGGGAAGATAATTGCTTGCCAATACTGACATGGTTAATTAACAGACAGGCTTGAAAGGAGGAGGCTAGAAAAGAAGAGGGAAGATTATGTCACTAAGCATAGCTACAAAGGGAAAAGCCACATGGAAGCGGAGACAAAGGCTATCCCGGCACACAGAGGCATGTTTGCTGTGGCTCAGGCTTTCTGTTTTTCAAGTGTTCAGAGACGAATTCCAGCAAGACTTCTGGTTTGAGTCAAGCCTTTCAACTGAGCTGCTTGGCATACTTAACGGAAAAAGCGAGTACATTCAGATTTAGTTTTGCTAGATATTAAGCTAGAAAACTGGATGACAGTAAAACCAACACAGAAACAAAAAGTTGTGTTTCCAGTAAAGAACCGTGCACACAAGCAGGTTTTGCTTATTAATGCAGGAAAGCATGGAAATCGGAGTTCAGACTCTTTAGAAAAGATAAAAGGCAGGGGAGGGGAGAGAATAAAAGGGGGAATGCAGAGGAGCCCTCTAAGAATGACGAGTGATTCGTGCAGGAGAGGAAAATACAGACATTCTGTCCACATGAGGTGCTGCTTCAGGCATTGGACGTTGTTCCCTCCACCTGCACCTAGAAGGATATGTGTTCCGGATCTCGCTATGTCCCGCTGTGCTAGACATAGGTTGCTAGCTAGAAGTTTTGCCAGCCATCTTCCCTCTTCCTGGTGCTAATGCCTAATTTCCTAAAGTAATTCCTGAATCCTTATAAGCCAGGGTAGCTCAGGAGGTTCTATTTACTTATTTATTTCTTTATTTTGAGACAGAGTCTTACTCTGTCGCCCAGGCAGATCTCATCTGCGTGCGAGTCTCATTGCAGTGAGCGTTGCAGTGGTGCAATCTCGGCTCACTGCAACCTCTGCCTCCTGGGTTCATGCGATTCTCCTGCCTCAGCCTCCCAAGAAGCTGGGATTACAGGTGTGTGCCACCACGCCTGGCTAATTTTTGTATTTTTAGAAGAGAGAGAGTTTCATCATGTTGGCCAGGCTGGTCTCCGACTCCTGTCCTCAGGTGATCTGCCTCCCTTGGCCTCGCAAAGTGCTGGGATTATAAGCATGAGCCACCGCGCCCAGGCTCAGGAAGTTTTAATGTTACGTCTAGTCGGCTCACAGATGCTTGGGCCAGAAGTGGGAAGGGCACACTTGTATTTTGGGCTCAAATAGTTTTCAAATAGAATACATTTGACCAAATAAAGCGAAAACAGTCCTGAACCTTCCGCACTCCAGATATGCATGCAATCCACACCATCAAAAGAAGAGTTCACTGTTCCCAAGGCCAAAAAGCGGCTACGCTGTACTGCAGAGAACTCTACAGGAAAATCGAACACCCAAATTAGGTGCCAGAATGATGCAGCCCGCTATCATGAGGAAGAATGACACGTGAGAAAACTTTTAGCAGATGCAAAAACGTCACCCCACCATATGTTATTTTAAAAATGTTTTATCAGGAGACAAGGACACTTCAGTTTTTAACCTACACAAGGTTAGGTAATGTTTACCTTGATACATAATTGCATATGGCCCTTTATGCCACTCACCTGGGCCTTTGATAATGAGGGCAATTGCTAAGTGTGCAGTCTCTTCTGGGGACTTTTCTCTGAAAGGGGGACAATATATTGATAACGTATTTTACTGATCAGTTAAGAATTTTTTATCTACTTGGAAAAGACTTATAATATTTCGCTTTGAAACTGCTATTTTCTTGCAAAAGTACTTGATTTTCGTATCATATGGAGCTCAGAATCTTTGGACTACACAAACATTCTCTAAAAGGGCAATGATTTATATTTTCCAAAGTTTAGACATGACATCCAAAGGACAAAAGGTAACTACTTTTTTACCAATGTGACTGGAACAGTGACGAGTAATGTATTCACCAAACTAATCAAAAAATCTGCCTATGGCTCCTCCACTGTACCTGTGTGCATATGTGTGTATGCAGAGAAAGGCAGAAAAGGTTCTATCAATGTCATTGTCTCCAAAATGCTTATTCTTGCCCATGTGCCAGTAATTTGAATAAGATGAGAATGGGCCAGGGGCAGTGGCTCATGCCTGTGATCCTAGCACTTTGGGAGGCCAAGGCAGGCGAATCACGAGGTCAGGAGTTAGAGACCAGCCTGGCCAACATGGTGAAACCACGTCTCTACTAAAAATACAAAAATTAGCCAGGCATGGTGGTGGGCACCTGTAATCCCAGCTACTCAGGAGGCTGAGGCAGGAGAATCGCTTGAACCCGGGAAGCGGAGGTCGCAGTGAGCAGAGATCACACCAATGCACTCCAGCCCTGCGACAAGTGCGAGACTCCGTCTCAAAAAAAAAAAAAGAGAAGAGAATGTGCTTTTCCAGAATAACCCCAGCTGTATCTAGAATTTGTTTTCAATATAAAGGTAAGGTAGGTATGAGAATGTTTTTAACACCAGAATTAGTCAATCTAGATTAGGATGCTGTGTGGCATGACCATTCTCAAATTTTGAAAGCCTGAGCTGGTTGTGGGCAGGGGGATATTCATTAATGACGTAAATTTCATTTATGAAATATGTATCCATCATCTAGGTATCTTACACATGGAGAGCTGAGGGCATCCCTTGTATAAAAAGTAAATGAAGACCAGAAGGAAGCAGACTTTGTCCTGCAAACTGAAGCAGAGTTCCGTGCTAAGAATCAGCAGGTTTTCTAGGGAGGTAATAACACCAGTGCAGTATTATTACAGTTCGCAGACCATGAAGGAAAGAGGGAGGGAGGAGGGAAAATCTTGCATTATAAGAGGTAAAAGAGTCCCCATTACAATTGCAATGCTTCATTAGACAGCTGATTTTTCTGGCTGGAAGGCACATTAAAAATAACCCTAACAATAACTTACCAAGACAATGGAAATCAAAAGAAAAGAAGGTAGAGGTACAGCTGTCTTATTAACATAACCACCACCTACAGCTGAAACAATACTCTGGTACAGGGACTACCTCATGTTAGAGACTGGGTATTTAGATAAAGAGGATCTGGTGCTCTTGGTTTAGCTTCAGTGATTTTCCAGCACTTATTAAAGCCACTGTACCCTGAACATGGAGACCCTCAAATCCTCTATATGCCAAAGATTTAAGTTGTAGAGAATTACACCAATGTTTGCTGTTGGTGTGAACCACAGGCAAGACCAAGCTCCCTGGTCTGGCTGAGTGGAGTCTTCCATGCACTGTGCGCCGCTCAGTTAGAAAGTCAACTAAGCGGAAAGGAGATGAGGAATGGCTATGGAATACCTGACTACTTTATCTTGGTTAAGTGTCCATAATTCACTGTAGCCTCCACCTCCCGGGCTCAAGTGATTCTCCTGCCTTAGCCTCCCAAGTAGCTGGGATTACAGGCATGCGCCACCACACCCAGCTAATTTTTGTATTTTTAGTAGTGATGGGGTTTCACCATGTTGGCCAGGCTGGTCTCGAACTCCTGACCTCAGGTGATCCATCCACCTCGGCCTCCCAAAGTGCTGGGATTACAGGCGTAAGCCATCGTGCCTGGCCAACAATCTGGTATTCTTAAGGCAAAACAGTAGAAATCTCTTTAAATAGACACTTTATTAGATCCACAGGCGATAAAATCCCAGAGCTACTGTTAGGCATGTAAATATAGACCCTGTAAGAAAAAAACAATTGAGAGTACTATTAGTTCTATTAAGTTACTTGAGGGAACGTCTTTTTTTTAAGAAAACACACACTTATTCACTTATTTACCAAGAAAACCTAGAAACTTAGATTGCTCACTGATGTGCCATATTCTGTGAAACACCTGCCTACTGAAAAAACAAATCCCATACCCCTTATTTTATTTTCTTGTTTTAGAGACGCAGTCTCATCTGGCACCCAGGTGGTGTGTACCATGAAATGGTGTGATTACAGCTCACTGCGCCTCAAACTCCTGGGCTCAAGCGATCCTCCTGCCTCAGCCTCCCAAGAAGCTGAAGCTACAGGCGGATGACACCATGCCTGGCTAAATTGTTTTGTAGAGACTAGGTCTCACTGTGTTGCCTAGGCTAAGAAAATTTTTCAATAAACGTTTCGAATCACAAAAATTCTGTGGTCACAAGGTCTACGTATATGCACTATATAGACAGGGACACACAATTTAATATAAAGTACAACACTTCACTGTTAAATACTGCTGTGACCTTAAAATATTTCATTAATTCAAGATGCTAAATCTGACTTGAAATAATGGTTAATTTGGGTGCAGGGGTGGTACATGAATGTTCATTCTCTCTTTTGGATCAAAAAATCTCGAAAGTAAAGTAACTCCTTAAAAGGAGTGTCGCCAATTGAAGCAGAAAGATTACAACTGAAACACCTTCCATTTTATCCATAAAATATTTCCTGTCTTGAATCTCATTAAAATCCCTAATAACTATACTTCGATTACAGTATCTTATCAAATTTCCAATTCTATCAATTATAAAGTACACAATTATTTACTTCTAAGAAAGAAAAAGTGCCAATTAAAGTATGATACTTCATCTATTGGAAACTGTAAGATGCTTTCCGATTCCAGAGATGTTAAAATATTTCAGAAAGTGTTGGAATCAATGAAACAGTATCTGTCAATGACTTATTTTATAAATTTATTTTTTTTTCCGGTTGATTTAAATAGATATAAAATAGCTTACCTGCTAAATATTTAATATTATCAAGCTTGTGTGACTCAAGCATGGTTTTGAGGCCAGCAACCTCAGTTTCGATCTTCCTATCTGTCTGGGTAAGGGCCCGATCTTGCTGGGCATGCTTTTAAAATGAAGAGAGTCACAGCGTTAGACCACAGCATGTCCCCTCTGTTCACCATCCTATAGCTCATTCCCAATGGGGCGTAGTCACAGGGAAACCTGGGTAAGACTACGGAGGCCTGGGCTTTAGTCTCAGTGCGAAAATCCTAATGCTACGCTGCATTCGTCAGGACCCTTAACCTCTCTAGGCCTTAGTTTTCTTTTATTTGAAAAAATGAAAACAGAACAAAATGAAACAACCAAACCAGTGGCCCTGCCTTTACCTGGACTGTTTAGAGAATCAAATGTGATAATCTATGTGAAAAAGCATTTGTAAGCTCTAGGTTGCTATATAAATGATGTGGCATTATGAGGCCAGTCTGTTCTCAAAGGCAACAGCTACGGCTCATCCTTCTAAATCCTCCTTAGTCAAAGATATACAGTAAACTCAAAAATGTTTTCAAGAAATGGAGTCTTAGATAATGTAAAAGTGGCAGTGCTTGTCTTGAGCTATTTCTAGTCATATTTTTAAAAAACTTTCTTCTTCCATGTTCAAATATCAAGTGTTTCATTGCTATGAGGCTTGGTTACCCAGGGCCAATTTGTGTCCTTCCCCAAATACAATACAGTTAAACTGGATACATAATCAACCCTCAAAGGCAGTGGGTTTGGCTGACCTTATAGGGGGTTGTATAACCGCATTAATGCATAAAAACCGTGGGAATACTTCACTGAAATTCCTAGAGCAACGGAATCTACCAATTCAGGCAGAGAAAGAAAGCAATAAATGCCTGGATGAGTAGAAAATTATGCCAGAGAAATATCCCAGGATTCTGGAATTCTCTCATGAAAGCCTCTTGGGTGTTTCAGAGGCCCCAGGTTCCATACAGTATGGAAAAGGAGTAACATATGCTATAAATTAAAAATAGAATAACACTTCTCCATTCCTCACTATTCTTCAATTAGTGAGATTTAAACTTCCTTAGTAAAACTTTCGTTCAGAAAAACAAACTTTCAAGCAGGGTGTGGTGGTGCGCAACTGTGGTCCCAGCTACTCTAGAGGCTGAGGTGAAGGAGGGTGCAGTGGAACTGAGACTGCACCACTGCACTCCAGCCTGGGTGACAGAGCGAGACCCCATCTCAAAAAAAAAAAGAAGAAAAGAAAAGGAAACTTTCATTAAGAAAGTTAAATCTTTCATAGGATAACTATCTTCCATTAAGATAACCAAATATTTTGTGAAGTGCAAAAAAAATCCTGTGGCATTCCACTTCTGCATATATACCCAAAAGAACTGAAAGCAGGGGTCCCAACAGACATCTGTGCACCCATGCCCACTGCAGCACTATTCACAAAAGTCAACAGGTGGAAGCAACACAAGTGCCCTTGACAGATGAATAAAGAAAATGTGGTATATACATATAATGGAATACTAATCAGCATTAAAAACGAAGAAAGTCCTGTCATTGCAACAACATGGATGAACCTTCAGGACATTGTGTTAAGTGAAATAAGCCAGCCACAAAAAGACAAACACTATGGTTCTATTTATATAAGGTATGTAGAATAGTCAAATCCATAGACAGTAGAAAGGAGGTTGCCAGGGGTTGGAAAAGGGAATGTATAAAGGGTGCAGAGTTTCAGTTTTGCAAAATAAACAGTTCTGTGATAGACAGTGGTGATGGTTGCCCCAAAATGTGAACGTACTTAATACCACTGAACTGTACACTTAAAAATGGTTAAGATCATAATTTTTATGTTGTATTTTAGCACAATGTAAAAAGTTCCCATGACAGTAAACCTGCATATAAGTTCCTATTATCATTACAAACAACCATGCATGGGATGAAGCAAAGATGAATACTATGATAAAGAAAAATCAAAGTCTCATTTCTTACCAATGCCACTATTTCTGTTCGCAATTCCAGCAGCTTCTTTTCGTTCAATGAATACTGAAATAAACACGTAACATGGGTCAGATTCTGATCTACTCCTCTCTCTTCTCCTTCTCTGGTGCCTTAAATATTCTGGTCTCAGTAACTCCTAGAATATGTAACACCAGAAAGTCAACTCTGGGATGAAGTAGCCTACCTGCCTCTTTATATCTGTTATTTGAAGTTTCTTTTTTTTTTTTTTTCATAGAGATGGGGTTTTGCCATATTGCCCAGGCTGGTCTCAAACTTCCAAGCTTGAGTAATCTGCCCACCTTGGCCTCCCAAGGTGCTGGGATTATAGGCATGATCTACCATGCTGGCTAAAGTTTCTTATGTATACTTACTCATTCCTCCAATATCTGGATTTCCTTAGTCATCTATCACTTCTCCCTGCATCTTTCCTGTGACGGCTTTCGGTCCCTCCCACTGTTGCAGCAGCACTCTCTGGGGACCAATTTCCACGGATGCTGAGTCATATGGTTTTTAGTTTTGAGAGGGTTGAAAATGGAGACTCAACTCAATTTAGGAGCTATCCCATCATAACTAGTAGCACAACAAGTCACTATTTGAGTCTCAACACAAGACAGGAAAAGTATGAAGTTGGGGAAAAAACAGCGGCAAGGATTATTATTCTATGACAAAGACATTGTGCTGTGATTATAAAACACAATGTAAATACATTAATACACTAACTCACCACATGTTGGGGTTTTTTTGTTTGTTTTTTTGTTTTGAGATGGAGTCTCACTCTATTGCCCAGGCTGGGGTGCAGCGGCTTGATCTTGGCTCCCTGCAACCTCTGCCTCCCGGGTTCAAGCAATTCTGCCTTAGCCTCCTGCACATGTTGGTTTTAATAACAATAAAAAAACCCACTTGGGCATAGTCATAATTCAGTGTTACTAAAGGAACTAATTCTACCCAGAGTTAAAGTATCTCACCTTTGGTTATTAATGTCAGTGAAAAGATTTACTGCAGTTTTGGAGACAATAAGATTGAAATCAGACTTACCTCCTTAGGAGTGGGCAACAGGATTTAATTGAGCAAATGACAATGAGTAATTTAAATGAAGACTTTTAAGACCTACATTAACCTTGTTATACAGAGAAAAAGTTAATGCTTTGAAATATATATAAACTTTCTAGCTGTAAAATGTTCTCCTGGGACTACTGAGAACTTAGAAGTAAAAAAAAGATAAGAGAGAGAGAGAGAAAAACAAAACCAAACACAAAACCCCCAAACCCTAAGGCGAGGAGTAGGTTGTAAAACCAAGAACAAGGCTCTTTAAACCTCAGGGTTTCAGACCAGGAGAGCCCTATGCATCAGATCACCACTAGAGGGCGGCGTGGAACAAGATTTTGTGCATCACTAAACCTGTCTTCATTAACTCAACATCGACTCACACAAAAGCAAAGCCTAAATCTTGATGCTGCCATGGTTTTAAAAATAACATCTACGTAGCTATATATCCCCATGCGCAAAAACTTTATATGCCATACTGCTTTTGGAACTGGCTTTAAATATCATAGTTAATTTTCAATTTAATATTTAACATTATAACTTTACCAAAAGAATGAGAGCCAAAAAACTCATCTTCACCAATGCATGTAACAAACACACTAGCTTTATAACTTACTACTACTTTGTGCTTCAGAGTAATCTAAGTTTTTGATTACCAAGAACAACCTCCCAGTTAGGGTACTAAATCACATAAATTCACTGGCTTGATGGGAGCTAAGCTATGAGGATGCAAAGGCAAAAGGATGATACAGCGGACTTTGAGGACTGGGGGGAAAGGGTGGGAGGTGGGTGAGGGGCAAAAGACTACACACTGGGTACAGTGTACAATGCTAGGGTGATGGGGCCACCAAAATCTCAGAAACCACCTCTAAATAACTTCATGTAACCAAACACCACCTATTCCCCCAAAACCTATTGAAATTAAAATAATAATGAAACACTAAAAAAAGACTGTAAGAACAATTCATAGTCACAGTTACTGTTCAAATATACCACGAAGACACTTTTGTGTCATGTAGAAAAAGTTACTGTCATGATGGATAGGATTTAATTGAAACTCTGTGCATTGGTTGCTTCCTGGAGATTAAGGTCAGTATCGTCATTCCAGATAAAATAATTATATGTAAATTATATTTATCAGCATAGTTAACTAGTAAATTCAAGTAAAATAAAATCAGGTTAAGTATTTTGAGTGCTGTATTATCAAATCTGCAAAATATTGTAAGCTTTACTTTTCTTATAAGAACACTGAATGGATCCACTCTATATATCCAATAATTTAAAAATATGAGTATTTGAAAAATGAAATTTTTTTTTTTTTTTTTTTTTTGAGACAGGGTCTTGCTCTGTCACCCAGGCTGGAGTGCGGTGGTGTGATCTCGGCTCACTGTAATCTCTGCCTCCCGGGTTCGAATGATTCTTCTGCCTCAGTCTCCCACGTAGCTGATACTACAGGCAACTGCCATCAAGCCGGGCTAATTTTTGTATTTTTGGTAAAGACAGGGTTTCACCACGTTGGCCAGGCTGGCCTTGAACTCCTGACCTCAGGTGATCCACCCACCTCGGCCGCCCAAAGTGCTGGGATTACAGGTGTGAGCCACCATGGCCGGCAGAAATTTTTTCATTTTGGTTTAAAGACGAAAACTATAATTGTGAAAAAATTTTCTGGAAAATTTTTGTTTGCTGGATGATGTCACTAACTTAAAATGAGCAAAATCTAAATGTTACATGATTGAAAAATGTACATATGTATCAGCCTAGTTATGTTATTAAAATGACTCCACATAAAATTTTTTAAAAATTCACTGGCTTTCATCTACATTCATGCCCTGTATTTCCTGATGTCCTTGATGTCGTTTTTCTCAGGTTGGTTAGCTACATGCAGTCATTTTCCTACATCAAGTGAATTTGGTTTTTCTTGAGTACACAACCCATAAAGACAAAGATAATCAAAAGAGTTTCTCCTCTTCTGGACACCAGTGACATGCTATAGCCATTAACTATTTTAGTAATACTAGGTGATTTAATCTTTATGGGTGGAGACGTTGTTGTAAGACTAGAAAGACAGGTAACACAGCCTTAATAATTGTTTTGTATAATGAAGCTCGGATTAACTCTTGAAATCCAGTGGCAGTTCCAAAATACAAGTAGGTTACTTTTTTGAGTTGCAGTATTAGCTTCATTTATTATTACAGCACATTTTAATTAAAAGCAAATTGTCAAAAATGTGAAGACAACAAATAGCTGTGAGTACTCAGTTTCTGCATGTGTATTCAGTTTTGTGTTGGTGCAAGATGCTCTCTGTCCTGTTTCTCATTATGCGGAGAATAAAAAAGGCACCCGATGTTACCAAATTCAAATAAAGTCCGAGCAAAAAGACAGCTGAAGATTCAGACAGGGTTAAACATCACTAGAGGCAACCTGACACATATCTTTATTAAAACACCCTTAGGCCGGGCGCGGTGGCTCACTCCAGTAATCCCAGCACTTTGGGAGGACAAGGTGGGCAGATCACTTGAGGTTAGGAGTTTGAGACCAGCCTGGCCAACATGGTGAAACCCTGTCTCTACTAAAAATATAAGAACTAGCTGGGCGGGGTGGTGGCGCCTGTAATCCCAGCTACTCAGGAGGCCGAGGCAG
The DNA here is from genome assembly GCF_043159975.1 of Macaca nemestrina. NCBI lineage: Eukaryota > Metazoa > Chordata > Mammalia > Primates > Cercopithecidae > Macaca > Macaca nemestrina. The sequence continues at coordinate 170,326,537 of NC_092129.1, read as the reverse complement.
GAGAACTGCTTGAACCCAGGAGACAGAGGCTGCAGTGGGCCGACATGGTGCCACTGCACTCCAGCCTCGGCAACAGAGTAAGACTCCGTCTCAAAAACACCAAAAACAAAACAAAACAAAATACCCTCATGAACTTCTCACTGCATTTAAAATACAACATAGAATTTTTTTTTTTTTTGAGACTGAGTTTTGCTCTTGTTGCCCAGGCTAGAGAGCAGTAGCATGATCTCAGCTCACTGCAACCTCTGCTTCCTAGGTTCAAGAGATTCTCCTGCCTCAGCCTCCTGAGTAGATGGGATTACAGGTGCCCGCCACCATGCCCGGCTAATTTTTTGTATTTTTAGTAGAGACAGGGTTTCACCATGTTGGGCAGGCAGGCTGGTCTCGAACTCCTGACCTCAGGTAATCTGCCCATCTTGGCCTCCCAAAGTGCTGGGATTACAGGCGTGAGCCACCGCGCCCAGCCAGAAATGTTTTAATCTTGAATTCCAGTGTATAATTAATATTACTTAATATTAATAATTTACTATTATTCAAGCCTGAGATAATCAACTTAACTTTTCCAAGATCAAGACCTATGAAGATTTAAGTCAGTATTAAATAGATTAAGATTGCATTTAATTTCTTTATGAATGTCTATGTAACACATATGTATAATTTCTGAAACAAAGATTCAAATTGACTAATTTGACTAGGATTTTAATTTTAATGTTACTTTTGAAAGCATCAAATTTAAGTCTAAATCCAAAATGAATATAATGGAGAAAATACAGCCTAACACTGATAAACAGATATTTAACAGTACCTATGACATGTATATAAACTTAGGCTTAACCAAGCATTCCACTCCAAAAATAAATTAATTCATAATGTATTTTTAGTAAAGGAACGTACCAATTCTTTTACTCTGCTCTTTTCTAGGTTGAAGTCTAATTTGGTATCTGTTCGGACTTTGATCATTTCATCCTAAACAACAAAGAAGGACAAATCCAAAGTAAGAAACCCGAACTCTCTGAGGACGTGACAGCGGGACCACTGCCCCCACTGTCCCTATCCTAGGGGAGGCAGCCCAGGGAAGGACAGAGCCAGGGGCTTCCAGAGAAATGGACCTAGGTCTCCTGGCATCAGGGAACTCTGGCCAAGCCACATCTGAAGCCCATCCCAGGACTTCCCAGTTAGACACAAATAACCCCCTTCTATACTTATGCCAGTCTAGAGTGGGTTGTTGATTTTTTTTTTTTTTTTTTGAGATGGAGTCTTGCTCTGTCATCCAGGCTGGAGTGCAATGGCGTGATCTCCACTCACTCCAACTTCTGCCTCCTGGGTTCAAGCAATTCTCCTGCATCAGCCTCCCAAGTAGCTGGGATTACAGGCGCATGCCACCACGCCCTGCTAATTTTTATATTTTTAGTAGAGATGGGGTTTCACCATGTTGGTCAGGCTGGTGTCGAACTCCTGACCTTGTGGTCCACCCACCTAGGCCTCCGAAAGTGCTGGATTACTGGCGTGAGCCTTCGCGCCCAGCCTGTTGCTGCTTTTAACCTCAAGACTCCTCATACAATCTCTGAATGGAACTTATGAATAAAGCTGATCTTAAACAACTTTGGAAAGCAAAGATGGACTCAAAGCAGCCAAATATTAAAATCTGGTTTACACAGAGCCTTTTCTCTGATACACATCAAAATCTTTTCTTTAACATCTATGTTTTTGCTATTTAAAAAAACATCAAATAGCTGGCACAGTAAGCATTTAAAAATCATGTGTGTTTCTCTAAAGACAGTCTAAGAGAATTTAAGGGTTCCTTCCATGCAGCTACTTTAGAAAAACTTTGACTTAAAAATGACTTAATTCCTCCTAGAACGCAATTTTTTTTTCTTTTCTTTTCTTTTTTTTTGAGACAGAGTTTTGTTCTTGTTGCCAAGGCTGGAGTGCAATGGCGCAATCTCGGCTCACTGCAACCTCCACTTCCCGGGTTCAAGTGATTCTCCTGCCTCAGTCTCCCAAGTAGCTGGGATTACAGGCGCCCGCCACCATGCCCAGCTAATTTTTGTATTTTTAGTAGAGACAGGGTTTCACTATGTTGGCCAAGACCTCAGGTGATCCACCCGCCTTGGAACCCCAAAGTGCTGGGATTACAGGCATTAGCCACCGTGCCCAGCCAAAATTTTCTTAATGAATATGGTTACACACAACAATAATTCATTCATTGGCTGTATTCTTAGCTAAATCTTCCAATGTGTACTTTTGAGGCATATTACACAAACATTTCACATAGAATTAAATTTCAAAAATATCCATTTCTAATATTATACTTATTAATAAGTTTATATAATTACAAACAAGCCAACAAACAGGAAAGTGAATCTTACCATTACTTGTTGTTTTAACTGATGTAGTTCGAGTTTTATTTTCTAAAAACACATTAAAAAAATAAGTCTTTAGAAAGAACAACATAAAATGCAGTAATCAACAAATATTACAATATGTATTTATGCACAAGTTCTTCAAGTTTTTCCTCCATTCAGAACACCGTATTGATTGCAGAATGGCATTACAACACATGTATCCTGAAAAAAGTTTGAATTCATATTGAAGGCTACGTAAAGTTAACTCAGCTGTGTTTGGCACACACATTTGCCTTCAGTGACTCTGCTTTATTTAGTATCTCCTTCAGTTTATCTTTTAACCAATTCGACCCTCAATTAACTGATTTCAAGGACAACCTAGAGAATCTGAAACTTTACCACTTTACTTTTTGCTAGATGGTTTCTTACAAGGCTAGGGTCAACAGGCAATAAATGGCCTTCCCTATGGGACTTTAAAAATGACTGAAAATAAAAGATGCAGCAAGAGCACTTATTTACATGCTGATCCCATATGCTGTATTTAAAGGAAAGCAAGAGATATTTTGCAGCAGCAATTATTCAAAATAACCAAAAACTGGAAATAATTCTAATTTACATTATAATAGAATGATGGGGCATATTCACGTAAGACTACAGACAATGAAAAAAATGATCTCTTGCTACAGGATACACAGCATGATACCATCAAATGGTTCTAGAATAGGCGAAACTAGTCAATGGTGTTATCAGCCAGGACAGAGTTTCCTCTGCGGCAGGGGCAACTGAGAGGCATGAGAAGGACTTCCGGGACACTGGTCAAGTTTTCCTGCTCGATCTGACTGGAAGTACACACTGTTTGAAAATTCACTGAGATGTACACTTATGTGAGATGTTTTATGTGTATATATTTTATCTCAATGTCTTAATATAATCAACTTTCTAAGTGTGAGTGGCTGTTTTACCTCATTTTCTGCTCTGAGGGCTGAAAATTCACTCTTCTCCAAAATAATCATATCCTTTTTCACATTCGCAATCTGAGACATTATTTGCTGAAAAGTGATTTCCTAGGAAAAGAAAAACAAAACACATAATCTAGTCTACCCTAAAAAGTCCACTTCCTATCATCTCCATGTGCTATCTTCTCATTGAGAAACCAGGAGAATGTAGACACAAGAAGAGGTTCAGTAAAGTCATCCTTTATTCCAAAACGGGAAAAGGAAAAGGAAAAAAACCCCCACATATCCGGCCAGGCAAGGTGGCTCACACCTGTAATCCCAATACTTTGGGACGCCAAGGCAGGAGGATTGCTTGAGCCAAGGAGTTCAAGACCAGCCTAAGCAACATGGTGAAACCCATCTCTACAAAAAGTACAAAAATTAGCCAGTTGTAGCAGTGCACACCTGTAGTCCCAGCTACTTGGGAGGATTGTTTGAACTGAGGAGGTCAAGGCTGCAGTGAGCTGAGACTGCACCACTGCACTCCAGCCTGGGTGAAAGAGTGAGACCCTGTCTCAAAAAGAAAACACAAAACACACAAAAAAAGACAAAAACCACATATCTGGTTATCGTTACCAAGTGAATCACAGCTAAAAGGGTGGTGATCTGAAGACTTGAGAACATGATGCTACAATACTGTAATTCAGGCCATGTCTCCATTTATTAAAGTATATTTCACTGGAATAATTTTGAACAGTGAGCTTTCAAGCATAACAATTCTACAACCGTTGACTAAATAGCTCTGAGTAAGTATTTTTTATGCCACTGTAATCTTTTGCCTCTTCATCATGGTAAAAGTTACTATATACTTTTCAACTGGGTATTATCTAAAAAATTACATTCAAACATTACTACAAACAATACCCCATCCTCACAGTCCTAATGTGCTAAGCCACCCGACAAGGCTAACCTGCTGCATCTTGGTGACCATATCTTTGTAGACGACATCCATGTTGGCTTCCAGGATCTTGACCAGTGCAGACACAATGATTTCTGCTTGTTGAGTAGCAAACCCTAAGCAAGTACACAGGCAAAAAAAAAATCATGCTCGGAGTTACAAAAGCCCACAGCAAATGCACACATTCATGTGAATGTCCGAATCCAGGAGCAGGGGTACAGCACAGTGTGGTAGCAGGCAGGGAGGAGGGCCGGGCCACAAACTACCACGTGCTGGTCACTCAGAGCAAGCACGAAACATAAGCTGGCTTCCCCAGGTACCGGTGGCTTTGCTGACTGATTTGTAAGTCCTTCCTAGCTATCAAAAGTCATGTTTTCAGAAACTATTTAATGACATAGACAATGCCGGCAAGTCAATGTCAAGCGAAAAAAGGCAAGACTCAAAATTACAGATGCAATTCTTGTTTTTATAATTTAACAAAGATTCATAGTAATTTTTGTTTTCTTCTTCATGTTTCTCTGCATTATGTAGATGTTCTATGGTGGACAATATTTCTTTAATTTTGTAATGTGTACTTTATTAAAAAATAATTTCCTTAAATAGGAAAGCTCAGCGGTTTTATGTCTAGCATAAGGCAGTCAAATCATTGACTATATAGTCATCCAGCTGTTGGCTAACTTAATGTTAAAAGACAAAATCCGTTCTTTCATTTTTCCTGCACAATTCTCTTCAGTAACTAGTCTGGGGGACCCAAAGTGGAAAAAATATGTTCTTTGGTAGTCAATATATGATACTGAATTGAATGATAGAGGATTCAATGCAGTACTTGTTTTTTTTGTTTTGGTTTTTTTTTTTTTTGAGACAGAGTTTTGCTCTTGTTGCCCAGGCTGGAGTGCAAAGGCATGATCTCAGCTCACAGCAACCTCCACCTGCCAGGTTCAAGACATTCTCCTGCCTCAGCCTCCAGAGTAGCTAGAATTACAGGCATGTGCCACCATGCCCAGCTAATTTTGTATTTTCATTAGAGATGAGGTTTCTCCATGTTGGTCAGGCTGTTCTCGAACTCCCGACCTCAGGTGATCCGCCCGCCTTGGCCTCCCAAAGTGCTGGGATTATAGGTGTCAGCCACCACGCCTGGCCAGTACTTGGTACTGTTTTTAAAAACGTTGGATAGTAACTCATATTTCACATAAATTCTAATTAAATGCTTAAAACTGAGTGCCTGGGAAACAGTTCTATTAAATGCTTCTAGCTATAAGAATTTCAGAAGAATCTATTGATTCCTGTAATTAATTGTGTATTAGAATAAAGTAGTACTTAATTAATGGAATTTGTTTGGATGAGATGAAGCATCGGACTATAATGAACAAAAAAACCAAAGACACAGATTTAAAGGAGAAGGAAAAAACCTCCAAAGACCTATTGCCATCACTTTCATCAAAATCCTTTAATTTTTCAACATGTGCGTTGTGCACATGTCTAGGAAAAAAAAAAATAAAAGGTTACCCACCAAAATGTTAATATTGTTTAGCTCTGAATCTGTTTTCTTTTTTCTAGTCTGTCTTCCTAGTTTTTAAAAACTCAACCTAAACTTTTGTAAATTTTAAAGCTTTATTAAGAGGAGTTCACTGGCTGGGTGTGGTGGCTCATGCCTGTAATCCTAACACTTTGGGAGGCCAAGGCAGGAGGACCTTTGAGCCCAAGAGTTTAAAAAACCAGCATGGGCAACATAGTAAGATCCCATCTCCATTTTAATGTAAATAAAATTTAAATTTTTTTTTAATTTTTAAAAAAAGAGTTCATGTTTAAACATAATTAGTTTTGGCGACTGGACACAGTGGTTCATGCCTGTAATCCCAGCACTTTGGAAGGCCAAGGAGGGTGGATCACTTGAGGTCAGGAGTTTGAGACCAGCCTGGCCTACATGGTGAAACCCCGTCTCTACTAAAAATACAGAAAAATTATGCAGGTGTGGTGGTGTAAGCTCGTAATCCCAGTAACTCAGGAGGACGAGGTGGGAGGATCGCTTGAAACCAGGAGGCGGGGGTTGCAGTAGGCAGGACTGCACCACTGCATGTCCAGCCTGGGCGAAAGAGTGAGACTCTGTCTCAAAAAAAAAAGAAAAAGGAAAAGAAAAATAAAGGTAGAAAGAGAACTTATGTTGATTGTAAAACAAACTCTAAAGCCATATACTTTATAACCACTTGTGGGAGGAGAAAGGGATAAGAAAAAGTGGAAATCTGAAAACCTACTGAGTTATGAGGCAGAAATTAATTTTTTGTAGACACGAGGGAATAGGACAGAACCAGGGTCAGTGAGATCAGAGGCATATGAGAAATTCTGTTAATCTGAAGACACAGGTCTGGATAAAGAAAGGGTAGAATACGCCTTAAAAAGTCCTTCCTGGCCTCCTACTCAGCCAGTCATCTCAGACACCCGCCCCACTCATCCATGTTGGATTGAACAGCCCCTCCACACCACGTACTGCAGCGCGGTCCTCACACCACAGTCTTGAAAGATGCAAATAATCATGGGTTAAGGTTTAAAATCAAGAAAACTAGGAAGACTTCTGCTTATCAATTTTTTTGTTTGTTTGTTTGTTTTGTTTTGGTACAGACAGGCTCTCACTATGTTACACAGACTGGCCTTGAACTCATGGGCTCAAGCGATCCTCCCGCCTCAGCCTCCTAAAGTGCTGAGATGACAGGCATGAGCCACCTCGCCTAGCCTTATCAGAGTAACTTTACATGCTCCCCTCTCACTTCTACTTTTCTCTTTTAAATTCTGAACTGAAAGAAGTTTTGGCGAAAAAAGCCTACTGTTTGACAGGAAAAGTTAAAATTACACAGCATATGACAGTTTTTCCAAAGTTCAGTCATGCATATTATCTTGTTTAATATTCAAAAAGATCTTTGGAATTCTTATTACACTCATACTACAGATGGGCAAATAGAAACAGAGAAGAGGAGAAAGGCTTCCTAAGCTATGCGACCAGAAGTCTGCAGAGTTAGGCTCGAGCCCAGAGCCGCTCTCTCCCACAAAGCACAGAATAATTCATTCCATCACTTTGTCTTAGGCATGTAAAGCACCTCTACAGAGAATAGCTTTTCTGACACAAACATGTATAACTGAACAAATAACTATACAATGAAGTAAAAACACAGGAAAATTTATTTCACAAGCATAATTTACACTATTTTGAAATTCTGATTTTTGAGAATGTGTCACCATATAGAGAATTATAATCAGTGTATTTGTCTAAATATGATTTAGTACGAGAATCTTCCCTACATTTTAAGTCTAAAGTGCATTTTCAATGAACGCCATATATACCAGAGCAATCTTTTACCTTAACAGCAATAAGGGAGAATGTTAGCCAGATTATTAAAAAGAAAAAAGAGGACCAGGCGCGGTGGCTCACACCTGTAATCCCAGCACTTTGGGAGGCTGAGGCGGGTGGCTCACAAGGTCAGGAGTTCGAGACCAGGCTGGCCGACATGGTGAAACCCCAACTCTACTAAAAATACAAAAATCAGCTGGGCATGGAGGCACTTGCCTGTAATCCCAGCTACTCAGGAGACTGAGGCAGGAGAATCGCTTGAACCCAGGAGACAGAGGTTGCAGTGAGCCGAGATTGTGCCATTGCACTCCAGCCTAGGTGACATGGCAAGACTCCGTCTCAAAAAAAAAGGAGAAAAAAGAAAAAAGAACAGTAAATTGAAATTATCAAGAACTGCTACTTGACAACATTTCCATTTCACAGGATTTTAAAAAGCACACAAGATGCACAGTAATAAAACTATCACTTCTGTGCTTCAGACACTGTTGTCATAGGAATCATTCCTCAGCTTTGCTGACTTGTGTCTAAATTTTTACCTATAACACTGTACTTCCATGGTGATGTTACAGAAATACACTTCACTTTGACAAAGAGACAATGTATGAGAAAAGTCTCCAGTGTACTGATGAAACAAAAATGTCCTCAAGCAAAAAAAGAGGACTTAAAAAATGGAGATTAATTAAAAGATTACCCATAGGCTTGAAAGTCAAAGAGATATAAAAATCAGCCAGACGTGGTGGTATGTGCCTGTAGTCCCACCAACTCGGGAGGCTGAGGTGGGAGGATGACTTGAGCCTGGAAGGTAGGTTATAGTGGGCCAAGATTGCGCCACTGCAATCCAGCCTGGGTAACGGAGCCAGACCCTGTCTCTAAATAAATTAATTAATTAAATTAAATACAAATAAAAAATAAAAGTCAAAGAGAAGTATGAGAAACTAAATGAAACCATAAGAGAAGTCATAATTTAAAGTGTTTTTCTAAGGCACTAAATGACAAATGAGAGAGGATTACCATTGTCTTCCAGTAAGCATACTAAGGCATGAGTGTCAAAGTAGAGCCTCCTACTCCCAGAAGAGGTGAAATCTCTCCTTCTGCGCTCCAGCTGCAGGTGTCCAGCAGACAGGCTTAGCTCTAGGGTAGAAAGGACAGTAAGCTCAAAACAGACTTAACGCAAAACAGAAGCAACTCAGCATCCTGAGAAAATAAGGTATACCCCAAAGCCTACCTGGTATTTCGTAACAGCTTCACTGAGATATACCATTCACCCAATTTCAAGCATACAATTCAACAGGTTTTGGCACAGAGTTGTGCAAGCATCCCACAATCAAATTTAGAATATTTTTTTTACTCTCAAGACAAACTGTACCCCTTAGCTGTCACCTTCCAATTCCCCCAGCCCTTCTCCACTGCCCCCAACCATACCCAGGACAAGCACTGGTCTATTTGCTGTCTCTTCTGTTTATCTACTCTGGAGATGTCACAGAAACTGAATCATATAATATATATAGTCTTTTGTGACTGGCTTCTTAGCATGTTTTCAAGGGTCATCCATGTTGTAGCACGTCAGTACTTTCATTTCTTTGTATAGTTGAATACTCCTCCACTGGATAGCTATATTAAATTTTGTTCATCCATTTATCAGTTGAAGGATGCGTGGGTTGTTTCTACTTCTTAGCTATTATGAATTACATGGACGTTATGTTTTCAACGATCTTGAATGTATACTTAGGAGTAGAATTGCTGGATATGATAACTCTATGTTTGTTTCAGCAGCCGCCAGACTGTTTTCCAAAGCAGCTGTACCATTTTACCCCCCCTCTAGCAGCACACATGGGTCCCAACTTCTCCCCATCCTCACTAATCCTTGCTATTATCTGGGTTTTTAAAAAATTATAGTTATCCTATTGGGCGTCAAGTGGTATCTCACTGTGGTTTTAATTAGCATTTCCCTGATGACTAATGATGTTGAGCATCTTTTTATGGGCTTGCTGGCCATTTGGATATCTTCTTTGGAGAAATGTGTATTCAAGTCAGCTATGGTTTGAACGTGTTCCCCAAAGTTTATGTGTTGAAAACTTAATCCCCAACACACCAGTGTTGAGAGGTGGGTCCTTTAAGAGGTGATTAGGCTATCGGGATGGCTCTGTTCATGAACGGATTAATGCTGCTATCTCAGGGGTAGGTTTCTCATAAAAGAATGAGTTTCCCACCCTTCCCTGATACGTGTGCTGTTCTGCCTTCCGCCACGTTATGAAGCAGCAAGAAGGGCCTGGCCAGATGTGGGCCCCTCAATCTTCAACTTCCTAGCCTCCAGAACTGCAAGAAATGTATCTGTTTTTTTTTTTTTTTTTTTTTTTTTTTTTTTTTTTTTTTTTATAAATTACCAGTCTGTGTTATTCCCTTACAGCAGCACAGAACAGACTAAGGCAAAGTCCTTTTCCCATTTTTAATACGGTTGTCTTCATATTACTGAGCTGTAAGAGTTCTTTATATATTCTAGATACAAGCTCCTTATCTGATTATGATTTGAAAACATTTTCTCCCATTCTGTGGGTTGTCTTTTCACTTTTTGATACTGTCTTTTGAAGCACAGAAGTTTACTTTTGATGAAGTCCAACCCATCTGTTTTTCCTTTTGTTGCTTGTGCTTTTGATAACATATGTACGAAACCACTAAGAAATCCAAGTACATGAAGATTTACACCCATGTCTTCTAAGAGTTTTACAGTTTTAGCTCTTACATTTAGGTCTTTTACTCATTTTGGATTAGCATTTTAAATGGTGTGTGGTAGTGGGTTCAGCTTCATTCTTCTCCATGTGGGTATCTAGTTGTCCCAGCACCATTCCCTCCGCTGAAACGCCTTGTCACTCTTGTTGAAAATCAGTGAGCTGTAAGCATGAGGCCTTGTGTCTGGGCTCTCCACTCTAATGCATTGATCTATATGTTTGTCCTTATGCCAGTGCCACAATTTCTTGATTACTTGTAAGTCTGTTTTAACTTTGACATCAGAAAGTGTTTGTTGTTGTTGTTGCCCTTGATTTTTTTTTTTTAAGGCAGGGTCTCGCTCCATTGCCCAGGCTGGAGTGCAGTGGTGCAATCATAGCTCACTAGAGATTTGACCTCAGCCTCCCAAGGTGTGGGTTTTAAACTTTGTTGTTTGTCAAGGTTGTTTGGTTATTCTTGTTTTCTTGTATTTCCATATGAATTTTAGGATTTGTGTGTCAATTTCTATAAGAAAACCACTTGGGATTTTGATAGGGATGTGTTAAATTTGTAGATCAGTTTGAAAAGTACTGCCACCTTTATATTAAGTATTCAGATCAATGAAAATGGATGTCCTTCTATTTATTTAGGAAAATTATACTTTAATGTACCTTAGACTTTAAGTACATTGCACTTTTTATATGTTGCTGGATTTGGATTGCTAGTATTTTGTTAAGGATTTTCTCATTTTTAATCATAAGAGATATCAGTCAATAGCATTCTTTTCTTGTAATGTCTTTGCAAAAGCCTATCTTTAGAGAGCTAGTTTCCAACAATTTTTACATTACCTTTTCTATAAATTTTTGTGCATTTAGCCTAGATCCAATCCATTTTGTAAACTTCTTGTTTGAAGGTACTCATCTGAGGGAGGTGGTATAGTATATGGTTTAGTTTCTTGGCTTTTAGATTTTATGAATTGCTAAAATCATTTTTTTTTAATTGGGCCAAGTGAACTAGTTCATGGTTGTAAATCTAATACTTTTGAGAGGCCAAGGTCGGAAGATCACTTGAGGCCAGGTATTCAAGACCAACCTGGGCAACATTGCAAGACCTCGTCTCCAGAAAAAAAAAAAAAAAATTAGCAGAGTGTGGTGGTGTGTGCCTGTAGTCTCAGCTACTCCTAGCTACTTGGGAGGCTGAGGCAGGAGGATGGCTTGAGCTCAGGAGTTTGAGGCTGCAGTGAGCTATGATCGCACCACTGTACTGCGGCCTGGGTGACAAACAAAGATCCTGTATCTAAAACAAAAATATTAAAAGGTCGGGCACGGTGGCTCTCGCCTGTAATCCCAACACTTTGGGAGGCTGAGGCAGGTGGATCATGAGGTCAAGAGTTCAAGATCAGCCTGGCCAAGATGGTGAAACCCCGTCTCTACTAAAAATACAAAAATTAGCCATGTGTGGTGGCGGGCACCTGTAATCCCAGCTACTCGGGAGGCTGAGGCAAGAGAATTGCTTGAACCCAAAAGGCGGAGGTTGCAGTGAGCTGAGATTGCACCACTGCACTCCAGTCTGGGTGACAGAGCAAAACTCCATCTCAAAAAAAAAAAATAAAAATAAAAAATAAAATAAAACATTATTTGGGTTGCCAATTTTTAATTGTCATGAAAGAACATTTAAATATAGCTGCTTACTACTACTATTAAATATTATACTAAAAATGAAATTATGACACCAAAAGAAAAAAAAAAAAAAAAGCACAATCTACAGAACTTCCATTTAATCAACTTAGTATATGAAAATCTTGCTACGTATTTGTCACTACTTTTCAAATTTTGCCATTAACTGGCACCAGTCTGAGGTCTGGTGTTGTAGAAGGCTGGTAGGAGCAAGAAGGGTCACCTGCCAACTCAAAGGTCAAAGGTTTCCCCAGCAGGCCTCTGAATGACCAGAAAGATGCTACAGCTGATCAGCTTCCACTGTCAGTCCTTCGCCCCTGATTACCCTACAATAAAATCGAGAGTAAACAAAAATGTGATGTGAACTGAACCCTACAGATCTGACACTTCGCTGCAGCCTATGGGAGTCGTTCCCAGCCTACTTACAACTTGGGAAGAGGAGAGTAACTGTGGTCATTGTAAGCATCAAGATGAGAGCAAGAGATGCAATAATCCATATCTGTATCAAGAACCATTTGCAGACTGACAAAATATAAAGTGCAATGACTTATGTGTGTTTGTATGTGTTTGTTGGTAAAACTGGGCCCTTAGATTCGAAGAACCACTGTGCTATGACACGAGGTCCTTGACCTGGCATACAAAGCCCTTGCTATTTATGACCACACTTATCCTTTCAGCTTTCTTTCTAGCAACCTAAGCTATTCTATTTCCTGCAATTCCATGCTTAAGCACGGCTTGCTCCTCTTTCCCAACTGTTAAACTTTAAGCATTCTTTTTACCTTTCTTCATTAAATTGCCAATTTACTGAGTATACATTATGTTTCAGATGTGGCATTTTCTTTTTTACATTTTATGGTTCTCTCTGCTTCCTCCACCCAGCTAAGGGAGCAACCTTTATTGCTCCCATACCTGTGTTCTCAGTTCAGTACAGATAGCTCATCATAGCACTTAATACCTTATTTCCTCATCTGTATTATCTATTTGCCCAAGCTGCCCAAGAGCAGCCAGTCTTGGTCATTTTTTATCTTTAGCATTTGGCAAAGGGTCTAGCATACAGCAGGCTAGGAATATATATATATATGTGTGTGTGTGTGTATATATATATGTGTATATATATGTACATATGTGTGTGTGTGTGTGCATATATATAGTAATTGAACTGTAATGACTTCTACAATCTGGATTATGAAACTGTCTAGAGGGAAAATTTGAAATGAATTCCGTTCTCCTCAGTTCTTCCCTTTTCACACAAATAAGCTCACTTAAATCTGGTATCTCTTTTTTAGTTTATTTCCAGTCCTGAGACAGAAACTGGCCTCCATGAGAAGAGACCCAGGATGTCTGCCCAACACAGAAGAGACCTAGCTTGAGAAAGTGGGAGTGAATGAATGAAAGCACTTATCTAGGGGACCTCTTAAGGACCACCTCACCTGCCCTAGAACTCTATTGGACTTTCCCATGTGTCAGGGAGCTTGAAAACACCTGAGTCTGGAATGGCTTGTGAAGAGTGACAGGGTTACTCTAGACCCAAATTCCTTGTTTCTAGTAAGAAAATAACCATTCATGTATTTAGAACATAACCTCTTCATCCCCACTCCCACATAAACAAAACAATCACACGACTACTTTGTAATGCCAATTTAGATACTACCGTTTTTTGTTGTTGTTCTTTTTCAGAAAGATTGGAACCAGAAACAGCAAGCTTATTTCCAAGAAATCCTGCCTCTGAAAAGTCGACAGAAGGGCTGGCCACTTGCCAGTGGGCACTCCAACCCCTGCTGAGGGAAGGATATGCCCTCTTGCCTTCCGTCAAAGGGCAGTACCTGAGGACGCCGCCTACTCCTAGAGTCCTCACTGATCATAAGGAAGCAAGTCAACTGAGCTGTGTTAACGAGTAACATGCAATTCCCCTTTCTAGGGACTTTCAGCATATCAAGAGGATATTAAAAACCCACAATTACAATAGAGGTCCAAAGTTAGCCTTGGACAGGACGTGGGAACCAAATACAAACTTCCTACTCATGATATCCTTAAGTAGCCCAATTGAGAACCTCAGGTACCAAGCAAACAAGTGGTCGGGAAACGCTCTTTAGCTGGTTAATGAGCATACACCCCTCCTTAGCTGTGTCCCTGCTCTGCTTCTGTTTTTATGCGTCCATACTTATTTTTTATGATGACTGAAGAATGAGATTGCTGACACTAAAACAACAGTACCACCTTACGGATTGGTCAGCAAATCCACGAGAAAGAACACTCTCTTTTTGCCCCATACTCTTGTATTGAGAGAAAAACAAATTGGAAATTACTAGCTTGTCAGAAAAAGCACAACAAAGGGCACAATCTAAGACCAAACTCATCTCCGACTCCTAATTCCTGAAGGACAGTGGCACCGAGTTCACTACTCATTCCCCACTCTGTATATACAGTTTCCTTCACTTTATTGCTCTACTAATCAGTTTTTACCCCAGCCAATGATATTCTTAAATTTTAGATATAGTCAACATTTGCTGGGCCTATCTGTTGAATAGGAAAAATGTGTGGTTAGTGATGGCTACTAATGAACATGTATAGACTGCCCAAAGTGATAATTTTGCCAAGTCTGTTGATTATTCGAAATGATTTTTTTCTTTATTCAACAATATGCTATCTAATAAGTTGATCTTGTTTACTTCCCTCATCTCCAGGGCAGTGATCTCTCTCACCTCCTTTTTAAATAGTCATGCGCCCCACAACTACCTTTCAGCCCAGGACAGAGGGGCACACACGACAGTGGTCTATGAGACTATAATACATATTTTTACTGTACCTTTTCTGTATTTAGATGCGCAAATACGATTGTGTTCAGACTGCCTCTAGTATCCAGTACAGTAACATGCTGTTCAGGTTTATAGCCTAGGAGCACTAGGCTCTACCTGCTAGTCTAGCTGTGTAGTAGGCTGTAGCATCCAGGTTTGTGTAAGCACACCCTACAATATTCACACAAGGAAGAAGTCGCCTAATGACTCATTTCTCAGTAGGCGACTGTCCTGAAGGGATACACGACTCTATTTAATTAAATGCTACCTTCTCAATGAAATCGATTCTGATCACCCTATTTAAATTCACGACTGGAGACCCATTCCACTTCCCAAGCCTTATCCTATAATTTTCCTGTACCATTTATCAAATTATGAATATATAAAATTATGTATAAATTATATATACATTAATTATGCATACGTATATCCATACACATTTACTGCGTCTCCTCCGCCAGAATTAAGCTCCACAGGGAAAACATTTTGTGGACTGACATATCCCACACATCTGGAAAAGCGCCAGGGACAGGGTAGACGCTAGGACTCCACGAATTAATGATTCTATCAGAATTTGAAATCAAACTGTAAAGCCATCCCTTCATTTCTCAGAGCTTTGCTCCCCAAACATACCCACCCCTTCCCCTTGAGCGGCCAACAGGCTGCGCCCTGCCAAACAGAACGCCTGGAAGGCGGTGCCCAGAAGCAGACCCTAGGAGTGGGCGGGCACCACCTCCCCGCCCCAGCACGCACCTCCCTCCAACTTTAGCGCCCGGGATTCCCAGGAATTCGTCTCTTCTGGGCTAAGCCCCGCCACCGCGGCCGAGCAAGGCGGGCGCGGACCTTCGCCCCACGGTCCGGGCAGATGCCGGTGCCCTTGGCTGACTCGCCTCCGGCCTGCCCGGCCTTTCCTCGGGAAGGCTGTAGCTGAGGTCCCCGCCCCACCCAGCCCCGCGAGACTAGCCCCCTCTCCTTTCCCACCTGGGCCTCACCTCTCCTGCAGGAAACAAGTGCAGGCGCCGGGCCTTTGCACTGGGGAAGGGCGCCGGCGGCAGCGGCGACGCCCGGACTGAGGCCCGGTGGGCACCTCCATGCGCCGCTGCGCCCGGCCGGGGGTGCGGCATACCCGAGGCGCGAGCGCTCCCAGTCCCCGAGCTGCCGGCGCGGGGCTGCGGCGGCCAAGCGCGGGGAGGGCACTAGCAGGAGGAGGAGTAGCGGCGAGGCACGTGACACGCAGCCGCGGGTCGCCGGGGCGCGAGGGCGCAGCGCCCCCAAACCGTCGCAGAGCGCAGAGAGGAAGCGGCGTGCTGAGGTTTCGCTGCCTCCCGGTCTTCCGCTGAGGCCCGCGGGCAAGAACAGAAGCCGCCGATGGCCGGGCAGGCGCTGGGTCCTCTGGCCGCCGACCGAGCCGCAGTCCATCCCCGAGCCCTTCACTGGCCCGGGCGCGCGCTCCTGCCTCTCGCTCGCGGCGCCGGTCACGCGCGGTCCCAGCCCAGAGTCGGACGGCTGGAGCGAGCTTGGGCTGCAGCGCAGGCCCGCCCTTTCCTGCCGGGCGCGCGGGTGGGGCTCGGGACGGGCGCCCGGGGCGGGGCGGTGGGAGCTTGCGGTGGCTCTCTGGGACGCGGGGCCGAGCCGGTGTGGCTAGTCTCGGGGCGCTGCAGGGACCGTGCGAGCCCCCGCCCCATTCGCTAGGCGACGGCAGCGACCGGGAGGAGCCTGCGGGCACTCCGGAACTGGAAGGAGTTTGTTGCTGCGACGATTTGCATATTCACTGCACTGCTGTCCTTATAAAGGAATTAATTACTCCGGCGCCCTTCAGAGTCCTGTGAAAAGTCCCAGACCAACAGGCTGCCCTAGATTTCACTGATTATCCTAAGTTCCCCAACATGTGGTTCTGGGGAACATTTTAAGGAATTATTAGCAGGGCCCAGGGAAAGGCCCTCACATAATACATTCAAAACTAAATTTTCAGTTTTTGTTTCCGGATTAGAGCACCAAAAACATGGAAAGGTCGCAGTCTGGGAACTTAAAACGTGGGGCATGATTGTTAAAATGAGACCTGTCAGGTATATTTGAAACTGATAATGTTTAGTTTCGTGGACTTTTTGAAGGCCTGTTACACCATTCACAGATAACTGGTCCCTTACGTGAACTTGGAAGATGTTAGTTGAATGAATAAATGAAATGCATAAGGCATCAAGCTAGGAGATTTTATTAAAAATAAAAAAAAACCAAAACAAATTGTTCTTATCCTCCAGAAGCTGTTTTCCTATACAGCCATATGTGTACACATACGTGATGGAAGAAGAATGTGTTATGAGCCATGAGAGATGTATAAAGTGCTGGGCAGAGAGGAACGTGCATGTGGATGTGAAAGATAAATGTCTATCAAAATTTGAAGAACTAAAAAACAGGATTCAAGTCATAGGTTGGTGCAAAAGTAGTTGCCGCTTTTGCCATTGCAAGTATACTTGCAACTACTTTTGCACCAACCTGAGAGACACTTTAGTAAAAGGAGTATACATTTATAAAACGGGTAGAAAAAGCAGTTTAGCAATGAGTATCAACAAAATTTGTAAACTTTTCTCAAGTCACCTAACTAAAAATGGGGATAATGGGAATAATCCAAAATATTAAAAATCTACTAGGTTTGACCATACAAACTTGTCATTTTTAAGGGTCAAAATGTTTAATATTGGTAATTTCACATATGCACAAAAGATAGTCATTGTATCATAATTTGTGATTGGGAGAAAATGGGAAAAACTAGTGCACAACATTAGAGGAACAATTAAACTGTGGCCCAAACTTTAATGTTAGTCCTTTGTAATTTTTAAAAATTGAGGTATAATTTGCATACAATAAATTCCACAGACCTATATGTTGAACGTGATGACATTTAGCAGTTGTATACACCACCCAGTCAAGATCTAGAACATTTTCATTGCTCCAGAAAGTTATTTTGTGCCAGTTTTCCAGACAATCCACCACCACCCCATGGCAACTATTTTCCTTTTTTTTTTTTTTTTTTTTTGAGATGGAGTCTTGCTCTGTCGCCCAGGCTGGAGTGCAGTTGCGCAATCTCAGCTCACTGCACCCTCTGCCTCCCGGGTTCAAGCAATTCTCTTGCCTCAGCCTCCCGAGTAGCTGGGATTACAGGTGCCTGCCACCACGCCTGGCTAATTTTTGTATTTTCAGTAGAGATGGGGTTTCACCATATTGGCCAGGCTGGTCTCAAACTCCTCACCTTGTGATCTGCCCGCCTGGCCTCCCAAAGTGCTAGGATTACAGGCGTGAGCCACCGCGCCCAGTCAACTATTTTCAAATTTCAATGACCATAGATTAGTTTTGTCTTTTCTTGAATTTCATATAAATGGAGACCTACAATACCCACTGCCTTGTGTCTTTCTTCTGCTTTGCGTCTGACTTCAATATCAATGAGATTCATCCATGCTGTTGTATCAGTAATTAGTTGCTTTTAATTGTTGAACAGTATTCCATTGTATGACCATACCACAAGTGGTCATCCATTCTCCTATTATTGGCCATTTGCTTTGTTTATAGTTTTTGGCTATTATGCATAGGGCGTTATGAACATTCTTGTTTAAGACCTTGTGTGGCCGGGCGCGGTGGCTCAAGCCTGTAATCCCAGCACTTTGGGAGGCCGAGATGGGCGGATCACGAGGTCAGGAGATCGAGACCATCCTGGCTAACATGGTGAAACCCCGTCTCTACTAAAAAATACAAAAAACTAGCCGGGCGAGGTGGCGGGCGCTTGTAGTCCCGGCTACTCGGGAGGCTGAGGCAGGAGAATGGCGTAAACCCGGGAGGCGGACCTTGCAGTGAGCTGAGGTCCGGCCACTGCACTCCAGCCTGGGTGACAGAGCGAGACTCCGTCTCAAAAAAAAAAAAAAAAAAAAAAGACCTTGTGTGTACATACATTTTTATCCCTCTTAGGGAAAGTATCTGGGTCAAATTGCTGAATCATATGGTAGCTTAACTTTAGACACTGCTGAATTGTTTTTCCAAAGCGACTGCACTCTTTTACACTCTTAGCAATAGATGAGAGTTTCGGTTGTTCCACATCCTTGCCAAATTTTGGTATTTTCAGTCCTCATAGAATGGTGCCTTATTGTGATTTTAACATACATTTCCCTGATGCCTAATGATGTTGACTAACTTTTCGTGTATTATTGTTACCGGCCATATCGAATACAATAACATATGTAAAGCACTTAGCACAGTGCCTGGCCTATGATAGGAGTATAATGAATGTCAGTTCTAACTACAGGTTGGATAGCATCCACTTTTCCTTGGATGTGACACCTGTTGTTTTGTTTTCCAAAGCATTCCCTTTCTTTTGGTCTCAGCACCCTAGTTTTCCATGGGCAGTCGCTCTTCTCCACTCTCAGTCCATGCGGTTTGGAGGGACTGATTGCTCTGCAGACCACAGGCATGGGCATGTCACCCAATCAAAGTTAATGAGCAGCTGGGCATGGTGGCTCATGCCTGTAATCCCAGCACTTTGGGAGACCAAGGCGGGCGGAACACTTGAGGTCGGGAGTTCGAGACCAGTCTAGAGAAACCCCATCTCTACTAACAATACAAAATCAGCTGGTTGTGGTGGCACATGCCTGTCATCCCCGCTACTCAGGAGGCTGAGGCGGGAGGATTGCTTGAACCTGGGAGGCAGAGGTTGTGGTGAGCTGAGATTGCACCATTGCACTCCAGCCTGGGCAACAAGAGCGAAACTCCGTCTAAAAAAAAAAGCTTCTATTCTAGGATTATTTGTTTGTTGGTTTGTTTGAGATGGAGTCTCACTCTGTTGCCCAGGCTGGAGTGTGGTGGCTCGATTTTGACTCACTGCAACCTCCAACTCCTGGGTTCAGTGATTCTCCTGTCTCAGCCTCCCACGTAACTGGGATTACAAGCAAGCACCACCATACCCAGCTAATTTTTGTATTTTTGGTAGAGACAGGGGTTTCACCATGTTGGCCAGGCTAGTCTCAAACTCCTGACCTCAAGTGATCTGCCTGCCCCAGCCTCCCAAATTGCTGGGAGTACAGGTGTGAGCCACCAAGCCCAGCCCAATTCTATGGTTCTTAATAGGAACTACTGGGAAGAGGTCGTCTTATTTTATTGTGATGTCTAGATATAGGATGATTTGAACCATGAGCTCCTGGGGCTACCATGTGGCCTAAGACTAAAGCCATTATGGAGAAAAGAAGGCTGAGAAATGAAGAGACAGGTCCTTTTGAGTGTCTGATTCTAGCTTAGGCTGAAATTGGCATTTTATTTATGTAATCCAATAAGTTGCTTTTGCTTAAACCAGCTGGGACAGGGCTTCTGATTACTATCCCGGATACATTCGTATACATTAGGATAAACTAGACATATTAGACTTCTGTCTATGTATAGAGAGACTAGATACAGGGGTCTAATGGCCAATGAAGAAGAAGTATCAACTAATTAATGGATCAGGCAGGAGACAGACAACCCCCATGTGAACTATGACAAAGTTGGACTTTATGACAAAGTTGGATCGGTGAAGATACTTGGATCTGGGGCCAAAGTGAGGCCCTCTTACTCTCTCTCCATATCTAAACTTAGGAATCTCCCATGAGTTAAGCTGAATTCACAGAGCAGACTGACTTAGCCATCATCTGTGAGAACTTTAGGTGGCCTTATATATTCTAGGTGTCATCAGGAGAAAAGAGATGGAAGATGACCAGAGCTATCCCTGAAAGATGCCCTGGGCCTGTTTTAGCAGGTAGTAACAGAAAGGTCAAGGGCTCATTGTCTCTGGTGCAAGCAGGTCAAAGAGAGAACAAAGGAGTTGGAACATTCCTGAACATTCCTGTGACTTTTAGCATACTGATACTCTTACTAGTAAACTCTGATAGGGGAATGTCAGCTTCCACTAATCAAATTACTATTCTCCCTAATAAGGATTCTCCTTCTGGGTAAAATGGAATAAGCACAACCCACCCTGTCTTTCCACCTGAATGCAGCCATAAAAGCTGGACAGAATGCACAGAGCAACTGTTTGAGGACTCTGAAAAGTAAATAATAGCAGGTACATCAGTGAAGAAGACAAAAATCAAAGTACCACAGAACTGATGTTTAGTTTAGTATTTTTTCCAATGTGTGAGTTCCCCTAGCTTGAACTGTCAACCCAGAGTTCTATTACTAGCAAAAATATCCTTCGGTAATGAAGTGATGAAATAAAGAAATCCTCAGATGAAGGAAAACTAAGAGGAGTTGTTTTTAGTAAGCTTGCACTAAAAGAATTGCTGAAGGAAATTCACCATATAGTAGGGAAATGATACCAAGAAGAAACTTGGAGCATTAGGAATGAAGGAAGAACAACAGAAATGGCAAATATCCAGATAAGTATAATATTCTTCTCCTCTTTAGTTCTTTAAAATATGTTAAATGATGGAAAGCAAAAATTCAAACAACGTCTGGCGAAATTTTTAATGTTTATAGATGTATATAATAACTACAACATAAAGGGGCAAGAATAAAGAGACCTATATGGTAGTGGAGTTTTCATATTGCACTTACAGTGGTAAAATATTGATTCTAAGTAGATTTAGAAAGGTTAAACATGTCTACTGTAATCCCTAGAGCAACCCATAAACATACTATATAAAGAGATACAGGGTGGGCACAGTGGCTCATGCCTGTAATCCCAATACTTTGGGAGGCTGAGGTGGGAGGATGGCTTAAGGTCAGGAATTTAAGACCAGCCTGGGAAATATAGTGAGACCTTGCCTCTACGAAAGAAAAGAAAGAAAAGAAAGGAGGGAAGGATGGAAGGAAGGAAGGAAGAAAGGAAGGGAGGGAGGGAGGGAGGGAGGGAGGGAGAGAGGGAGGGAGGGGAGAAAAAAATTAGCCTGACATGGTGGTGAATGCCTGTAGTCTTAGCTACTCAGGGGGCTGAGGTGGGAGGATCACTTGAGCCCAGGAGTTTGAGGCTGCAGTGACCTATGATCAAGTCAAAACACAAAATAGATAAAATGAAATATTAAAAAATGTTCAAATAACCCAAAAGGAGATAGGAAAGGAGAAATAGAAGAACAAAAAAGAGAGATAAAAACTAAAAGCAAACAATAAAATATTAGGCATCAATCTAAACATATCAATAATTACATTAAGTGTAAATGGTCTAAATCACTGGTTGATGAACTTTTTAAAAAAGCCATATAGTAAATATTTGGCTTTGTGAACCACATGCAATCTCTTCTACATACTATTCTGTTTCAAAAACAGGTGGTGGGCTGGATTTGGCCCATAGGCCATAGTTGGCCAACCTTTGGTCTCAACATGCCAATTAAAACAGAAAGAATGTTAGAATGGATTAAAAAAAGAAGAAAGCATAACCTTTGTATACTGTCTACAAGACACTCACATCAGCTATAATAATATAGGTAGGTCAAAAGTCAAGGATGAGGAAAGGAGGATGCTCCTCAGGAGGTGAAAATCTTGATAAAAGTTTTTTCTAATGTGTGCTAAGATGGGAAATTGAGAGAAGTAGAAGGGATTCTCCCTGATCCTTTTTCTTCCCTTGTATGAAAGTTAGACTCCTGAAAACGTCTGCATTGAAGAACATAGCCCTGAAACTGGAAGTAAAGAATGCCTCTGAGTTTTATCAGTAACCTTAACCAAACCTGAGCTCTTTATGCCACAGTAAAGGCCACTAGACACTTATTCTGAGCCTACTTACTCTTATTTTACACATACTGTTAACTATGTTAGCCTCTCCACCAATGTCATGAGATGAGAAAAAAAGATAGAAAGGAGAAAAAATCAGAAACTAATGTGTAAAGTAGAGTAAGAAAGGTGTGTGACAGTACAATTGCCACTGGACCATATAACGGTAACCACGAGGACCTAAGGAAGGTCAAGATATAACTAACTTCTCCTGTTTAAACATTTCATTCAGCACAAATCTTACTTAAAGGAGAACTTTCTTTTCAATCTGTGGATTCCATTTTTCTTTCAGAGAATGTTTTCTTTATGTATATTTACATACATTATATATTATATAAATATATATATTATATATAAATATATTTTAATAGAGCTGGGGGTCTTGCTATGTTACCCTGACTCATCTTGAACTCTTGAGCTCAAGGAATGTACCCACCTTGAGCTCCCAAAGTGCTGGGACTACAGGTGTGAGCCACTGTGCCTGGCTTTGTTTTCCCATATTTTTGATAATTTTTCTGTTGCTTCGTTGAGTTTTTACTTCAAGGGACAATTATCTATATATTGGGTCACTTTTTAAAAACGATGTCTTTCATTTTCTTTAATCTAGAACAATCTTTAAGTTATTTTCTGGGAAGGGTGGGGAGGGAGGTTTTATGACAATGACATTTTTGAGGAGTCCAAACAAGTTGTCTTGTGAAATGTCCCACAATTGAAATTTGTCCAATTATTTGCTTATCATTAGATTCAGATTACACATATTTTGCAAGAATAGCTAGTGTGTAGTGTTCAATGCATCACATTGGGATGCATACTGTCTTAGGCTTTTCTATTATTTATCGCGCTAAATTTGAGCGCTTGTCTAAGGTAAGTGTTCAGCAAATTTCTCCATTGGACCTGGGTCACTTTTATTTTCCGTATCTATTCATTTTTCTTAAATGACTTTTTGGGTTTTATTTCCTTATGCTCACTTCATTTGTCTCAAGACTTTCCTTCTCGGGAATAATTTAATTTTTTGCTGTATCAATTTTGTTCCTTACTGATAAGCAGTCCTGCTCCTGATATTTGTAGGAATAAGAGCAAGAAAATAAATGCAGGCCCATCCTCCATATATTTAAATATTTAGAAGTTATAAGCCAAACTAAGAAATTATTAAATTAAAAAATATGCTCTATTCTTGACAGATATACTTTCATACTAACAAAATGGAAAATATATGTAAAAGCCACGGTTTTTACGTGACTGAAATTTGGCAAAATATTAAAGGTGACGCATGTAATTCTAATTGGGCACATTTGAGTGTTCTGTTCATGGCCCGCAATGGTTAGGTGTGTACTAAAAACTTTTATAGTTCATATGCTTTTTGTCTATTCATAACATTAATTTTTCTTTCATTTTAGCAAAATCACTCATTATGTTGTTATTGAGAGGTGACAATGTGCCAGCAGCCCTCTCTCTCAGCGCCTCCCTGGCCTCAGCGTCCACTCTGGCGGCGCTTAAGGAGCCCTTCAGCCCGCCCCGACACCGTGGAAGCCCCTCTCTGGGCTGGCTGAGGCCGAAGCTGCCTCTCTCTGCTTGTGGCGAAGCGTGGAGGGAGAGGCGGGGTGGGAACCAGGGCTGCGCACGGCGCTCGCCTGCCAGTGCGAGTTCCGGCGGACGCGGGTGCGGGTGCGGGTGCGGGCTAGGGTTCACCAGGCGCCGCACACTGAGCGGCCGCCTGGCGCCCGCTGGCCTAGGGCAGTGAGAAGCTTAGCACCACGGGTCAGCAGCTGCGGAGGTTGCCCGGGTCCCCCAGCAGTGCCGGCCGGCCGGTGCCGCACTCAAATTCTTGCTGGGCCTTAGCTGCCTCCCGGCGGGTCAGGGCTAGGACCTACAGCCCGCCATGACTGAGCTCCTCCCCCTGCGGTGGGCTCCCGCGCGGCCTGAGCCTCCCCGACAGGCGCCGCCCGCTGCTCCGTGGCACCCGGTCCCATGGACAATACAAGGGCTTAGGAGTACAGGCGCGGGTCGGAACTGGTGGGCAGCTCCGCCTGCAGCCCTGGTGTAGAATCCACTGGATGAAGCCAGCTGGGCTTCTGAACTGGATGGAGACTTGGAGAATTTTTGTATCTAGCCGGATGATCGTATGTGCTCCAATCAGTACTCTTATCTAGCTAACCTAGTGGAGACTTGGAGGACTCGCACTCTATGACGCTATGTCTAGCTCAAGCATTGTAAATGCACCAATCAGCACTCTGTGTCTAGCTCAGGGTTTGTAAATACACCAATTGGTACTCTGTATCTAGCTAACTCCGTATCTAGCTAACTAGCACTCTGTGACTCTGTGTCTAGCTCAAGGATTGTAAACGCACCAATCGGCACTCTGTCAAAACGGACCACTCAGCTCTCTGTAAAGTGAACCAATCAGCTCTCTGCTAAATGGACCAATGAGCAGGATGAGGGTGGGGCCAGATAAGGGAATAAAAGCAGGCTGCCCCAACCAGAAGCAACTGTTTTGGGTTTTTTATGTGCTGTGGTGGGGAGAAATTTTTTTTGCTTTATTGTGGTAATTGTTATTGGTAGTGGTTTGGGTGCGTTCCATTTTTAATGCGCTTGAAACATTTACTGTGTAGTTTTGTAGTTTTCTTGTAAATCAGCATAGACCTGGAATCCACCAGGAGAGATGAATAACTCTGGATTGTGCTGGTTTTAAGAGCTGTAGTATTCTCCGTGAAGGTCTACGGTCTCACTCCTCACAGGCCAGTGAACGTACCGGAAGGAGAGAAGTTCCACTCCAGACACAGCTGAACGTCTGAAGCAGCAAACTCCACATACAGCTCCTTTAAAAACTAATACTTTCCGTGAGGGTCTGCAGCTTCTTTCTTGAAGTCAGTGAGACAAGTTGCTAATTCGGGACAGTATAATGAAGGTTTTCATATTTAAGGACGTTTTTTATTTTTATTTTTTTTTTTGAGGCATTCTCCGTGTGTTGCACAGGCTAGAATGTAGTGGCGCGATCTCAGCACACTGCAAGCTCTGCCTCCCGGGTTCACGCGATTCTCTTACGTCAGCCTTCTGAGTAGCTGGGATTATACGTGCCCACCACCATGTCCGGCTAGTTTTTTTGTTTTTGGTAGGGAATGCGTGTTAGGATGGTCCTGATCTTCTGACCTCGTGATCCGGCCGTCTTGGTTTCCCACAGTGCTGGGATTATAGGTGTGAGCCACTGTGCCCAGCATCTTTGATGTTTTACATATATATAATGTGAAAATATAAAAAATGGCCAGGTGCAGTGGCTCATGCCTGTAATCCAGCACTTTGGGATGCTTAGGCAGGCAGATCATGAGGGCAGAGGGTCAAGACCATCCTGGCCAACGTGGTGAAACCTCATCTCTACTACAAATAAAAAAAAATGCCTGGGTGTGGTGGTTGCGTGCCTATAATCCCAGGTACACAGGAGGCTGAGGCAGGAGAGTCACTCAAATGAGAGGTTGCATTGAGCCCCGTGCCACTGCACTCCTTGGTGACAGAGCGAGACACCATCTCAAAGTATCTGATAAGAAATTTAAAAGACAATTTGATTTTCATGGAAAACAAAATAGATGTAAAAAATTAAAAGCTTTACATTGTTTTAATGATTTTTGAATTTTTCTTCTAAAATTGAAATTTGAAAACTTATGAGGCAGAGTCCTCTGTCATCCAAGCTGGAGTGCAGTGGCACAATCATAGCTGGCTGCAGCATTGAGCTCCTGGGTTCAAGCAATTGTCCCATCTCAGCCTCCCAAGTAGCTAGGTTTACAGGTACATACCACTATGCCAGGCTAGGTTTTGGAATTTTTTTTGTAGCGGAGGGTCTCATTGTGTTGCCTATGCTGGTCTTGATCTCCTGGCCTCAAACAATCCTCCCACCTTAGCATCCCAAAGCACTGGGTGACAGGTGTAAGCCACTGCATCCAGCCTCAAATTTCTCTATCAAAAGAGATAGGCAGGGTGCAGCGGCTCATGCCTGTAATCCCAGCACTTTAGGAGGGTGAGGCAGGCAGATCACCTGATGGGACAGGAGTTTGAGACCAGTCTGCCCAAGATGGTGAAACCCTGTCTGTACTAAAAGTACAAAAATTAGCCGGATATGGTGGCAGGCGCCTGTAATTCCAGCTACTTGGGAGGCAGAGGCAGGAGAATGGCTTGAACCCGGGAGGTGGAGGTTGCAGTGAGCCGAGATCCTGACACTGCACTCCAACCTGGGCAACAGAGTGACTCTGTTGCAAAATAATTATTACATTGAACAAAAATAAAAATTATGTAAAGTTGATATTTAATAATTTAAAAATTTAATACAATAATAGTAAAGATTTTTGTATTGTAAAACTATTTGTAGTGTTAATGTTTAAAGTCCACATAGTTACCAATGTAAATAATTGGAACTACACTTCACGTTATTTCTTGTCTGTATGTAGGTACACATTTAAGAATAATATGTAATATGAGTTGTATAATGTTGCAAAATGCTCCTCAGATGCCATGTATAACAGTTGTGAATATGCTGTAATATTTTAGTACCTTCAAAACCAATGAATTAGATACAAAAAGACATGAGAGAATGAATACTTGGCCTTTTGGGAAATGATACTTTCTTCCGTAAGAATCTATGGGATTCATGCTGAGACTCTGTATTTGACAAGCAAGTGAATTGGTCTGTTATCCTCCCTAAACTCTTCAGCTCAAATCTTTCTCATTCTCCTGAGTAGTGTCCATCTCTGATGTTGGCAAAGGCGCAAAAATCTTCATGGCCTTTGGCATTCTTCAGTACCTCAGAAGAAACCTTTCCTTGGGGCCTGAGGGGTGTGAATTATGAGAGTAGGTTTGGAGTTGTGGGTTTTGCTGTGCCAGCACAGAACATCAGAGATGCCCATGTGTTCTTTAATAAATTTATCTTCCTCAGTCCTCTAAAAAGCAGGGCCCAGAGCCTGTGTCTCTTTTCTCTGTGTGTAATGTCATATGTAAGAAGCAGAATCTATGAGTTATGATGAGTATTCTTTTAGTCTTTGATCTGTTTACTTAGAATTTTAAGTTTCTCTCTTCCTATTGCTTTGTATTTCATCTTGTCTTTAAGTTTTTATTTATAGAATTCATATTTTTTTTAGTTGCTTTACAGAGAAGCCATTATAGAGAATTTCCTTCTCTCCTTTGAGTTATATTTTCTTTGACACTGGGTTCCGTATCTTTTTTTCTTAGTCTGGTTGTTTCTTTGTCCTCCTTTTAAAAAAGTAATAAATTTTCATAATGCACACAGTATTTTTTTCATCATCTTTTTTTTTTTTTTTCTTTTTTTTTGAGACAGAGTCTCACTCTGTCGCCCAGGCTGGAGTGCAGTGGCGCTATCTTGGCTCACTGCAAGCTCTGCCTCCCAGGTTCATGCCATCCTCCTGCCCAGCCTCCTGAGTAACTGGGACTACAGGCGCACGCTGCCACACCTGGCTAATTTTTTGTATTTTTAGTAGAGATGGGGTTTCACTGTGTTAGCCAGGATGGTCTCGATCTCCTGACCTTGTGATCCGCCCACCTCGGCCTCCCAAAGTGCTGGGATTACAGGCGTGAGCCACTGCGCCCGGCCTTTCATCTTCTTCATGTTTAATGTAGGGAAGTCTATCCAGACTTTCAGTTTGTTTGGGTGTAATTTCTCCTCATATCCTTTCTCATTTTTATGTAAGACCCATTTGTTTTGCCCTCTGGACTGTGGCTGAAGGACATAGTTCTAGTGCTCTGTCAGCTTTTTTGTATCTGTGCATTGGTGGGAAAGAGGTAGCTGGAATTTCCAGTATCCTTTCATTTCTTTTCTTTTTTTTTTTTGAAATGGTGTCTTGTCCTGTCACCCAGGGTGTAGTGCAATGGTGTGATCTCAGCTCGCTGCAACCTCCACGTCCCAGGTTCAAGCAATTCTCCTGCCTCAGCCTCCTGAGTAGCCGGGATTTCAGGGGCACGCCACCACGCATGGCTAACTTTTTGTATCTTTAGTAGAGACAGGGTTTCACCATGTTAACCAGGCTGGTCTCAAATTCCTGACTTCGTGATCTGCCTGCTTCAGCCTCCCAAAGTGCTGGGATTACGCCACCACGCCCAGCCTCTAGTATCCTTTTTAGAGAAACTGGGCTCTAATGCCTTTTTGAGGTTTTAATAAGTATCTTGTGTCAGACTTTCCTTTTCTATGATGGGTTGGATGTGAAGGGGGAGGATATGGAGGAGTAATTATATTCCCATTGGAAGCACAGATTTCCCTGGAGTGTGTATTTCTATTTCAGAGATTCAAAGCTGACTGCTGAATCTCCCATCTCTTCTGTCTTCTTCCTACTAACAGGTCAAAAATGACATTTTGAAAATTGGTCTTGCATCAAAAACCAGGATGTTTTGAAATGGAAGAAATTGGATTCAGGGAGACCAAAGAAGCTACTCTTACGGTAATGCATGTGAGAAATGAATTAGGTGAAAACATTGTATATGAAGAGAAAAAGATGAACTGTCATAATTTGGAGAAGAAAAAAACCCATAAACTTACAGTGGCAGAGGAGACACCCATAACAAAGGATTGGGAATAGATAACATTTATTTAACCTTAGGGACTGAAGGATTCATAATGCTATCTGCGGCATGCTGAAAACTGTATTGATTCTTCTGAATGTGCAGAGAAAGATGACCTCAGTTTGGGCATCATGTAACTTTTTTAAAAGTGAAAAAGTATATATCATATACTATATCTTAATTTGAGATATATATGTATGTATGTTTAAATTTAGAACCATATATTAAAATTTTTGCAGTGGTTATTTCTGAAAGGTGGTTTATGGATGGATTAAATTTCTTTCTTTGTACTTTTCTGAATTTTTCAACTTTTCTACAAATTACTATAGTAGAATATAATAGCAAAAGCTGCAAAAAAGGAAGAAAAAGTTTTATAATAGAGAAAAAGTTGCAAAAAAGAGAGACATTCAAGTTTATAGTCCTATATTTTAGGCAAATTGCCATGAAACATTGTTAAACTTTAAACAAAAAAAAAAAAAGAGGTAAGATTTGGTGTTATTGAGCACTTCAAATGTGGCTAGCTCAAACTGAGATAGCTCTAAGTATAAATTACCAAATGGATTTCAAAGGTTTAGTGCGAAAAGAGAATATGAAATATCTCATGTATTTTTAAACATTGGTTACATGATAAAATAATTTTGTTAGATTAAATAAAGTATATTATTTTCTTAGTCCATTTTGTGCTGCTATAACAGAATGTCTAACGCCGGATAGTTTATAAAGAACAGAGGTTTATTTTTTACAGTTCTTGAGGCTGGAATCCAAGGTCAGAGGGTGGCATCTGGTAATGGCCTTCTCGCTGCATCATCCCATGGCAGAAGGCAGGAGGGCAAGAGAAGGTGTGGGAGAGAAATAGAGGGCCAAACTCATTTTTCTAACAAGCCCTCTCTTGTGATAACTAACTTACTCCCACAATAACATTAATCCACTCACAAGGGCAGAGCTTTCATGACCTAATCACCATTTATTAGGCTGTACCCCCAACACTGCTGCATTGGGGATAAAGTTCTGATACATAAACTTTGGGGAACATATTCAAATCATAGCAATTGTCAAAATAATTTTGTGTTTTTCTTTTTCCTTTTTAAAATGTACCTACCAGAAAGTTTAAAATTAAATATATGACTGATGTTTGTGGCTATATATGTATTGGATAGTGCTGGTCTAAAATATCATCCAATTTTTAATAAACCCATGAAACCCAAGTGACTTTAAGTGCTTTACCTTTCCCCTAACATCCTCTTCAGTATTATCCAACAAAACGACTTTATCCTTCATCCTAAGTACTAAAGTCATCTTGTTCCTCTTCCTGTTCCTCCCAAGGTTCTAGTGACTTTGGTGTATTTGGGAAGAATACAGAATC
This sequence comes from Macaca nemestrina, assembly GCF_043159975.1. Lineage (NCBI taxonomy): Eukaryota > Metazoa > Chordata > Mammalia > Primates > Cercopithecidae > Macaca > Macaca nemestrina. The sequence continues at coordinate 170,296,154 of NC_092129.1, read as the reverse complement.
TATCCACAACACAGGTGGGTTTGCAACTGGAACCTGTCAACTCATCCCTGTGTAGATTTTTGAAAGTACTGCCACTGATGATGATTATTATTTTTGAGATGGAGTCTTACTCTGTCACGTAGGCTGGAGCGCAGTGGCGTAATCTTGGCTCACTGCAACCTCCGCCTCCTGGGTCGAAGTGATTCTCCACCTCACCCTGCCGAGTAGCTGGGATTACAGGCATGCACCACCATGCCTGGTTAATTTTTGTATTTTTTAATACAGGGTTTCACCATGTTGGCCAAGCTGGTCTCAAACTCCTGACCTCAAGTGATCCACGCGCCTTGGCCTCCCGAAGTGCTGGGATTATAGGTGTGAGCCATCACACCTGGCCTACTGCCACGTTTTACTCCATCTCCAAAACAATGCTAATACAAGGCTATTTCAATTAACAGATGTTTCTGAAGTTTCAGAGAATAATTATAGCATAAGCAGAAAACTGCTTCAGATTGTGTATCACTCCTTGCTCTTCTTGTACCTTTTCCTGCTATTCTTCACTAGAGGGGATTTCTCACTGCTTCAAGAGGCAGTGCCCTTCCTCCCCTCCCTTCTTTCTTCTAGAGTCCAGTTCCCTCTTCATAGCACCAGCTGACAACTCCAGAATTTCTTGAGACTTTATTATGTGGAACATTTTGGCCAAATATTTTTCTTATAGCCTCTACCTAGGTTACCTTGCACTTCAAAGTCAAATAGGCACCTTTTGGTGCTTTCCAAAAGGCTACCCTGCTCAAATTCCCATGAGCTCTTTACAATAACACCATTTTATTTGGTTACACTAGTTTTGTTTATACAAAGGTGGTATAACTATCATTATGAGCCAAGCTCTGTTGTATTGACAGTTCTCAGGTAACAGAAAGGCTTTAGGCCTGGAATGCTGTCTGTCCTCCAAAAATTAAGATCAAATGGCTGGTGTTATTTGCAGATCAATACAGTGCTTATGAGCATGACACTCTGACACTTACTGGGTGACCTTAGGTGAGTTTCCTTGTCTCTCTTATTGAATTATCCCATGCTTAAGAAGAACTCTGTCATCATCATCATCATCATCATCATAATAAGACTATTATCTATCTCTTAGGTGAGGATTGAAATGAGATCATGGCCAGGTGTGGTGGCTCACACTGTAATCCCAGCACTTTGGGAGGCCAAGGCAGGAGGATCATGAGGTCAGGAGATCGAGACCATCCTGGCTAACATGGTGAAACCCTGTCTCTACTAAAAATACAAAAAATTAGCTGGGCATGGAGGCAGGCGTCTGTAGTCCCAGCTACTTGGGAGGCTGAGGCAGGAGAATGACATGAACCTGAGAGGTGGAGCTTGCAGTGAGCTGAGATCGTGCCACTGCACTCCAGCCTGGGTGAGAGAGCTAGACTCCGTCTCAAAAATAATAATAAAATAAAATAAAATAAATTGAGATCATGAATCATCAACATTTATTACTGTGCTTGATCTGTAGTATGAGCTCAATAAATAGTACCTACGTTGGTTATTAATATTGCACATGACTCCAAGGAGTCCTAGGTAATAAGAAATTTATACCTCCATAGGGTATCATATCCCTTAGAAATGCTTTTGGTTGCAAATAACAGAAAACTTGAACTTTGGTAGCTCAAACAATTAGGAATTTACTTAATTTTACAGAACATCATTGGAAGTTGGCAATTCAGGGCTGATATAGTGCTCAGCAATGTCCTGAAAGACCCTGACTTCTTCTGTCTTTCTGCTCTGTCCTGCTCAGTGAGTGGTTTTCATTTTTAGGGCTGTTGGATTCATAGGCACAAGATGGCTGCTGCATCACAAGGCCCCACAACCACATTCCAGGCTGGAAGAAAAGAGAAAGCTGAAGTAGCCAAATCCTCATACTAAGGCTTTGTCTTTATTTCAGGAAGGGATGGCCTCCTCAGGGCCTTCTGCTCACATCTTATTGGTTGGAACTGTGTCATTAACCCGCCTCAGGTGTAAGAAAGGCTAGAAAGTCACGTTTGGCCTCTCTGCTTCAACAGAAAAGGAAAACAAAGCAAAAGTAGGGAAATGGGTATTGATCCAACCTGTAACATCAGTTAGAAGGAGGCAGTATAATTTGGCATGCCAAGAGGGCCAGCTTCTAAGCAAGTAGCATCATTTCCCCTATTGGGGGAACATGCCCCCAATATTTCAACGTAGGTTCTTTCTACTTTCCATAAGTGTTGGCTGGCTGAGAAATAAAGAGAGACGGTACAAAGAGAGGAATTTTACAGCTGGGCCACCAGGGGTGACATCACATATCAGTAGGACTGTGATGCCTGCTTGAGTCTCAGACCAGCAAGTTTTTATTAAGGGTTTCAAAAGGGGAGGGGGTGTAAGAACAGGGAGTAGGTACAAAGATCACATGCTTCAAAGGGCAAAAAACAGAACCACTAATAAGAGTCTAACAAAGATCACATGCTTCTGAGGGAACGGGACAATGGGCAAAAGCAGAACCACTGATAAGGGTCCAACAAAGATCGCAAGGCAAGGGCAAAGCAGAACCACTGATAAGGGTCTATGTTCAGTGGTGCACGTATTGTCTTGATAAACATCTTAAACGATAGAAAACAGGGCTCGAGAACAGAGAACCAATATGACCACAAATTTACCAGGGCAGAGTTTTCCCACCCCTAGTAAGCCTGAGGGTTCTGCAGGAGACCAGGGTGTATCTCAGTCCTTATCTCAACTGCACAAGACAGACATTCCCAGAGCAGCCATTTATAGACCTCTCCCCAGGAATGCATTCCTTTCCCAGGGTGTCAATATTCCTTGCTAGGAAAATAATTTAGCAATATCTTTCCTACTTGGATGTCCGTTTATAGGCTGTCTGCAAGAAGAAAAATGTGGCTCTTTTTGCTTGACTCCGCAGGCAGTCAGACCTTATGGTTGTCTTCCCTTGTTCCATAAAAATTGCTGTTATTCTGTTCTTTTTCAAGGTGCACTGATTTCATATTGTTCAAACACACATATTTTACAATCAATTTGTACAGTTAACACAATTATCACAGTGGTCCTGAGGTGACATACATCCTCAACTTATGAAGATTACAAGATTAAGATAATAAAGACAGGCATAAGAAATTATAAAAGTGTTATTTGGGAACCGATAAATGTCCATATTAAGATGAAATCGTCACAATTTATGTTCTTCTGCCGTGGCTCCCACTGGTCCCTCCATTCAGGGTCCCTGACTTCCTGCAAAATTCCCCACCCTGGGAATGTAAGGACTAGAGTTGCAACATATGGGAACATACATAAGTGTTCTGCTTCCAGCCAGGCCCTTGAGAGGGGAGAAGGCATTCTGCCCCTTTTTGCTTTTCACTACCACTTATCAAGGGAGTGTTATGTAACTAGGACTGAACAGCTGAATAACATTGATGCAGTCATTGTCTTCAAAGATGGAGGAACATATGCTTGTCAAACTGTATGATATTACATCCATAGAGATATGCATGTGATGCTGTGGGAAAACACAGAAGAGGGGGCCTCTGGCTCAGATTGGGAAATCAGGGAAGGTGGCCCAAAGGAGGTGGCACTGGAGCTATGTTTGGAAAGATAGCAAAGATCTGGGATGGTAAACAAGGGAGTGGAAAAATATTACAAGTAGAGGTAACATGTGCAAAGACCCGGAGGTAAGGAGACCATATAGGTGATTCAAAGAATCCTGAGGAGTTTATTAGGACTGGAGCTTAGAGTTCATGTTGGGGTCTAATGAGAAAGAGGACTAGAAAAACAGGCTGAAGCAGGCTCAAGGGTGCCTTGTTTGCCAAACCAAGAAATGTATATGGCACCAAATGTATATGGCAGGACTTCAAGTCAGGGAATAATGTGATTAAACTCACATTTAAAATTACTTTAGCAGCCTATGTAAAAGCTAGACCAGAGGAAGGGAAGATGAGATCAGAGGTAGAGTGATTAGAAGGTAATTGGGAGAACTGAGGAGGAAGGCTGAGCGTCTGAACCACTGTAGTGTTGGAGACCATCGCATCTAGAGGAAATTTGGGAGATGCTGAGAAGGTCAAATCAATAGGACTTAATAAGTGATTGGATATATATGTTCATGAGGATTCAGGGATGACACCATGTTTCTGGCTCAGGCAACTGGATTGATGTGCTGCCTCATGATGTCAAAGGGATTACTGAAGAAGAACAAAGTAATTTTTGAGGAAGTATTGACTTTGGAGAAGTTGAGTTTGAAGTGCCTGGAGAATGTGTAAATGAGTATGTCTGGTAGGCAGCTCAGAGATACAAGTCAGGAGAGTGGTCTGGCAGGAGATACAGATTTACCATCTGCAAATAAATGATGGTTGAAGTCTCTGAAATGAGTATGCACACCACCCCCCACCCCCAGGGGAGTTGTATCAGAGTCACCACAACCTCAAAGCCAAACCTTCCCTCCCCTTCCTTTCCTTTCTTTTTTTTCCCTTTTCTTTGAGACGAGTCTTTCTCTATTCCCCAGGCTGGAGTGCAGTTGTGTGATCTCAGCTCACTGCAACCTCCACCACCCGGGTTCAAGCAATTCTCTGCCTCAGCCTCCCAAGTAGCTGGAACCGCAGGCTCCCGCCACAATGCCCGGCTAATTTTTGCAATTTTTGTAGAGACAGGTTTTCCCTACACTGGCCAGGCTGGTCTCAAACTCCTGATTTCAAGTGATTCACCTGCCTCGGCCACCCAAAGTGCTGGGATTACAGGTATGAGCCACGGCATCTGACCAATGCCACCTTTTTGAGGCATGGCTTATCAAGAAATATTTAAGGAAATGAATGTGTTAATTATGTCTCAATAAAACAACCATAAAGTTAATCTGTATGAATGGTACAAATCAAATTAGAAGAAAATTTACATTTTAAATAAGAGTAATTAGGAACTCAAAGTCACTAGGTGTGCAAGGCAGCCTCCAGGGTGATTCTCAGTATTGAATTCTGCTTCTTGGTATTCATGTCTTGTGCATGCTTCCCCATCTTCTAAGGGGACTGCCTGTGTGGGCTAATAGCATATGGCAGAAGCGAGAATACGTCACTTGGGTCATTTACTCTGCGGGAAGATAGCTGCTACGGCATGAGCAGCCCCATGGAGAGGCCTACACAGTGAGGAACTGAGGCCTCCTGCTGACAGCCCTGTGAGTGCGCCATTTTGAAAGTAGAGCCTCCGGCCCAGGCCGACCTTGAGCTGACTGCCGCCCCTGCCAAAATCTGACTGCGGCTTGGCCTGAGATCCTGGGCCAGAACCGCCCAGTTAAAGTGCCCCTGATTCCTAAGACTCAAACACTATGTCAGATAATAATGTTTACTGCTTTAAGCCACCAACCATACAACTAAAGATAATTAATAAAATAGGACATAATAATTTATATAAAACAATTATGTCTTGTTTTCATGGAAATGAAATTCTTTATGACAATTTCTATGCTTACTTGCATTAATATTTTATTTTCTATAGAAATGATTCTAGATTTTACAACCTTTCTTTTGACATAGTAGACCTTCAGTAGGTTTTAAATAAATTTTAGTTTTAAGAAGCTATATTCTCCAGCGGGGAGAAATAATTTAAGGCTCAGCTTTCTTATATTAGAATTTATAGCATATTAAAGCAACATATAGTAACAAGCTGCTGAATTTTAATACACGTTAAAATTTTGCACTTATGACAATTTCATAATTAATATAAATGATTGCTATAAAATAATTAGCCTAACATTACTTATTAATTTCTAATTTAGTTCCATATAATAGTCACTACTTTGAATTATTCATGGTAAATACTATTAGTGGTTATATTATGATGGTAGATTTAAAATGTGAACTCAGCAATGCCATCTGATACAACAAAATGACAAATGATATGAACTACAATATAAAAAAGCAAATATAACCAGTACACTAATATCAAAAAGCAATTTATTAGTAATTTTATGGCAATTGCTGATTAGCCCATCACTCATGAAAGGAGCAACTCATTTAGAAACTCAGGTTATTTTAGTTATTGCTAGATCACCAATGTTTTCTTTTTTAAATAAGCTAAAGTGGCATTGTTTATATCTATCCTGTTAGAACAAGGTACTTTATTTCCATTTGCTGGAAAAATTTTATACTGGAGGTACACATTCTTATTTGGAGGAAAAAAAGCCAAAAAAAAAAAAAATCACCCACCAAACCCCACAAAGAAATAAAGACACCTGTTATGTGAATGGCATGTGGTGATCTCATGAAATACACAACCTAAACGCATGTACATGGCAGCCCTGACGGTGCAGGCTGAGAAAAAAAGTAGCAGACTGGGATCCACTGCCTTTTAATGTGAGGAAGAAATGAGAATGACCAGTGGGATGCTGCCAGAGTCCTCCTGAGTTGGAGTTTTGAATATAACTCTCTGGGTTATTTTCCCTCCCTCCCTAAGGCAGCTACAAAATTAGAAGAACCTGCTAGCCTTGCTTTAACCAAATTCTTTAAGGAAATCCCTTGAGTGTCTGCGATAAGAAAACACTGCACTGTAAACATCTTTGAGGCTCAGGGTGCACCCAATGAGAAACAGCACTTTGAGGAGCGGAGCAGGGCACTTCGGGATCAGCAGGTTTGCTGTCATCTTCAGAGCTTGTGGCAGGTCTGAAGAAGTACCACATGCCAGCCCACCCGACAGCAAAGGAAGGGTCCTAGTAGTTAAGAAAAGGTGCCCACTGATGCCAGCCACTGGGAGACACTTGGGTAAGTGGGTGTGAGCATCCTGTGGGACCCTGTTACAGCCTTGTCCAGTGAGTTATTTGGGAAAGCAACTTGTGGGGATGAGTTCAGAGCTGGGGAGGAGGAGGAGGAGATATTCTGAAGTATAATGAATAGGTCTTCTCCTCTCCTTTTTGTCTTTTTTCTTTGGGGCATTTCTTGAAAGAGAATCCCCGGGGAAATGGAAACTTAGAGTGCAGACTTTGTGCAGCCCAAAGTGGAAACATCTCTTCCTGGAAAAAGTTTATCAAAGCTAAACGACATTCAGGAGGTGGTTTTCACACATGTGAGGGTTTGGGTCTAGGGACTTGAGGGCTTGGCATGGAAGAGCTTGGTAACATATACCCTCTTAGAATGAGTAAGCATGTGTGATAGCAAAGACTTGGAACCAACCCAAATGCCCATCAATGATAGACTGGATAAAGAAAATATGGCACATATACATCATGGAATACTATGGAATACTCTGCAACCATAAAGAAGTATGAGATTATGTCCTTTGCAGGGACATGGATGAAGCTGGAAGCCATCATTCTCAGCAAACACAGGAACAGAAAACCAAACACCACATGTTCTCACTCATAAGTGGGAGTTGAAAAATGAGAACACATGGACACAGGGAAGGGAACATCACACACCGGGGCCCATAGTGGGGTGGGGGGGCAAGGGGAGGGAGAGCTTTAGGACAAATACCTAATACATGTAGGACTTAAAACCTAGATGATGGGTTGATAGGTGTAACAAACCACCATGGCACATGTATGCCTATGTAACAAATCTGCACATTCTGTACATGTATCCCAGAACTTAAAGTAAAAAAAGAAAGAATAAAAGAATGAATGAGCATGTGTGAATAGCTCCTACCCGCAGAGAGCACTTCGAGGGAGAACTGCATGGGGGGACTTCTAGTGCAGGATGGTTGAGTTAAGTGAATTAGCAACATTCAATACCTAAGGGAAATTGGATGAAGGCTTGTGATTGGTTTAAGATTGACAGGAACATTTCCAGTCACTTTCGTCATTTTCCCTGTATATCCCAGCCCTGGGGTATCAGGTGTTTGACAAAATTCAAGGGACTTATGGATTTAGAGCTAGACTTAATTGTGGTCCTTTGAAGGTAAGAATGATGTAGAGGTTTGTGTATCAGATGCCTTTTTTGTACCCCCTCATATCCTTTCAGGCTTGACTCTGATTGTAGTCAGGGCTGGAGCAAATAGTTCTGTGAGAGCTTTGACTCATTTCCTGCTGACAGCATCTTACCTCAAGCACCAACTACATATACCTTTTTTGTTCTGCCCCAGGTTTCTCCAATCAATGGTATGGGATGACAGTGAATGTTTGCTCTGTGTGCATGAATGTGAAACCTACTAGACGCAAGGAGCAAGGCTTCTTGAATCACCATGTGGAAGGCTGCCTGCTGAACAGTGCATGACTGGTCCATGACATGAGTTGAGAAACACACCCCTCATATATGAGACCACTGAGATTTGGAGGTTGTTTGTATACGTGTTAGCCTACCCTGACTAATACACCACTGTACAACTCCAGGGGGAGCCACTCACGTAACAAGGATGTGAATGGTGGCCCTTCAGAGCTACGCAGTACGTAGCCTGCATGGCTGCACAGTAGCCTTACTTGCCTTTCCAACAGAAAAGCCAGAAACACACTTTCCTAGTATCCCTTGTAATTAGATATGTGATCTAACCTCTGCCCTGCAAATGTAGACATGTGCCAGAGTGAGACTGGGAAACAATGTGAAGGCAAGCACCATTTTCCTGGTAATGATGATGGTGGAGGCATCGAATTTCAGGGGAGGCAGTAAGAGCAGTTTTGGCATCTAATGCACAGCACCAGGTATGATCAGCAGGGCCTTTGCTGGTGTAGTGCTGTCATATGGTAGTACATTGGGCATTTTTCCTGGTTATGTACTCTCCAAGCATGACTGATTCTCCTGCAAATTCTGTGACCTACCTAAGTATCTTTATGAAATTAAATTTCTGCTTAACTAGCTAAACTGGTGTACTATTTAGGATGTAGGTTCAGCATCTAAAAACACAAGCTCTACAGATAAGATTGAGATCTTTTTTTTTTTTTTTTCTGAGATGGAGTCTCGCTCTGTCGCCCAGGCTGGAGTGCAGTGGCGCAATCTCAGCTCACTGCAAGCTCTGCCTCCCAGGTTCATGCCATTCTCCTGCCTCAGCCTCCCAAGTAGCTGGGACTACAGGTGCCTGCCACCACATCCAGCTAATTTTTTTGTATTTTTAGTAGAGAGGGGGTTTCACCGTGTTAGTCAGGATGGTCTCTATCACCTGACCTCATGATCCACCCGCCTTGGCCTCCCAAGGTATTGGGATTACAGGCGTGATCCACAATCTTAGACGATGCCTGGCCTAAGATTGAGATCTTTTCTCTCTCATGTATCCATACAGGGTTGATATGGTGGCTCCACAGTGTTGGCAAATCCACTGACTCACCACTCTTAGACAACTGTCATTGTCTGCCAACATGGGTTACCAACATTCTGGCATTCTACCCAGTCAGAAAAAGAAAGGGAAGATATGCCTCTTCCCTTTATGAACATGACCTGGATGTTGAACACATCGCTTCCCCTTACATCCTCCATTGGCTAGAACATAGTTATATGGCCAAACCTAGGTGCAAGAGTGTCTGGGAAATGAAGTGTGAAAGTTGTCAGAATCAAAATGGAGTCACTAATGTTAAGAAAACCTTGACAAATACAGCCTGAGAAGGCCATGAAGAGAAGATTCATAAATTAGCCAGGCATGGTGGCACATGCCTGTAATCCCAGCTACTAGGGAGGCCGAGGCATGAGAATCACTTGAACCCGGGAGGCAGAGATTGCAGTGAGCCAAGATCACACCATTGCACTCCAGCTGGGGTGAGAAAGCAAGACTTGTCTCAAATAGAAAAAAAAAAGATCCTCACACTTGTTCACCTGATAAGGAAAAAGACTACAAAAACCACAACCTTGAACAAAGGCCTTTGCAACCTTATACAAAAAATACTTCTCCGAGGACATCTGCCCAGTAACTACCTGTCCAATCTCAGACTGGCATTACCCTTTCAATTGATCATTGTAGCCAAAGATAATATTTCAAAACAATTATGTAATCTTCTTTATTATTTTCTTTCTTTCTTTCTTTTCTTTTCTTTTTTTTTGAGATGGAGTATCGCTCTGTTGCCCAGGCTGGAGTGCAGTGGCGCGATCTCAGCTCACTGCAAGCTCCACCTCCCGAGTTCACGCCATTCTCCTGTCTCAGCCTCCCGAGTAGCAAGTAGCTGGGACTACAGGCACCCGCCACCACGCCTGGCTAATTTTTTTTGTATTTTTAGTAGAGACAGGGTTTCACCGTGTTAGCAGGATGGTCTCGATCTCCTGACCTCATGATCCACCTGCCTTGGCCTCCCAAAGTGCTGAGATTACAGGCATGAGCCACAGTGCCTGGCCTTCCTTATTATTTTCTTTAAAAACATTTGTCAACTGGGTGTGGTGACTCATACCTATAATCCCAGCACTTTGGGAGGCCCAGGTGGGCGGATCACCTGAGGTCAGGAGTTTGACACAAGCCTGGTCAACATGGCAAAACCCTACATCTTCCAAAAATACAAAAATTAGTCAGGTGTGAGTGCATGCCTGTAATACCACCTACTCGGGAGGCTGAGGCAGGAGAATCCCTTGAACCCTGGAGACGGGGGTTGCAGTGAGCTGAGATTGCACCTCTGCACTCCAGCCTTTGCGGCAGAGTGAGACTGTTTCAAAACAAACAACAAACAAACACCTTTCTCTTCCTTTGCCTCCCTGAATATGCACATAGTTTACGATGGCATGCATATTACCATTGCAATGCTTTATTCCCAGATAAACATCATTTCCTTTTAGAGCCTCACTCTGTTTGTTATTTAGGTTAATGTTACTTTCAATGTTCAGAAATCTTTGTTGGCTTCCAGAAATAGCAATATGCAAAGGATCTGAGAATAAGGAAGAATATGAAATGCTGGGTAACAGCAAGTAGTTTGGCATGACTGCAGCTTATGCTGGAATGGGAGACCTATTAGTGAAAGGTGAGGCCAGAGATTCAGCAGTGCCTATATGCCAAGATAAGGAGTTTAGACTTTATCATGGTGACATTTTGGGCAAAGACAAGAGATGATTACTTTGCATTTTAGAAAGGTCATTGTATTTGCCTTTGCCTAAGTTCTTGCACAAAAGAGAAGCTGACTCCGGCTGATTAGGCAGAAATAGAGTTAATTAAAATACCATTGCATCATAGAAGTATTAGGAACTTGGTCTGAAGTTCAGTTTCCATGAACAGTGTCCCAAATCACATGGCAGACCTGGTTTGATGGGAAAGCTGTCCTTCCGCTGTCACTGTCATCATGGAGCATTAGTTGCTATAGTTTGCACTGCTGCCAGCAAGTCAGCACAACTGAAATTTCCACAAACTACAGCCACTGCAGCCATTTCTGCACCTAAGGAATCCAAGTTTGCAGACACTGCTGTTTCTGAAGGCTGGATACCTTTACCACCAGCAAGGAGATTCTACATGGATCCTCCCGCCCACTCTGGTCTACTGCTGAATCAGATTCTGATTTAGACGTCTGATTGGTGGAGCTTAGGTTACAATGTGCCTGCGAAGAAGCCTTTTGGGTAGCATTTTCTGAGTTAACATAGAAAGGATGTTTCAAAGGTACCGGCTGGCCAGAAAACATGATAAATGCCCACGTCATAACTTTTTCATGTGGTCTGGCTTTCCAGAAATACACTGTTTGGACCCAGACATTTATCTTGGTCTTGGACAAGAGCAAGAAGGTAGCAATTCTTTTTCTAAGCGCAGGTGTTACTTGTCTTTCCAGTTTCACACTTTAAAAAACAATGACAAGTTTTAACTCAAATTTCATTGCCAGGCATTATGCCAGGTACTTTTATTACATTCCCTCTCAACTCTTTGTGCATCAGCTCCCCACTATTAGACAGATGAGCAAACTGAGACTCAGAAAGTTTAAATGACTTAAAAAGGCCAGGGAACTTGGAAGTGAGGGAACCAGGATTCTAACCCAAGTTTCCTGACTTCAAGTCTTTTTCCATTATACTTGGTTGCATATAAACCCCTGGAATTTTCTAAAATTAGAAAAAGATTTTAATAAGTTTTACGAACTTATTGATTTCCTTATTGCTGGTAGATGGGAACTCATGGATTTGGCTTATATAAAAACAACATCTTTCTTTTTAAGTGAGCACAAGGAGCCTTCCACTCATTCCATGAGGTGTTTCTTTTTGTTGTTTTGTTTATTTGTTTATTTTTCAGTTATTCCAGGGCCCCTGGAAACCTCTAGGTACCATCTTTTCTTAGAGCAGATATAAACCCACCTACCACCCCTAGAGCTGTCTAGGCAGTAACCCTCGTGGCTGCTGTGGATGATGGGCCTAACTCATGGTAACTCATGGTTGGTGATAACTGGGCCTTTTGGGAGGCACAACTGTGAATGCAAATTTGGGATTTAGTGCCAAACACTCTCCCACCCTCAAATGTTTACACCCGTATACTTATGAAAAATAAGCATGATATAGTAAGTTTCTTATGACAAAAACAATTTATTCATTGCTTATCATACTGACATTTTGGCCTTCCCAATTTGTTACTCTTGACATAATTTTTTTTTCTTTTTTTTTGAGTCAGTGTCTTGCTCTGTCACCCAGGCTGGAGTGCAGTGGCATGATCTTGGCTCACTGCGACCTCTGTCTCCTGGGCTCAAGCCATCCTCCCACCCCAGCCTCCTAAGTAGCTGGGACTGCAGGCATGCGCCATCGTGCCCAGCTAATTTTGGTATTTTTTTGTAGAGACAGGGTTTTGCCATGTTTCCCAGGCTGTTCTCGAACTCCTGAGCTCAAGCAATCCTCCTGCCTTGGCCTCCAAAGGTGCTGAGATTACAGGTATCAGCCACTGCTCTCAGCTGACATAATTTTTTTTAAGAAAATCATGGTTTTAGTGTATAGTAAGTCTCTTTATTTAACTTGTAAAAAATGTTTTACTGATCTGTGAAAACTGAAAGATCATTTTACTGAAAGGAAGGCCTGTTCTACTTGGAAGTATTTGTGTATGTTTGTGTGTGTGAGACAGACTTTTATATTGCCAGAAAAAGAAACACACACACACACACACACACACACACACTTCCTTAGTGAACAACACTGCAAACTATTTCTTTTAATCTTGATAATTTGACTGAAGCCAGGTCCAGAAATCTCACTGTTGTCTCCAAGGGCTAATCTGTTCCATTTCAAGATGCCTGCCTATTGCTTCACTTTAGATTCAGCCAGTTCTAAGCAGGAGCCTGCCCAGATCCTGACTTCCCAGCTGTTACCCACTTTGGGGTTTGGGGCCTGCAGAAGATGAATGTCCAACAACACAATTTATAAATGTTCAAGTTAATGTGACAAGTTCAAAATACATTTTTTTTTTTGAGACAGAGTCTCGCTCTGTTGCCCAGGCTGGAGTGCAGTGGGGTGATCTCTGCTCACTGCAAGCTCCACCTCCCGGGTTCACCCCATTCTCCTGCCTCAGCCTCCCAAGTAACTGGGACTACAGGCGCCCGCCACCACGCCCAGCTAATTTTTTGTATTTTTAGTAGACACGGGGTTTCACCATGTTAGCCAGGATGGTCTCAATCTCCTGACCTCGTGATCCGCCTGCCTCAGCCTCCCAAAGTGCTGGGATTACAGGCGTGAGCCACCGCACCCGGCCCAAAATACATATTTTTTAGCAGACAGCTCAGATGACATCAGGCTGGAATATATTTCACGAGTGTGGCTTCCCCAGTCCCCAGTGTTCTCATGGGATATGTGTGAGGCTGAGTTATGAAATCTTGCCAAACCAGAGCCAGGTTTTCGAGTCCTGGGAAGCTCTGGTGGGGATTTAGCAATCCCCTCTATCACCCCAAGCAAGTCTCCCTCAAATGCTGGCACAGTTGCCTTTTAGAATTGCAACCACATCATTTGAATCTAATATTTAGGTCCCAAGTACTATTTTTTATGATGCTATTAATGCCATTTTGCTATAGTGTTTCAAAGATTACATATTGTGAAAATGACTAGTCATCACACAACTATATCTCACCCGCCTCAAGATGACCTGTCTGAGACAAGCGCAATGATTACCAGGCCCAGGAGAAACCCAGCACAGCTGGCTTGTCAGGGCATACACCCTCCACCCACAGTCCCACTTCTTTTCTTGACTTGACTCATCAACTCCTCTAATACTGGGCTGGGATCAGAGCAAGGAATCAATTCCTTGCTTATCTACCCAATATTGTTATTTTTAAAACTGCTGTTCTCTCTCTGTGAGAATAAAAGTGTCTTCCGGGGATAAAGGTGACTGAAGTGGAATAGATGCGGCTCCAGGAGAATGTCATCTAGAGCCCCATTGATTGTAGCATCCTGGTCTTTGAGGAATTTAGTCGATCCCGTATACAACCTGCTGAGTCTGTGGGTGTGCAGGAAAGAGTTAACAAAACAGCCCCAAACTGCTATCCTTGAAAAGGTCTGCTTGCCAGGCTGGCCCTTGGCTGGTATCTGAGAACTCAGACTTTAGGAGAGTTCTCACTGATAGGAGTGGCTCAATGTGCTTAAGCTATTTGTAGAAACAATATGGTTTATGACAAATCTTTGCTTTGCTTCTGGGAGTCTGGAATTTCAGTACATGTCCAGCAGAGGCTGTCTGCAGGACCAGTACCCCTCGCAAAATTCTCTGAGCATTGAGTCTGTGATGAGCTTCCCTGGCAGGCACTATTTCACACCTGTGGTCACGACTCACTGCTGAGGGAATGAACATATTCTATGCGATTCCAATAAGAGAGGATCTGGAAGCTTCTGCCTGGTTCCCCCCATGTCTCACCCCATGCACCTCCCTTTGCTAATGGCGTTTGGCATCCTTTTGCCCTAATAAATCATAGCCATGAGTATGTTTATATTTATATGCTGAGTCCTGTGAGTTCTCCTAGTGAATTACTGAAACCGAGGGTGATCTTGGGGACTTACCACACACAGGGCAGTAAAAACTCCTCAACAGCAATGTAATGTCCACCACATATGCAATGACTTAAAACCTATCTATCCTATAGAATGCAAGCTCCATGAGTTCAGGGGCTATGTTCTGTTCATCACTATCTTTAGTACATGGTACAGTGCGTATAACACAAATGGTATTGACTACCTTTTCTGAGGAACTGACTGACTAAACAGGATGGGAGGAGCAGTTCTTAGCCAGTGAACTGTGGGCAACTATATGCTATGGGTTTGAGCCCAAATTTGACTTCATTTTTGATCATGTAGATAAGTGACCCAAATTGTGGGACAATATTTTAGGCTAAGTACCACATCATACATTGTGCAGCCATCCCTGGCATAGGTCTAGCTCATATTCATATGTTACGAAATGTGATCCTGCCTATTTTCATTCACCTATAGCTCCCCCGTGTACTGGGTTGGAATAGTACCTCCCCTAAGTTCATGTCCTCTTGGAACCTCTGAATGTGACCTTATTTGAAAATAGAATCTTTACAGATATAATGAGTTAAAATGAAGTTAAACTGGGTAAGTGCGGTGGCTCATACCTGTAATCCAAGCAGTTTGGGAAGCCAAGGTGGGCGGATCACCTGAGGTCAGGAGTTCGAGACCAGCCTGGCTAACATGGAGAAACCCCGTCTCTACTAAAAATACAAAAATTAGCTGGGCATGGTGGCGGGTGCCTGTAATCCCAACTACTCAGGAGGCTGAGGCAAGAGAATCACTTGAATCCGGGAAGCAGAGGTTGGAGTAGCCGAGATCGCACCACTGCACTCCAGCCTGCCTGGGTGACAGAGTGAGACAACAAAACAAACAACAATAAAAAGAGGTTAACCTGGATTAGGATGGCCATAATCCAATGATTAGTTTCTTTTTAAGAAAAGACAGATGCAGGCAGACACAGAGAGGAGGAGGCAATGTGAAGACTCATAGAGGTGTGGTAAAATGTGGAACTTGACTCCAGAGGTGGGGCTCAGACACCAGACCAGCCTGAGGACTAACTAAAACAGGGCCAGGGCAAAAGCGCTTTCAATCAGTCAGGACCACCTGGGAGTTACCGCCTCTTTCCATGGCAATGACCCAATGATTACTTCTTTCCTAGAAATTTCTGCATAAACTATCCCTTAATCTGCATGCAATTAAAAGTGGATATAATTATGACTACAAAACTGCCCCAAGCTGCTACTCTCTGCGTGCGGAGTAGGCCTGCTCTGCAGGAGCGGTCACGAAGCTGACACACTGCCTTTTCCATAAAGCTGTTTTCTTCTACCTCTGGCTTGCCCTTGAATTATGTCCTGGGTGAAGCCAAGAACCCTCGCGGGTTAAGTTCCACTTTGGGGCTCGCCTACCCTGCATCAGAGAGAGAAGGCCATTTGAAGGGGGAGCCAGAGACTGGAGTGATGCATCTACAAGCCAAGGAATGTGAAGGATCGCTGGCAAATGCCAGAAGTTGAGAAAGAGGCGTGGGACAGATTCTCTCTCAGAGCCTCCAGAAGGAACCAACCCTATTGACACCGTAATTTCAGCCTCCTAGCCTCCAGAACTGTGAGAGAATCAGTGTCCATAGTTTTAAGCCACCCAGTATGTGGTATTTTGCTATAGCAGTGCTAGAAGTGCTGATACAGCCCTTAAATACTGAGCCTTGTATGTGATGAAGATTATTCTTTTTCCTTTGCACTCCTGGGAAACAGGCAAGTATTGTTGAATCACACTGGTGTACACTTTACATTTTTGCCTATATAACTTAACTTAATACTGATATCTGTAAACATAGGCCTTTATTCTTGTGTACAAGCTCCTGTCTCTAATGAACCTGCCTAGATGGTTTTCTTCAGCCAGGTTTGATGTTAAAAAGAAATTACTCTACCAAAACCAATTATCTTGTGTAAATATATCTGGACAACTCTTTGGAACTTAAGTATTCTTTTTTTTTTTTTTAAATTTGTTTGGAAGAAATGACACGATATAAATCCAACAAGCATATATTCACCAAAGTACATTAGAATTATTTTCCCCTCTGTGAAATCAGTGAAGACATTTGTAGAGAGTGGGAGAAGAATCCTGCAAATGCCACAGCAATAAACAGATCAGAATAAACTTCAATTTGAAAAAAATATTCAGGGGCAGCTGACCAGCGGTGGGAGAGGGGAGGTGAAAATAAAAGCACGTTTATTTTTATGCATTAATAGATGGATAAAATGTGGCTCCAAAATGCAGCCCTGCTTGGGTGATGCATCCTACTGGGATCAGAGTACAACGATGTTTTCAATGACATTCTTCTCCTGCCGTTGGCTAATCAACAACATTTACTAAGTGCTTATTCTGTGCTTATGACAGGTTAATGATCATCATTATCATCATGAGATAAATTACCAATACGAGATTTTTCTTTTCTTTTCTTTTTCTTTTTCTTTCTTTCTTTCTTTTTTTTTTTTTTGAGACGGAGTTTCGCAGTTGTTGCCCAGGCTGGAGTGCAATGGTGTGATCTCAGCTCACTGCAACCTCTGCCTCCCGGGTTCAAGTGATTCTACTGCCTCAGCCTCCCGAGTAGCTGGGATTACAAGTGCGAGCCACCATGCCCGGCTAATTTTTGCAATATGAGATTTTTTCTACCAAACTTGCTTCATCCAACTCAGGCTAGAGGACATTCCAAATTCATTCCCGTAGGGAAGAGCTGTTACAGTAGCAATATGAACCAAAATAAGAGTCAATCTTAGTTTTTCAGTTTTTTTTAGAATAGAAATTTTTCCTTGTTTTATTTACTTACTTATTTTTTAGAGACGGGGCCATTGTTTTGTTGCCCAGCCTGGATATGACCTTCTGGGCTCAAGTGGTCCTCCTGTCTCAGCCTCCCCGCTAGCTGGGAAAATAGGCATGAACCACCATGCCTGGCTTAGTTTTTGGATTTTTTTTTTTTTTTTTTTTTTTTAATTTGAGACAGGGCCTCACTGTGTCACCCAGGCTGGAGTGCAGTGGTGTGATCTTTGGTTTACTGCAGTCTCCACTTCCCAGGCTCAAGGGATTCTCCTGCCTCAGCCTCCCAAGTATCTGGGACCACAGGTGCCCACCACCATGCCCAATTAATTTTTGTATTTTTAGTAGAGACGGGGTTTCACCTTGTTGGCCAGACTGGTCTCGAACTCCTGACCTCAAGTGATCTGCCTGCTTTGGCCTCCCTAAGTTCTGAGATTACAGATGTGAGCCACTTTGCCCGGCCAGTGTTCGGATTTTAAAATAGACTTTTACTTTCAGAGGGCAAGAATGGCGGATCACTTGAGCCCAGGAGTTTGAGACGGGCCTGGGCAATGTGGTAAAACCCCATCACTACAAAAAATGCAAAAATTAGCCCGGCATGGTGGCACATGCCTGTAGTCCTGGCTACTCTGGAGACTGAGGTGGGAGGATCCCTTGAGCCCAGGAGGTTGAGACTGCAGTCAGCCAAGATCGCACCACTGCACTGCATCCTGAGTGACAGAGCGAGACCCTGTCTCAAAACAACAACAAAAAAGACTTTTGTTTTTAAAATATGGGTTTTACTATTATTCAGGTACGGTGAGGCCAGCAGATGAGGAGAGGACCACCATTGAAAAAGATTGTTAAACTTTCTGATCCCAAGGGGAGGGGGTGCGACCCCCAAGGAGGGCCACAGGGGGAGCACCAGGATCAGTCAGGAGGCAGCAGGAGTGAGGCAAAAACACGGGCAAGGATTGGCTAGTTTGAACAATTTCAGGGGACTCTGGGGTGGAGGGACTGCCCTGAGGTGTCTGGTATCTGGCCCCGTATTGGTCCCAAGTATGGAGGAGGTAAAGGAGGTGGTGGAACGAGTGGGCTCTAGATGAACGCGTTTGCATGTGAAAGGCACACTCAAGGGAGAATCATTTACTGTCTCTAGGAATTGGCTAACCCTGGGAGGGGCAGTCTCTCCAGGGTCAGCAAGACCCAGTGAAACTGCATTTGCAGAATTACAAACAGTGAGAGAAATCTAACATGACTGACTCCATCTTGCTTCTAATCTCACAGGCTAAATTGCTTTTTTGCTTATTCTAGCACAGAGGCCATGATAACTCATGGCTATGGATAACTCATAAGCAATGAGAAGAATTTGGTTTATAGTTAAACTTGGAGGCCAGGGAAACTAACCCCACTCTTTGTCCGGAGATTGAAGCTGCATTCATAAGACAAGGTTAGACTTATGGACTTTGCTAATGAATAGGCAGAGTTAAACAATGACCTGTCATTGCTTAGCTTGTTTTCCTATAAGCTGCTGACTGCCCCAGAGTCATGTAACTGGGATTCCTGAGATTTATAACTGCCCCAATGACTCCTCGATAACAACACTACTGTGAAACTTAAAAAACTCGTTTTGAGATATTTTCGGTAGACCAAGAGATGCCACCTAGTCCTGAGACATTCCTCCCACTCACCCCTCCTGGAAACTGACTCAGGGGCATGAAGACAGTTTTAGACCCCCTTGTGATTTCATCCCCAGCCAATCAATTGTTGCAGTTCCCCAGCCCCGTGCCCTCCAAAGTACCCTTAAAAAATCCTAGCCTCCAAATTCTCAAAGAAATGGGTTGAGAGATTTCTCCCTGTTCTCCTCACCTGGCCGGCCCTGTGATTATTAATCTCTTTCTTTGCTGCAGTACCTGCTGTTCTCTTTGGAGTATTTACAGGGCAGCGGGCAAGAAGAACCTGTCAGCCTGTGACACCAAGATGTCAAAACATCAGAATTATAGAAAATTAAAAGGCATGATTATTACGTCGGGTTTTTTAAGTTCAAATGGATACAAAAATAGAGACAATAGTATAAGGAACTCCATTTACCCATCTTCCAGCTTCAATAATTATCAACAAATCCTGTTTCATCTAGTCGCTACCTACTCTCCATCTTCCCCATCATTGGGTTGTTTTGAAACAAATCCCACACGTCTAATCATTTCATCCACAACTATTTCACTATTGTAAAAGAAAAGGACTTTTTAAACATACAACACTATTATCATACATTAAAATTAACAATAACTCTTTACTACCATCAAATATCCAGCCAGCATTCAAATGTCCTCAGTTACCTTATAATATTTTTCAAAGTTTGCTCAAGTCAAGATACAAATAAGATCCATATTGTATTTCATTGGCGTATCACTTGAGTCTCTATTAATTTTAAATTCTCTTCCTTATGGTATTAGGGTAGCAATATAAAGAAAAGGTAAGAATCAAGTCTCATCTTACGACTTTCACCATAGCCTTTTAAACATCACAGTAGAGATAGTAGTTAAAAGTGTTTTGAATCTTAAGCTTTTGAATATCCTGTTTTTTAAGGACTCAGAGTATAATATTCATACCATAAACAGCAGATGCAGAGAAATACTTGCTGAGCCATTTTTTTTTCCTTGCCTCAAAGGAATTTAAACTATCTGGGAACTGGGAGAAGGGTCAGAGCTGGATGGGAGAACAACTGAGTTGGAGAGCAACTGTCTGAATGGGGCTTCAAGCCTGCGTCGGCGCCTCTCTGATAAGACCACCAGTGGAGAGTGTGGAAATAGAATCCCTAAATATGTTTGGGGATGAGAAGTGTGGAAATAAATAAAGAACAACCAGATGAGAAGAGGCAAAGGCTATTTATTCAGAGCTTGCTACAGCAGGGAGTCAGCCGCTCACTGTTACTTGCGCTTGGCAGCAACTCCAAGGCCGGCAGAGGAGTGGGGAAGCTTTACAGAGGAAGGAAGGGAGGGCTTCAGGTGTGCATGGATTGGAGGCTGTTGGGAATCCAGGCTGTGGGAAGCTGGATTGACTCCCTAGAAGCGGGGTGTCCTATGTGGTTGCTTAAGGGTATTTACCTTTCTCTGGTTAGTACTGAATTGGAAAGAAGGACAAAAATTAGGGAAGCATCAGTTGTTAATCAAATCCTGACCATTTTTGGCAGAACAAAAAGAATTATTGTTTGCGTGCCTGGATTATTACTAGGCATAGTGATCCGACTTCCTACAAGTGTGAGTTCAGGCAGGCTGACTTCCTGGGCTGGCTATTGTAGGTAAGGGGTTGGTTTCCTGGGCAGGTTGCTGCAGGCTGGGGGTCAGTTCTTTTTTGTTTGTTTGTTTTAGAAATGGAGTTTCACTCTTGCTGCCTAAGCTGGAGTGCAACGGCGCCATCTTGGCTCACTGCAACCTCTGTCTCCTGGGTTCAAGTGATTCTCCTGCCTCAGCCTCCCGAGTCGCTGGGATTACAGGTGCATGCCACCATGCCCAGCTAATTTTTTGTAGTTTTAGTAGAAATGGGGTTTTACCATGTTAGCCAGGCTGATCTCGAACTGCTGACCTCAGGTGATCTGTCTGCCTCAGTCTCCCAAAGTTCTGGGATTACAGGTGTGAGCCACTGCTCCCGGCCCCTCTTTTTTTTTCTTTTTTTGAGCCAGACTCTCACTCTGTCACCCAGGCTAGAGGGCAGTGGCTTGATCTTGGCTCACTGCAACCTCCACCTCCCAGGTTCAAGCAATTCTCCTGCCTCAGCCTCCCCAGTAGCTGGGATTATAGGCACGCACCACTGCGTCCAGCTGATTTTTGTAGTTTTAGTAGAGATGGGGTTTCACTATGTTGCCCAGGCTGGTCTTGAACTCCTGACCTCAGGTGATCCACTTGCCTCGGCCTCCCAAAGTGCTAGGATTACAGGTGTGAGCCACCACGCCCGGTGCCAGTTCTGTTTTTATACAGGGTCTGGCCATCGTCTGTTTATATATTCAGTCTCTCAGAGGGTGGAGAGGCTGCCTGTGCTGCACTTCCCAGGTGGGCCTTGCTAAGTTCTCCTCCTGCCAATCAGCTGTGACAGGCATAGAGCAGATAGGTAAGGAACAGATAAAACTTCCTGAGTGAGTGGCAGGGAAAATATCCAAAGTTCCCAGGCTCTTTCTCAGAGCTTGGCAAGTGCTGAGAGAGGGCCCTGCTGTCCTGGGAGGCCATGTCCTCGGAATAAAGAGCAACTGGCCCGGTTCCAGCACCGGAGACCAGATGGGAACAAGGGGCTTGTTACTCAGTGCTCAATCTTTGCTCTTTAACGGTCTTCTTAAAAGCATTTTTTTTTTACCGTTACAAACATTACACCATTTCAGTCTGATATGGTTTGGCTTTGTGTCCCCACCCAAATCTCACCTTGAATTGCAATCTGAATTGTAATTCTCTGGTGTTGAGGGAGGGACCTGGTGGGAGGTGACTGTTCTCATGATAGTGAGGGAGTTTTCAAGAGAGCTGATGGTTTTACTTTGTTTATTTTTATTTATTTATTTATTTGAGATGGAGTTGCGCTCTGTTGCCCAGGCTGGAATACAATGGCATGATCTCAGCTTACAGCAACCTCCACCTCCCGGGTTCAAGCAATTCTCCGGCCTCAGCCTCCCGAGTAGCTAAGATTACAGGCACCCGCCACCATGCCTGGCTAATTTTGTATTTTTAGTAGAGAGGGGGTTTCACCATGTTGGCCAGGCTGGTCTCAAACTCCTGATCTCAGGTGATCTGCCCGCCTCGGCCTCCCAAAGTGCTAGGATTACAGGCGTCAGTCACCACACCCGGCCACGAGAGCTGATGGTTTTGAAAGTGTTTGGAAGTTCCCCCTTCACCCTGCTCTCTCCCCTGCTGCCATGTAAGACGTGCTTACTTCCCTTTTGCCTTCTGCCATGGTTTTAAGTTTCCTAAGGCCTCCTAGCCGTGTTTTCTGTTAAGCCTGTGGAACTGTGAGTCAATTAGACCTCTTTTCTGTATAAATGACCCAGTCGTAGGTATTCTTTATAGCAGTGTGAAAGCAGACTAACACAAGTCCCATGGTGGCCCTGTGTATTAGCTACATTTTCTTATTTTCTGGCATGTGGGGCCTTGGTCCTGCAGAGGCTGCCCCTCTGGGGCTAGCTAATTCCTAGACAGTAAAAGAGTCCACCAAGAGCATGCCTTTATACAAATCAACCAATCTGGAGCCCACACCTCCAACCGTCTCCTTCATCAAACTCTCCCAGCCAAGCCAATAATCCCCCTGCCCCAAATTTCCACTGTACCAGGTACCCAGACAACTAGGGATTACCCCTATAGGCCAGAGCCCTTTGGAGTTACTCACACAATGCAATCCTAAACTCCCTCTGCATATGTGTGCTTCTTGCGACAACCCTGATAAAGGCTCCAGGCCATGCTGTAGCCTTTGTCCCTCTTCTGCCTCCTCAGGGTCCCTGGTGCTTCCCTGTGTGGCATGCCACACCTCCCATTACTAGGAATCTGGGAGTAGGAAGTCCTTCCTTCATGACAATCATTTCTGTGTCTGCAGGTCTCACTATACCTGATTAAAACAAGTCCCAAGTACATTTTAACATACCCTGTCGGAAGATGCTATGGTCTGAATGTGTGTGCCCCTCAAAACTCCAGTGTGATAGGATTGGGAGTGATTAGGTCACGGGAGGGGAGCTCTCATGAGTGGGATTACTGCCCTTATAAAAGAGGCCCCAGAGAGATCCCTCACTCCTTCCACCAAGTGAGGACACAGATAGAAGGCGCCATCTTTGAACCAGGAAGCAGGTCCTCACCAGACACTAAATCTGCCTGTGACTTCATCTGAGACTTCCAGCCTCCAGAAATGTGAGAAATCTTTTTCTTTCTTTCTTTCTTTCTTTCTTTCTTTCTTTCTTTCTTTCTTTCTTTCTTTCTTTCTTTCTTTCTTTCTTTCTTTCTTTCTTTCTCTTTCTTTCTTTCTTTCTTTCTCTTTCTTTCTTTCTTTCTTTTCTTTCTTTCTTTCTTTCTTTCTCTTTCTTTCTCTTTCTTTCTCTTTCTTTCTTTCTTTCTTTCTTTCTTTCTTTCTTTCTTTCTTTCTTTCTTTCTTTCTTTCTTTCTTTCTTTCTTTCTTTCCTTTCTCTCCTTCTTCCTTTCTTCTCTCTCCTTCCTTCCTTCTTTCCTTTCCCTTCCTTCCCTCCTCCCTTCCTCCCTCCCTCTCCCTCCCCTCCCCTCCATTCTCCCTCCTCTCCTCTTCCCTCCCCTCACCTCTCCCTCCCCTTACCTCTCCCTCCCCTTACCTCTCCCTCCCCTCCCCTCCCCTTCCCTCTCCTCCACTTCCCTTCCCTCTCTTTTCATTTTTTTTCTTTCAACAGGGTCTCACTCCTTTCACCCGGGTTGGAGTACAATGGCATGGTCTTGGCTCACTGTAGCCTTGACATCCTGGGTTCAGGTGATCTTTCCACCTCAGCCTCCCGAGTAGCTGGGACCACAGACACATGCCACCGTAGCCAGCTAATATTTGTATTTTTTATAGAGATGGGGTCTCCCTATGTTGCCCAGGCTATCCTCAAATTCCTAGGCTTAAGTAATCCTCCTGCCTCAGCCTCCCAAAGTGCTGGGATTACAGGCATGAGCCACCGCACCTGGTGAAATAAATTTCTGTTGTTTATAAGCTACCTGGTTTGTGGTATTCTGTTATATCAGCCTTAATGGGTTAAGACAGAAGGTTTTACTATTCTCATTTAAAGATGGGTTAACTGGAAATTGGAGCAGTGCAGTATTTGCTAAGCTGGTGAATTGTGGAATTGGAATACAAATCCAGATGATTCTCCTACCTTCACCCAGATGCCTAAAGAGGATGGCCTCCACCATGTTCTTCACAGATGCTTCCTCTGCTACTCTCATTCTCAAAGCTTTGGTGAAGGCCATGTCTTCTGGCCTGCTGAGAGCCACAGTTAGGGGCGGGGCAGCAGGTATGAGGTGTGATGCATGAGGTCACACATCACTAATCTGCTACACGGTCCCATCTCCCCAAGTCCTCAGGTTCCTTCCTCCACACCAAGGAATTTCTGGCCTCTCAACTTCAGTTGGAGGCAACCTCCACTGGATCCAGTGTTTAGTCCATCCAGTGAGAAAGCTGCAAGAATCCCTCCTAGGTGTGCAGACTTCCTAGCACCGCGAATCCAGAATCTCAGGTAATCTCACCATATACTTTCTTCCCTTTTTGGTCTAGCCTCTTAAGGATCCATTCCCACACCCATTCTCTAGAGTATTGGAAGGTCCACAGACTGGGCATTTCTTCTGCTGTGAAACTAAACGTTGTCTTGGAGCCGTCTTTTTTTTTTTTTTTTTTTGAGACAAGATCATGCTCTGTTGCCCAGACTAGAGTGCAGTGGTGCAATCATAGCTCACTAAGCCTCCTGAGTTCAAATGATCCTCCTGTCTCAGCCTCCTGAGTAGCTAGGACTTTAGTGTGCGCCACCATGCCCAGCTATTATTTTTTGTAGAGATGGGGGTCTTGCTATGCTGCCCAGGCTGGTCTCAAACTCCTGGGCTCAGTTCATCCTCCCGCCTTAACCTTCCAAAGCGCTAGGATTATAGGTGTGAGCCACTGCACCTTGCCAAATTGTCTTGAATTGACCCCCCAGGGCAAAGTAAGATCTGACTCTATCTAGGTTAGGAGATGAGAGATGAAGGGAGGGTCATGAGGACAGCTGACAGCTAAGGAGGTCATTCCAGGGTCTTCAGGCAAGTCTGGGCCAGCCTCATTAGAGAGGGGAGGAAGTCTACTTCTTCTAGATGGAGGGACTCTAGATGGAGTTTTTAGAGATTCAAATACTCTGAATCACCCAATTTTTCAACATCTACGTTTTAAATAGATTTTTGGAAATTCTGATTTTGAGAGGCCATTTCTTCTCTTAATAGCTCTGGTTAGATTATTGTTTTTATCTTGTTTTATGGCTAATCAGTAACCTGCATGGGAAACAACAGTTCTGCCGTGTTCTTGTTATTCCCTTGTGCTAACATCATACACATCTTTTGCCTGAGGTCTATCCATGGGTGTTTTAATTTGCCAAGGCTCTGTAACAAAGTACCACAAACTGGGTGGCTTAAATAACAGAAATTTGTTGTCTCACAGTTCTTGAAGCTGGAAATCCAAGATCAAAGTGTCAGCAGGGTTGGTTTCTTCTGGGGCCTCTCCCCTTGGCTTGTAGATGGCATCTGCTCCCTGTGTCCTCACATCATCTTCCCTCTGTGTGTGTCTATGTTTAAATGTCCCCCTCTCATAAGGACGCCATCATATTGGATTAGGGCACTCTCATGACCTTACTTGAATTTGATTACCTCTGTAAAGACCCTGTCTCCAAAATAAGGTCATATTTTGAGGTACTAGGGGGTTAGGATTTGAACACATAAATTATGAGGAAACAAATTCAATGCATAACTTATACAAATACATTTTTTATTCCAACACAAATGGGTGAAAAGTCCATTGGGAGAAATGTAGAGCCACACAAAAGAAAACATCTTGTAACTTGGCAGAGTTATTACCAACAGAATCAAAGCTTTGGATAGTCAATGAAAAGCAACATTTTACAAAACAGTATTAAAATAGCATGCATTTAGGCCTTGCCAATTGCTTCAATTTTCAATTAAAAGGATATCAAAAATCATTACAGGCCAGGCGCGGTGGCTCACGCCTGTAATCCCAGCAATTTAGGAGGCCCGGGTAAGTAGATCAACTGAGGTCAGGAGTTCAAGACCAGCCTGGCCAACATGGCAAAACCCCATCTCTACTAAAAAAATACAAAATTTAGCTAGGCATGGTGGCAGGCACCTGTAATCCCAGCCACTTGGGAGGCTGAGGCAGGGAGAATTGCTTGAACCCAGGATAAGGAGGTTGCAGTGAGCCAAGATTGTGCCACTACACTCTAGCCTGGGCAGCAGAGTGAGACTCCATCTCAAAAACAAACAAACAAAAAAATCATTACAAACAAAGAAAATAGACAAGTGCTTCAAAACAGTGGTTCCCAAAGTGCAGTCCCCACACAGCAATGGCAGCGCCTTGGAACTTGTCAAAAATGCAAGTTCTTAGGGCCGAGCGTGGTGGCTCACACTTAATCCCAGCACTTTGGGAGGCCGAGGTGGGTGGATCTAAGCACTTTGGGAGGCCGATGTGGGTGGATCACGAGGTCGGGAGTTCGAGACCAGCCTGGCCAACATGGTGAAACCCCATCTCTAAAAATAATACAAAAATTAGCTGGGCGCAGTGGTGCACACCTGTAGTCCCAGCTACTCAGGAGGCTGAGGCAGGAGAATCACTTGAACCCGGGAAGCCGAGGTTGCAGTAAGCTGAGATCGTGCCACTGCTGTATCTTGTGTTTGGTTTATGGAATTGTGGATAATATTAACTTTAATATACATTTCTTTGTTGACAGTTCATCAAAAAGGAGGTTTGCGATTGTTCCCTCTTTATTTAAAAATTGACATTTTAGGTTTCATTTCTGCATAGCAGATGTTGCTTCCTTAATGGTTGTGTTAAAATTCATTTCTATTTTTAAAACTTGACCATATGATGTTTCCAGGGAGTATAAACCTAACCAAACACCTGTTCTAATTTTTCTTGGTAAAATCATTGCTGTTGCATTAACATTCAATAAGATTTTTCCAATGGATATCTTCTTAAGATGCTAGGGTATTTAGTGACACCAGTTCCATCGACTTATGTTAGTTTAGGTAACATTAGATATCATAATTCTTAAATCGGGTTAACTAGCTGATAAACTAATTATCAACAACTCTTTCAAAATAAATGATAGTGGGAGGGGCTGCCACAATTTCTTATTGTAGTAAATTTCCTACTTTCCCCTCATGGCCCCTCACCTGCTATCTATGGCATATGACCTTATTACCTATGCACCATGTTGGGGCAGATTCAAGCTACATATTATGGGTGGACAGTGCAGATGGTGGCATTACTACAGTGATGTGATGGGAACTGACAGGGCAGCCAAATACAGATTATTGTAACTCAGCCTAAGTTTTTCTTGTAGCTGGTGGGCGTAGCAATGATTCAGAAAGAGCCTTTCTAGAGACACATAATCTAGAGATTTATTTTTATTTATTTATTTATTTATTTATTTATTTATTTATTTATTATTATTATACTTTAAGTTCTAGGGTACATGTGCATAACATGCAGGTTTGTTACATATGTATACTTGTGCCATGTTGCTGTGCTGCACCCATCAACTCGTCAGCATCCATCAACTCGTCATTTACATCAGGTATAACTCCCATTGCAATCCCTTCCCCCTCCCCCCTCCCCATGATAGGCCCCGGTGTGTGATGTTCCCCTTCCCGAGTCCAAGTGATCTCATTGTTCAGTTCCCACCTATGAGTGAGAACATGCGGTGTTTGGTTTTCTGTTCTTGTGATAGTTTGCTAAGAATGATGGTTTCCAGCTGCATCCATGTCCCTACAAAGGACACAAACTCATCCTTTTTTATGGCTGCATAGTATTCCATGGTGTATATGTGCCACATTTTCTTAATCCAGTCTGTCACTGATGGGCATTTGGGTTGATTCCAAGTCTTTGCTATTGTGAATAGTACCGCAATAAACATACGTGTGCATGTGTCTTTATAGCAGCATGATTTATAATCCTTTGGGTATATACCCAGTAATGGGATGGCTGGGTCATATGTAGAGATTTATTTTTCAACGAAAGTAGTGAAACAAATGAGGCTATATTCTACTTTTTTTTTTTTTTTTTTTTGAAACGGAGTCTCAGTCTGTCACCCAGATTGCAATGATGCAATCTCGGCTCACTGCAACCTCCACCTCCCAGGTTCGAGTGATTCTTGTGCCTCAGCCTCCTGAGTAGCTGGAATTACTGGCACCTGCCACCACACCTGGCTAATTTTTGTATTTTTAGTAGAGTCCAGGTTGTACCATGTTGGCTAGGCTGGTCTCAATCTCCTGACCTCAGGTAACCTCAAACTGCCTGCCTTGGGCTCCCAAAGTGCTGGATTACTGGCGTGAGCCATTGTGCCCAGCCTACATTCTGGTTTTAAATGGGAGAACCTCCTGGTAAATAAAATTTCTTATCTCCTATACAACATGGTAGTAAATAATTAACGTCTTTGCTTTAAAAAAGGAAACTGTTGAGTAAGCAAGACAGTTACTTTAACTTTAAAGTATCTGAGTATATTTATCATGACATTTAGGGATAAATGTGAAAAAATATAATGAAAATAAAACTTTTTGGTTACAACATGATCAGTTAATTAAGAAACAAAATTTGCAATAATCATACCACTGCTGATTATTATAAACCTATTATATTTTAGGATTCACATAATCCATTTCTAGAATTCAAAGAAAAAAAAGCCCATCCAAAAAGTAATAGATTAGATTATATGTAAAAATTGACATGTAATAGCTTAATGTAAAAATGGACAATTTCTGCATTATACAATAAAACCCTGTTTTGAAGTATAGCATATTCATAGAAAATTTCAGGTACAGTAAAGCCAACAGATCAGGAGACGGCTGCCATTGATACGATAACTTGTTACTCATAGTTCCCAAGAGGCAGGGGCATGACACACCATGGGAGATCACATGAGAAGCACCAGTGTCAGTTAATAGTCAGAGGGAGGGAGAGGGACTGTGTACAAGGGCCTTTATTACAGTTTTTCAAGAAAAAAACAGGTGAGACAGGGTAAACAGGCTTAGGATTGACTACTGTGAATAATTTCAGTCAGTTCTGGGGTCTAGGGGGCTCTCCCTGGTTTTCTGGTACCTAGTTCTTGTGTTATTAAGACAGGTGGGTAGTGGCCTGGAATGTGAAAGCTAGATAAAGGAGGTGGCTGGTGTGTAGGCCCTGGATTTGTTTGTTGACGTTTGACAAGTATGCTCAAAGGTGAGTCATTTACTATCTCTAGGAATTAGTTAACCTTAGAATGGGCCAGCTCCTTCAGGGTCAGCAAAGCTCCGAGAGGTCAAAGCAACAGAATAGAAAATAAAAGACATGCTTAACACATTCTACAATATCAATTTAAAAGCTAAAAATATAATATAAGCTTCCCAATGTATAGAATATGTTCACCTCAAAGAACTCTAGACCGAATGACTACTCATACCTAATAGTCCCACGTGGTCACAAATTGATATCCTCATTGTCTCTATGTCACATGGAAGTAAGATAAGAAATAAAGGAGCCTCAATTCTTACATAATTGTAATTGTTTTAAGAGAAAAGGAGGGTTAGGAGGTAGAAGTTATAGAATAGTAATTTTTATAATAAAAAATTATTTTTCATATAGGCATTTCAATATAAAGGTGCTGTTTTTATTATAAAGACAGAGTTGAACAACCAAAATACCACTGGGCAAATCCAATACTTGATTATATCTAGTTTTGTTTTTTTTTTTAAGGTTTTTCTTTTCCTATTATTACCACTACTCTATTGTTGGGAACACTCTCTTTATACATACTTCTCATGTTTTTCACATTTATCACTCAATGTTATGATAAAGAAAACACAAACTTTTAAAAAAATTTTAATTTTTTATTTTACTTTAAGTTCTGGGATACATATGCAGAACGTGCAGGTTTGTTACATAGGTATACATGTGCCTTGGTGGTTTCCTGCACCCATCAACCCGTCATCTAGGTTTTAAGCCCTGCATACATTAGGTATTTGTTGTAAGGTTCTCCCTCTCCTTCCCCACCAACCCCCGACAGGCTCCGGTGTGTGATGTTCCCCTCCCTGTGTCCATGTGTTCTCATTTTTCAATTCCCACTTATGAGTGGGAACACGTGGTGTTTGGTTTTCTATTCCTGTGTTAGTTTGCTAAGAATGATGGCTTCCAGCTTCATCCATGTCTCTGCAAAGGACATGAACTCATTCTTTTTTATGGCTGTAACACAAACATTTTTGAACAAAATAATAAAATTACTCAATCAACAGCATTTTTTAAAGCAAAGAACATTAATTTTTATTACTCTGTTGTTGTATAAGGAGGTGAGTAATTTTATTCACCAGGAAATTCTCATGTGAGAAGGATACTCTTTACCAAGGAGTTTAGTAGAGATTAGGGTTTGACCAAGAGGAAGGAAGTTCTAGAGAAGGAGAGAAGGAAGAAAGAGAGGCACCTTGGAAGAAAAGTGTCTGGGAGAGTTTCAGGAGGGAAGTGAGAGTGAGAAGAGGTTCAGAGGCGCAGCGGCCACTGAGGAATTTGAAAGAAGTAGAAAGAAGAAGCAATGGAGCCTCCTCATTGGTCTTGGAACTATAAAAATAACATCTGGAATTACTTTTAGTGACTTTTTTGGTGTTGTTTTTTTCTTTGAATCCTAGAACTGGATTATGTGAATCCTAAGATATAATAGGTTTATAGGAATCAGCAATGGTATGATGATTGCAAATTTTGTTTCTTTATTAACTGATTCTGTTGTCACCAAAAAGTTCTATTTTGGTTATATTTTTTCACATGTATCACTCAATGTTATGATAAATATACTCAAATGCTTTAGAGTAACTATGTTGCTCACTCAACAGTTTCTTTTTTTGTTAAGGCAAAGGTGTTAATTCTTTGCTACCTTGTTGTATAAGGAGGTAAGGAATTTTATTCACAAGGAAATTCTCATTTAAAACTAAAATGAAGCCTCATTTGCTGTTTTGTGTCCTTAACTGCTACAATATGGTACTTTTCAAACTAAGGAAATTTCTTTGATTAGTATAGTGTTTTTTTTTTTCTATATTGAGTTGAGAAATCATTTATTTGGAGACAAATTAACTTTTCCTTTTTATATACATGTTCAAAGTTTGTTTTTTTCTGATAATTGCTACATTTCTATTTTGAGTAGTATAGTTGTGTTCTTTTAGTGGCTTGTAATATGGTTAAAAAGATTATACTTTTTGCTTTCTTCCCCCTTAACATATGTTTATAATAGACTTCAGAGATATTTGTGTATTTTCTATTTCAGATGTATGGTTTAAATAACTATATGGAATCTATGATAATTATTGTTCTTTGAGAATCTAATCCATGTGGTTACAAAGTAGTCATATAACTATAACTATCTGATACTGGTGAACCTGGAGAACACATTTCTTTTTAAGTTTGACTGTGTTTTTGTCTTGATAACATGCCATTTTTGGCAGTTGTTCATCAAAGGAGATCCCCATGAAGTAGCCACTGTAGGCATCAGATATTAAGTAGGTATTAAAGGAGGCATCTCTTCTAATGAAATTCAGGAATCTTTGGGGTTTGTGAGAAGAGGAAGAAGAAGAAAGAGCACAGCCCCTTTCCCAGACAGAGAGTGTGGCTGGCCAGCATTACCATCTCAGAGCTGGCCGTGACAAGCGCCATCTGCCATGGCGGTTCAGCTCTGGCCTTTTTCCAGAATGGCAACATCAATGCTCTAGTTCCCTGTGAAAGTGGAGAAGTTAATTATACTTTAAAACTTTTTTCTGTTGCCTTAAAGATGCTGACTTTCACATATAGGTAAGAATATACATGTATAAAATGCAAGAATTATGTGATGAATTTTCACTTGAACGTGGGCATTAAAAGTAAGTTCTAGAGCCAGATTGGCTGAGTTTGAGGCCTGGTTCTGTTGCTTACCAGTCCTATGACAGGGGAGGTTACACAATCCTTCTGAGCCTCAGTTTCTCATCTGCAAAATGGGAGTGGTAAGAGTACCTACAGCACAGTTGTGAGAGCTAAATGAAATTGTGTAGGTAAAGCATTTAGGAGCACGCAGTAAGCATTCAATACATGCTATTATTATTATTATCATCATCAATATCACCAGTCATTTAAATAACAGGCTTCTTTATTACATTTGAAATAATTTGTTGTATGGTATAATGGGAAGATCACTGGACTTGGAGTCAAAATCAATGGTTTCTTGGTCCCCATTTTACTATTATTCCTCTGTGATGCTTTCAGCATGCTTCTTATCCTCTCTGGGCTTCAGCTTCCTCACCTATAAAATAGAATGAGATAATGCTTAAGTCCTCTTTCAATATATTATTTGCTTCTTTTTATGACTTGTATTAAAACTTTCAGTTGTCTTTTTAAACAAACCCTGCCCTAATACTAAACCTACACTAGTAGTATCTATACATGCTCTCTCTCTCTCTCTCTCTCTCTTTTACACACACACATGTGCACACACACACACAGAGTGCGAGAGACAATCTTACTGCGGGATTTACTTTATATGTCCGTAGGCTGATGTGAATCATCGAGCAACATAAAAATCGTATTGGAGGCCAGGCACGGTGGCGCATGCCTGTAATCCCAGCACTTTGGGAGGCTGAGGTGGGTGGATCACAAGGTCAAGAGATCAAGACTATCCTGGCCAACATGGTAAAACCCCATCTCTACTAAAAATACAAAAAAACTGGTTGTGGTGGCGGGCACCTGTAGTCCCAACTACTCGGGAGGCTGAGGCAGAAGAATCACTTGAACCTGGGAGGCAGAGGTTGCAGTGAGCCAAGATCATGCCACTGCACTCCAGCCTGGGCAACAGAGCAAGACTCCGTCTCAAAAAAATATATATATTGGATTTTTCTTAAGGTCATAGTGATACTGCACTGCAGAAAATGACTAGTGTTTTCTAGCTTAATACACACACACACACACACACACACACACACACCCCAAACCCCTAACATCTTACAAATAAGACCTTTCCATATGAGTCCATAATTTTTTGGCCTTTCAACTTGATTTTTTTTTTAAGATGGAGTCTCACTCTGTTGCCCAGGCTGATGTGCAATGGCACCATCTTGGCTCACTGCAATCTCCGCCTCCCAGGTTCAAGCGATTCTCCCAGCCTCCTGAGTAGCTGGGACTACAGGTGCACACCACCACACCTGGCTACTTTTTTGTATTTTTAGCAGAGATGGGGTTTTGCCATGTTGGCCAGGCTGCTCTCAAACTCCTGGTCTCAAGTGACTGGCCCGCCTCGGCCTCCCAAAGTGCTGGGATTACAGGCGTAAACCAGCGCACCCAGCCTAGCCTGGTCATTTTGATGTAGATTAGTTTTGACTTAGCCTTCAGAGCTAACACCGTTAATCAAACAACTGACACTAAATGTGTATGTTTTGAAAAAAGTTACCAAGATAGTTTGAGTTCTCCTGAAAGTTGAGCCTGAATCAAAGGTTTGGAGGAGGGGTGACCCCAGGAAATAAGGGAGTGGAGAGAGGTAGATTAGGAAATAGGGAAAACTGATATACAGGTGAGTTATCCAGGTGATAGAAGTACAAGTCCACCTGGATCTCTGAGTAGTGTGGGTCTCTGAGTAGGTAGCCTCTCAGAATTGTCTCTCTGTTGGATGAAACCCTGGGGCATTCATCATCCACCACCAGTTCTGTCCATCCATTGGTTGGGGTTGCCCTAGGAGTGTTAATTGTCTTGTACGTCCAGGCTGTGTTTTGTAAGGGCCTGGTGGGCTCCTGGGAGTTCAGTGAATGATTTGAGGCAAGATGTGGAGACTAAGGTGAGGGTGCGGGGTGGGCTCCATAGGCGTATCTGAACTAGCAGGAACTGTTTACTGCAGCTGTGACCAAAATCAGAGGTGAGTCAAGAGGATGGGACACAGGGCACCAAAACAGGCTGCTACAATTTCCCCTTAATGTGGCCACCTGCTGTCTCACCCTGTTTGGGACACCCAACTTTTCCTTGGGCCTCTTGCCTTCATTGTGGTGGGAGTGAGTGTGAGGAATGGGATGTTGGGGGGCACTGGGTTGAAGATTAGGGATATCCATACGTCTCTGGTGAAAAGTGTTTAATTTTAAAAATGAAACTGTTTTTACAATGGTATATTGTTATTTTGATGTGGGGGTGAGGGCAGGGGAAAGGCACAGACAGCGTAAGGCTGAGGGTGAGGGGCATGCAGTGTCAGGGATGTTTGTTTGAAATATTACTAGGCAATAAAAAATGGTGTTTCTTTATTTTGATGCAGCATTTTGATAGGATTGACAAATGGCCGAGGAAAATGTCATGCCTTCAACCCCCATGTCAAAATGCCTGTTCTGATCAGCAGCGTAAGCACATTCCATCCAGCTGGATCTAAAAGAACTAAAATGTAAATGATTTTGGATAAGTTAATATTTATGCTAAGTTTTAATTGTATATATTTAAGGTGTACAACATGATGGTTTATATACCTACCTTGATATACATATACCTAGTGAAATAATTAGTCAAGCAAATTAATATATCCATCATCTATCTCATAGAGTTACCTTTCACGTACATGCACGCTTGTGTGTGTGTGTGTGTGTATGCTAAGAGTATCTCAAATCTACTCTTTTGGCAAATTACCCATCTGTAATACAATATTAACTATAGTCCTCATGTTGTACATTAGATCTCTAGACTCATTAATCCTGTGTAACTGCTTTATGCAAATATTTGTATTGAAAAGACAAAGATACTTGGAGATGCATATTTGGGTGACATATCCTTCTTTCCATAATTATGAAAAGGTTGATCAATATTTTGACAGAATCATTTTGACAATGATAATTCATTGCAGGCTAAAAAAAAATCCATGTGACTTTCAACTTTTAAAAATTACCAGAGGCCGGGCGCGGTGGCTCAAGCCTGTAATCCCAGCACTTTGGGAGGCCGAGACGGGCGGATCACGAGGCCAGGAGATCGAGAGACGATCCCGGCTAACACGGTGAAACCCCGTCTCTACTAAAAAATACAAAAAAACTAGCCGGTCGAGGTGGCGGGCGCCTGTAGTCCCAGCTACTCGGGAGGCTGAGGCAGGAGAACGGCGTAAACCCGGGAGGCGGAGCTTGCAGTGAGCTGAGATCCGGCCACTGCACTCCAGCCTGGGCGACAGAGCAAGACTCCGTCTCAAAAAAAAAAAAAAAAAAAAAAAAAAAAAAAAAATTACCAGATAACATTCCTAATAGATACTGCCACCTCTCCTGGCCCCATCCCCTCCCTGATACTCATCTTTTCCTTCATTCCTTCTCTCTTCTATAAGAAAGTTATTTTAAATATTTATGTCTTCATTTATTGTTTTTCCCC